>NW_018742441.1:1200000-1867500 GCF_001683475.1 Chenopodium quinoa
CAACGTGCAGCGACTGCCTTACTTAATGACATGATGCATAAAGAGGTCGAAGTATATGTGGACGACATGATTGTAAAGTCAAAATATCGCCCAGGTCATCAAGTAGCCTTAAGAAATTTTTTTGAAAGGCTAAGAAAATACAATATGAGGTTGAACCCATCTAACTGTGCTTTTGGAGTCACCTCAGGAAAGATTTTGGGTTATGTCATAAGTTCCAGAGGAATAGAGATAGACCCAACTAAGATCAAGGCAATCATGTCAATGCCACCGCCCAAAACTGAGAAGCAGATTCGAGGATTTATTGGCCGGTTGCAATACATAAGCAGGTTCATATCAAAATTGACGACAATATGTGAACCAATCTTTAAAAGGCTTAAGAAAAATGTACCAGTAATATGGGATGACGAGTGTCAAAAAGCCTTTGAAAAGATCAAAGCCTATCATGCAAATCCTCCCGTATTAGCACCAGCACTTCCGGGAATACCTCTTAGGCTGTACTTAACAGTTACCAAAGAGACAATGGGAGCTATGCTAGCACAAGAAGTAGAAGGCAAAGAAAACGCGATCTACTATCTAAGAAAGAAAATGCTCGAATATGAAGCACGTTATACACCACTTGAGAAATTGTGCCTCGCCTTGGTGTGGGCCACAACCAAGTTAAGACATTACATGCTCATGCATAAAGTCTTTGTAGTCTCCCGATTAGATCCACTCAAGTATCTATTCAAGAAATCTAAACTCAATGGGCGCATATCGAGATGGATAGTCAATTTAGCTCAGTTTGATGTAAGGTTCATGCCACAAAAAGCTATCAAAGGATCTGTGGTGTCAGATTTTCTAGCGGACTTTCCAATAGAAGACTCGACGCCAATACACGACAATGAATTTCCAAATGAAGACTTAATGGTCACTGAAGATGATACTTGGACCTTGTACTTCAACGGAGCCTCAAACCAAAAGGGATGAGGCGTTGGATTTTTACTAGTATCACCTAAAGAAGAGCATGTTCCAATCTCCATAAAGCTTGATTTCGACGTTACCAACAACGCTGCTGAATACGAAGCATGCGTGGTAGGCCTTGAAACAGCTTTGGCATTGGGAGTAAAAAAGTTACGGATATTCGGAGACTCTTCATTAATCATCAATCAAATCTCCAAAAGGTGGAAAGTAAGGAGCGAAAGTCTGGCCCCTTACCAAACCTATCTGGAAACCCTTACTAATCAGTTAGAGAAGGTAGAATACACATATCTACCTAGAGAAGAAAATCAATTTGATGATGCCTTGGCAAGACTAGCCTCAATGGTTAGGATTCCTATGGAAATCGAGCAAATGCCTCTAACTATAGAAAAAAGGCACAAACCAGCATATATTCAAGCTATAGAAGATGATGAAGTAATCCAGGACAAAGAAGAAGAAGAAGAAGAATAAGAAGAAGAAGAAGAAGAAGAAGAAGAACCGTGGTATACAGATATACTCAATTATGTCACCAAACAAGCATTAAGACTCTTAGCTTCCCAATACGTACTCATAGACAACGAGCTACATAAAAGGGTACCTAAGGGTCGAGCTCTCTTATGTGTAGGAAAAAAGGATGCCCAAAGAGCAATGAGGATAGTCCACGAAGGAATCTATGGCACTCATATAAATGGCAAAATGTTAGTCCAAAAGATAATGCGAAAAGGATACTATTGGACTACAATGAATAGGGATTGCCATCAATACGTAAAAAGATGCCCTAAGTGCCAAATCTATGCTAATTTACAACATGTTCCTCCATCCTTCCTCTACACCTACACGTCGCCATGGCCGTTCTCTACATGGGGAATTGACATCATCGACAAAATCACTCCCCTAGGAACAGGAGGCCACGAATATATCCTAGTGGCAATTGATTACTTCACAAAGTGGGTCAAAGCACAATCATACGCTAAACTCACCGCAAAACATGTAGCACTCTTTATCGAAAGAAATATTATTTGTCGATACGGAGTCCCACATGAAATGATAAGTGACAATGGAACTCACTTTCAAGCTGAATGTGAAGAATTGCTACAAAAATATGGCATTCAACATCATCATTCTTCCCCTTATAGACCCCAAGCAAACGGAGCAGTTGAAGCAGCTAATAAAAACCTAAAGATTATCATCGAGAAAATGACGGAAAATTACAAGGATTGGCCTGACAAACTTCACTTCGCATTGTGGGGTTATCGCACGTCAATTCGTACATCAATAGGAAATACGTCATTTTCCTTGGTTTATGGAATGGATGCCGTACAACCTGTCGAACTAGAGATTCCATCTCTACGCATAGCATTAGAAAGCAAACTCGATGAAGTTGAATGCACTAGGGAAAGATATGAGGAGCTAATTCTACTTGATGAAAAACAACTAGAAGCTCTACATCACACTCAATGTTACCAAACTCGTATGGCTAAGCATTTTAATAAGAAGGTCAAGACACGAAACATCAAAGTAGGAGACTTGGTGTTAAAAGCATTAAGGAAAAATGTTTTAGATCCAAGGGGAAAATTCAGACCTAATTGGTCTGGACCCTACATTGTCAAAACAATCATGTCAGGGGGTGCAGCAAAATTAACTGATATGGATGGCAATGAGTTCTCGAACATGAAAAATCTTGACCAACTTAAGAAATACTACCCATAATTACTTGAGTAGGATACTCAAGAGAGCTACGTTTGGCCTGATTCGTTAAGAAAGGATACGTAGGAAACCCTTTACGGGTGCGGCCACTTTATTTTTTTTCAAATCTCGCATCCCAGACTTAATAAAAAATTCAACAGAAGATCGACGAAACATCGGCGTCACAGAAAAAACGTTTGGCGCCAGACGACAGCTTCCGTCGCCTGACGCCACATTGCCGTAGCTGGCGCCAGTCGCAGAATGGTGGCGCCAATTTACTGAAAAATGTCTGGGAATATTTCGGTGTTTTTCTGAAAATTTTCTACTTCCGTACTCGAAAAATTTCTGGAAAATTAATTCTTCGGTTTTCATTGCTTTAATAAAATAAATTTAAAGTAAATAATTTAATTAAAAAGATGGAATTTCATTAATAAAATAAATTACATTATTGATGGAATTTAAATAAAGTTTAAATGAATTAACTTTGAATTAAAAAAAAAAACTAAGTCTAATAATTGAAAATTAAGCAATACTCTTAATCTTTTTTCTCTTTCTTAGCCCTTTTCCAATTCTTGTCTACATCTTCTTCCTCATCCATAACCTTAGCTAGTAGGCATCCTTTGAGGACCTACATTCAATCTTGGAGTAAATAGTTTCCCCCTTAGCTAGGACCCCATGCTTCTTTTCTACCCAAGCTTTCTTTTCTGTGGTGTGAGCTTTCCTTTTTCCTTTATCTTTTGCAGTACTCTTCTTCTTAGGCATTATAGGTGTTTTGAATTTAATTCTTTTACCTAACCGTTCCTTAACAGGAATCACTTTGTCACCCAGACGACTCTTCACATCAGTTTTACTCTGATTTTTTTTCACGTCCCTTGACGGTTTCTTCAGAAGCCACTTTTTCACATCATTGGGCAAGGAAGGAGGAACCTTTTGGGTAATTACTTCCCATAAAGGTCTAGCGCTTCAATAAACATCAAATTTGTCTAATTTCTGAAAGACAGGGAACTCGTAGGGGCGACGAAGATCACCGGAAGGAATAGTCTGAAGTAGGCCGTACTGTCTTTTTACCCCGCAGGGATAATAAAAATTCATGCGGGACAAGCTTGGAAGACGGCAGAAAGGCTGCTTGTTGACACAAACCATCTTTTCTATTTTCCACCAAGGGATGACCCACTTGATGGCAAAATTACAAGACTCGAAGACCTTCTTCCATTCGTGGCGCCCCATCTTAGAGAAGCGTTTCTTCCTTCTCACGAAGCAATTTGGAGTATACTTCTCAACATTGTCTGGAGGGATAATTAATTCCAGTTTTTCCGTTAGCCACATCTGCAAAAAATTACAATGCAAAAAAATTATTATTACTATACAAAAATATATTTTTGATTTCTGTAATTAAAAATATTATTTTTCTACCTGTAATAAAATTGGAGAGCCCCGAAAAGGTGCTTTTGGATCCTTCTTCAATTTATCAAGGCTAAGCATAGTCTCTCCAACTATTAAGGGCATTGGATTTCTCCCAGATTCAATCTGCTCTAAAACAGTGGATATAATTGATTGACCCTCATTATTTTTACCACTAGTGAGAAAATATTGATTAAGCATGTAAAAGAGAAAATCCCTTCTTCTATAAACATGGAAAGATTCAGAATAAGGTCTAGCAAAATAATGGCGAGCAAATTCTTTTAAATTCTACTATTTTTGATAGATCTTTATCTTTTAAATTAAAGAAGCCTTCAAAATCCTTATAATAATATTCGTTTATTCTAAGGATTACTACAAGATCTAGTGCAGGGAAGCCTAAAATAGCACCAAATTCTTCCGGCAAAGGGCTAATTTCATCATACCCTATTCTAAAGCAATGAGTATCTACATCCCGATATTCTAGAGCGGTATGAATAAAATCTAAATCGAGATCTACCCCTTTGACACCATAAATACCCCCCAAGTGAAACACATCTAACTCTTTTCTCTCCTTTGCATTAAGAGACCGACACCATTCATGGGTATAGTTGGTAAAACTTTTGGAGACTAGAGACATGTTGTTATGCTAAAAGCTAAAAAAATATTTTATTTGCTGAAATTATGAAGAAAATCGGCTGGGCAGGGGGCTATTTATACAAAAAATCGGTGCAGTTTTAATCCAGGAAGTATTCGGAGTCAGCGATCATTAGCGCCAGACGCCAAATATTGGCGCCTGACGCCAGAGCCTGGTGCCAAACGCTAAGTGTAGCGCCTGGCGCTACACCAAAACGCGTGGCGCCAGCTGGCGCTAATGTATCTTATCGTACGAGCTTTCCAAAAAAACCGCGTTTTTGACCTGATTCGAGTCTGCCAATGACTTTACGGTTTCCTTATTCTTCCTTTATATCTTTTTCTAAAATTCCATTTATTCCTTTCTCTTAATTAATATAACTATTATATTAGTTTTCAGAATTTTATTTAGACTAACTTCCAAGTCTTTATAAATCCAATATTTTTTTTGTGTGACTTTTATTTTTCATTTTTTTCTTTTTTGGGGGAGAAAGTTGGATACCCTCCATCAATAATAAAAATGACGGAATTTTTGCGCAAAATTATTTTTCACAATTTCTTTGCACATACAAACATGCACATAACAATAATAAAAAATGAAAAAAACGATAAATGATGAATAAACTCGTAATAATATGTATATACAAACATGTCTAAATAATGAGTCTAATTTAAGGCAAAGTTCTATACAAAGTCAAAATGAAATAATAAAAAGCACAGGAACAAACTACGGCGCCGGGGGACTTACTCCCATCATCTCATAAAACTGCACCGTACGAGGAGTAACCTCTCCACCAGCTCCAGCTCCAGCTCCGGTCTCCACGGGAGGAGGAAAACTCAGCACAGGACCCGTCTAGCCAAGATCAACCTGAGGCTGAGGCTGCGGAGGCTGCTGCGATGACGAGCCGACCTCGTACATCCTACCACCTCTAAGATCCAAGGTAGCCTCTCCCTAGCCTACCGGTGCAGCATGTGACCCTCAGATGAAGAGCCTGAGCCCTCTACCGCCTCGGTACGGGCAGCCTCAGAACGACCGCCCCGACCACCCGAACCAGTGCGGCGATGTCTCGAGCTAGACCTTGCCGGCTCTCTCTGCACCTCATGTCTCGTGCGGGTACAAGAAGGAATAGGCTGACCCTGCAAAAGAAACTAAGATAAAAAACATGCAAAATAGAAGCGGTAATGTAAAAACATAAGAAGGGAAACTACCTCCTGAACGGCGTCGTCTCGACGGCATGTAGCCACATTCCTCATCCGGACGAGCTGGCTCCGGAACGCATCTATGCATCGTTCCATCGCCGAAACCACCTCGCGTGAGAACTGTCAAAGAAATAAGTCAGTAAACATGCATAACATATATGGTCAAAAGTTGCAAATGAATAAGCGTACTCGAGTCTGGTGACGAGGAATCGACCGCTCCACAAAGCGCTCGCCCTCAGTAGCCGGGGGAATCATCTCCTTAATCGGCCCGTATGTCCCCTGATAGTGGATAAACATACGAGGTGGCACGAACTCAACAAAGCCACTCTGACAAAGCAAATCAAAATCAGTAAAGCATTACTTGGGGGATACTTAACGAAAAGTAAAAGTTGAAAATCATACCGCCACATCCTCAGCAGGTACAGGTACTGGAGCTAACAACGGTAGTAGCTCCTCCTCATAGCACCGCCCAGGGATCGTGTAAGATCGCCAAGGGGTACCGGCTCCTTCTAACATGCTCACCAACCTCGCGGCGTTAAACATATGACGCGGTGGAGGAGCAGGAACGACAAAGGTATCTGAGGAATGCTGAATGGAAACTCTCCCCAAGATACGCGGCCGCTCCATAGGTCCCGAAGAAATAGCGACGCTCAGCAGAATACTGCGCGGCTAGCCCAGGGACTGCCAAGTCGACCCAAGGTCGGTACAGCACATCAGGCTCCTGCAAAGAACGTCTATTAGACAAGAATCTATCTAAGGCATCACAAAATGTTCAAATAAGTAAAGAACCATACCGAGATGATCCAATCTCGGACATAGGCAGTGAACATCCCCACACGGCGGCTTCCCCTAGAAGCAATAACTGGGAACCTGCGCGGCAACGGTCTCGCCGGCGCAGCTGAGGGGAAGTACTCGTAGAACCAAATCTACAAGAACCAAAAGTTATCAGCAAGTGCTAACTAAAATATAGAGCTAAACTTTACAGGAAATAAAGTATACCTCTACGACCCTCCAAAAGCCGGATAGAGAAACGTTCCCCGCGAAGGACCGATGTCGACACGAGTCCCGCAACGCTCGGATGAAATCAGCATAGGCCAAGCTAGCCCAGTCGTAAGTCCCGATCAGGTGTAGATCACGGACAGCAGGAAGGTAGTAAAGCAATGCCCTACTACCCTTGTCAGGGGAGAACGTCCCTGACAGCAAGATAAGTGCAAAGATGCCCACCCGCTACTCTTGGGTAGTCGCAGCATCATCAAAAGCCGCTGCTAGAGTCGAGCGGCGAATCCCCCTAGCACTGAACTAAGTCGACTCCACCTCAGCTCAAGCACGAATAGCAATCGGACCCAACAGCTCCTCGACCTCGGGAGAAAAAACGCTAATCTCGCTGTCGAACGGCAGTGCCACAGAGCTAAACTCCAGTCCTGTAATGAGACTGAAGTCGGTCGGAGTGACCATCGTCTCACCCCAAGGGAAGTGGAAAATGTTGGTGGTGTCCCAAAAGAACTCCACCAGAGCACGGACTACATGGTGACCCCGCTAGAGGAAATCATGGCCTCTGAGTTCTCAAACAGTGCAATCAGTCCGCAAGACTCCCATAGAAGTCTCGTCTCGTCGTCTTTAGCGATGTACATCTTGTACAGGTCGCCCAAACCGTCGCAACCGGAACCGTGACAACGTATCCTCCCAACTTTGATGCCCCGTCTCACCCTCTCAGAGATATGATGGACGGGAGAGAAGTACAAGGTCCGCTCATCCCACTCAGGGAGTCGGCCGAGCGAAGTGGAGGAATCAGCGTCGTCCTTTACAGGCTCATGCTCCCGTCGAACGTCTTGGGACCGTGAACCAGAGCCACGCTGTCTAGCCACGCTACATTGTTCAGAATCATTATAAATTAAGGTTCTATGGTATCTAAGGTTCGCCTAGCCGCATGATACTATGTTCGCAAAAAAAAAAAAAAAAAAAAAAAAAAAAAAAACAGAGTACGTAGTACTAAAAAAGAGCACAAATTCAAATTGAGCATACACTGCATTTTCAAGCAATCAAACAATTTCTTGCAATACTATAGTAATTATTGTGACAAATTGAACAAGAATTGCTAGCAAAAACATCAAGAACAAGCCACATTGTCTTCCCGACCTTAAGAGGTCCAACAATGGTGATTTGTTCGTTTCTTCGCCAAATTGAGTCAAACAAGTCTCAAATTACTCCCAAGACAATATATAAACATAATCAAGCAATTTCATGGCATAAAATTTGATAAACAAAGAGAATTAAGCAATTCTAATTTCAAATTTTCAAGAAATTCGTGAACAAATGCATGCAAAATTCATTAAAACCGGCGTGAGTTTTGAGGAAACTTACATAGATCGGGAAAATGGATGGAATAAGCTTTGATTTGCAACAAATTTGAGTGAATTTGGTTGAGAAATGAGAAAGAACAAATCAAATGAAGTTTTGAGAATTCTCAAAGCCGAAACGCGAACAACAACAGCAGAAATGAAGAAGAGAAGGGTATTTAAGGAAAACCCGACTCTAGCGCCAAGCGTCAGACCTTGGCGTTAGTCGATAAGGATTAGCGCCTGGCGTACGGTTGTTCCAACCTTTTGCAATATATTTTGGGTTCCTTGGTACGCCAGTTAGCCCTTCTAAGCAATTTGACGTGATTTTTAGTAATCGACTTGATTACAATTACATAAAGTGATCGACCTGATGAAAGATCGTCTCACTTAGCTTAAAGCGCCTAAGCATTGGCTCATCACAAAAGGCACCGACATACTGGTTCATTCAGCGAAAGGCACCGACATACAGGTTCAGAAGCAGCAGAAGCGCCGACGTACAGGCATAACGGAAGAAAAGTTCAAGCGAGATTTTAAAGATCAACAAGCGTGGGTCTTCGGTAATTTTCTTTGGAATATTATCGCAATAAGTGAAGGTAGCTTCAAGAGAGGATATCTTCAGCAGCATTCCCTAGCTTGCAGAGAGTTGTCACAAAGTACTAGAAGGTCGTTTCAAGCGAAGAAATCTTCGATGGGGTTCTCTAGCTTGCAGAAGTCTATCATGGCGGAGTTGGAGGCAGTTACAAGCATAGCAGTCTTCAGGCGGCATTCTCTAGCTTGTGGAAGGTCCTTAAAACAAAATGCAGTAGCAAATCGGTTACTTTCAAAGACGTGTGCTCGACGGTGCAAGATACGCGTTTCTTAACTCTTTTATCTATTTAACTAACGCTAGTTTGCAGGTATCGGCGTTGCAAGAGTGATATAGGATCGCAGAACGTTCTGAATCATTCTACGTCCCTATCAATACTTTGACTTTTGTTTTCGAAACTTGCGTTTCTCCAAACTCAGTCAAAGTGGGGGCTTCTGTAGACACCCATTTGGGTCTCCCCAAAAATAAACCCGGTGATGAGTACCTTTCACGTCGAATCGTAATCAAATGAAGTGAAAGTGTGGAAAGTCTAGTGTTGCGGATAGTTTTAATTTCTTTTCTCTTCTCTCTGTTTATGAAAACCTATTTTAAGAAAACAGCCAATCCAATTTGGTTGGTCCTGATATGGGTCCAATAGTAGTGTAGTTGGATAGGGCTTGAAAAGAGCTTTCCAACGATATATTATAAGCCCAATTCCGATGAATATTTAGGAAGTTATGGCCAAATTACTAAACTGGGCTTGGTTTGAGCCTTATATGCGACCTAATGATCTAGGGGAGGGTCTTATATGGATTTATTATTCCTAATTCAATTAGCATTGATAAATTGACTTTTTAGAGTTTTAATTATTCCTAATTCAATTATTCCTAATTCAATTAGCATTAATCAGAATAAAAGAATGTTTTTGAGGAAAATACGATTTTATCCTCCTGTACGGTTAATTTCTATCTGATTTTAGAAAATGCTTCAATAATTTAATCAGCGTCAAACGCCAGTCATTAGCGCCTGGCGCTAAGCCTGGCGCCTGGCGCTAATGTCAGCGTCTGGCGCTAACCTTGTTTTTGCGCATCAGAACTCTGTTTCGATTTTCTATCTTTTTGACTGATTTTCTCTATAAATAGTCTTCTAAAAACTCCGTTTTCATTCACCAACTCTCATCAAGAAATTCTTGATATACTCTCTCTCTTTTCTAAACTAGCCTTTTCTCAAATACACAATTCCTCATACACAAGACCTAGACACACCTAGACAAATTCGAAGTTGCCTTCGCCCTAGACGTGAAAGGTTTTAATTTCTGAGGGTTTGGTCCCAAATCTCTCTTTCAATTATTTAATATAATTGTTGTTTATTATTTTCCTTGAAGTTATTAACGTGTGTATTTTGTTATTAGAAAGAGGTACGAGGCATCCAAGTAAGTACTTTAATGGGTTTTTATTGATGTTATTATGTAGAAATCATGCTTAGGTTGTTATTATGGTTCCTAGTGTCATGTTAGGGCGTTTTGATCTTCCTAGTATCATGTTTAGGGTAACTTTAATATCAAATATGACAATTGTGATTCCTGCGATGCTTCCTATTTTCTTTCCTAATATAGCATGTTAGTATCATGTTAGGGTTAAAGCTTTGATTTTTATTGCTTAGTGACATGCTAGGGTTTGTTATTAATCTTGTTAGTATCATGCCTAGGATCTTGCTATTATGCTTTAACATGAACATGATTATTATTATGATTATTGTTATGATTATTATTATGTTGCTTGATATTTATTGTTATTGTTTGATCACGCCTTTTATGTATGTTTAAAGGGAATTTGTACTTGTAATCACGCTTAATAAGATAATTAATAATCTTGTTTAGGGTTAATTTGATTATAATTCAAGTGATCGCCGATAATAGTTTTGTTGTGCATTATATTCAACCAACATAGATAAACAGGTTTAAGGTTAAACCTATTGATTGCATGTTAGTCAGGAAGCGCACATGAATATGATCAGAATAAAGTAGAGGCCTATTATTAAGGAAAGTTCAATCTCTTTAAGGTTGGATTTGTACCTTCATCCCCGAACTACCAGTCATGGTTCCAGACCTATTGGAGTTAACGATCTCTTGGATCGTTGAGGGGTGTAACCTTCACCTCGTGAACGGTTTACAAGTTCCTAAAACTTGTTGTCGACTCTTTTGTTCTATCTTCTTTCCCTTTGGACGCCACCGTACTTTAGTGTATGATCACAGTGGGGTTCAAGTTTTGGATAATTCTTGAAATATTCCCTACAATAGGTCTATATCAACTTGTCTTTTTTTTTTTTTTTTTTTGAGGTAAGGAGAACGACCCTGACTAAACCTCAACCCTCTCGGTTTTTTTGATCTGGTATTTATGGATCAGACACTTTGAGAATGAGGGGAGAAGGGTAAGGGATCCCTCCCCTCAAAGTGCCTCTAGTGGGGATTGAACCCCCAACCTCAAGGTTGGAAGCAGGGTTGAATTCACGGCCGGAAAGGGCCCATTTTGTTGAGCTTTAGAGTCTAGAGTATTACCTAATATAACTAATTCATGTTCAAATATGAACATAGTTTTTTGTGTGGTCTGGTGGTTATTGGATGGTGCTTAAGTGTTCCCTTCCATTCATTTTGGTTGTGGGTTCGAAACCCATTCACTTTCCTTTTCTTTTAAAATCATCTTTTTCTTGACACCTCACTTATCTCCTTTATCTCTTATTAAAAAAAATATTATATATTCATTAAAGCCCCAATAAAATTAGATATGAAACACAAGATAGAAGCATTATTCAAACATTATTTCAACATTTAATGAACAATATTTATCAATTCACTCTACTTTTTTTAAATATAATTGCACTCCAAATTTTTGTTATAAGGAAAAGGCTATGTATATTTCAACCAATAAGACATTTGTACCTAATCTGTTTTTTTAATTATTATTAGATTCTTTAACATAATTTAAATTAAGAGTACTAATTTGGAGTAATAAAAATATTTAGTTTTTATGCAGAGTACATCGTTTAAAATAAAATAAAAATTACATTGAATTAAAATATGAGAGCATTTTAGGCAATTTATTGCAATATGAAATTGAGGAAGTATAAATAAAAATAGGGCCCAATATCTTACTTCGCCCTAAGGCCTCCAAAATCTCAGAAACAGCACTGGTTGGAAGGTGTCATCCTTACCACTATACCAAACTTAGCTTGGTATTAACTTGCCTTAGGCGTTCTTTAGAGCTGCTCTGCTCTGCTTTGCTCTGATCAAATCTACTCTGCTATGCTAAAAAAAAATTTGCTCTGCTCTGCTCAAAAGAAATCTGTTATGCTCTGCTATGCTATGCTCTGCTCTACTCGGCTCGACTCAGCTCTGCTCAATTTTCAAATAATAATTAATAATAACAACAATAATAATTAATATTCAATAATAATAACTAATATTTTATTGATGATAATAATTTATTATTTTGAATAATTATAATAATTATTAATATTAAAAATAATTTTAATAATTAATATTTATTAATCATAATAATAATTAATAATAATAATTATGAATAATAATATTTAATAATTCAAACTATTAAAAATTAATATTTAGTAATATTATTAATTAATAATTTCTAATAATTATAACAATTCTTTCAAATAAATAATAATAATAAAAATAATAATAATAATAATAATTTCTTTTATAAACATTTGATATTAGAATCATAATGTGTAGAAACATTTTATGTGGGTATTGATTGTTAGTTCATTGAGTTGAATTATTTCTCAAATCTTTCCATAGTAGTAGTTGCTGGGCTCGGCTCTGCTCTGCACGGCTCTGCTCTGCTCGGCTCTGTTATCCAGAAATTTGCTCTGCTCTGGTCTGCTGTAATTTAATCTGCTCTACTGACCCATGCTCTGCTCTATCAGAAGCTCAAAAGAACAGGGCCTTTAGGTAATCAATTGAGTATGTAACTAATAAATAAAAAAAATCAATACTATAGCTGGCATTGAGTAATTGGTGTTATGTGTGTGTCATGATTTGTTTTTTCAAAGTATGTGCTTTTATTCATAAAGGGATGACCAGTTTTAAAAAGATAATATGGGGCGTCCCTTTATAAGAGCATGTGTATCTTGAATTAGCAAGGGATAAAAATAAAATTAATGTAAGGTATAGAAAAGCATTCAATGATATATGAATCAACTATGGCATTTAAGAATTTAAAAATCAATCATGTCTGGCGCCATTGATGAGTTGTGTTTCACGAATTGAAAACAGTCCACCAAGTGGAACACACCGAGCAAGAAACCGGTCAAAAATCAAGTTTGGCTCCATTTAATTTAAGGGAATAGGTTTTAGTGTTTTACACTTTTATTTACACAAATAACTAATTAAGGCATCTATGTATTTTTTTTAGTAATAATTAAATAAACTGATTTTACATGTCATCTTCAAACTATTTATCGTAAACTCTTTTTTTTTTTTTTTTTGACATGAACTATTTATCGTAAACTTATATCTTCACATCATTACAAATTATACTCGTTTGTGCTGGATAATAATTAACTTCAAGATAATACAAATTATCACACAAATTAACTTGGTTGATCTTTTCGAAAATCATAAATAGGGGTCTGTTTTGTTCACTTATTTTCACTTATTTCAGGTATAATAAGTTAAGTTAAGTTCAGATTAATTCTATTTAGAATAAATAAGTTACGATAAAAAGTACCCAATCAAGTACAAATTACAACTAAAATAAGTTTAATAAGTTCAGGTAATTAAGTTCAGGTAAGTAAAAACCAAGTGAATAGAACATACAATTGCTCTTACAAAACGTTTGAGGTTGATCGATTCACATCATCATTACTGATTTAGAACCAAATTTTATTGTTTGGAAAAGTGCATGTTACAAAGATCCTATGTTTAGGTTGAAACTATGAAAAAAAAAATCAAGAATTCAAGATAAACTTTGGAACATTTGTGGCTAAAATTTGTGTTAATAGTAGATTAAGGTCCTATTCTCATCAGTTATTTTCAGTTCAGTTCAGCTCTAATAAGTTCAGTTCCATTCATTTCAGCTCCTAATTTCCTTCTCTTATAAAATATTCAATTCAATTCAGCTCTAATAAGTTCAGTTCAGTTCAATTCAGCTCATTCAGACAATGAGAACAGACCCTTAAACAATAATTTCCTTTTTGCACATGTTTCCTCAGCTCTTATTTTCTCTCATTCTCACATCGGTCCTTATCATTATCTCTCTATCTTTCTCCTCTTCTTATAACCCAAATCTCATCGTTTATTTCAATGTTTATTATTGTAACATTGAAATTGTTATTGTCTTTTCGCAGCTTGCTTTAATTTGGCACATTGCCAATATGCATACGAAAATGTATGCATTTTATTTAAATATAGTACATGATCGCATAGTATGTACATACATAATAAAATACATATGAAAATGTATCCATTTTAATTTATTAAAATAGTACATGATCGCATAATAAGATAGTGAGAATTAGTGCAAGGAAGTTTTATTTATTTTTACAAAAGAGCTATCAAATAAAAGAAAAAACAACCAAAAACAACAACTGTCAACCCAAAAAAAAAAAAAAAGTGAAAATACAACAACTGACGATGCCGGACACAATCAGCCAACCAGTGAGCAAAAGTAACCCACAAACGAGGAACCTCTTGAACCTGGTAAACCAGGGAAGTTTTATTTAGTTATACTATAGCTAGCTTGCTATTAAGACTCCACCAGCATTATATATTACGTGTAATAGGTAACCCCCAAAAGGCGTTGACTTTGATGAAGCCATCCTTTCCTTTTATGATTTTGGTTTCAAAACCAAATTTTTTGACTGAAAACGATACCACACCATCGGCAATTTCATCGGCAGGATTGCTAGCTTTGTCTCTCTTTATGTGTGCTTCAATCTGCTCTTGGATAGCGCCTTTAGGCACAATCACGTTTGACTGACTTAAGGTGATGCCAGTTCCTTGGATTACTTCAATGGAGTCACTTTTTTGCTTATCAAAAGAGTAGAATTTACTATCAGTAGACCCAAAATCACCACTTATATTTCCGAATATTAAAATTGGCTCAAACATCCAACAGTGATCATCAAAGACCCTAACAGACAAATGCAACGGCCAACTGAAAGTACTGAAACTGAACATCATCTTCACTGCTGCAGTGCTGCATATTCTTGAACGCTAGCCTTCCTTTGAGTATTATGTCCTCCTACATAGCATAAATGATTATTTGTTTTTATTTTTTTTATTTATTTAATAAAAAAGAAAAAAACTATACCATGCATGGAAAATTGAAAATTTTATAGTCCTCGTATGAAATATGACTATCATAATATTTTTATGATTATATAGTTCATAATTAACGTATTTTTATCTAAGTAATTAATTATATTAGGGCCTATTTAGATTTACTGAGCTAAACTGTACTGATTGGAGCTGAACTGAACTGAGCTGAAATGAATATTTTATAAGGGAGGGAAATAAGGAGCTGCACTGAAATTATTGGAGCTGAACTGAACTGAACTGAATTGAAATGAATATTTTATGAGCGAGGGAAATTAGGAGCTGAATTGAATTGAACTGAACTGAACTAATTGTAGCTGAATTGGACTGAAATTAAGTAAATGTTACTCTATTTTTGCTATAAAATATTATTGTCAACATTTTTTATTTATCAAAATTTTAATTTATTTATGTAATTTTTACTCTTATTTCATAGTTTCTCGAAAAATACTTATTTTATGTTGGAAAAAAATTTTCAAAAATTATATTCGTATTGTAGAAATTAAAATACTATTTGTGTCCAATTTATAGTGTGAAAAAATGGATCACTCATATTGTTTATCATTAAAATAATGAGGTAGTCATATTTCAAACGACCGCTGCAGAAACATAAAATAAGTATGTAGAGTATTTGTGATACACGGTACCTCCATCAGAAATAAACGGAATAGGCTTTATGCCGTTGTTATCCCCGGAAACTTCAGCATCATCGGTTAATTGATTATTGCAGCCGAACATCTGCACATCATTAGGGATAATCGAGAGTGGTAACTCATCATAGCGCTGCAAGTAAGCAGGGTAGCGGGCATGGGCGGAGGATAGTGTTAGAGTAAGAGTAATTGCGAGGAGAGTGAGGGAGATGGTGGCTGTCTTTGTGGACATTTTTGTTAATGGATAACACTTTGTTTATGTTTATGTTGGAGTTGGATGTTAGTTGTGGTGTTGGAGCATGCTCTTCATATTTATAGATTGGAATGTCAAGGGCAATGGCGGAAGGGTCCTGGTTATATAAAGTTTTTCATATTTTTCACACAAATAATTTGTTCATTAAAAGGTAAAGATAATGCTATAAAAAAAAAATCTTACTTCGTAAAAACTTAATTTCTTGGTTGCTTGTTATTTTATTTGCTCACTTTCACCAAAGTCTATCTTCTCAACCTCTAATACGTAGTATATTAAGTAATTTTTTTAGTAATATTATAAACTAGCATAGTGCCCGTGCATTGCACGGTTTATAAATCAAATCATTATTTTTTGACAAAAGCATGATTGATCCCGTAGGAAAAAAAATCCTAAGATAATTCAAATAGTAATAAAGGGCTTATTTTCTCTAACAATTAATTATTAAAATTTTGTCCAGTTGCAATAAAGGCTGATACGTAAATAAATTAAAGAAAGATGTGATTTGAATAGTATTTTATGTCATTTTCAATTCTTTTCTTTTATTCCCTATTAATTTTTTTATAATGTTATTTATTATAATTGAAAAATAAATTAATTATTTTGCCCCACATAACTTTGTAAGAGAAGTAGAGGAAAAACTAAATTTACTTATCATACATTCCGCATATTACTATAGAAGAACAATAGAAGAAAAACTAAAATTTTAGTTGTCATACCATTTGTTCAGTATCTATACAATCTAAAGCCTGTTTTACCCGTCGCATTCACTATCTACAAACACAATAATAACCTTTTATCTTATTCACCGTAATAACCTGTTTTACCCGCCATATTTTACAGTTATCTAAGCTAAGCATTGTGTCAAAAACTTTTACATAATATCCATATAACTAGTCAACACAAATATATAGAAATGGTTATTGATAAATTTTATATGATTAAAAAAAATATCTATTAAAATAATAAGAATTAAAGACATATTTTATCAACTAACCAATCATTTATGTAATGCATTTTTTTACGGACATGTATCCTTATACAGTAACTAATTAACTATGAATGTTATAAAACTCATAAAATTACATATTAAATTATTTAAATTTTGAATATGAGCATTACAAGAGTAAGAAAATATGAAAATTTTATGGTTATAGAATGAGAATATTTTTCATACAAATTTCATTAGATATTATCTATGTAAAAACCATAAACTATTTTATGTATGCATCATTTTTTGGCATAGTTTTGCTTAGTGTATACTTGTCTTCCCTTAATTTTAGGAAATTAGGCCTACTTTATAGCTTACCATACGTAGCTTACAGTGTATATAATGTCTTTTAGGCTTGTTAATATTTACCGAATTATCTTCTTTCATTATAAACATAATATTCTAGGGAGAATATGAATTACCATACATACATATGTTATTTTGATATTTTTTATACTAAGATTTATTTATTGTTATGTAGCTATTATTATGTACATATACTAACATATTTTATGATACTTTTCTTAATATACCGTGCATGTGTATATGTCTATTACTTTACTATAATAGACTTTACTATAATAGCTTAATTATGTATTTATTTAGAATAAAATATACAAATTTTTTTTATACATATGGAAACATAAATGTATAATAATAATAATAATAATAAAAAAAATAATAAAAGACAGCGAATCATAATGAGACATATGTCAGTCTCACATTGAGGCGCTTGTCTTTTAGTATAGTATATAGATTATATATATTTATTATTTATAATAAAAATAAAAATAATAAAAAATGGCTCCATGGGTCGAATCTGGGTCTACAACTTTTGGACCCAGACCCGACCCATTAAGCTTAGACCCAGACCTGACCCAGACCCATCGGGTCTAAAATTTATGGACCTAGAACCTAAAATATGGGTCGGATCCAACCGGATCTGGAATGAGAATGAGATTATTAGAAAACCATTTAAAAGTTTATATATATACACGTTAATAACTTTGGTTACCGATATTAAAAATTCTAAATATTGATATTTTGAAAATATATATCGTGACGAATCTAACAAAACCCCACGTGACTATATCTTTCATTACGTATAAATTACTAGACTTGGTCAAAGGAGAGTGTGTGAATAGTGCTAAGGTCAAAACGTGTCAACTAATAAATAACGGAGGTAGCGTACATACATAAATACATACATACATACATATACTACCTCCGTTAATAGTTATTTGCAACTTTGGAATATTTTATCTCTCACAAATAATACCCCAAAGTTACAGATAACTATTAACGGAGATAGTATATATATATATATATATATATATATATATATATATATATATATATATATATATATATATATTTGTCATTTATGTGGCGCAACTCTTAGTGAAAAACTAGATTGTGAAGTGTCTAAAGGACACTCTTGGAGTCCGACATGGCTGCCGTTCACAGAGAGAAGAGGAAGAAGAGAAGAGGGGGCGAAATAATTATGCTGCAGCGGAAAAAATGCCCTAGACTGCTGATACCATGAAGGAAATGTATTCCGTGGTTATTCTCATTGATTCAATAACATTATATACAATAATACAAATTATTACAAGAGATATCAAATCTCCTAATCTAGGCTAGTAGGCTACAAACATGGTAACTGAATATACACTTTGACTATATCAATCTATACATATATATCTTAACAGTGTCGATATTTCGAGGCCTGTCCGCTTAATCTAGCTTATTTATATTGGTGATACTATGATATATCACGGTTTCTCGAATTAGCAAGAGGCATGTATCATGAATTAACAAGGGAGTTAAATAATCATGTTTGGCAGCTTTTGGGAATATTTTAATATATAATGTTCGTCACCATTGACGAAACGTGTTTCACACATTTGCAAGAGTCCAAGGTATATATAAACCTGGCAATCCTGACCCATACCCGATGAACCGACTCGAATGACCCGACCCATGACCCGAAATCGACCCGAAATTAGTGACCCACAATTGACCCGAAACCCGAATCAACCCGACCCGACCCATACCCGACCCGAAGTGGATCTGACCGGACCCGAAACGACCCGACCCGAGATGACCCGACCCGAAGTTGACCTGAGACCCGAAGTTGACCCGACCTTTAAATTGAATTAATTGACCCAAATAGCCTCGAAACCCAAAGTCACCCGAACCAAAATTATCTTATACCTGAAATGACCAGAATCTATTTAAGCTAAAGACTTGACCTTAGCAAACTGAAATAAAAATAAACCGTAATCAAATTGACTTAATTTTTTGTATTAATCTGTAATGTGTAACCCAATGTATCACCCGAAGTTGACCCAAAAATTGACCCGACCCGAAAATTGACTCAACCCAAACTGACCTGACCCAAACTTGACCCAACCCGAACTCAACCCGAAGTGTGACCCGAAACCTGACCCGACCCGATTATCAGTCGACCCGAAATCAACCCGAAATCCGAAATGACCCGACCCGATCCGAACTTGACCCGATAACCTTTTGACCCGACCCGAAATGACCCGACCCAATCCACCATATTGATCATTCTCTTAACTGATTTATATAACTTCTGTATACTATATGAGACACAAACTTGTAGAATGACTCTTGACTATTTTCTAGCGTATTCTAAGGGCTACATAATTAAGGTTTTGGCTATGGGTTTTACCCTTTTATACACTTTATATAATTAATTATGAAAATCTACTAATTTGACATTTTACAAACATTATCATACGAACTATCTCTACTAGAAAAAATCTACAATATTAATATTTATCTTTAAAATGGTAGTAGACGGCCAAAGTTGGAGACCTGATTGTTGGGAATATCTTGGTTGGTTTTGGCAACAACTGCACCTTCTAGCATAGTTGTCGACTATAGACGACTACAGGCGATTACGGACGACTAAAATAAGTGATTAAGCCTGAACCATATATTATGTTTGTTGCTTAATCTTAGCCTTTAAATATTACAATTTAAAAATTAAAAAAAAAATATAATATACACATCATTTATGTCATGACTAGTCAGCGATCAGTCAGCAAAGTGTTGTTTGTTTTCTTACATTTTAAAAAATTCAAGAAATCTAATTTACCCTTACGACGATCCTTTGGTAGTCATAGTGATAATTGCGAACTAGGAAGTGGACGGAGTACTGATCGACGGTGGTAGTTCAGCCAACATAATATACATCAGTGTATCCAAGGAGCTGAAATTAGACTGAAAAGGGTGAGTTAGAAGAGAAAGAAAGTGTAGTTAGAGAGATAGAGAGAGTGTATTAACCTATGTGTCTAACCTCTTTTCCGTTGTACATTATCCTTTATAGGTATACGATCTCCTTTGCGGAGAGTCTTACATGGTCAACCTGCGGGCTGACTCTGTCAAGCTGGTGAGCCCCATTGAGTGTCCTTCCAACAGTGAGTGCGCACTCCAGTGAGTCAAATTAGGAGCCCGGTAATAGCTAAGCGGGAGCTATCCTATACAACTAGCTCCTCAAGAGATGGTATGAGGTCAGTCATGCCAGCTCTTGTCGGTGCGGTGTAGCCTTTCTTGATGAACTCAACTGGGAGGTAAATAGCTCAGCAAGAGCTACCCCCTACACCATTTATTTATCAAACATTAACATAAATATAAGATTTTAGGAAATTTTGCAAAATAACACCATAAAAAAACTGAAAATAAAATTGATTATAACATTGCCAAAAAAAAAAAAACTTTAATTATAACACCACGAAAAAAATCGAAAATTGCTTTCACCACCACTTAACATATTCTTAAATCTTAATAGACACGTGTCACATCTTAATTGGTTAAAAAAAACCTCAAACCCAACTCAGCCACCACTCCCACCACCAGGCTTCCTATGCCGCACCACCGCCGACCAGCCTCACTACCGTCAGCCTAACCACATAAACATCACCACCATCGCCGCCCTCCTTTTCCCTACCCAGATACGTCACCGAACTCCTCCCCCGACCAGTATCGTCGCCGAAACCCCATTCCCTCTCCCTAGAAACCACATAACGTACAAACCATCACGAATTCCACCACTTTGGGGTTCCAAGGTCGATTTCGGCCTTACCCTCCGCCCTCAAAACGGCCAAATGGATGAAATCGACCTTTGAAGTCCAAAAAACCTCGATTTCTCGGTGAAGATTGGGTTGTTTTCGGGGAGGGGGAGAATGGGTTGGGTGGTTTGAATGGGTAGGGATGGTTTTCGAGGAGGAGGGGGAAGGTCGGTGGAGTCGTCAGTTAAAGAAGTGGTGGTTGGGCTATTTTTGACAGTTAAGGTGGGGGCAAGGGATGCCGGCGGCGGGGGTTACGGTGTCGGTGGTGGGGCTGGGCTGGGCTTAGTCGGTTAAGGTTTTTTAATGTTTTTTTAAAAAAAAAATTAAATTAATTAATTTTTTTAACCAATAGCCTATTGACACATGTCTATTAGGGTCCCACTAACGGATTCCATCCAAGAATCCGTTAAGTGATGGTGAAATCAAATTTCGGTGTTATTTTGTGGTGTTATAATTAAAGTTTTTTTTGGAGGTGTTATAATCAATTTTTCAAATTTTTTGTGGTGTTATTTTGCAAAATTTCCAAGATTTTAACAATTAACTAAGTATTTGTACTTTTTGAAAGGGAATTAACTAAGTATTTTATTCCTAAAAAAATAAAAATAAAAAAGCTAACTAAATATTTTAGGTAAAGATAAATGAAGATAAATTTTATCCAAAAAAAGGCCAAAAAATCCTCAATTTATGCCTAATTGACTGCAAGGTTTATTTATTTATTTATTTATTATTATTATTATTTTTAATTCTATTGACTGCAATTAGAGCTCTAAATTATCATCTAGGGTGATTAAGATTAAAAAACCCTATCAAGTATTACATCATTTTAGACAATACGATTATTGTACATGAACATGAAACATGAGTTTTGAATCCCTTTTTTTTTATATTGAGAAGTTACATTAGATTAATTATCCCTTGAGATGTGATTCAAATGAATTGACTAATTTGATTTTCTATTATTTAAAAATGTAGATATATTTGTGATAATTTCATTAATTTGACATTGCTTTTACAAGTTTTTTTCATAGATTTTGGTAATTTAGGGGGATATTTTGGTAGTTTTTTTATTTATTCTTTGGTCTCAGTTGCGGCCTCGGCATTGGCAAGTTTGGTATCTCTGTCCTGAACAACTCTGCCGGGACGCCGAACTTCATCTACTAGTTCTTTTTCCCTCTGTTGGAACTTTTCTTCATGAGCAACAATTTGAGCCTTAATTGGCCTCCCTCATCGATCTCGTGCTCTATTCGGGCTCCCTAGGGATGTCGACGGTCTCATAATCGTTTATCAAAGCTTTTCCTTGATCCATTATAGGAAGGATGTGCTATTTCATTTCTTGGCAGAAGGTGCTGAAAGCATCAGCCATCTTCTTTTGCTTCCCTTCGGCATCAACAACTAGGGATGTCAATGGGGCGGGGCGGATGTTGGCCTTCACATCCCCATCCCCACCTAATATTTTCATCTCCATCCCCATCCCCATCCCCGCGGCAGGTCTAATTTTCATCCCCATCCCCGCCCCACTGGGTACAACTCCAAAACCATCCCCGCCCCACCCCCCACTTGGATATCCTTCCCCACCAAAGACCCGCCTAATCCCCACCCAAGATCCACCTAATATTCGTACCTCAAATACACAATCTTACATAATTAATACGAATTATAAAATAAAACATTCTATACACATTTTTGTGTTATAATATAAGTGTCTTACAAAGTATTATAATTAATATTGTATTTCATGTAATTATTTTATAAATAGAATAAAAGTATGTAATTTTGCTTTAAAAGATTTATAGATGTGGGTATGAGGTGGGGATGGGGCGGGTACGAAGTGGGGCAGGTGGGGCGGGGCGGGGATGGGGTGGGTACAACTTAAAATCCACCCCCGCCCCATCACCCATGGCGGGTATGGTTTTTATCCCCATCCCCGCCCCACCACCCGCCAAACCGAGACCCATCCCCGCCCTATTGGGGCGGGGATGGGGCGGGTCTCCTACTTGACCCGCCCCACTGACATCCCTATCAGCAGCCGCCTTCTCAGCTTCAGCCTTCTTTCTTTCTGCCTCCTCTAGTTTGGCCTCCAGCTCCTCTTGCATAACCACAGCCACGAAGTGGTTATGCGACATCTGCAAGGCAGGAGAAAAGCCTTCAACAAAAAAAAAAAACCCTGGAAAGCTGAAAAATGGGAAGGTTACCTGCATCTGCAGCCTTTAATTGTCTAAGAAATTAAAGGGCCAGGCACCCTATCAGAAACCTCAGGAGCTCCAAAAGTCCAGTACCTCAACCTGTCCAACTCAGAATCGTTGGCAGGGTCGCCGAAGTAAGCGTAGGCGTGTGGACGCCACTCGTCAAGGGCGATTCGGGTGCACTGAGGTAAGGGGACTGACGGGACAAAACAAATCCCATCTCAGAGGAATTTAAAGTCCTGAAGGAACCAGCTGCGGAGGAAGAAGGAATGTTAGTCTTGCGCTGTTCTGCAGCCTTTCTCTCTTCTTCAGATCAGCTTCTTGAAGTTCCTTATTAGCGAAAATTTGTGGAGGCTGATGCAAGATCTCCACATCCTTATCCTATCCACCTCCCTCGGCTAAAGATCTCGGCTTCTCAGCTTCATGCTGGATCTCAGCTGAAAAAGAATCGGCAACGTGCCGAGGGAGGGCACCACTTCTGCTCCCTCTTGAGCTTCAGGTGTCGGCTACATTACTTCCTCTTCCCCATGTTTCTCAATGCGGGGAGGAGTCTTCTCAACGCCACCTCCTTCGGTAGCAGCCTTAGGATTAGGAGGAAATTCCACCTGCTGCGGATTTGCAAGAGTATCTTCCTCGGTCCATGACCTCTTCGATAGAGGGGCGTCCACGAACTGCTCAGAGTTGATCACAGCTCTCTTTCGGCGCATCATTAGGCCCTCACCGTCTGAAGATATCTCCTCGACGAAGTCTGCTCTCTCTTCTTCTTCCTCGTCCTGCATCAGAAGAGGACAGGGGGGCAAGAGGCAGCATGAGACAAGCTTAAAATAATGCCTTAGTCTGGAAAGCTTACCGAAGTCTTCAGCAACCTCTGCCGCCTCCTCAGCAGCCGAAGTCCCAGCTTCAGCAGCAGTAGCAGCAGCTTCTTCCTCTTCGGGAGTTAGGCGGAAGAAAGGGTCCTTCTTCTCCCACCAACGCCTCTGCTTCAGATAGTCAGCGACACTAGTTATCGTAAACCTTTTTAGTGTAAGGAGAGGGGACAGTCCTTCGACGGGGTGATATCGGGTTTGTTTTTCGTCACAATCCGGCTGACGTCAATCCCAAGCGCTTATAGTTCACCTCGGCGTTGCCCTCGTACAGCTCTAAAAAAACAGATGAGTCAGCAAAAAATAAATAAACGATGAAAGTACAGACAGCAAAGACAAATAACAAAAAATAAAGTCCTCAGCCCCAGCCGAAGCTTCTTACCACCTTGGTACTTTTGTCTGAGGCCGACGACAACAAGCATGTGCTCCTGGAAGGTGTAGTGGAAACAGGGCAGCCAAGTCTCGGGCATATATAACATTCGGCCCGTTCCCCCGGGATTCCTCTTCTTGCCGAAGAGTTTCAGTTGAATATAGTTAGGATTCCTAGCAGCCCCATCCTCTTCGGGACCCAAATCATCCATCTTCGGATCAGGTTTTCTCAAGTTTCGGTGATCAGCATCGGAGGGCGTCCATTGGCCTCGCCAATCCTTTTCCAAAGTATCATTCGGCCACATAGTGAGATGGCCTGTTACGCTCTCAATACGCCACCACCCAGCACCATGATCGCCATGATCGCTTTGAAGGTTCGGCACAAGCTTGTGCAGCTTTTTGAAGTAGTGTAGGTTCGGCTCGAGGGCGTAAAAAAGGCACACCTAGAGGTATGTCATGACCCTTCGGATGCTGACTGGGGTTAATTGACATAGAGAGATTCGGTTTATTCAACACCTTTACCACGAAAGGGTGTAGAGGAAACCGAAGCACGTACTTCAGCTGCAGGTATGTACTCCCACATAAACAGGGGGAGGGCAATGAATTCGATCTTCAGCTTTGGGCATTCGACACCAGTACCCATCTTCTTCCATGATGCCATAGAAGAGCTCAATTTGCTCGGCAAAGCGGTAAGCCGAACCATTATTAACCCACCATCCGTAGGGTTCGGACGTCATCAACCCGTAGTTCCGAGTCACGTCGTCCCATTATTCAGCTTCTAGGGGAAAATCCCAAGGCCCCGAAGCTAGCGTTCGCCTCGGCTAAAAGTGCTAGCCTCCCCCGTCCCTCGGAGAGACACCAAAGACAACAACACTGCTCTAATTCCTTCAGCAGGAACCTCTCTCCTCTCCCTAAGATGAGGGTTTTGCCCGCTCAAAGGGGGCATTATGTTCAATGGCCCAGCACGCTGAAGCTGAGGCCAAGGAACCTCTTCCTCACCACCCTCCGCTTCTCTTGGTTGTCGTCTCTGACCTCTAGCCATTCTGGTCACCGGAATATCGAAGAAAGCGAAAAAAGGGGGAAAATCGAAAAAGCAAGGGTAACCCAAAAATCAACCAAAACCGAAGAAAATTCGAGAAAAATTACCTTTATATGAAGCGAAATTGACAGATTTATGAGTTTGGGGCAACGAATGTGCGTTTTAGAGGCTAAATCTCAACTAATAAGCAGAAATCGAAAGTATAAGGATGCAATGGGGTTTGTCGTGAATTCAAAGGTGTTTGGCAAAGAAATGAGGAGAGAGAAGGGCATCTGGCTTAAATATTTCCTAAAAAAGGAATTCTGGGAGTCAGCGCCATTAAATCCCCACTACTCACTCTAAATAACCGTTAAATACCATTCACTTAATTAAACTGCCCACTAATCCTTTCCACTTCGCTAACTACTCTCCAAACAACAGTTATTCATCAATAACTGTCCAATTAAAATTCCTAATTAAACCAATTACTTCCCTCCATTTTATGCAAGTCAAAACCCGACCCGTCATGCTTCCAAATCGGGTCTGGGGGGGCAAGTTGTTTGGGTCCAATTTACTCCAGTTGGGTTAGTCCATAAATGGTTCAACCCCAAGGTCAAGGTTCAATCCTCCAATCCATGCCAAGTCAGTTAAAGGCCCAGTCAATATGGCAAGCCCATTTGATTCAAGGCCCATATTCTCCCTTATGTCAAGGTATAAAAAATTCAATCTTCTCTCTCTACATTCATTCACTTAGAGCCTCAAGCAATTAATACTCTTGCATAGCTTTCTCTCTCTAAAATCACCATATTGACTTCGGCATCGGAGGGGCCTTCCTCGGCATAACTCCCAAGGCCAGTTTACGTGTGTTTATTGTGCAGGAAACCCTCGGCCCAGTCATCACTTGGACCGAGTTCAGTCTTCAGCCCACCGAAAAGGACCCATCCGAAGGTCCCATTGTTTTCACCCGAAACAACTAATAATTAGGCCAAGATTAGGTTAGGTCCAAATACAAAGTTTTGATTTTTAGGACTTATACATTATATGTCTCATATGTAAAAGAGGCAACTAATTCAACAATATCTTAGTTTTTAATAAGAGCTTGTTTTAATACATCAGATATTCAAATCTCTCCAACTTCGATTATAATTTGTAGGGGTGTACACCGGTCCAAAACCGGACCGGACCTGGACCGGACCTGTTTGGACCGGGGACCTGAATTGGGTAATTATGAGGACCGGGGACCGGACCTGAATTAACAGGTCCGGTTCCGGGCTAGACCTGAAAAATCAGGTCCGGTCCAGGTTTGGACCTGAATGGACCTGTTTTGTGATTTTTTCGTTTTTTTTTTTTTAATAAAAAACCTTAATTCATTATTTCGAATACAAAATACCCAAACATAATTAGATAATTTAGCAAAGTACTCATTAATTGAAATTCTACATGCAAAAGTTGTAAATAATCAATTAAATTCAGAATACCAAATCAATGAAAGAGCAACCACGAACGACACTCCAACTAAACGGCTTCACCGCTGCTGCTGTTTCACTTAGGTGGTTTTCTTCACAGATCCGTTGTTCTGCCAGCCCAGAAAAATCAAAGCAGAGCCTCTGAATTCCCGTAGAAAATGAAGGATTACAGAACACAGCTAAGTCACCTCGACTTCTCCGTCCGCTGCTTCGCTTCACCGCTGCTGCACTGCTTTACCGCCGCTGCTCTGCTACTTTGCAGCAGCTTCGCTAGCCCAGAGAACAACCCAACCAAGCCTCCTTCGGTGTTCTTCGCTATTCTGCTGCTCAAAAAGTTCTCCTTTTTTTGTTGCCCAGCAAGATCTCAAGATAAGCTCTAGAATCTCACCACCAAAAACCCCAAAAATAACTTACCGGCGTGATTGCGTGAATGTTAGGGGTTTTCAAGGGAGGAGTGAATGTTAGGGGTTTCGAGGGGGAGGGCAAGGGGCTTCGCCTGAGAGAGTGAGGAAGGCAGGAGGTGTCGGCGGAGATTGGAGATTGGAGTCTTGGAGAAATGGAGTCTTGGAGAAATGGAGAATGGAGATAGTCAGATAGCTGTTTGTTAGGGTTGCAGCGTAATTTTGATTTTTGAATTTTTTTTTTTTTTTTTTTTTTTTTAAAAAATACAATTTTTCCGGGTTTCAGGTCCGGACCTGAAAACCCCGGGTTTAGACCGGGTCCGGACCGGAACCGGGAACCTTGATTTTTAAGGACCGGGACCGGACCTGAATCAACAGGTCCGGGTCAGGTCCGGTCCGGATCAGGTCGGTTCAGGTCCGGTTTCAGGTCCGGTCCAGTTTTTGTACACCCCTAATAATTTGTATTATCATTGTAACTTATTCAAACGGACAAAAAAACATTTAAATACATAGATTTGTTCTCGAAACCTAACGATTTGCAAAATAGCAAGGCCTCTCTGAAAATGTAAAAAAGGGAGGTTGTAAGAGTGAATAACACTACAAGAGTTTGAGTAGGTTAGAGAGAAAATCAAAGAAGATCGACAAATAACGTCTTTGTCAAATTTATTTGATTTTGAAAAGCTACATACTTATTGTGTAAATGACCAAGTGAAGTAGGACTTATTTGTAATTAATATCTCTACCTTAAGGATTAAGGCTTAAGAGATTATCACATGCACTCTATACTAAAACAATGTTGTAAACCGATCCAACAAGATATCAGCTCAATTGATTATTACTTTTTACATCTACAATTATTGAATAACACTCCATATGGAAACGGAAACGGAAACGAGTACTTCATTTTCAAAGGGAGACCTTCCACCAGGGTTATTCTGAGTCTGACCCCTGATAAATTATTTGATTAAGTAATTATTGAACTTAATTAACCTAATACACTTACAAAAAAAATTTGGGACATGGTAATATTATTTTTGAGCAAGAGGTTCAAGGCTCAAATCTCGCTTCCTTCAATATTTTCGTCCAAGATCCGCCACTGTTTAGAGTAAACAAATTTCACCCAAATTATCTATTGTTACAAATTACCATCAATACAACTAGTAAAATGATGCAGGAGCCACGGTGTGGATATCGATATTGATATGAACAAGGATCGCATAAGATATTGGCGACCAAGGAAACAATTTATTGAGGATATAGTCTTAGTTACAAAGATTCAATTGGTTTTGTTACTAACAAGCAAAAAAATCAATAATTAAATAAAGATTATGCTTAATTAATCATAATATATACCAAGGTAAAGTCATAAAGTATAGGTCATCAAAAGCCTAACACTACCAACCACTACTTTACTTACCATCATTTCGAAAATTCTAGAAAGACAAAAGATGCCCTTAATTCTGGATTTTTAAGGTCATTTAGTGCAAAAACAATGCAATTAAAGTGGACCCATTTAGAAAATAAAGTACCCATTTTTTAAAAGTCGGCATCATGCTCCTTATCTTAAGCATTTTTTCAAAGTTGACACCTTAAAAAAATTATAATAAAAAAGTAAAATAAAATTAAAAATAAAAAACAGTTAAAATGAGGACAAAAAAATGCGACCGACTAAAACTAAAATAACAAACTAAAATTTGGAAAAAGCATCTTAGGTTGATTGTTTATGCAAGAAAAACTTGGCCTTGCCTTGCCTTAAACGAACTTCTTTTTTTAAGCAACCCAAAAACTAATCTTTTTCATATCTTTGAAGATGGTCCAAAGAAAGGTGGGAAATAATAACATCATTAAAACAGAGAAAATACAGGTTTACACAAAACCCTCTCTTCAAAACCACCATAATGGCAATATGAGTAAAGGGGCTGATATGAATGGAATAAAGATGAAGAAATCTCGGTCCATCGAGGTTGGATTCCGATCATCGTCGAAAGGCAGCCATGATGTGCTTCGTCGTCCTGGTAAACCACCCTCTCTTGGGTCATCAACCCCCAAAACACAATCATCAAGTAAGTCTTCTGATACTTCTCCAAATTATATGAAGAGTACACGTAGTTATGAGGCAAGGAAGGAGGAAAGACTGCAGAAAGTAGCAAAAACATTGAGCAGAACATCATCTAGTTATAAAATAGTAAGGACTTTATCAAAGGTCCCTAGCTTTAAGCACTGTGCAAGAACAACAACCTGTTCATCAACCCTGAAAGATTCGAAGTTTCCTCGTTACCTTAAACTCAAGCCAGGGGCTACTGAAGCTGAAGGAAGATCAGTACCAAGAGTCTGCTCATATAATCATTGTTCCCTTAATGGTGATCACCATAACCCTGCGCCTCCTCTGAAGCGTTTCATGTCTACAAGACGGAGGCTGCTGAAGACTCAGAAGGTTGATACACCGAAAGTTCTTTCCCCTCATAAAGCAAAGCTATCTGAATGTAAGGGGAAAGGAAAACAGGAACAAAAGGAGGATTTCTTTGTCGAAATTTATGTCTCAGACAGAGGGGTTGATACACCAGTGTCTCAGAGCTTATCAGATGGACCATGTTCTGAGATTGATCAAAGTGAAGAACCTAATTATTCAAACTTGAATTTCTGTCCTAAAGATGAAGATTATCCACTGATAACAGTTCAGAGTTACCAAGAGGTTGAGAGCTCTCCCAGTGTCAGTTTGGATGAGTTTAGCTGTGGAAACTCTGACATAGAGTGGGAACAACAGGAGCAAACTTGTGTCAATGACAACTGTGAAATTCACGCTCAGAGCGATTGCAGTTATGATGAAAATAAATCTGATTTTGAGACAGGCAGTAGCCATGGCGGGTACTTGGAGACATGTCATGAATACCCACCATATGTTGATGACGAAATTGTGGAGTACCTATGTTTCAGTGATGCTGATTCTTTACCAGATTGCAAGTCCGCCCAGACAGGTATTCTCTCTATTTGATCATAATGTTTTACTCTTGACACATAAATAAGTTCACAGTTTGTTACTATACTAGTTTTATTTGGAGCATGAAAAATAATAGCAAGACATATCTTATAAAATGTTAAGATAATGCCTAGTTCTTTGGAGTATAGGGTTACATTGCATTCTTATGAAAGTAAGCTTTCTAAGATCATAAAAGTGTAGTTTCGACAATCAATCAGATGTAGTAGTAATTTTTAAGCTGCACTTCAGATAATGTCAGGTTCTATTCACATAGTGAAATTGATGTGGGTTGATAATTGCAGCAGCTTGACTTATTGACATTTGATTCAGGTGAAAGGAACATAGAAGAGCCACTTATGGTCGAAGAAAAGGATGAAATGAATTCTGGAGCAAAGAATGAGGTAGCTGAGGAGGATTCTACCCTAGCAGATGAAGCAACTGAACTTAACACCGAGGTAGATGAGCCCACTAACACAAAAGGCGAAATTATCACTGACCTCATCAAAGAAATTACAGAGGCTCAAGACAAAGGTCTCGATTCTTACCAGGAACCAGTTAAAACAGAGGGTGACCAATGCGAAAAATCAGATGAAGACTACAATATAGGAGAAGCCAGAGAAGAAAATGCTGCTGACCCTGGTATGGAAGAAAGAGAGCCAATTGAAGAAATTACAGAGATGCCACAAACAACTGAGAAATTAGAAACCTCTGATGCAAAGGAGGGAATTTGCACGGCCAATAATGATGATCAAGACGGTACAGATCACAGTGGTGATTTTGCAACCCGTGCAGGACAGAAAGCGAATGAAGCTGCAGTTGAGATTTGTTTCAGTACAAGATCAGAAAAATGTGAAGATGAAAATGATTCAAGTGAGCTTGAATCAAATGAGAACTACGTTGAAGGAGATAAAGCATCAGGAATGGAAAACAGTAACAGCACAGAAGCAACCAGCAGATGCACTTCCAACAATGGAGAATCTGATGGCAACCAGGAGCTCAACAGCTGTAACAAATTAAAGAGAGGGATGAGATGCATGAAAGCAGATGAAGATGATGAAGAGAGTCAATTCAATCCAAGAGGGCCAAATTTTCTTGATGTTGAACCTGATCCAGAAGCAGAGAAAGTGGATCTGAGGCACCAAGAGATTGACGGTAGGAGAAATGCAGAGGAATGGATGCTTGATCATGCACTGCAGAAGACAGTCAACCAACTCACTCCTTCTCAAAAGAGGAAGGTCGCATTACTAGTTGAAGCCTATGAAACTGTACTGCCAGTAGCAAAGGATGAATCCATGAGGAAAAATTCATCAGAATCTGACCATGAAAAGCTTGACATTCCTCCAGCTAGTTTATGATGTGTAAATTCTACCATCTACTAATTTAACTTGCATATAGATTAGTAAGAAGAAGATCTGCTGCTCAGCTGTCTGGCAAAAGGCCAATCAGAATATTAAGCAGTATAACTTTTCATGTACTGTTATAATTTATCTGACAACTTAAATAAATAAATAAAAACACAAGTTTCCTGTAGAAAAGTATAAATATAATGGGGTTTGTGTGAAAAATGTGTTGCATTTCTGTGATTTCTAATCCTTTCTTCTAGGCATCTCATGTACTTGTTCTCTCTCTGTTTATTGTTCATTGTTCTGAAGATGTTGCATGCTGTCAATAAGTAGTCCGATTCCAATGGAACTGCAGAAACCACTCGACTACAGTGCCGATATCCAATATTAAAACTGTCAACTGTTCCATCTCGACTTGATTTGATATAGATATCTAAAACAATTCCTCAACAAGCTACTTAAAGAGTTAGTTGGTCAGACCAACCACCCCCACAACCCCAACCCCAAAAAAATAGTTGTTACTTGTCCTATCTTTCTTAATTAAAGATATTGACATTATTTCAAGAAAATAAAAGCCTTTGTATACAATAATTCAGTCATTTACTCATTCCTAAATTCCTAATCAACCAATCAATGCATGTATATTGTATATGCATCTCAAGTAATATAATCATAAAATAATAACTGTTTCAAGTAAATTTGATATTTTAAAGAAGATTAAATGAGGAAATGTAGCAGCAAACTGGCACCATGAAAACAATTTGTGGAAGGCCTTTGTATTGTCATATATTAGAAATAATATGGAAAATTCACTCCCTTCTATTAATATGGACATTTTCACTACAACAAAAAATGCTGACAAAAATTGCGTCCTTAAAAACCAGTACAAGGTATAACATTAATGCAGCTACAACTCTACAACCTTAAGACACTCTGAGTTTATTTAATTCCAATTGCAAATCAACCATGGGGGATTCTCTTAACAGTAAGTCCAGCTTCTCAAAGTAACTCTCCAAATTACTCTGTTGGGTAACAGTTGGATGGGAGATTGAGGATTCAGACTCAGCAATATTCCTTCTTTCTGCTGATTTTCCTCGCTTGATATAATCATGAAAGAGCTTCAATGCATCTTGTGTTCCAATAGAATCCACAGCCACAAACAAGTTTTGAAACTCTTTTCCCTTATCTTCAGTTTCAACAAGTTTCAGCTTCAGCTCATTCGGGATATGAGCTAAGGCACTACAACAAGATTGCAGAATAAAGAAAGGAACTGAAAAGAATTCAAATTACCAGAAAAAATACTTCATTGCTTAACATTGTCTTTTCAAGTTATGCCCACATTGTAACGAGTTATTAGTCATAGGATTGGCATTAATGGTTTCTTGAACTGAAGAACATTCTTGTGACAGATAATATGGAATATGACAATTCAAGTGGACAGATAATAAGGAAAGATAGCTTTTAAGAAATTTAAGGGACCAAATGACTCATAAAAAACATCACCAAAAATAGAAAGGTACCATATAATTCATAGTTACCTAGATGCTCTTTACCTGGTAACACCCCTAACAATGCCCCACTTGTTACCAATCATCACGGAATCCTTGAAACCCTGATTAAAACCCTCTTGTGCAGCAACATTTTTTCCAGCTGATAAACCATCACGATATCCAGCCTATCAAATCATTAGAAAGAATTTCACTCAGCTAGGTACAAGTGGTGTAGAGAGAAATACAGGGAAACCAGACAAATTAAGATATTAAAAAATTAAAATCAACAATTTTAACAAATCAACTCATACGTTGTAGAATTCCTCACGTCTCCTTTTCCCTTCTCTATCCAAATAAAAAGCTTCATCTGTTTCCTCATCACAGTCAGTCAACCAAACTCCATCATCTGATAAGCTACCTCCATGTGATTCTGAAACTCGCAAGCAAAACATCAATCATCCTTAGCTCTTAGATTCCAACTAGACTAATTTAACAAAAACGCCAGTCAATAACAACACCACATTAACAATTAACAAGTCTCTTTATGCACAATTGCCTATCTGATTTGAACATTTTGGTTCAACTTTTTACATAATTTTGTCCACATAAATCTTGAAGTTCAAAAACTAAAAGAGTCTAGTTCATTATTATTAACATGAATCCGTTACAGAGGTATAACGATCCACACATTGCTCAATCCAAAGAAACAACCATTTATAATATGCTTTAGCGTATATGAATCATTTTTAATAAAAACCTCAGCTCAAAACTCTCTCTAAGAGCCTAATTTAGTAAAGCTGAAGAAAACAATCTATTATCACCCCTGAAACTATCATCCTCCATGGAAAATGAATCTCTTGCCCACTAATTAATAATTATAGACAAAAAATTTTGCAACACAATAGAAGAATGGAAGTCTTGAACAATGTTATATAGCCAAGAATCTACCTCATCTTGGACTATCATGTTTTGAATCAGAAGTAAGAAAGTTCCATCAAGTTCACTAAGTGAGCGAACCCATACAATTACCAATTTCTCATACGCATATCTAAGAACAGACGACACAAAATTTAAACAGCTGTTGGCCAAATTTACGCTTGGCACAACCATAACTTCCTTAATCAAATAATAATACACCTCTGTATATGTAGGATTATAAGAACTCCACTTACTATCAGTGGCCGATAATTCACCAGCTTCAGCATCATCTAAAACAGGCGTGTCTACCAAAGATGATGCCGTAACAGCTACTCCCTGATCCTCCTCCATGTCAGCTATTGAATACATATATAGAAAGGTGAATCAAAATTTAAGGAAACATAAAGGATGTAAAAGAGACTGATGTTCAAATTAATTAATCAATAGCAGTGACATTTAAAAGTTCAAATGTGAATAGCAATCAAGCGATTGATTGCAGAGATTGTTATATACAACCAGGTGCAATATGTGTCCAAGGGTATTTTTCTGCTCAATTTGAAAACTCATTTAATCATCAAATGAGCGAAAAAAATAATCTTGAGTGCATCTTGCACCCGGGTGTATGTAAGAAATTTCAAATTGATAGCATAAATTCATTTCGCTAATATTTATATTTCCTGACGATTAGTCTTAAGTTTCTTACAACCTTAAACTGTTTGTTAAACATCGAATTAAGGAACCAAACAACAATAATTCACAACAAAATCTCAAAGCTAATCGGGCGCAAGCTCGGTTCGGCTCAACTCGACTCGTGGAGGTGATTAGTCTAGGAAAGATTAACACATTAACAATCAAATTTGACTCAATTATAAAATTAAACTCAAAATTGTTGTTACTTAAGAATGTCAAAGTAAATTGCAGAAGAAAAGATTCTAGCAACAAAATCGGTGCTTACAAGTTATCATGACTTCGGTAATTATAACCAATAGTTTAATAATCCACATTAGAAGAACCTTAAATTGATTTTAGTGTGATATCAAAACCTAGATTGAGAAATTGATATTCGAAGAATTAAAACAAAAAACAATCAACTAACCTCAGAATCATCTTAGATGGAGAAGAGAAAGCTTAGAAACCGCTTTAATGGAGAACTCAGAGTGCGCTTCAGTGGAGGGGAGAAGATCGGAGAGGAGTGTAGCGTATAACGGTAGAAGCGAAAAGATCATAAACTTAGAAAGAAAAAAAAAAAAGTGGGTCCGAATCGACCCCGGTCCGGTCTTCATGTCAAGAAATTACTTCCCATCGTCAGTTGCTCAGTTGTATTTAGTCCGGTTTATAGCATCTCAAAATCGATTTTGGACCGGATTGGGCTTCATGCCTTCATCTAAAGTTAGACCTGACAATTCTGATCTAGACCCGATAACCTAACCCATGACCCAAATTAACCCAAAACATCGACTCAAAAATGACCCAGCACTCGAATTTACCCGACCTAAAAATGGAGTTGACCCAATCCCGACCTGACACCCGAACATACCCGACCCGAAGTTGACCTGACTCGAAATTTTTGACCCAAACAAACCCAATACCCAAAATTGACCTGAACAAATCCGATACCCGACCTGAAATGTCCCGAATTACAAAATTATCTTATAATTGAACTAAAAATGTCTAGTGTCAAAAATAACTCATCAAATTGTCTATCTTCAACCGTAGCCAAGCTCATAAACCGAATTGATAGTTCTTATTATAACAATAATAAAATATATAATTATTGATTTGAGTTTGATCCACATATTGAACAACCTGAACATAAGCCAACCTAATTTTGAACTGAGTCGAGTTTGACCCGAACATACTTCACCCAAAATGGTCTGACCCGACCGAACATACCCAACCCGAAATTGACTTGACGAGAACTTGACTCGATACCTAACTTGAGTCATATCCAAAACCCAAAATGACATGACCCAACTTGAATGTTAATTAACCCGACCCGAATGATCCATTTGCCAAGTCTATCTAAAGTTATGAAAAAAAAAATCTGAATAGCATTTAACTTTACCTTTAATATGTATATTACCACTCTGTCCTAGAATAATCGAGACTATTCAAAAAATTACCTTTGACTATAGTTTTTTATTAACATAATAACAACATATTATATCATCAAATATGATGTTAGAGGTATTGATGATGATATAAAGTTTCATAATACATTTTTTTATATATAAATAATTTTCATTAATGTTTACTTATGTTAAAATAGGGTCAAATTATTGCATTGACATCTATACAAAGCTTCATTTGTCAATTATTTTAGGACAAAGAATTTTTTTTTTAAAAAAGAAAAATAATTAAATTCAAAATAGACATTAAATAATCATTTTTCTCAGATATTTTTAACATAATGTTATATATAAATATTTTAAATTATTGGAAAATTAACTAAAACCAGTCCAATTTGGGTTATGGACTAATATTGGTCTGGTTTGATCAGTCCAAGCAAACTAGTCTAAACTCCAATTATTTGAATATTAAACTTTAAATTTTCAATATTCAGATAATTTTTGCAGTGTCTAACTTGTAATAGGTAGTTACCCTATTATATTCTTGAGTCAAATTAAACATCCCTTATAGAGTCTGTTCACATTTATTGAACTGAGTTGAACTGATCTGAATAGAACTAAACTTATTGGAGCTGAACTGAAATGAACTAATTGGAGCTGAACTGAAGTGAACTGAATAGAGATGAAATGAATATTTTATGAGAGAAGGAAATTAGGAGCTGAACTGAACTGAATTTAACTGAACTGAGCTGAGCTGAGCTGAGCTGAAATGAATATTTTATGAGAGAAGGAAATTAGAAGTTGAAATGAATATTAATTTTATGAGAGAAAGAAATTAGGAGCTCAACTGATTGGAGTTGAACTGAACTTGACCTGAACTGATTGGAGCTGAATTGAACTGAACTGAAATTAAGGTAAAGTGAACACGCTCGTAGTAGTGATTTTTCTTTATCCTACTCAGGTACAACAAGTTTTCCAAAAAAAAAATTCTTGGGCATTTGAGTTTCCTTACGTTTTGTCTGCAAAAATTAGCCATAACAAAATATTACACCATTTACCTAGGACTAAGCAAAACTATATGAAAAAAGGAACATGATTATATGACTATATGAGTACATTGAAAAAAAATATACAATAAAACGCCCCAATGATGTAGCTTTATATTATTATTAGTAGCTGTTAATCATGTGTTGCATGTGATTGCATTCGGACAAGATAATACTTTGCGACTTTTGCATTTCAAACAAAATCGTGCATTCAAATGTTATCTAGCTTCATTGATTTTTTAAGCTTATTTTAAGTAACTACATTCATCAACTACGGTTGGCTTTGTTTCGATATTTGCCTTAAATTGAATTATTAAACGTATTGGGAAATAATATGAAAAAATAGAAGTTTTAGTCAACTATATATTATCGTTTTCATTATTTAAAACCATAGAGAAATAAACTAATTATTCTTTCCAAAATATGAAATAAATTAAATAATTATGAGATTAAGATTAATAAAATTATAATTAATTAAGGGTATGTTCACTTCAGCTTAATTTCATTTCAGTTCAGTTCAGCTCCTAATTTCCTTCTCTCATAAAATATTCAGTTCAATTCAATTCAGTTCAGTTTCAATCAGTTCAGTTCCAATCAGTAACTGTGAACAGACCCTAAGTGTTTAACTTAGAAAAGTATTGCAATATAATTGAGTTAATTTCTTTTTGTTAAGATGTATCACTTTATTTTAGTAGTGGTATGGTAAAAGTTAAACTTAATGAACAAAGTATTCAATATATTAAATTATTGTGATACTATCTCCATTGCAACACTTTTTTTAAGCTAAAACTTAATTCATAGATCTAGAAATATATAATCTCAATAATATTATTTTATTAATCTCATATCTTTTATTCGCTCATGCATAATTCAATAAAATCGATACTTGTAATTTCAATTTAATTTAATTTCATTGTTATTTATTATGAGAAGATTAATAAAAATTAAGTTTTTCCCTAGTAAAATTTATTGTGTTTTATGTAAGGATCATTATTAATATATAACTACATAAGTTACTTTAAGACTTATATTGTTCACCTAATTTTTGCTAATTTCAGGTTTAATAATTAAGGGCCTAATCTGATTAACTAAACTGAGCCGAGCTGAATTGAACTGAACTGAACTTATTGGATCTGAACTAAACTAAAATATATTAAACTGAATATTTTATGAGAAAAGGAAATTAAGAAAAGAACTGAACTGAACTGAACAGAACTGAACATAACTTATTGGAGTTGAACCGAACTGAAAATAAGGTGAAAAAAAAGGCCCTAGGTTGAGTTGTTTAGTAAAATAAAGTCTGATAAGGGTTATCCCATTCAAATTACAACTAAATAAGGTAATAAAATCGAATAAGTTTAGTTAAGTACTTCTCTCAAGTGAATATAACGTACTCTAAAAACAAATATATAGGTGTAGCTAATATTTCCAATAATGATATAGTTACCATATGCTACTAAATTGGACCCTTAATTCAATTTATTGTGGTGAACATGATTTTATTAACAACAAAACTTGATTAAATTAACTATTTTATGATAAATGAAGGTTAGAATTAGAATAGTACGATTAAAAGAACATCACAAATCCCAATAATTAAACCATTGATCATTATTTTTCTTCTTTAATTTGTAGATAATGATAGTCAAATATCAAATTTTTGCTCCTATTTTCAAAGGCCTTGTGCGGTTAGTTGCTCATCTACTCATACTCAAATTCCTCTAAATTGGAAGAACATCATAATAATCTAAGATATGTATACTATGTTTCTAGGGAAGTAACTATCTACACATTTGACATTTGAATATTCTACATCAAATTAAATAATATCAACAATTTAAAAATAAACTAAAGGAAACTTCAAACCCAGCCTCCTTGATAAATTAACATACAAGTTGTGCATGATAAATTATTGATGAACATGTTAATTAGCTCTAATCTAAGGTGGTATATAAATATAAATATGCATGTTATTAGTTATACTACATACATACAATAACCATCACATGCATATATGCTCTCTCTAAAAATGGGCAATGGAAGACTAAGCAATAATATTGTGCACCTCTTTATTGTTATAACCTTAGCCATATCTTCATGCTTAGTTAGCTTAAGTCAAGCAAACCATCTTCCTGAACAACGAAAGCGTCGTCAACTAAACCAATGCAATATCTTCAAAGGTCATTGGGTACGGGACAATTCATATCCTATGTATGATTCCTCGAAATGTCCCGACATTCGCAAAGAATTCGACTGCCTCAAGTACGGTCGCACAAATACAAATTATCTCAAGTACCGGTGGCAGCCAGATGACTGTGATATTCCAAGGTTTGTGATTAGCTAAGAATGAAACTTGTGTTTTTGTTCATTTTTAATGTTTTAGGTGCTATTATACGTACAATTTATTTTGTTAATAGGTTTAGGATATATATATGTAACATACTAACATTAAATGGTTAAACTATATGTTATACAAATTCACTAGTTAATTATGAAAAGAGCATGTATAAATATGTTTATGCACATATATTTTTTTTCCAACATACATCATAGATTTATAATCGCAATTTTATTTTGTATGATTAATTAAATTTGCAGGTTTGATGGGGTGGATTTTCTAAGGAGGATGAGAGGAAAGAAGATAATGTTTATTGGGGATTCACTAAGTCTTAATTTTTATCAGTCCTTAATTTGCCTGCTTCATGCAGCTGTTCCAAACTCCAAAATCACACATCCATCAACTGGTGGCATGAAATCATGGTTTTACCAGGTAAACTTTCATTTATAAGGAAAAAAAAATATTGCTTTTAATGCATGCAGTTAACGATCACCAAATAATTTACACAAATAAATCCAATCATTAGATTTGCATATACACGCGAAATAGGGAATATAATGAAGTGAGTGATGGAGTACTGGATCACTAAGTGATACTCATGTACGAGTACCAGCCACTTGATATGTCCTATATATCACCTGACCCATCCAATTCATCCCATTAATGTTTAAGTTTGAGCAATCTTTCACAAGTTGATTTTTCTTTACACCTGTCATCCTACTTTATTTTTTTCAAATCTCGTTGCTATAAATGTTATGAACGTATTTTAAGAGCAATAGGAAATTTTGCATTAGGTTGCCTCACTTTTATAAAATAAAAGTATGTCTTTGAGCATAGGGCACAAATAATTGTGTTAAACTATGCTGACATCACATTGACATCATCATATGCTTTTATTATCGAGACAACTATTGATTAATCATATAACCCAAACCCATAATATAAACCTTAAAAATCATAACTTTTAATTGAGAACAAATAAAAAACTTACCCTAGTCCTAAAATTAAATTTAGCCGACATTACGACACCTACATCCCCAAATTATCTTAGTTTCATAAAAAAAAAAAAAATGTTTAATTAACTAATGATTTCATTTATGGTCATGAACTCATGATAAACTACTTAATAATTAATATAATAGTCTTGGTTGATTAAATTTCACCCAAACGTAACATATTTGCAAATCATATTAATCCGATGATTATCACCTACACAAGACAAATGTCAAATTAACTTGTTTATTACTTGTTCGAATAATATATAAGCATCATAAAAAAATGTAAAATAGTTTACCATATAAATTAAACCATTATTCACAATATCAAGTTTCCGATCTCTTCAATTTGTATAATGCATGGCAAACACATAAATTATTTATGCCACGTAGAATAAATTGCATTTCTATTGCGCTGGACCGACGATGAATTATATACGCATGTAATTTTATATTGGTGTTACGTTCTTCAAATCCGGATATATATAATATGTTTTAATGTGTGATTGAATAATATAATTTCATAGTATTGACTTTTGTCAAACAATTTGCCATTCCTAATATATAGTTTTATACTTTTATATATCTAAATGACGATTGTTTTAATTTTGTTTTTGTTATAATTTTTTTTTTTTACACTTGCATGAAAGAATATTTTCCTAAAATTTCATATTTAAATTACAAAATAAATGAAAATATGGTTATATATTGATGGAAATGAAGTACAAGCAGATCTAATTATATAGTTAAACGTACAATAATATTAAGTCGATCTTTTATATACAATCATCTAAACATGATATCTAAGGGCTTGTTTGGTATCATTTATGGTTTTTAGTTTTTTTTTTTTTTTTAAACTAAAAACTAAAAACCAAAAACATGAAACAAGAAAAAGGTGTTTCCACTTTTTTGTTGTCGGTTTTCAAAACTAAAAACCAAAAACATTTGTGGAACGCTAAACCTCGCCCTCGAATCTCCAACTAACGCCCGCATTATAACTTAAAATTACATTTTTACCCTTGTTATAAAAAATATTTCGTATAATTTACCTCAACTTACCGCTTTCACCGTCCAAAAATTTTTTATAACAATAATAATAATAATAAGAACAAATCTAACAGAATAAGAAATTAAGAGCTAATATAATGAGTAATTAGTAACAGACAGAATTATAACAACACAAGAACTTTATTATGTTAGCATATTTTATATATATTCATTTTGAGTGTATATATGTATGTATAGTTAGTTCCCTAAAAAAAAGAAAAGAAAAGAAAAGTATGTATAGTTAGTATATATGCATTCAGTGAACGTATTCCTAGCAAATCAGTAGCAATATTTAAGGTTAGTATATATTTAGTTTACTTATTCATAGCAATTAGTGAGCTGATGACAATCTGCCTAACATTCCTCTAATAAAATGTATATATTGCTTTGTCTTGAATTGGAAGCACGAAATCAATTTCCTTGACTTTACCCAAATATGAAATCAAAACAGATTCAAAACGTCCATATTTTAAGAATTACCGTGGAGGAAACGTCTAGATATTTCGAACAACCGTTGGACGATCGAAATTTCTGGGCGTTTCATCCTCAAACGCCCAAAAATCTCGAATGCCTAGTGGTGGTTCGAAATATCTAGACGTTGCTGCCATAGTTTTTCGGAAAAAAAAGGGTGTTTCAGCCCATATCATTGACGATGGCCTTATCCCTCCTCAGCATTTCCGTGAGAAAATCAAGTGGCTGTGTTAAAAGGAGGCGGTGGTTGGTGGTGAAAGGATGAGGTGGTGGTGGTTTAGAGATAAGGAGTGAGGGTGGGTGGTACTTACGTATTATGACTGTGATGATGAATTTCCTTTTATATTCAAGGGTAAATTTGTAAAATAATTTTTCTTTAATTTGTGGGCGTTAATTTGATAATCGAGGGCGGTGTTTAACAACCCCTTTTAATAAGTTTAAATAATTTTTTATTCATTATATGACATATCATATACTTTTATACAACAAAAAACAAAAAAACAGAAAACCACAGCAATACCAAATGAACCCTAAGTTATTCAAATTGTTGTAATATCAAAGACAACAGATAAAATAATAAGATTGCTGTAATTTCAAGACAACAGACAAATTAGAGTTAGTATTGAATATTTTATCACCCTTTAAAAGGGTTACTTGTGATTGTGGTGTGAATCTTCATGAATATAAGAGAAAAAACATTGATCTTTATAAGAATATTGTGTTATGTTAATTAATATCAAGTTGCTTTGTACTAAAGTTGTCTTGTCCTGTTGTCCATGATTGAAACCGTTAGGTGTCTTATGTATTGCAACATATTCTTAAACATGCACATGCAAATGCATTACTTACTTGGCTTCAAAGTTCTCTTAATATTATATTTTCAAGGTTATTTAAGCAAACTTATTGTAATTATTGAATATGATATGATCACTTGAATGATTGAGATTATGATATAGACGAGCCTAGCTCCAATTGATCTCTTAATATACGAGAAGAGATAGGATATGGTGATTGACTCGATCTAATGAATGTAGTATTATCGTTTAAAGTATGGAATTGAATTGTAATTATTTTCCTAATGACAATTGTTTGTTCATATATCATTTGACATGAAAGCACACATGAATTCATTTTACATTGTCATATTAAATACTAAATTATAATAATGGAATGATTAAAATCTATATCTATATTAAAAATGCATTCAATTGTTTGTCCAATTGAACACAAGACCTCATTGAAGACCAACTTATTACCGTCCAAGCTATAAGCTAATGTTGTTCTATTTATGCACATAAATATATAAATACATATTAGAAATAAAAGCAAAATTATTCAAAACTATTTATTATTGTTATTGTAATATTATAATTTTCGACAATAAAAAAATTCTTTTAAGCTCTTTAAAAATAATAATGATAAAAATACTCAAAGTAACACCCTCAGCAACACCCGGACCAAACACTAGTTAAGTATTGTAACTTGATCAATACGATGATAATCGGTAACCCTAAAGTCATCTTTTCATACTTTTATTATAATTCTCTTCTACCTCATTTAATTTGCGGGATCATAATGTTACCGTGACAATGTATTCTTCTTTATACTTGGTTGACATAGAGAAAGAGCAACAAGGGCGAGTTATGAAACTTAATTCGATTAAGAATGGCAAAATTTGGAAGGAAATGGATGTTCTGGTCTTCAATACTTGGCTTTGGTGGAATATAAGGGGCGCGAAACAATCGTAAGTACCATATACCTATATATTTTTAATTAATCATCAAGTATAATTCAAAGTATTTATTTCAAGTTTGTGCTTAACTATGAGGGATACCCAGTTCATTTCCCAGTTTGTTTATCTGGGGATATAATTGTCTTTTCAAATACCAGTGGAGGAGTATATGCGTCTTTTCATGTACTAGTTGAGGGGTACATGTGTAATTTCCTCACCAAACAGTAAAAGCAAAAAACAAACAGTAATTGGACAGCTCACCAAAAATACTGAATAAATGTCCTTATTTTTTCAATATATTTTACAAAAATAACATTAGATTAACAAAAAATCGTTTATCTGGCAGATTAACTTGTATTTTCCCCTTAAATTTAATTATATATAATATTATATATTAGACAATGATGTCACATGTCTATACGACATCACTAGGTGTATATATTCCAGTGGGTGTAAGAAATTGTGTGTTTCAGTATTAATAGATTTTTTTGATGCTCAAATATTGTAGGTGGGATTACATTCAAGATGGGTCAGTAATACAAAAGGATAGGGATCGTACAGTCGCATTTAAAAAAGCATTAATGACATGGGCGAAATGGGTTGATTCCGAAATTGATCCCAAAAAAACAAAAGTTTTCTTCCAAGGAACCAATCCTCTCCACTATGAGTAAGCATTTACAAATTATTTTTATTTTTATTTTTATTTTTTTTTTTTATTTTTTTTTTGGTAGTGATATGATTACTCCTACTGTTCAAATATAAATTACTCTCTTCGTCCCTATATTTTATAATATTCGAGTCATTTATAGTACGCTAATTATTTCTTTGCAATAATCTTGATAAAATTAGCGGGAAGGAATGGAATGCAACAAGAGCGAAGGACTGCTCCAAAGAGATAAGACCCGTGAAAGGATCCACGTACCCGACTAGAGCACCGCCCGCATTAGACGTGGTGAAGCAAGTACTAAGCACCATATCGAAACCCGTTTATCTACTTGATATCACACTTCTCTCACAACTAAGAAAGGATGGGCATCCGGGTCCTTATAATGGTTTCCATGGAATGGATTGCAATCATTGGTGTATAGCCGGTCTTCCTGATACTTGGAATCAACTTCTCTATACAACTCTTATCATGTAATGTTTATTATTAACTGATTGTTAGTAAGATGATGTACATGAATTGTGAATTTGAAAATTTATGTTCGTGTATATGTAGCATGTTAAATAAAAATTTATTTATGAAAAGTTCGTGACAAAAAAATAATAGAGATGTACTTCAATCTATATTTTATTAGCCCATAGCCCATTATACGATTGCACAATTTTTAAGGCATTAAAATTTTCTGTATAAACGTATATTTTTTTAATTAATATCTGTAAGAAATAGTGTCTTGAATCGGGAGGTAGGAAGTTTGGGAGTTAGGAAACTCGTGTCGCAAAGATGGGAAGGTGCAGCGAGACATGCCCACGTCTTAGGGAGACATGAACGTGCCTCCACGAAGAAGTCGCAAAGCTGGGAAGATGCATCGAGACACGCCCATGCCTTAGGGAGACATGGTGTGCCTCAACGGAGAACATGAGCACTCGCAATGACACGCCCATGTCAAAATCTGACATGCCGCCTGTCTCGTTTTGTTTCCAAGTTAATGCTTTGTTTCTAATTCAGGGCACGCCCATGCCCTTTGTGATACACCCATACATGGTTTTTTTTTTTGGCCGTTTTGATTAGTTTGTTCATGGGATTAATTTCCTTAATTAAGGTCTTTCTTTCCTAACCTAGGGATTATTTTAAATACTCCTAGGTTATTTCCTAGTTGTGACAATCATTAGTTGAGTGGTTTTTCAAAAATATGAGAGTATTTTGTTTATTTCTCACCTATGAGATTTGATGAGAAAGATAACATTAATAAAAAATTCGAGAGACAATAATCTGTTTTCCCTAAAATCAATAAAACTATTACTCTCGCCTACCCCTGGACATAGCCAACACATTGTTGGTGAACCACGTAAATCTGTATGTGTTTTTCTTGTCAATTTTACATTTAATATTTGTTCTAATTTCTTGCATATATTATAAAACAATATCAACTTGAATAGTATTTCCTTCAAAAAAAAAAAACCTTGAATAATATAATGGTCAAATTTGTGGGTAGACAATTGTAATTTTAATTTTTCGTTTACATACATATGAAGAGTTGTAACCTAGAAGTATATGCTATATGTAGGTTTAGTTTGTTTTTCTTGAAATATTTTAATCATATTTTACAATTTCGGGTTATTGTATGTATGTAAATCTAGTAGCATCCTAAGGAGTAACTAAATCAATGCCCACTAGAGGTACATATATAATATTACCTCTATTTTATATTATTTGTAACTTTAGAATATTTTATATCTCACAAATAATATCTTAAAGTCGTAAATAATATGAAATGAAGATGGTAATAGGCTAGGTCATGTGAATGAAAATAAATAATAAAAACTAAAAAAGCACACATTATAGGCTTATAGCTCATGAGTCATGACAAACCTTCTCACTGCCAAACAATTACTAGACCGCTGCTAATCACGAGTTGCATGTGAGAATTCAGACTTCATAGCATGTACTTACCAAAACAAAACCCTTCTTGTGATCTTTTAGTCCAACTTTAGTAAGCTATTTTTTATTTTAATTGATCTATTTAGGTTAAACTTTTCTGAACATAGGTTCTCATTAATCAATACAAAATAATGTAGGATTTGACTCAATGTGTATATATATAGAAGTATACTCCTTTCGTATCTTTTTTTTGGTGTTTAGAGAGTCATAAGGGCGGGGGTGTGGAATCGGGAGGAAAGCTCTAACCACTTGAGCTATCTCTCACTCTCTTCGTATTTTTTATAAGTATTATAATTTGACTTTTTAAACTATTCACATAATGGTTTTGACTTGATTAATTAACTAATATATAAATAGCAAAAGATATTGTATAATACATTGTTGAATTCTTTATAAATATACGTACTTCCATAAGATCAATGTTCCTATAATTTTACTAAGATATAATTTGATAAATTAATGCTCTAAGTAGTGTCTCAGCATGCGTGTTTAGTCAAAGTGTAACACTTATTAAAACACACAGGGAGTATTTTTCTTAGAAGTGCCAACTGATATAGCAACCTTTAATTTAAAGGATAGGATGGAGATATACTAGTATTTCCTATCAGATTAAGTCAAAACTCAAAAGTGTTTCACAATAGATGGAGATATTTATAGTCGCCACTCTACACTGTATTAGTTATGGTTTCCAATTTAGCAATTTGACTCACTTGATGAGGTTTTTATCTTAACCAATGAGACACAAATTAGCTACATACAAAGGGAGTTAGCTTGAAACTTATGTGACATGACAAACTAATTTGTCAATTGATTTACCTTGGAATTGCTTTAAGCTTAACTAACAATTCTAGAAACTTCCTACTAATGATGTACTTCAAAAATATTTTTAAAAAATTGTCAATAATAATACAAACTTTGAGTGTTCCGCTAAAAACAAATTAATCTTTTAATTATTTCTAAATAATACAAACTTTGAGAGATATCCGCTTTAAACAAGTTATTTTACCTACAACTTATTTAGCCGGTTAATTTTTTATTTATTTATTTATCTTATAAAGTTTTTTTTAATAATTTTTTTTTAAAAAAATAATACAATGTGACGTGTTCCATACAACTAGTTCATGAGATAACTAATTGATTTTATCGTGTTTAAAGCGGATACCCTTCAAAGTTTGTATTATTAAAAAATAATTAAAGTTTGACTTATTATTGGCAGATTGCTCAAATTTTGTATTATTTTAGACAATTTTTTCAATTATTTTTAATAGTAAAAAAATTAGAGGAAGAATATAATTATATGAGTTTATTCTTTTCATCATTTCACATAAATTTATTACTGCACTTAGTTTTATTAGAATCAAACTAGATCAAATATAAAACCAAAAACATGTGTATTAGATTAGATTATGACTTTTAACTTTTGTTTACGCATTGCTAAATAACTAGGTTAGGTTCTGTGGTATGCATATTAATATTCAATAACTATTTTAAATTATTGGTTTTTAAAGTAAATTTATTATGAATGAGTCTATTATTAGCCGAATATATATTTTAAAATACGTATAAAATATATATTTATATACTGTATATTTCATCAATATATTTACATCATTTTCTTCTGTTTAACCAAATAAATATGTTAACAATATGTATTTAACTCATACATATATCGCTTTTTTTGCCACTATTATTCATTCTCTCATACAATATATTTTTTTTAATAATCAAATTGTAAAATTATTTTTTTCAAATCTTTTCAATGTAAAAATAATCTACTACATAATCGACTGATAAATAAAAACATAGGGGAATACACAATATTATGCATCAAATCATAATTTATGTAATCGTAAACAAATCTAGACCCATAAAGAAACGAGAATTGACATAATATACTTCATTAATCATAACTCTCTCTCAGAAATTTTATTTTCAACAAAACAAATGAAATAAATAATTTTTCTATAACTATAATAAAAGTTACAAAAAAAAAAAAAATTAAATAACATTGCGGCAGTATGTATGTATCATGGGCTAATCTTACAGTAAATTTCTTAATCATTATCTTTTCAAAAATAGAATAAATTAGAATCTTTTAAAACAAATTACGTAAAACATATTCCTGAATTAACAAATTATACATATATATATATGTGTGTGTGTGTGTATATATATGTGTATATATGTATATATATATATATGTATATATATATGTATATGTATATATATATATAAAACAAATTACGTAAAACATATTCCTGAATTAACAAATTATATATATATATATATATATATATATATATATATACACACACTTTAGAGTTTGTCATGGTTATAATGAAATATCTTGAGCACCATGTATGGTAAAAGATGCTTCATCTGTTGTCGTCTCTTGACCAATATAAGCCTTTCAAATAATTGATTCCTTTCCATAAATGATAATTATTACTTGGCATCTATAGCTGTGCATCCTTAATCCTACTTTACATCTATTTTTGAAATCCTTATGGTTTCTCTTTATATCATACAGAGTAGAGTAGTAATGCATGTAGCATGTATAGTATATGCATACTAGAGAGTTGTTCTAATGATCAAGCTCACTATGAATTTGCATTACCTCTAGCATATCTTCTTCTTTGCTTTTTAGAACTCATTGATCCTCTCTATCTTCTTCTTGTAGGCTGTGAAGACAGGTGATACTATCCTTATAGGATAATATCTTTTCACTGGAAGTGAGACTACTTCAGTTTGTCTTGAGGTAAGTATATTAAGACACAATTATTAGATCGGTTGGTTTTACATCGTATGCAAGCCTACTATTGTTATGTATTAGTGGTTTGATGAGTAGTTATGTCTGTTGTTTGCTGATATTACTGAGTAGTTATGGAATACATGACACTGAAAATTAAGGATCCTGATATTGTGGTTACTTGATATATGTTATGTATTGAATCAAAATCATGATAATCAAGCCTACTGTTGTTTCAATGCAAGCCTATTGTTGTTTATTATTTCAATTCAGTATTTGGTTATTTCAATGCAAGCCTACTGTTGTTTTCCATCATAACAACAAAGCTCGGCATAATTGTTGTTTTCCATCAGGATAATGAAGAAATTCAACTGTCGCTGCACATTAAAAGGCCTTGCAGATTTATGATTAGACGACAAGAAGAAAGATCTGATGAAAAATAGTCAGTTCTATGAGCTTCTCAATGTAAAACAAAAGGCTACTTCTAGTTTCTTGGTTCACAGGTTTTTTTTAGTGTTACAAGGTTGTTGACAAACATTTTGAAGTTAAAGAAATTGTTATATCAATTGATGTGAGTGATATAACAAGAATGACGGGATTAAATGCAAGTGGAGACGCATATGAGAAGGTTGCATATGAGAAGGGTAAATCCCGAGAGATTCCGAAATGGTATAATGAATTGTGTGTGAAATATCCCCCTCCTACGAAAGTGAAAGAGAAAGAGGAAGAGAAGGAAGAGAAGAAAGAGAAAGAGGGAGCTATGGAAGAGAAAGAGGAGAACTTAAGGAAGAGAAAGAGGAGAACTTAAGGAAGAGAAGGATGCCCCATAAGAACACCGTGTCTCATTTTCTTCGTACTATGCATGTAGATACTGAAGAGGAACAAGAGAACTTCAGGAGGTTATTGTGTTATTTCCTCATTTGCTTCTATGTTGATGCTCCATCAGATGATGTAGGAGGGTTGCATCACTTTGCCGATGTAGCCGATCTTGAAAATTTTGAGAAGATCTGTTGGGCACAAGTGATGCTAAGCAACCAATGGCGGATCTAAGAAGGCACAAGGGGTAGCACATGCTACCCCTTAAAAAAAAAAAAAAAAAAAGAACTGTTGATCCGTACCAATTCTTGTTGTTTTTAGCTTTAAACTAAAGAGACCTGTTATTATTAGGTTATTTTTTTTATTTTATATTTCTTTTTATAACCTGTTGTGGCTTATTTTTTTAATTTTACTTTTGTTTCTACTTTATATGTTTGCATAGCTAATTATGTGTTCAACTAATTTTATTTTGATGTCTTTCTTTTAAGTTATGAAAATCAAGTACTAAAATTTATCATTTTTAAACTATAAAATAAACATATACTCATACTTTAATTATTTTTTATTCATCCGATAGTCGTATTACTCGTATATGATACTAATCATAATTTTTTTTCTAAAAATGCGTAACTTATAATTCTTCAAAACTCCTTCATTTGACGAAATTCTTCCCAATTTTTTGCACTTTTATTTCAATACACATATTTAGTAAGTAATTTATTTACTACCGAATAGAATTTTATATGAGTAAAACAATTAAGAAAATTTATAGTATATAGTAGTATAACTTACCATACATATACAAAGTAGTTTTTACACTTATGATACACGGAGACAACGGAAAACATAGAAAGATAATCTATTGAACATATAAAGTACTTTTTAATTTGATCATTGTATTATATTGATAACTAGAATATAAATAATGAAAATTTATCAAACAAAACAAATCTTAAAAATTTAAAGGCTAATTAACGCTAATATATATAATAACTCGTTTTAACCCTTTTTTCTCTTATTGTTTAATGGCTAAATGTTACCCCTACTTAAAATTCCTGGATCCGCCACAATAAGCAACATAATTGATTGCGCGGAAAAAGTATCTACTCAAAGTGATAGATCCTACATAACGTGCAATTCTCCTATTGTTGAGGTACGTTTTACTTTATCTATTCTTTTATATTCAGTCATGTGGAATCATGTGTTAATCCGTCCACTCTTATTTTTGATAGTCATAGATGTGGTATATTAGTTTAGAATGGATGATTAGATGATTGTGGTCCTCTGTGGTGCATTCGTTTATTATATATATAGATGTGGTATATTGGTTTAGAATGGATGATTCGATGATTGCGGTCCTCTGTGGTGCATTCGTTTATTATATATATATATATATATATATATATATATATAACTTAATCATTAAGTTTTCAAAACCTTTTTCTTATTCGTCGGTATCTCATTAAGAAACGTTCTGATTGGCTGAAACGCGTAAGCCAAAGTTCAATGAATCTAGACGCTTTCATGTGAGGGGGTTTCGTGGATGGGAGTGAGCCGGGGTGGACGTTTAGAGGACGGGAGTGAGCTTGGGTGGGTGTTTTAGGCAATGTGACTAACAAGTTTAAGAAATTCAATATGGTTCTTAAGTGCTTGATTCTCTTGCTGAGACTTGTTAAGGATTTTGACCTAACACGTGCAACCCATCCGACCCGTTGACCCAGCCCACCCAACCGGAACCAGGGTATTGTTTCCCAGTTCCTTACTCTTATGGATGGGGGCGTGTCGAACAGGGGTGAGCTTGGGTGGGGGTTTTAAGCAGTGGGGGGACGTTGGGGAATTTCAAAGGAGGTGGTTTCGGTGGTGGGGGAAGCGGCCCCACCGCCGAAAAGTCCCACCCCACCACACCCCTGGGGGGGATCCAGACGTTGTTTTTTTGGGGCGTTGAGACGTTTGGGGCATCATTGGGCGTTGGGGCTTTTGACGTTGGGGGGGGGGAAGCCTATGTGCGAATTTGATGAGCTAAAGGCGATTATCAAGGATAAATAATTGGATACAAAGAAGAGCAAGGTAGCACTTTTAATGCTAATAGTGAACTCCATAATAATGCCGTCTCATAACGGGAATTGTTTTTATCCCGCGTTTTTTGAATTATTAAGTGATCCTGATATGACCTCTATGACTTATGCATGGGGGGCAGCCATGCTTGTTGCCCTCCAGCGTTCATTGGAGGAGAAAGATAAAAAGGTAGATGGTTGTGCATGGCTCTTGGTGGTAAGCTCCTTCTTCTTTTTTTCTTATTCTTTTTTTTTCTTTTTCTTTTTTAAATCAATCTTTATTATATTTATTATATTTATTACTGTACAGTGTTTCTTCTTCGATCGCATCCCACTGTTGTGGGATGCCATAGGCCTCACATCAGTGAGGCACGAAATGGAGGAGGGGCAATTGGCTCAAGATCCATTTCCGATGGAATGGATATTAAGGAAGCTGCTACTGTCCACCTTTGGCAAAGATCAAAAGGGGGTTACCTCAAGAAAATATCCCCTGTTTTTGAGAACCTCGAAGACACGGTATGTCTTCTTCTGGATTTTTTTTATTACACACTAAATTCTGAAACCTTCCAGCAAACTTTCCCCTGCCTATGTTCCATATTCTTGTAAACCATGGCCACTGCTGTAGATCATTCCCCATTCCCATTGCCATCAACTGCTGCTTCACACTTCTTCTGGAATTTGCTCCACTGTATATGCTAATTGATAAATTGACATCTACCAATAAAAAAAATATGTCTTTCACTCCAAGTTCTTATTCTTGCTGTCATCTTTTCAATGAGCACCTCACATTGTTTTAGGAGCTTCGGAGTAAACTGAAACAAGTAGGCCATTTTAGGAGTTAAATTATATTGAATTTTTTTTGGGTTTTGATGCTGTATTTGATGTTTTATTGATAGGATATTATATTGAAACCCTATTCAAATTGGGTGCTTCAAGACGAGCTGAAAGAAGATAGAAAGTTCATAACTCGACTTGGCCCTTTGTTTTGTAACAACCATGTAGTTCAACATAAACCACATAATGTTACAAACCAACTTGGAGCCCACCAGCTTCACCCAATCTTGCATCGGGCCAGTTTCGATATAATTAATCATAGAATACGAGTTATTGATAATCGTGGCTGTAACGAACACGATTATTTCAACTCGTATAAGAAGGAGGTTGCAATGTGGTATAAAAAAGAGTGTCTTGAAGTCGAAGATGATAGCACTTATGATGATGTTCGTCCTAATCGTCATCGTCCCCCTCAACATGGTACTCATCGTCGTAATCGTAGGTATCGAGATCTGGAGCGTCGGAAAAGCACTCGTCCAAGTAATGAGCCTGAACGGTATGGATTCAACTAATTGGTTCACACCCTGCAGCTGTGCTGGGATCCTTTTTTTAAAAAAAACTTGTATATTTTTAGAACAATTTGGTTCTGCTGTTTCAGAAGAAAAAACTCATCTGTTTTCATAATCATTTGGTTTCTGTTTTCATAATCATTTGGTTTCTGTTTTCATAATCATTTGGTTGTATAGTTACTTAGATTTTTAATTACACATTATTTGTGATATTAAATATTTATTTAAACTTTTAATTTTAATTACATTAAAAACTTTTAATTTCCATTAAAGAATTCTTCACAATAGCTTGTATTTTATTTCCCTTCACATTTAAATATATAAGAAATAAACATGTTTCAATAAAGTGTAAATTTAAGATTAAATTAATGTAAAATATATAAATGGTGATAATGGAAAAGGTAAATAAATTATATATGTAACCTTTGCATCCATTACAACCATTTCAATTTTTATTGTAATACTCCATGATTATCTTAGTGGACTTATTTCATTAACGAAATCATGATCATAATCTATATTTTCAACAATATAAAGGTGGGTCAATAAAGAATTTCTGAAAGATGACTAATGTTTTTGAAAGAAAAGAGATAAATAGACGAATTGAGGGGTCAATTTTCGAATTCATGGAGTTGGGGTTTGGGGTTGTTGCATATGGGGATTTAGGGTTCGAATTTAAGGGATTTGGGGTTCGTTGTTCTTTAAGCCTCCCAAGTATGTCCTAATCAAGTGATGGTGGACCTAGGGAAAAGAACATGTACCTGTTTTCATTGGCAGCTTACAGGAATTCCATGTGTGCATGGGTTTGCATGCATACTTGATAAGAGGGCAGATCCAGAGGATTTTGTGGACATGTATTACACAAAGGATACTCTGATGCTAGCCTATGAAGATGCAGTGCAACCCATGCCAGGTCCAAAGCATTGGGAGAAGGTCAACATCAGGGAACCACTGCCACCATTGATTAGAGTTATGCCTGGCAGACCCAAATCAAAGAAGAGGAAGTTGGTGAAGGCAGTAACAAAAACCAGCAACAGGGACAGAAGAGGAAAAATAAGTGTAAGAATTGTGGTCAGCTTGGCCATTATGCCAAGACTTGTGGCAATGCACCTGCAACAGCAACATCAACCTCCTCTTCTCATTTTAGTGGCTCACTTTCACAAAATATCTCAGTATCTGGGGCAACCACACAATATTCAGAGGAATCGCAGCACTGAAGTCTCTTTTTTTACCCTTATCAGATGATTCAGTATTATCAGCCATTGAAGAGGAGGAGGTTGAGCTAAGGAATTGCTCGATGGAGTGGAAGTCATTTCCCCCATCCCAAAACCCCTCACCCTTGTTTCCCCCACCGCCGAAAGCCCCCCCCCCCAACGTCAAAAGCCCCAACGCCCAATGATGCCCCAAACGTCTCAACGCCCCAAAAAAACAACGTCTGGATCCCCCCCAGGGGTGTGGTGGGGTGGGACTTTTCGGCGGTGGGGCCGCTTCCCCCACCACCGAAACCACCTCCTTTGAAATTCCCCAACGTCCCCCCACTGCTTAAAACCCCCACCCAAGCTCACCCCTGTTCGACACGCCCCCATCCATAAGAGTCAGGAACTGGGAAACAATACCCTGGTTCCGGTTTGGTGGGCTGGGTCAACGGGTCGGATGGGTTGCACGTGTTGGGTCAAAATCCTTAACAAGTCTCAGCAAGAGAATCAAGCACTTAAGAACCATATTGAATTTCTTAAACTTGTTAGTCACATTGCCTAAAACACCCACCCAAGCTCACTCCCGTCCTCTAAACGTCCACCCCGGCTCACTCCCATCCTCGAAACCCCCTCACATGAAAGCGTCTAGATTCATTGAACTTTGGCTTACGCGTTTCAGCCAATCAGAACGTTTCTTAATGAGATACCGACGAATAAGAAAAAGGTTTTGAAAACTTAATGATTAAGTTATATATATATATATATATATATATATATATATATATATATATAATAAACGAATGCACCACAGAGGACCGCAATCATCGAATCATCCATTCTAAACCAATATACCACATCTATATATATAATAAACGAATGCACCACAGAGGACCACAATCATCTAATCATCCATTCTAAACTAATATACCACATCTATGACTATCAAAAATAAGAGTGGACGGATTAACACATGATTCCACATGACTGAATATAAAAGAATAGATAAAGTAAAACGTACCTCAACAATAGGAGAATTGCACGTTATGTAGGATCTATCACTTTGAGTAGATACTTTTTCCGCGCAATCAATTATGTTGCTTATTGTGGCGGATCCAGGAATTTTAAGTAGGGGTAACATTTAGCCATTAAACAATAAGAGAAAAAAGGGTTAAAACGAGTTATTATATATATTAGCGTTAATTAGCCTTTAAATTTTTAAGATTTGTTTTGTTTGATAAATTTTCATTATTTATATTCTAGTTATCAATATAATACAATGATCAAATTAAAAAGTACTTTATATGTTCAATAGATTATCTTTCTATGTTTTCCGTTGTCTCCGTGTATCATAAGTGTAAAAACTACTTTGTATATGTATGGTAAGTTATACTACTATATACTATAAATTTTCTTAATTGTTTTACTCATATAAAATTCTATTCGGTAGTAAATAAATTACTTACTAAATATGTGTATTGAAATAAAAGTGCAAAAAATTGGGAAGAATTTCGTCAAATGAAGGAGTTTTGAAGAATTATAAGTTACGCATTTTTAGAAAAAAAATTATGATTAGTATCATATACGAGTAATACGACTATCGGATGAATAAAAAATAATTAAAGTATGAGTATATGTTTATTTTATAGTTTAAAAATGATAAATTTTAGTACTTGATTTTCATAACTTAAAAGAAAGACATCAAAATAAAATTAGTTGAACACATAATTAGCTATGCAAACATATAAAGTAGAAACAAAAGTAAAATTAAAAAAATAAGCCACAACAGGTTATAAAAAGAAATATAAAATAAAAAAAATAACCTAATAATAACAGGTCTCTTTAGTTTAAAGCTAAAAACAACAAGAATTGGTACGGATCAACAGTTCTTTTTTTTTTTTTTTTTTAAGGGGTAGCATGTGCTACCCCTTGTGCCTTCTTAGATCCGCCATTGGTTGCTTAGCATCACTTGTGCCCAACAGATCTTCTCAAAATTTTCAAGATCGGCTACATCGGCAAAGTGATGCAACCCTCCTACATCATCTGATGGAGCATCAACATAGAAGCAAATGAGGAAATAACACATAACCTCCTGAAGTTCTCTTGTTCCTCTTCAGTATCTACATGCATAGTACGAAGAAGATGAGACACAGTGTTCTTATGGGGCATCCTTCTCTTCCTTAAGTTCTCCTCTTTCTCTTCCTTAAGTTCTCCTCTTTCTCTTCCATAGCTCCCTCTTTCTCTGTCTTCTCTTCCTTCTCTTCCTCTTTCTCTTTCACTTTCGTAGGAGGAGGATATTTCACATACAATTCATTATACCATTTCGGAATCTCTCGGGATTTACCCTTCTCATATGCGTCTCCACTTGCATTTAATCCCGTCATTCTTGTTATATCACTCACATCAATTGATATAACAATTTCTTTAACTTCAAAATGTTTGTCAGCAACCGTGTAACACTAAAAAAACCTGTGAACCAAGAAACTAGAAGTAGCCTTTTGTTTTACATTGAGAAGCTCATAGAACTGACTATTTTTCATCAGATCTTTCTTCTTGTCGTCTAATCATAAATCTGCAAGGCCTTTTAATGTGCAGCGACAATTGAATTTCTTCATTATCCTGATGGAAAACAACAATTATGCCGAGCTTTGTTGTTATGATGGAAAACAACAGTAGGCTTGCATTGAAATAACCAAATACTGAATTGAAATAATAAACAACAATAGGCTTGCATTGAAACAACAGTAGGCTTGCATTGAAATAACCAAATACTGAATTGAAATAATAAACAACAATAGGCTTGCATTGAAACAACAGTAGGCTTGATTATCATGATTTTGATTCAATACATAACATATATCAAGTAACCACAATATCAGGATCCTTAATTTTCAGTGTCATGTATTCCATAACTACTCAGTAATATCAGCAAACAACAGGCATAACTACTCATCAAAGCACTAATACATAATAGCAGTAGGCTTGCATACGATGTAAAACCAACCGATCTAATAATTGTGTCTTAATATACTTACCTCAAGCCAAACTGAAGTAGTCTCACTTCCAGTGAAAAGATATTATCCTATAAGGATAGTATCACATGTCTTCACAGCCTACAAGAAGAAGATAGAGAGGATCAGTGAGTTCTAAAAAGCAAAGAAGAAGATATGCTAGAGGTAATGCAAATTCATAGTGAGCTTGATTATTAGAACAGCTCTCTAGTATGCATATACTATACATGCTACATGCATTACTACTCTACTTTGTATGATATAAAGAGAAACCATAAGGATTTTAAAAATAGCTGTAAAGTAGGATTAAGGATGCATAGCTATAGATGCCAAGTAATAATTATCATTTATGGAAAGGAAACAATTATTTGGAAGGCTTATATTGGTCAAGAGACAACAACAGATGAAGCATCTTTTACCATACATGGTGCTCAAGATATTTCATCATAACCTTTTTGCAAAAATTTGGATTAACAAAATTTTTTATACAAACGACAATGACAAACTCTAAAGTATTTGAAATGTTAGCTTAGTAAACCAAGAATCTGGAAAATCTTAATATGTGAAAAAGTGCAGATTTGAAGAAGTTACAAGAAGAGGTTAATGATTTAGCACTAATGACCTAACAATAGAAAATAAAGATGAAATTCCAGTGGCTTGACTCACTCACAAAACTAAGCTAAACAAACAACCAGTAGATCTGAATTCTAATGATAATCTTTTCCTTACTAACTCTGCTTTATTTACTGTAAAACTCAACTCTCCTCCTTTACTATATTTTTCCTTTCACAAGCACTTTGCTTTCTTTTTCAAACAATACCTAACTGACTTAGGCCCTATTTAATTCACCTTAAGAAATATATTGTTAAGAAAATCAATTCTAGTAAGTAATAGTTGGAATTAGCTCCATTTGGTAATAATTACTTCTAGTAAGTCGAAATAACTTTTAGAGTCAGAGCAATACATATAGAGAGGATCAGTGAGTTTTATAAAGGAAAGAAGAAGATATGCTAGAGGTAATGCAAATTCATAGTGAGCAGGCTTAATTTGTTGAAAAATAACCATTAGGATGGAACCAAGACATATACATGATTGCGCCTACTGCATATAAGAGATCCCATCCTAGGTATATTGCAGAGACACTAGTGAACCAAGACATATACATGATTGCGCCTACTACATGTAACGGGTTGAGAAAACTTAGTCTACAACTTTTTTTCAGATTGTTCAAGTGCTTTCCAATCCATTGAGTGCCATTAAAACTCCAATTACACTTCAAAAATGTAAAGCCTAAGATACCAAATTCTGTACCAATATGCAAATTTATGAACAAAATTACACATACAGTACTTGATGCTAAAAAATGATTTTTAATGCTGCTTCACACCCATTTCATCCAAGAATCCCCCACTATTAAAAACAATCAAGGAACTTAAAAGATAAAAAAAAAAAAAAAAAAAAAAAAAAAAAAAAAAAAAAAAGTAATAAGCTTCCCAAGCTCGTGATGATCAGACCTCCAACTCTCCAAGATACTACTCTACCTCTCATGCTTGGAGACACTACTTCATAACCAGAATAGAAGTCTCCCCCCATACTTGCCACAACGAAAGTTACCAACCCGCCTGCTTGATGATATGGACAAATCATGTGCCATATCTTCACCCACCCTCTCCAGACCCCGAACTCTATTTTCAAGAGTCATCATGCTGTCAAGTGAGCCACCCATGAACTCCTAGCACATAAATAACCTTTAGTTATTATTTAATTCTGGAACCTATTGTCAAGACAAAACTAACATATTCATCAGATGAGCATGTTGTCTCTCTAATTGCAACAACTGCCGCTGAATAGCTAGCCAATTTCCTTTACTGTTCATAAGAGATCCATCAGTTTGACCATCTACCTTAGAAAAATTCACACCCCAATCTTCACGGCTAGACTTGCCCACTTGCCCCATCATCACCACCCTTAGCCCGTGTATCATTATCATTATCTCGCCGTCTTGAGAGTTTGTTGGAAAACATTTTATCTGTGCTAAACTTGTTTACTGCAGTGTTTGTGTAGCTCTTATTTAACCCGAAAATAAGATTTTATAGTTGGCGTAGGGTATTACTGGCGGCTTAGGGTGTGGGTGGTGGCGTAGGTTGTGGGATATGGCGTAGGCTGTGGGAGCTGCAGTGTATTTCTTCCTCTCATATACAGAAAGAAATCTATTGTTTTGATACCCAAGATTTTTAATGCTCAAATACCCAATTGTTAACAGTGTTAATAATTTCTTTTGTAATTCACAACATAAATCCATGCTGGCCTCCTCCAAAATATTTGCGTTTGTGTGCATTTTCAACCATTTGAAAAGACATAATAAGGCAACTAACCTCTTTCTGAGTTCATGTCTTTTGAACAATATGTTATTATATGTCAATATACTGATTCAGTAAGAATTATTGTGGTTAAAAAGATATGTATGTATAGTATATATAATTTTTTGGCCTTGCCAAATTGAAGGGGACCCCAATGATCTAAATTAATCATCAATACATCATTCATTCATCATATTATTAAGTAAATCAATAAAGCACCTTCCTAAATTCTCAGTAGAAACAAGGCTAATCTCAATGTCATTAAGACATTAACAATGATTAAGTAATAACAAATACTTCTAAGACTTTAATCAAAACCATGAGAGTAATAACAAAAAGCTTCTTCAACTTTGCACCAAGGAAGATCAAAACCCCATCTAGAACGATGCCCGCTGTTCTTGAATCATCGTCGACCCTGCTGCGGCCATCTTTATTGAAAAAAAAAATCAATATTCAACCTCTATTATAATTCAAAGGAAATAAACGAAGTAAAGGCACACATTACTCGTACCTTAGAGGAAGCAATCCTTGGAAGCCAACTTTTTCTTCAAAATTTCCCAGAATATGATCAATTTTGCATTTGTAGCATTAGCCTAATGCAAAGATTTCGTAAGTTAATTTATCTCAGCACATAATTCTTATCAAAAAGAGAAAAACGGAACATACCGTCTCAAAAGGTAGCTTTTCACCTTTTTCCCAATATTGTAAGTTCTTAAGCATGAAAACTCCACAATGATACCCATTGTCCTGCTTGGCATTCCCTGTTACAGTAAAAAAAATTCCAAGAATTCATGTCCACACTATATTGGTGATACAGATGCTTTACCTAAGAAGTGGAGAATACATTAGTGCTTTGTTAGAAACTTGTAAATATCAAACAATTCAAAATAAAAATGGACATGGACTAGTACCAACACAGAGACATGCGACAAATAAGTATCTGGAGAAATGCCATTATCCAGAGAATCGAGTATGTAGATCTGTTATTCATTTACATGAACAATGATACTGAAGAAGTGCCCATAATCCACCACACCAATAAAAATCTGAAAGGTAAAAGAAAAGATCCAACAAAATATAAGTCAAGCACCATTTTCACGTAGCAAATAAAGCACCATATACTAGTTTCATTTCGGGTTCACCTTATCAATATGAGCATCGAATATAGAATGCTTAAACTTGTATTCTTCTGAAGATATAGCATATTGGCTTTCCAAACCTGCAAGGCAAATAATAACAGAAAAAAAAAAAGAACAATAAAAAAAAAACTAAAAGTAGGGTTTAGAATATATTCCTCTTGAGGAAGGCTCATGTAAGAACCCTCCTCTATATAAAAACCCAACATATATAAGAACTAATCTAGACCGTGGGATTAGATTTGATCTGACCGCTCAAAATGAATAAGATAGTTATGACATTGTCGTAATAAGAAATGCCATTTTATTCTCATCAATCTACTTTATCTACTTATTGTAATAATTGCAACACTATGTCCATTAAATTTCTTCTTATATTACTCATTCAGGTTTTAGTTGTCCTTTTGGTTTAATTTTAAATCTGAATTTATGATTCATATAACATAAGAAGAAATAAACCTACTAACTCAACTAGTAGAGCATTGTGCAAAAGCACAAAGATGTGGGTTCGAGTCCCACGTAGATTCATTTGTATAATATAGAAAAGAGTATTATATTATATTTGTTTATAACAAAATTTTCAAACTTTCATTAATCATTTCAAGCTATTTTTTTTATTTTGTAAAACTTAATGCTAATTTGATTACTTAATTTCTGGTTTTTTTTTTTTTTAATTTACTTTGACTTATTCTAGTTTATTTATGAAATATTTTGGTTTACAATTGTTTTTCAATTTATTTTTTGAGATTACTTATGTAGGAATCGAACCTACATCATCTATGCATTTGCATAGTGCTCTACCACTTGAGCTAATAGGTTTTAGCATACTTTTTTTTTTTTTGAAAGGAAGGTTTTTGCATACATAACAATAATTCTATGTTCTAAATTATTTTTGCCTATGTTATAAAGATTTGAGCCTCCCTATGTTCTCATGTTAAGATTTTCTGCTTATGTTCTAAATTAGTTTTCCTATGTTCTAAAGTTTTATGCCTATGTTCTAAATTATTTAACCTATGTTCTAATTTTTTTTTTCTTTTCTTATGTTCTAAATTTTTTTCTCTAGCTCCTAATCTAAGTAATTTTATTCTATGTTCTAAAGTTCTCTGCCTATGTTCTAATTTATTTTTACTAGATTTAAAACACGTGTTCTAACATTTTTTCCATGTTCTAAAACCTTTTTTTTTTTGCTTATGTTCTAAATTTGTTGCCAATTCTAATGGTTTTTTCCTTAACAACAATTTTCTATGTTATAAAATTATATAATCTGAATTTTTTTTGTATGTTCTAAATTTTTATTCTATGTTCTAAAATTTGATCTTATGTTCTAAAATTTTTTTCCACCCATGTTCTAATTTTTTTTTTCTTCTATGTTCTAAATTTTTTCCCTATGTTCTAAATTTTTTTCTTTAATGTAAGCCTATGTTCTAATATCAATTGTCTATGTTCTAAAGTATATAACCTGAATTTTTTTTCTATGTCCTAAATTTTTATTCTATGTTCTAAAATTTAATCCTATGTTCCAAATTTTGTTTCTTCCATGTTCTAAATCTTTTCCCTATGTTCTAAATTTTATTCTTTGATGTAATACTATGTTCTAAATTTTTTTTCTTTGATGTAAGCCTATGTTCTAATATCAGTTTCCTATGTTCTAAAGTTATATAACCTGAATTTTTTTCTATGTTCTAATTTTTATTCTATGTCCAAAAATTTTATTCCCATGTTCTAAATTTTTCCTATGTTCTAAATTTTTTTTTCCACTTATGTTCTAATTTTTTTTTCTTTTCTTTAATGTAAGCCTATGTTCTAATATCAATTGCCTATGTTCTAAAGTATATAACCTGAATTTTTTTCCTATGTCATAAATTTTTATTCTATGTTCTAAAATTTAATTATGTTCCAAATTTTATTTCTTCCATGTTCTAAATCTTTTCCCTATATTCTAAATTTTTTTCTTTGATGTAAGACTATGTTCTAAATTTTTTTCTTTGATGTAAGTCTATGTTCTAATATCAGTTTCCTATGTTCTAAAGTTTTATAACTTGAATTTTTTTCTATGTTCTAAATTTTTATTCTATGTCCAAAAATTTTAATCCTATGTTCTAATTTTTTTTTTTCACCTATGTTCTAATTTTTTTTTTATGTTCTAATTTTTTTTCACCTATGTTCTAATTTTTTTTCTTTGATGTAGGGCTATGTTCTAACTTTTAAGCCTATGCTAGTTCTAATATTTTTTACAATGTTCTCAATGTATTTATCCTATGTTCTATATACTCTGCCTACATTCAAAAAATTTTCCCTATGTTCTATTTATATCTTTTAAACTTTTTCATATAATCTAAGCCTTTTTTTTTTTTTACTATGTTCTAAATTTCTTCGGCCTATGCTTTAAACATTTTGTCTATGTTCTACATTTTTGTCTTATGTTCTAAAGCTATATTCTAAATTAATATTATTTTTATGTTCTAAAATATAAGTGGGTAGTACATGATGAGTTTTTATCAAGTTACTTATCCAAATAATAAGTTACTATTACAGTAATTTAACTAAGATAGACATTAGTAGCCAAACAAATGTAATCTTAACTAGCAATTCTGCAATTACATATGATCTTTTGCCAAAAAACTACGAAGTAGCCAGCAAATAATTTTTTTTTGTTTTAAAAAAAAATTGATTGATAAATCCAAGCAATTTTCTACATGTTTGTCACCTACCTAATCGAACACTTAGATGATAAACGGAACATCAAAATTTACAGAGTACCAATTTTGTTTTATGATTGCATATTTTCCTGTAACAAATCTATACCAACAACATGAATAAAAGGTTACAAATTCAATGAATTCAAACAACAAATTCGAAATTAGAACTAACAAAATCAACTAACAAACATATTGAATTAGAACAACGAAATTAATGAATTCGAACAACAAATTCGAACATATAATAAACATAAGCAATGAACATCTAACGAATTCAAAATAATTGTACCCAAATCTAACGAATTGCGTCAACTAGGGCTTGGCGAAAAATGTACTCAAATTTCTCAATTTATATGTTTAGTGCAAGTTTATAAGTATTAATCATTGATTGGGACAAAAAAAATTGAACAGAATCTGTAATAGAAGCTTGAATTTGGTATGTTAATGGAGGTTTTGAAGAGTGTGTTTGGTTGTAGGAGAGAGAAAGAGAAGCAAATGGGTATAGTAGGAGAGAGAATGTTCTTATTTTTTTGATCAAGTAATAAAGGTTGTGGTTTAATATTTACAAAAGTGCCATTACTCCTCTTCCTTCAATCGGATCCGTTCAAATCAATCTAATCCTACGGTAGATATTGGTTCTTAATTGAGTTCTTATATAGAGAAAGGTTCTTACCGGATCCCTCCCCCATATATATAGGGGAAGACTCTCGTGAGAATTTTTCTTATATGAGAATTTTTCTTATGTGAGAACACTCTTTATGTTCTAAATTTTTACTCGTATGTTCTAAATTTTAAATATGATGTTCTAAACTTTTCCTTAGGTGTTCTAAATTAAATCAAATGTTCTAAACCATAAATTAGTTAAGTTTGATGTCATAAATTTTAAATAACTTGTTCCAAAATTTTAATTTATATGTTCTAAATTTTAAAACGTGTGTTCTAAGATTTTTAATTATATGTTCCAGATTTTAAAGCGTATGTTCTATTTTTTTTACACGTATGTTCTAAATTCCTTACTCACACTTTCTATATTCTATATCAGTTTGTTCTAAATTTTTATTCACATGTTCATAATCTTAAACCAGATGTTCTAAATTTACTCATATGTTTAAAATTTCATAAAACAAATTTTATAAATTTTTAATCACTTGTTCTAATTCTTAATTCAGATGTTCTAAACATATTACTCACACAAATGTTCTAAATTATTACTCATATGTTCAGAATTTTAGTTTGAGTCACATGTTTTAAATTTTAACTCGCATGTTCTAAATTTTTACTCATATGTTCTAAATTTTAAATCAGTTCTCATATAAGTATGAATTCTCACATATGAACCTATTCTCACCGGATCCCTCCCCTATATATATATATATATATATATATATATATATATATACCAAAACTGGAGGAGGCATTGAAACTTCGTTCTCCACAGGAACTTCATCCTCCACCGGAGGTGGTATCAACAGAGGAGCGGAAGCTATTTGATTCAGCGGCACATGTTGACATCCGTTGTAGGGATAAATCTGAAAAAAGAAGACAAACAGTTAATGCCATTTAAGTAGTCAATTAATACAAATTATTCAAAATATTCAAATTCAAACTTACTTGATCAGCAGTTATGACTCTGAGATTATAAACATCAAGGCTTTTAGTACAATATTTCTCAAGTGGAAGAATGTAATGACTTTGTATCGCAGGCTGAATGGACGGAATTCTTTCAAAAACGATAACGCCCAACACGGGTGAACAGCCATTGAAAACACGCTATTTTCTCGGATCAGCCAAGGCATCTTTGGACTCAATCAAACCTTTGTTTAGATGACCAAGTACAATTTTAGGACAATTCAAAGAATTAACCTTCTCTAAATCATCAGCTAATTCAAAGAATTTTGAATCAACAATTTTGAAATTGGTCCGAGGACAAAGAAATTGGTCGATGACATACAAGCTAAAGCGTTTTTGAAAGATTACCTCATCCTCATTTGTTCCAATCTCCATTTTAACGATACTGTCCCTAAGATTAGAGGCAACCAGGCGTTTTTCCCCCTTTTTAAAGGACAGAGGTAAGAAGGAAAAATAGAAAGATTTTCAACTTAGAAAGATCGATCACGATCCCGGTACTTGCAATACCAAGGACCGATGCCACCTCATGGTGGCATATTTGCATTGTTGTAGATGGGTTGAAGACAAACTGTGTCCCATCAAACAAATTACAGAGCTCATGTGCATATATATATATATATATATATAAACTAGTGGACTTGGCAAATGGGCAACACCAAGAACTATTGAAGTAACAACTTTTGATAGCTAATAACCACTAGGCTAACAACTCAAAATCCATATTAGCATCTCAGGTAATTGAATCATTAACATACAAGTAAAAAAGTTGTAACATTTGAATCAAAACAAGCAAGCATGTTTGATGCTATTGATAAGCTCTTTGCCCTGCACAATGCCATGTTGCTCGAGTCAAGGATTATCTAAGCCTTTTTTGTGTACTCCATCTTAGTCCTTGTTCTTTACATGCTGAAAAGCATAAAGCAAACTTATAGTGTAAGATGTAGTCTTTATATAGGTATGTGCCCAATGATTACTTGCACTGAATTGAATTATAAACTGTCCTCTTATCATGTTTTAGTTAACTTTAAATTTTACGGATTGTCACTTTCAATTCTGGCTTATAACAGGATTGTGCATTGCATTCGCAATAGAATGTGTAATACTACGTTTTACATCCAACGAGATCGAACAACACATCCATCTAAGGACTGCTGTGAAGCCACACACACATACACACACACACATATATATTCAAATAAGAAGAGTCTTATAATGAGAAGGATGAGAAGTAATCTAGTGCGTTCAAATAAAATGATCCAATTGCCCTTATTAAAGGAAAAATTGTCAAAAATAATACCAACTTTTAGCGATCCGCCAAAAACAAGTCAAACTTTTGAATATTTCTAAATAATACAAACTTTAGGAGGTATCCGCTTTAAACAAGTTAGTGACTTGATTAATAAGTATATTGGACACGTGTCATTGTTTAATTGGTTTGACAATTTAATTTAATTTTTTTTATTTTTTTTATTTAATATTTTTTTTACAAAATTTAAATTTTATTATAATTATTTTTTAAAAAAAAATACCCCCTCCCCACTAACCACCCATTCCTTTCCCTGCTGCCTATCTCCCTTCCCCGGAGTCATTTCTCCGGCGACACCCTTCCGGCCCCTCAATCCCCTCCCTCACGGCGGCGACTCTGTTTCTGGCATTCTCACTGATATGTCCATTTTATATAGTAATTTACCCCCGTTCCTTGGTCATAATTAGTAGTTTTTTGGCTCTTTCAAGCCACTTTTATTATTAATTTGTGTTTCCTAGTGTTTTCGTAGTCTTTGTTGAGTTTTGTAGGAAATTGCGCCTTTGGAGCATTTTCTCGGGTATTTCATGGAGCGACTACGGGAATTAGAAGTGCACGACCATCTTTGAAGCCCAAGGCCGGTTAGAGTCATCGAGCCGGTGATTAAGGGCTCGGTAATTGGGATCCCGAGGTATTTGGACCGAGTATTCAAGACCCGAAGAGGAAATCCTGATTGGGCCGAGAAATCAAGCCCAATCGAAGTCCGAGCCTCAAAGTGAAGCAAGGGCCCGATCAGGCAAGTGTTAGCACGATCGGGCGTGGCATGCTTAGTGCTGGGCGTGGCTTATAGCGCGCCCGATCGTGCGAGCGTCTAGCACGATCGGGCGATGCTGCTGAGAAGGAGCACCAGGAAAAAGGCAGGCCCGATCGGGCGGCCCTTCGCCCGATCGGGTGCGTGTTTTTAAGGGATCTGATTAGTTTAGTTTTAATTTTGTTTTAGGGAACGTTTAAGTACGAGATTTGTACGGAATTTTGATTACCTTCTTTTTTAGACTTTCTCTCTCTACTTAGAATATTTTCTCTCTCTTAAATTTTCTCTCAAACTTTTGTTCTTAATTACTTCCATTAATCTAGTTTTTTTTTGGTAACAATTTCTTCCCTTTTAATTTCAGCTATTTTACCTACTTCTTTGATTATGCTTTCATTTATTTATTTGATTAGTTTAGTTATGATGATGTGTGAGTAGTTTCATTCTAGGGTTTATGGGGACCCATAATTAATATGAAGGGATAATTCGTTATTATTGATTATTGGTATTGCATGATAATTTCTTATTGAATTGTTTTAATTCTTTGCAATTAGATTATGAATCGAGCAGATGTAGTTTGATTGTAAATGTTTAGCAGTATTGAATTGATGAATTGAACAGATGTTAATTTAATATTAAAGGATATTTTCAATAGGAACTTAGATCTAGTAAATTGCGAGAGCCTGTTAGATCTATGTTGATTAATAAATTGCGAGAGCCTGTTAATCATGTTATTTGTGCATTGTTAATTATTAATTACTTCGTTTTATCCCGGAATATTAATTATTGGTGAACCTGTGACCCTAGGCTTCCTTAATATTGTTCCATTTCTCCCTAAACTTATTCTTCGTAGTATAGAATTTATTCCTAAAAATATTGGTTACTTAGATAATTTAGATTATAATAAATAATTAGGAGTAAAAAGACTTGTTTCCCTGTGGAGTTCGACCCTACTTCCCTATCTACATTAGTTAGAAGATTTAGCTATTACTTTTGATTAGGGGATATGACCCTACCGTGTCACTCACATCTCCCACTCCCTTACCTAACTCCCACCCACCGCAAAAACCCACGAAATCCCCTCCCTCTATACGTAAACCCACGAAACCCCCAATTGTCCATTTGCCCACCCGTGAAATCCTACCGGCTAGGGTTTTCAAGGGTGGGAGAAAGAGCAATTGTGGGGCTTTATGGGTTTTTGCAGGTATGAAGGGGGTTTCGTGGGTTTTCATCGGAAAGAAAAGGGATTTCAAGAAGGGGGGTTAGGTGATGGTGGTTTGGGGAGGGCGAGGGAGACGATAAGGCGGGCTGCCTAGGATGGCGACGACAGGGCTCGGTAGCGCCGGCGGCTGGCGCCGCTTAGGTTGGAAGTAGGGGAGGGAAGCTGCTAGTGGTGGGGAGGAGGAGTTGATGTTGGTGGGGAGGTTGAGTGGCTTTTTTTTTCCTAATTATCAATTAACTATGGTTTTAATGTTAGTTAATTTTTCATCAAATTTAATTGTTAAATGAATTTATTTAAAAAAAATTACCGGTCATTTAGGTTGTAGGTAAAATGACCCGTTTAAAGCAGATTCCCCTAAAGTTTGTATTATTTAGAAATAATCAAAAGTTTGACTTATTTTTGGCGGATCACTCACAATTTGTATTATTTTTGTCAATTTTTCCTTTATTAAATACTTTATTAATAGCAAAACTGTAAATAATATTAAAACTTCTTTTTTCCATTCTTCGCTTTCTTCACTGTGTTATACAAATATACTTCCTCTTTTGCCTTCATGCTCAACATTCTTCCCCATTTTATTCCCTTGAGAATTCATAATTAATTTCAATAATGTAAGAATTTTATTTTACCCATTTCTCTTTCTCCTTTGCATTCCTTTCCTTCCTCCTATTTCCCACCCTTCGTTCAACATTTCAAAAGAATTTCCGATAAAATATAATACTTGTATCATGGATACAGCGAGAGTTCACGAGATTGAAGCTAAGATTAAAAGTTAGATATGTAAATTTTTTAAATTGAATGTGTAGTATTTTTCTGGAAAATGCGCATATTTTAATAATTATATGTGCGTTATTATTAATGGAAATGTGCAAATCAGTTGTACTAATGATGCATATTTTAAGAATTAAATGTGCATAATATTGAATATTATCTAAATGAGCAAGGTATGTCTTCTATTTATGATTTAAACTAAAGTCTGATTTTTAGGAAAAAATTTTAATTACTACCTCAAAAAAGGGGGTCTTTGTGAATTATTACCCCTAAAAAAAGTTGTTAATTACTACCCTAAAACTGATGAATTCTATAGATTGCTACCCTTTTTCCTAATCAGCCCCTAATTAGGTGATTTAATCTATTAATGATATCATTATCCGGCTAATTTGTAATTAGTTACTTTTAAGGCATGATTAATTAAATAAACCCTAACACCACCTCTAAACCACCACTACACCACCTGCTGCAGCCCCCTTACCCCATCCCCACCATCTCCGACAGCCTACCCTCTCCCCGACATCCACCCCACCTCTACACCACCCATTGCACCACCTCTAACCCCCCCCCCAACAATCCCTTCAACCCTCGAAAAAATCCCTCCTCCCCACCCACCGGCGACCTAGCCGCCTCCCCCTTGCCAGAGAACCCTAATAGGCCCTCCCTAAGCCTCCTCCACCCCCTTCCCCACTTTAATCACCACCCTAATGTTCCAAAATTAAAACCCTAAAGCCCTAAAATTGAAACCCTATGGTGGTGATTAGGGGGGAAGGGGATAAAGGAAGATTGGGGATGGTCGAGCAAGGTTTTCCGGCGAGGGGTAGGGGGTCAGGGCCGCCGCAGGTAGGGGATGGGGGTATCGTGAAAGGAAGGTGGTTTTAGGATGGGCAGATGGTGGTTTTGAGGTGGGGAGTTGAAGGATGTAGGTTCGGTAGTGGGTGGAGGGTGGCCGGAGGTGGTTTGAGGGTTTAATTAATTATTTAAGGTTTAAAAGCAACTAATTATAAATTAGCAGGATAATGATATCATTTATAGATTAAATCACCTAATTAGGGGCTAATTAGGGAAAAGGGTAGCAATCTATAGAATTCATCAGTTTTAGGGTAGCAATTAACAACTTTTTTTTTAGGGGTAGTAATTCATAAAGACCCCTTTTTTGAGGTAGTAATTAACAAATTTCCCTGATTTTTATACTCCTTCGTTGCTAGGTTATATAATATATCACTTCAGGGTTAATGCATTTACGTTGTAAATAGTATTTATAGAGTTTTCAACGCCACGAGTTCGAGATTTTGATTCAGCATAAGTTTTCACCTGGGCATTGAGGCGTATAAATACTTATTTTCGAGTTTGCAAGTTACTCATATCAAATTATCAATAATTATTTTCTCACCTCTAAATATAAATGAAAAGTTAGAACATTGAATAAAATTTAACGGAAAAGAGAGATATACAGAGACAATACAGAGGCAAAATGAAACTAGCTAAAAATGAATATGCATAACTTTTCTACTAAATATGCACAATTTTTGGGCTAAATGTGCATTTGTTACAACATCAAATGTGAATTGTCGGATGCAATTGTATGGTCAAGATTCCTTCTCATTCTTCTCATTATAAGATCCTTCTCATTGGATCCTAACCCCTATATAATATAATATAATATAATATAATATAATATAATATAATATAAAGCAGATTAAGATAACTACTAATTATTTGAGAAATATAATTATTATTAATAAATCCTCAACATGATTATTGGATCTAGATATAAATGGACTCTGTCTCACCTATTCTATATGAACCACTAATAAAACTCACTATCGATCTTCGTAATAATACACAACTTCACTTTCTTTTCATCATCCCGCCATTTTAGCGGCTTTTTTTTTTGTTTATATTTTGTTTCCTTCTTTACTCCACTTTTCATTTTTAACCTGATTCTTTTATTTCTTTCTCTATTACAATCCTTTTTAACAAATTCTTATTTTCTCTCTCCTCTGTTCTTTGAATTTTTTTTCCATTAATTTTTTCCATTACTTTGCTGCAATTAACGTGATGAAAATCGCCGAAATTTCCAAAAAGATTAATCTAGGTTAGCTATTTTGAATTCATTGTGATCAATATTGATTTATTTTTTGAAATGAATTTGTGGTTTTAATCCTTTGTTTTCATTAATTTGATCAATTTCTTTGATCATTTTCATTAATTTGATTTATTATTTGTATATTTGAATGTTATTTTTAATTTATACTTGCTTATAATAAATCAATTCATAATTAATTATGAATTTTATGCTCATTATTTCATTGAAATGTGGTAATTTGGTAATTTGTAATGTGAATTCGATATTATGTTTAATTGTGTGAACGATTTATTCTGCATATTTGAACACTTTGTATATTATGAACATTCTTCATGTTTTTATGAACATATTTTTTATATTCATAATAATTGATATTTTGACGATTTATGCTACATATTTGAATACTTTGTATATTATGAACGTTCTTCATGTTTTTTATGAACATATTTTTAATAATAATGAGTATTTTATATTTCAGTTAGTAAATATGTGGTTTATTATGTATTTTTAATATTATGGCATTTAATATGAACATATTCCTTATAATTATGAACATAGTTAACATTTGTCGTCGTTTTTATTATATTTCAGTTTGTACAGATTCAATTGCTTTTATTGAAGCCAAACAGTCTGAGTTATACTTGAAGCAAGTTACATGTGATGCTGAAGCGTATGATTGTACAATGATTCATATGCTTTTAAATTTGGCTTTAGTATAAGGAAGGCGAAAGTAAGAAAAGTTGGTAGAACTTCTACTTGGCGGAGTTTTGTTCAAATGCTAGTTTGAAAGACCATTCTAACTAAGTGGGATGTCAGAAGATTTGAGAAATTGGATATTCGTACAAATTGTCTAGCTTATGTTGAGTGTATTATTTATGATAAGGGGATGTGGATTGCTACAAAATATTTTATAGAGCATAATCATGCCATGATTCCATTAGATAAGCTACATCTTCTTAGGTGTAGACACCCAAATGTGTCTCCCCAACCAAACCCACTGATGAATACCTTTCATGTCATTTAATTATCGAACAAAGCGAAAGTGTGAAAAGTCGAGTGATGAAGATGTTTTTATTAAAATATCTCTTCTTTCTATTTTTGAAAATATTTCTTTTCTTACCTTATATTTGAAAAACGTGCATTATAGTTTAGTTTGGTCCATGATAAGGGTCCAATAATGATGTAATTGGATGGGGTTTGAAAAGACCTTTCCAACGATATATTATAAGCCCAATTCCGATTAATATTGAGGAAGTTATGGCCAAATTACTGAACTGGGCCCGGTTTGAGCCTTATATGCGGATTAATGATTTAGAGGAGGGCCTAATATGGATTTATCATTCCTAATGCAATTAGGAATGGTTTTAGTCTTCTAGATTCTTCTAGAGGGTTCTTTTCATTCCTAATTCAATTAGCATTGATAAATTGACTTTTGTTGACTTTTTAGAGTTTTAATCAGAATAAAAGAACGTTTTTGAGGAAAATACGATTTTATCCTCCTGTACGGGAATTTCTATCTGATTTTAAGGAAACGCATCAAAAACTTAGTCAGCGCCAAACGCCAGCATTAGCGTCTGACGCTAAGCTTGGCGCCTGGCGCTAGCGTTAGCGTCTGGCGCTAATGTCAGCGCTGGCGCTAACCTCGTTTTACGCGTCAAAACTCTGTTACGATTTTTTATCTTTCCGACTGATTTTCTCTATAAATAGCTTCCTAAAAAATCCGTTTTCATTCACCAATTCTCACCAACTCTCATCAAGATTCTCTTGATTAGCGTCTGACGCTAAACTAGCCTTCTCTCAAATACAAAATTCCGCATTCACAAGGCTTAGATACACCTAGCCATATTCGAAGTTGCCTTCGCCCTAGACGTGAAAGGTTTTAATTTCTGAGGGTTTGGTTCCAAATCTTTATTTCAATTATTTGATTTAATTGTTTGAATTATTATTTTCCTTGAAGTTACTAATGCGTGTATTTTGTTATTAGAAAGAGATACGAGGCATCCAAGTAAGTGCTTTAATTGTTTTATTGATTTTATGATATAGAAATCATGTTTAGATTGTTTTATTGATTCCTAGTATCATGTTTAGGACGATCATATTATCATGTTAGGATGCTTTCTTTAGTATGATATTTAGGGTGATTTGCTTATATCAATCATGATTCCTGCGATGCCTTTTATTTTCTTTCCTAATATTATGTTAGTATCATGTTAGGGCTAAATATTTGATTTTTAATGTTTAGTGACATGCTAGGGTTTGATATTAATCTTGTTAGTAACATGCCTAGGATCTTGCTATTATTATGGTTTAACATGAATATTATGTTATTACGATTTTTATGATGATTATTTATTTTGTTGCTTTATATTTATTGCTATTGCTTGATCACGCCTTTTATACATGTTTAAAGGGAATTTGTACTTGTAATCACGCTTAATAAGATAATTAATAATCTTGTTTAGGGTTAATATGATTATAATTCAAGTGATCGCCAATAATAGATTTATTTGTGCATTAATATTCAACCAACATAGATTAAACAGGTTTAGGGTTAAACCTATTGATTGCATGTTAGTCAGAAAGGGCACATGAATATGATCAGAATAAAGTAGAGGCCTATTATTAGGGCAGGTTCAATCTCTTTTTGGTTGGATTTGTACCTTCATCCCTGAACTACCAGTCATGGTTCCAGACCTATTGGAGTTGACGATCTCTTGGATCGTTAAGGGGTGTAACCTTAACCTCGTGAACGGTTTACAAGTTCCTAAAAAAAACTTGTTGGCGACTCTTTTGCTCTATCTTCCTTCCCTTTGGACGCCACCGTACTTTAGTGTATGTACGATCACAGTGGGGTTCAAGCTAGGGGTTAACGCTTGAAATATTCCCTACATTAGGTCTCAAAGAAAAGTTAACAAACAACATTTGAAGTTCATTACTTTTTCTATAATTATTCTTTATAATTTATTTTATAATCCATTTACATTTAAATATGTATAAAACAATACTTTGTATTCATATATATAAAAATATATATATTTTATTATTTACGACTATGATGAACTGTATTTAACAATAAATGAATATAGTAGACAGGAAAGATGAATAAATACTAAATTATGAAAATCACATGTTTATAATCGAAAAAAATTTCATGTTCCAAATAACCACTTATATATAAAACTAAAGTACACTTGTATCGGTTCAGAATGCCAGCTTCTTAGTTCTCAATCCAAATTTCAACTTGCCTCTTCTTGCTTTCTCTTGGTAGTCATTCTCACTCTGTTCCCTTCCCTGTTGGGTTCACTAAGTTTAATTTCAGCACAATATCTTACTCTTAGCATCCTTATTTGATCAACCTGAAATCAATAATATGAACAAGTGACATAATAATATGAACAATTAATGTTTATATATGAACATATTAACCAAAAGAATGTTTTATTTTGAATTCTTACACCATTAGCCTTCAAATCACAAATCCACTTTTGTCCAAAGTCTGCTGTGTATGTGTCCATGTGCTTAAATGTGAACTAAAATATTTTTGAACAATTATCACGAATTATATGAGCTAAAACCACAAAATATTTTAAATTATAATTTATAAATGAACATATCACAATATTATTTTATAATCAACAAAAAAAAATAACAATATCAATTTTTGAATAGTAATCACGAATTATATGAACTAAAACTACAAAATATTTGAACTTATAATTTATAGATGAACATATCACAATATAATTTTATGATAAAAAAAATAACAATATCAATTTTTGAACAGTAATCACGAATTATATGAACTAAAATCACAAAATATTTGAACTTATAATTTATCAATGAACATATCACAATATCATTTTATAATAAAAGAAATAAAAATATCATTTTTTGAACAGTTATCACGAATTAAATGAACTAAAACCACAAAATATTTGAACTTATAATTTATAAATGAAATAAAACAGATCACAATATCATTTTATAATCAACAAAAAAATAACAATATCAATTTTTGAACAGTAATCACGAATAATATGAATTATAACCACAAAACATATGAACTTATAAATTATAAATGAACATATCAACATATCATTTTATAATATAAAAAAATAACATTATCAATTTTTGGACAATAATAACAAATTATATAAACTAAAACCACACAATATTTGAACTTATAATTTATAAATGAACATATATATCAAAATATCAATTTATAATCAACACAAAAAATAACAAATTCTCTTTGGTGAAATCCAACATTTTAATTTTCTAAGTGGTAAACGTTTTTAAATTTTATTATCAATGGTAAACCTAATTTTTTTATATTAAGTCCACTATAACATTAATTATTAATTTTAACTAGATATTTAATCATAGTTAGTTAGTTTTTTTAGAAACATTTTTTTAATAAAGAAATAACCCAACCTCCCTACTACCCTTTCCGCCAGCCACCCCTCCCTGTGCCGCCGGCTATCCTCCCCCTCCCTCCTCCTGGCGTCGGTGACACAATGGCGCCCGACAACCCCTATCTCCTGCCTCCACCCTCGACACCTCCACCCCCAAACCCTAAATCAAATTTTCAAAACCACCAAAGTGGGTTCAAGGGTTTCGTTTATGGTGGTGGTAGGGGTCGGATTTAAGGTTCGAGGGTGGAGATTTCTGGGAGGCGAAGAGGAGGGGGCTCGAATCGGGGTGGGGGTCAGGGGAGGGGGGGCAATTCCGACCAGGGAGAGGGTGGTGTTGGAGAAACGGGTTTGGGTTTTGCGATGGTGGGAGGTTATTTTCGAGGGAGAGTGGGTGGTTTTTGGGGTTGGAGTGTGCTAGTTAGGGGTAGTTTTTGGGGTTAAGAGTGGCTTGCCGACCGTTTTCGGGGGATAGAGGAGACGACCGGCCGTTTGCCAATGAGATGGGGATTGGTCATGAGGCTTTGCGGTGGCGAGAAGGGAAGGAGATCGATTCCAACAGGGAGAGTGGATGTAATCCCCCGTATTTTTAAATATTTTATAAATGAAAATTTATTTTATTTATAAGATTTATTTGAATTTTTCCGGAATTTAATTTCAAAAGTTTCAAATTATTAAATTGGATTGAAAATTATTTTGGTACAAATTATTTTATGAACCTTCATTATATAATCTATTTCAATACAACTAAAGCTTAGTCCATTTCATTCATTTGGCCCATTAATTTTATGAGGCTCAATCTTTCTACTTACCCTACAACATTCTCCTCTATAAATACCCCATTAATCCCTAAAATTTTGCCACACAAAAGGTTAGTTTTATTTTTCATTCTCCTTTATTTTATTTTATTCTCCTTTTCCTTTATTCTTCCTATCTTTTTTATTTTATTTTTTTTCTTTTTTCTCTTTTCTTTTTCTTCTTTCTTCCTCCTCTTCCTACGTGAGAATTAACTTACTGCTGTCCCCACCTGCTGCCGCCGTCGCCTGGTCGCTGGCGACCACCCAGCCGGCAACCACCTTTTCCCCCTTCTTCCTCTCCTTCTTTTCCCCTTATTTCTATTTCTATTTGCATAATTATATAAGTATTGTTTTGGGTTTTTGATTTAATTGTTTGAAATTGATATAATTAGTATCAAATCTATATTTTGATGGTCAAAGGTTATAATTTCAGATTATATACATGTTTTAATTTTTAGATTTCCGTTCGTTAATATTAATCCCGATCAGGTTATGAATTCATCCGATTTTGATAAAAAAAAAGTAGCGTTTTCCATGTGGAAACAACGTTTTAAGATAGAATCATTACCTTTGGTAGAATGCACCACCCTTCGTGGCCAAATTCAGCCTCTAAATATGATTTTCGGGCAGTTTTTGATTTTTAACAAAGTTTTTTTTTATGCTTTAAATTTTATCCTTGAGTTTAGAGGGTAAGAGATAATTTAATGTTTCTATGGATAATTTAAGTATAAAGATGTTTATAAGTTTTAAAGGATTTTGATTGGTTAAAAATGCTGGAATTTTATTTAAAGTAGTATAATTGTGATTTTAATAAAAGGGTGTGATTACCCATTAAAAAGGGAGATTATTAGGGGTTTTAAAATAATTTTCAGATTTTTTATTAGACTTTAAACTTGCTGTAATTTCATGTATAAGAGTGTATTATAAGGTTTTATGAAGAAAATTTAAAGAACTATATATAAGCCTTTAATTTTTACTAGGAAAAATGGAAATAAATAATCCCACCTTTGCCTGATCTGACAATAACAATCCCACCTTTTGATTATTACGAGGCAATCCCACCTTTGTATGTCATCTTCTTTTAATGGACCTTGACTGGTTAGTGACCGATTTTTATAGGTTATATGCCACGTGTTAGATTTTAATTGGCTCATTATATTTAAAAAAAACAACAAAAAAACTAAAATACAGAAGAAAAAAAAACGACCCACCACCTATCAACCCTCCACAAGCCACCGTAAAATCCTTACCCCAACCACCACCAAAGATCGGTCGACCTCCCTCCTTAACGTCCGAAAAGCGCCGGCCGACACCCACCTACCCACCAGGTGACGTGTTTTTAGGGGCTGAGATGGGGATTTTCGTGGCTAAGATGGGGATTTTCGGGGTATTTAGGGAGGTTGAGTGGGATTGTCGGTGGTTTTTTGGCAGTTGTAGGGGTTAATCGAGGATGGGATGGAGGTTTTCGGTGGTAATAAGGGTAAATCGGGGCTGGGATGGGGTGTTTTGTTGGTTTTTTTCGGCGGTTGTAGGGGTTTATCGGGGCAGGGCTGACGGTATTCGGTGGGCATAGGGCCGGGGTTTTCGGCGGCTGGGTATTGTTTTCAGGGTGGTGGTTCTGGTGTCGGAGTTAAATTTGGGTTAGGGGTGATTTTGGGGATGACTTTTGGTGGTTCTGGTCGGCGTTTTGGGGGGTTTAGGCTGGTATCCGGCCGTTTTTAGGTGGGCCTAGGGTACGGGGTAAGGGTTTCTCGGTGGCTGGGGGGTGGCCGGTGGGTTTTTACCTTTTTTTTTATTTTTATTTTTTTTACCTTTTTTTTTGTTAACTTTTATTATTTTGTCCAATCATCAAGCCAAGTGTGGCTTTGAAAATAATTAAAAAAAATGTTAACCTGTTTAATAGGTTGTAGGTAAAAAAGCCTATTAAAAGAAGATGACACCCAAAGGTGGGATTGCCTCGTAATAATCAAAAGGTGGGATTGTTATTGTTAGATCAGGCAAAGGTGAGATTATTTATTTCCATTTTTCCTTTTTACTAAAGGGAAGGTTTTAAAGTGTTGTTTGATTTGGATTATGAAGGTTTTAAAGTAAGTTAGTATTGTTGTAAATTTGATTGATTGGGTATTGATTATGTAATTGTTTGGTTTAGGAGAGGACTTTGTAGAAGGCAACTTCTAGTTTTAAAGTGGCCAACTGAATTGTTTACCCAAGGTACATACAAGCTACGAAACCTTGCTTGTAGGTGCATGTTTAAGGACGGATCGAGAACTTAGTATCATGTATAGGGATGACTGGGTTAAATTATTTGGTTATACATTGTGAATTTCATATGATGTGCACTATTTTATATTGCAAGTATTATTTGTGCTCTAATTATGCAAGGTGCGCTTAGAGGCAAAGGTATGTGATTGGTGTAAAGATTAATTTAATTATTACTCATTCATGATTATGCAAACAGGATGAGTAAAGGAAGAATTCAAGTCTTATAAGACGAGGTTAAGGTTTTGGGGTGCCTTATGCACTCAAGGTGTTTATACACCGAGGTAGTAAAGGAATAAATAATAAATGTTGTTTGTCACTAATAAATCAATAATTGAAATTGGAAACTTGCCTTGTTTGATTGAATTGTGTTTGGAATGTTTTTATTGTTATGCATATGAGTCATCATCAAGTTTAAACCTGTAAATCACGTAAAGTGCAAGATGGATGAGCAATAAAACTCTGGATTGGTGCACATCTGGAGTAATGACAATCAGGGGTTGGGGTACATGAGGTATTAGCCGTGTACTTTTCTAGAGGCCATCTGATCTACGAATCTCTTATTTCAAATTTTATTTTTAAAACTAGGAGTTAGGTGAGATCTCATACTAACTATGATCACGGAGTCGCGTCCGTAGTCGTTGGATGCTTATTGATGTTTCCGAAAGGAGGCATGGGATTTTTCTTTTATTGATGTTTCAAATGGAGCATGGGTTGGACAACCTTGTCTATTGCGTAATCCAATGAATAAAAATAAGGGAAATTCTCAATGGTAGCCTCCTACTATTGCTTATTCTCAATGGTAGCCAATTTTTTTTTGAATTCTCAATGGTAGCACTCTACTTTTTAAAACTTGCAACCGTAACCTTAATGATATTTTTCCGTTAAATTTCTGTTAAATCTAATTTTTTATTTTAAGAATCTAACTTAATTTAAACAAAAGTTAATTTTTTTTAATAAAAAGTAAATAAATAATAATACCCACCCCTTCCCCTTCACTGCCCAGCCACCCTCCCCCTCCCTCCAAACCACTTTCTCATTCCCCCTCCACGGTTCCACCAATAATCCACCAGTGTTTCTCCCTGTCGTTCGACACCCCACCCGGCCTTCCTCTTTCCCCTATCCCCTCTTTGCATGCTTCAATTTCATCTTCCTCTTCATCTCAATTGTCGTCGCCGTTAAATTTGAATTATATGCGTCAATGTGGCCGAAATAGGGGATTGGAGAGAGAAATACACAGGAACTTGATTTGAATCCAACGTTGAATCTGTGCGAGAAAAAATGAAGATGATTTTCATCAAATTCTAGGGTTTTAATTGGGGTTAATTTTTATGATTGTGATTAAAAGAAATTGAGGATTTATCGACCTCCATTTTTGTTGAATTTCAAGCAGTTGAGGTGCGGCGTTGGGGCTATGATAGTGGTGTTGGTGTGAAAGCCGCAATTTGTGTGGCCGTTGTTGTGGATTGGAGTCAAGAGAGGTGGCAAATGGTGGTTATTGTAGGCTGCTGTAGTTGTACATGGTGGTTGTTTATGTGTAAGTATTGATGTTGTTGTTTTGGGCTGATTTAGTTGACTTGAAGGGGTGGCATTGCGGTGGAAGTAGGACATAGAAGGGGTGGGTGTATGTGGACTGTGGAGGGTGTTGTGGTGGAGGGTTTGGGGTTTGAGATGGCTGCCATGGAATGAAGGGGAGGAGAGAGAAAATAGTTAAGGTTTAAGAGAGATAAAATGTTTGATAATAGTTAAAGTTAACGGATCTTTAACGGTTTAGAGGTAATAAGGTTACAGTTGCAACTTTTAAAAAGTAGAGTGCTACCATTGAGAATTCAAAAAAAAAATTGGCTACCATGGAGAATAAACAATAGTAGGAGGTTACCATTGAGAATTTCCCTAAAAATAATGATTTACCTATTATTAATTAATGGAGTCATAGTGATGTAAATAGTTGAGTCATGTGTCGAGTCTACAAACTAATGATGCGTGATGATTGATTATTAGTAGCATGCTAGGGATTTCTTATTATGTTTCGCAGCTTGTATGTAATCAGCTTTGCTTTAGGTATGTATTTCTTTAGTTAGGTAGGTATTATATAGATACAAGCTTCATACAATCATACTCATTTGTGCCACCACCATTACATGCGTGCTAATTCTACCACTTTTTTTTTTTTTTTTCTTTTTTTCACTCACTTTCTTTTTACTAGATATCTACTATTCACTTGCTTTAGGTATCTACTATTCTACTACCCTTTTTTTCTCTAAAAAATGGGAACTAAAAAACAGAGCAATACTCTGCATTTTGCGATTGTTACATTGTTAGCCATATCTTCATTCATTAGCCTAAATGCAACAACCAATGTCGTGTTACAAACGTCGATCCATCGACGTCAAGATCATATAGTTAACAAGTTGATAAAGCAAAAAAAACTAGAGCTAAAAAACTGCAATATTTTCCAAGGTAATTGGGTTTGGGATCCTTCTTATCCTATGTATGATTCCTTACAATGTCCGAGCATTCGAAAGGAGTTCGATTGCCTGAAATATGGCCGCCCCGATAAGTTTTATCTCAAGTTCCGGTGGCAGCCTGAACAGTGTGATCTTCCCAGGTTTGTCAATTTTTTCCAATGTATCTTAGATATATATGAATTATGTGATTTTTTTTTTTAGGTTGTATGGTTTCATAATTTATGTTACTATTTTATTATTAATGACCATTTATAAAAATGATATTGAGTGGTAATGAAAATTAGTAATAAATTATACGCGTATGAAAATGGAGTTTTATTTAATTACGAAAATTTTAATATCATTATGAGGTAACAATGAGTTGCTATGACAAAATGCCTATTACACTAGAAAATATAATTAAATGTAACATAATTATATTATAGGAATTTGTTTTTGTTTTTGTTTTTCTATTATAAAAATACAGTTTATTCTAATGATGATAGTAGTTTGATGTGTGGTAGATCTGTTGGCTTTGTTTTTGGATAATATATTAATATGATTGATGTAAGGTTTGTAACTTTACATCACATAAATCTATTGGAGTGACATTTTACAAGAATGGTAACAAAGTTTATATAATATACGCCGCACCAACATACATGCGTATTGTCCCTTGTTATTGTAAGAACAAGTGTACAACATTCCCTCGATTACTTTTTTATTTGTCTCATAGTTTTACGGTATCTTCGTAATTCAAATTTATTTATTTTATTTTTATTTTTTATTTTTTGAGTTGAATGATGGTTGATTATTATTGATGCAGGTTTGATGGAGTGGATTTCCTAAAGAGAATGAGTGGAAAGAAGATAATGTATGTTGGGGATTCACTTAGTCTTAACATTTGGCAATCACTAGTTTGCCTACTTCATGCTGCTACTCCTAACTCCAATATCAAACAACAACAAACTGTTGGTGGAATTAAATCTTGGATTTTTGAGGTAAACTTTTAACATGCACTATTTTTTTTTGACAAATAATCAAACTAAAACTAATACATTTAGTGTCATTTAAGTATTATGAAGAGGCAAAACGAGGATGTTGTCACCTGATCACATATTATGGTAGTGAACTTTCTCAAATTGATTTTACAAATAAAATTGATGACAAATAATTAGGATGTTACTTATTACAGTACAAGTATAAGAAATCAGATTCTACTTATTACAGTACAAGTATAAGAAATCAGATTCTACTCAAATTGAGAGCAACATTTAGGATATTGTGTGATCGTAACATGCCTCTACTATGTTAACATTTTTTTTTACAAAAAAAGAAAAAGAAAAAGAAATTAGGCGGATATAATTGTAAAGATATTTATAGTAATGTGGCCATTTTTTGTGTTGTCATGTATTATTGATAGATTATACAAACCGATCCTGAACTTCGACTATTAGCTTAAGTGTTTGGTTGATTTGATCCCCTAAGAATTATGAATAATTTCAGATATTCCCAACTAATTTAACTCTTAGTTAACCCTAAGGAAAAAAAGAAGATTAGAGAAGATTAGAGAACATTTATAGTCAAAGTCATTTTGTTCTCCCTTTAATAAGATTAGAGAAGAGTATTGCATGTGAATATTATCAGTTTATCACCGCCTAGTGGCAATAACAAGTTATCACGGGAAAAAATTAATAAGAAAGTGACAAATAAATCAATGTCAATTGCTTTAGACTTTGGTTGTTATGTGACTTCAATTTTGTCCAATATTGAAAGCCTTAGCCCTTAGGTGTCAAATCATGTGTTGAGCCTAGTAGGCAACCAACTTATGAAACACATACAGTATTATTGGCCTCTTTAGACATTTATTCTTCTAGATCTTGGCCAAAATTTTGGCTTCATAATGAGGTTGAACAAAAAGTTGTTCATGTCAACAAGCTGTTTATGTGCAATCCAATTATCCAAAGTACATGAACTCTACTCCAAATCTATAGTGAGTTTGAATTAACTTGAATTGTGACCCGATTCAACAACTATTGCCTAATATGAGTGTGATTAATGTATCATAATAAATATACTAGAAATAGAAGTAGACATGAACCAACCGAACTGGAGCTTAAATTTGACTCGTGTACAATTTTGAAGCCCGAACAATGACTTGATTTGAATTATTGGCTATGGATTCCAACCTAATTTGAACGACCTAATTGCTATTTCTCAATTTCTTCAACAATTAGAAAAGCCGCCTTGTCATTACTAACAATTTCTCTATTAATTGTAGGATAATAATGTCAGTAATGCTATATCCTTCTTCATACCTAGTCGACATTGAAAACGAGCAAAAAGGTAGAGTATTGAAGCTTAACTCAATTAAAGGTGGCGAAATGTGGAAGGATATGGATGTTTTGATTTTCAACACGTGGCTTTGGTGGAGTCGGAAGGGGCCTAAACAACCGTACGTTTGTACTTACAATAACCCTACATGATCAACTAGTTTTTTTCGTTTAAATCAGTGATCTTGTCAACAAAATATATATGTAGTTAAATTAGCGACATGACTATTAATTCTAAATGGAGATAATACATTATACATATAGGAAGTAGTTCATAACTTCACTATGAAATTTTTATAAATTATTGTTCGAAATTTTATCATTTATAATTAACTAATGGAATTTTGTGGTGCAAAAATTTTGTAGATGGGACTATATCCAGGATGGGACGGTGACATCAAAAGATATGGACCGCATGGATGCATATAGAAAAGCATTAATGACTTGGGCAAAATGGGTTGATTCAGAAATTGATCCTATGAAGACTAGAGTTTTCTTCCAAGGAACCAATCCTTCACATTACAAGTAAGTTTGGCCTTCAAAACGACCGCCACTTTATTCTATGCTTTATAATTAAAAGAATATAAGGCAATAAGTCACATTATTCATATGCATCATAAATAAAAGAATATGACAATTATAATAACACATCCTTTATCATAGTTTGCGTGTTGCAACACTCTACTTGATCATTTATAGGAATAGGAATAGGATGATAAATATGTAAAACTCTAAGTAGATTGTTGATCTGATATTAGATTCTATTTTAATAAACTTATTTTTACCTATTTCAGGAAAAATAGTTGGTTCCAATTTATGTGACTTAGTTAAATCAAAATAAAACTAATTCTAGAAAAAAAATAAAAAATAAAGAGATATTCATGCTTAATTTACAACTTAAATAAGTCTATTAAATTTAGATAAGTTTAACTACTTACGGAGTAAAAAAATCAATTAGGCAACAAACCTAGAGAGTAGGGAAATCCACATTAAAATAGAATTACTCGTATTAATTGATTTAAGGATGAAGCCTTGTTGGACTTACAAATAGTTTAACAATTCTTCTTATTGATGAATTTGGCCCAAACTCAATCATTGTAGTAACAAATGATGATAATATGAAAATCAAGTCAATTTCTATGTTCTTGATGATTTGATTATGCAATTTTCTTGAAATCAGTGGACAAGAATGGAATGCAACAGGGGTGATGGATTGTTCAAAGGAAACAATGCCTATGAAAGGATCAACATACCCAGGTGCATTACCACCAGCATTAGAGGTGGCTAAACAAGTTATAAGTACGATATCAAAACCCGTTTATCTACTTGATATCACAACCCTCTCACAACTAAGGAAAGACGGGCACCCGAGTTCTTATAATGGTTTTAAGGGTATGGATTGTACTCATTGGTGTGTAGCTGGTCTTCCTGATACTTGGAATCAACTTTTGTATACAACTCTTATCATGTAAATTTTAGCAATTGGTTAATTGTTGTATGTATGATGTTGTAATAAAAAATTTATGGGAGTATGTCATTGCAATTCCCGTTTTAGTTAATGTAAGTTCTTATTAGATTTGTAAAAACTATTCAATGATACAGTTATTTATTGGATTCTTAGTCGAATATCATGAAAATATAAGATAATCCAATTTAAAACACTAGAATGTTAGAGTACACATGGCTTTATCCCCAAACAACATACATGAGTGTGATTTGACAAGACTGTCCTCTTAATGGCTTGGCCAATTATACTGATTTGGTCTGATTTGAAAAAATTATGGTTTAAATCGGTTTAGATACACATTATTTTTAGTGAAAAACCCAAATCCAGCCTAGAAAAATTCAAAATGCTTGCTTCGGCCTGACAACCCACACTTTTTGTGGATGGGTATGAATTTCATGATAAGGCTTAGCCTGACCAGAATTTTTATCAGACTATTAACTAAACATATATTAATCATCCATATATTAACAATAATTGATTTACAATGAGTATTTAGCATAATGGGCTTTCGCCTAGCATATCTATTAACTATTACTAAAACAAAACATACTGACATCATTAGAGGACACTTGCCCATTTCTTATGAAAATTTTACCCGCCAAAGCTATTTTTGACATCATAATTTTTTTCTCTATTTTTTTTTCTCCTAAGATCTTAAACTAAACAATTATAATATTTTTAATTCAAATTACAAAGAAATCATCAAATTTGTCCAGTCATCATAACATTTTCGTAATTTCACCGACACTTGTGGGACCCATTTTTTAATTCAAATTCATTAATTTATTTACAGTGGCCCTAAGAATATAATTTTTAAGGTAAGATAAAGAATTTTTAGAGAACTCTCATCACAAGGAGAATTTCTAACATATCATAATCGAGAATACTCTGTAGTAAACAGAATAAAACTATTATTAATGTAAGTGTAAAATTAGTGAAGTAATATTCTTGCAAATAAATTTTGTGTTGCCAACAGTCTAATCTTCGAAGCAAAGACATAATTTATTGGAAAAATTGACATTTACTACCAGCCAAAGCACCATGTATCAGATTTACTACCCATTTAAAAAAATATTTTATATTACTACCACCCAAAATCACATAATTAAAATTTCACTACCACTTAACGGAATCCGTTAAGGTTCCGTTAGTTTATTCAAAAAAAAAAAAAGATTTTTTTTTTAAAAAAATTAACCCAGCCACCGCTCCCCCTCAACTGCCACCCCTTCCCCCCCTGCCGTCGACCGGCAGCCGGTGCGAACCCACTCCCCTCCCTCTCCCCCACCCCTACGCAGCCAACGAACCCCTCCTTCCCTTTCCCCGTTCTCGCTGCCCAACCCCCACCCCAAATTGAATTACTTCCATTAATTCCGGCGTTTTCGACTTCGGTTCCTAGCATTAAAGCGTCGAAAATGGATCGAAAAGCCATTGAAGTGATTTGATAGAAGATTTTAATTGAAATTAAATCACAATTGAAGCAATTAGGGTTTTGAAAAGGGGGGAAATTTTTGTGCGGCGATGGTGGTTTACGGTTGACGGAAATGGAGTCCAAGCATTATCTTGCATCAATGGGGGCATTCATCTTGTATCAATAGCAGCGACGTGTATTCAGCTTCAATTGATGATCGTGCGGGGCTGCTGGTGGAGCGAAGCTTCTTGCGGTGGTGCTCGCTGCAGTGTTGCGGTGGGGGTTGAAGTGTTGGCTGAGCTTGGTAATGTTGGAGAGAGCAGGGGATCGGAGTTGTGGTGTTTCGGCGTTGTGGGTGACGGTGTGAATGGAGGGGTCGGGGCAGCAAGTACGGGAAAAGGGAGGGGGTTGGTTGTGCAGGTGGGGGAAGGGAGGGGGTGGGGTCGCGCCGGCTGGGGGAAGGGGGTGGGGTTGCGCCGGCGTCGGTAGGGGGAGGGGGTGGCAGTGAAGTGGAGGGGTGGCCGCAAGGTGGTTGAACGGTGGCTAAACCCAAGTAACGGAAACAGTAACGGTCTTAGTCTTTGGTAGTGAAATATATATTTTAGGGATTTGTGTGGTAGCAAAATAAAATATTTTTTTAAATGGGTAGTAAATCTAATACGAGGTGCTTTTGGTGGTAGTAAATGTCAATTTTTCTTAATTTATTTCGAGTATGTCATTGCATTTCTCCATACGCTATTTCATATGTGTGTATTACAAAAAATGAAAAGCAATGAAAGGAATTAAGGGTGCCTTTCTTATAGAATATGTACTCGACTACTCGGAACAAAAGAAAAGAAAAACATTTGATTGACTTTCTAACATGCATTAAGTATGTGAGCTATCTGATTGAGTAACGAAACTGATAGATTATTAAACATATTCGACCTTAACCATTAGGTTAAACTTTTAGTTTAGTTGGTTCTTTAACATAAGCTACTAAACCTCAAGGACACTTTTATTTCTTATGTGAATTAAACGACCATTTATAGTGTTGAGTGTTTAATTATTTATTCTTGTGATTAATTGAACCCATAATCAATCAATCAAAGCATTGTACCTTGTCATTGGAGATGCTCTTATAGTCTAGCAGTAATCATAATTTTATCTCTTATTTAACTTGTCTATATTCAACAATTGTATAAGCATCACATTGGCTAATCACATTGGCTAATGAGAAAGTATGCATGAGTTTGGGCTCGCTCACAATAAGACTAATACGTAGTATAAGTTATTAAACGTTTTATATTTTTTTTTAAATTAAAAAAGTATTAACTAGCTTTAAAATTTAGATGGAAGACATTTCATGTGTGTTTTGAAATAAAATTCATACGTATAGATTATTAAACTATTAGTTTTTAAAATTTGATGTTGGGTGAGTGGACTCATAGTGAACCTGAGTCACCTAAGCTAATACTTTGTGTTGGTGAATATATAATTCTATTTTGTTCCAACAATTATTAATAAATCATTGATAAGCCCTTAAATTATTCGACAAACCCTGTATCCTCTCCACTAGCTCACTTTTACAACATGCTTGATGAAGAGTAAAGTTATTGAAACAAACCCATAATTGGACCCAACTACAATGGTACACTACATCATGGTTCACACCATTACAATTGAGCCACCTACACTATATCCCGAACCGGAGTCGAAAAAATGAGCCACCTACATTTCTTCTTCCAAGATATAGTAAGTGGCAAACGCCCAACCGCGGTCCAAATAGCTAGCCCAAACCACCGTTATGGTTCAAATTTTGGGGATATGTTCATGGCAGATGATCCATTAACCGTTAGGGCGGATCGAAGGTCAAAGATCATAGGGCGAGCCCAAGGGGTGTATGGGTTTGCATCTCAAGAAAATGTTGCATTGCTAATGGCTATAAATTATGTGTTTACTAAGGGAAAATACAATGGGAGTAGTATAACTATAATTGGTAGAAATCCTCCAATGCAAAAAGTTAGGGAGATGCCTATTGTTGGTGGAACTGGGCTTTTTCGGTTTGCTCGTGGATATGCTTTGGCCCATACTGTTTGGTCCAACCCACAAGGAGATGCTAGTGTAGAGTACCATGTTTATGTGCATCACTATTAGATAATCCATTAGTGTAATATAGTATTTCCTTCGTTTTTTAAGTGCATCATCAAAGTAATATTTTTTTTATTTTTTAAATTTTAATTTTTTTTTATTGATTTCGCAATTCTTTTAATCAATATTTATGCAAAGCATTAATAATGCAACATTAAGATAATACAACTTTGTTTAATAATACGTAGTGGCTTGTTTGTACCCTTTGTGGTAATGTAATCTATTACTCCCTCCGTCCCCGATTGATAGTAACTTTTGAAGAAAAATCACGGGAATTAAGGAGAATTAAAGAAAGCACATTGAAAAAGTAAATTTACATTGGATATGCAAAAATGTAGAGAGAGAAAGTAATTAAAGTACATGGGAAAGTAAAATTATATTGGAAAGTTAAATTTGCACAAATATTTTTGCAAATGTTAGAGAATTTTGGTAAAAAAATAATATTAATGGTACTTGAAAAAAGCAAATGTGACTAACATTTTGGGTGCCCAAAAATGACATAAGTGACTATCAATCGGGGACGGATGGAGTAACTATTACTAAATAAATGTTGCTGATATCATGACTGTTCACATTGCATTCGCTCTCAAAAAGATTTTCCACTTAAATGCAAGTATGACTACAACCAATCAATTTATCCTTAAAAAAAATGAAATACTTTCAAGTAGCACACTAATAAAAAGACTCCTACATTGAAATATGTATTAGGCGATGCAGGTATTATATCATAATTTTGATGAAAATCTAAAATTTGAAAAGTAAGGATATTTTTGTACAAGGCGCATAATTCTTATTTATATTTATCTATTTTTTTAAAAGAAATTTAAAAAATGATAAAAATAGATTTTATATAAGTCGTGCATCACACAAGTTCTAACCTAGTATTTACTTTTTTATCTTTTGTTTTTTATAATTTAAATGAATTACCAATTAATATAGATAATTTATGTTAATGAAGAAGATTAGTGTAAGATAAATTTTACTTCTTCCTCCGTTTCATAATATATAACTGCAACACTTTGATCGGCACATATGCCAATGCACAACTTTGACCATTAATAATTGTAATTATATATTATTGAGATGTATAGAAGCTTGATCTAATGAAAATGTAGATAAAGACTAATACAAAAATATTTTACATGACTACATATGATTTTGATATATTGATCAAAATTATAGTCAAAGTAAGTATATGAGTAGTGCAAAAGTCAAAGTGTTACGATATTACAAAATAAGAGAGAGTATTAAATGACGAAAAAGTGTAAAAACGTGTGAGAGAGAGAGAGAGAGAGAGAGAGAGAATGTGTTAAAAAAGATGGGAGAGTATAACACAATCGTTTTCGACCTGGTACTAACCGAGCATAGCCCGAGTTCGATCCAGCCCATTTTGATTCGTTTGATTCAGCTCAACCAGCATAACCCATTTTGACCCACCCAACTTGACCCAGCTCGCACAACTTAGCCCACCCTGCATGCCCAACACGCGCGGCTCACGACACAACCCACCCTAAACGCCTGACCCACCCAACCTACACAACCTAGTGAACCCACGTACAGCTAGGGCTGGCAAATAGATCAGTTCAGGTCACTTTCGTGTTCGGGTCATTTCGGTTTCGGGTCAAAAATTCCCAACCCTAACCTAATCCATTTAGTTTTTCGGATTGAAAAGTATGACCCGACCTGATCTGATTAGTTTATTTTCGGGTCAACTTGAAATGACCCATTTAACTTTTTTTTAAATGATTTGTGTAACCCAATTTATTTTGTTGCTTTGGGTGTAAAGTGGGTCAACCTAAACATATTAATTAGAGTATGAAGTTAGCGATGTTTATATATAATCATTGATTCAAGAATCATTGGCAAATAACAACACACAACCAATTAATAAAAGAAAAAAAATAAAAGAATTAATATTGTGTTAGGGTTTGTTCTCATACGATTATTTTCAGTTCAGTTAAGTTCAGTTCAACTCTAATAAGTTTAGTTTAGTTTAGTTCAGCTCCCAATTTCATTCTCTTATAAAATATTCATTTCAGTTCAGTTTAGTTCTGCTCAGCTCTAATAAGTTCAGTTCAGTTCAGCTTTAATAAGTTCAGTTTAGTTCAATTCAATTCAGCTCATTTCAGTCAATGGGAACAGACCCTTAGATTGATAGACGACGACCAGGTTGAGACTTGGAATTGATTGACTTTTCACCAAGTAGACAGAAGTGGAGGTAAGTTTGTGATGGTCGGTGTTTTTTGTGGAGTAAGGAGCAAACAGTAAAGAGATGAAATATAAAAAAGAGATGGGATTTGAGGCAGCCACAACATTTGAAGTTTGAGAAAGTGAGAACACCGGAAAAAGGAAAGGTTATATATAATTAGGGTTCGTTGAGAGTTTATTTTGGGTTGAATTTGTTGCCAAGTTGGATTAGTTTTACACTTGATTTTGACCTATGATTTTTTTTGGGTTACATGGGTCATTTTTGGGTTGAAATTTTAAACCTTAATCTAACCCATATAATTATCAGGTCGGGTTCGTGTCAACCCATTTAAGTTTTCGGGTTAAAAACCTCAATCTAAACCCGTTATTTTCAGGTCAGGTTCGAGTCGGGTTTTTGGATCGTGTCATCTTTTGCCAGACCTATGCACGACCTACTCTATCTAATAGTTACATTCATAGCTCTAGTTTCACTTCACATGCATGCATGCAGTGCTAAACGAGTAAACGACTAGTTTTTTTTAAAAAAAAAAAAAAAGAAAAAAAAGACTGATGACATAAATTTTTCGTATGAAATTAATATGAAAAATTTAAACCAATTTATCAATGAATATGGGGATCGATCAGATAGATTACGACTTAGGGAGATGGGCAAAATATTAAAATGTCTTCGGACTCCAGCTCCACCATAACCTTCTTCAACCAATCATCGAATTCAGCTATGCCACCTCCATCACAGCCAACATTTCAACTTTCGTCCGTTCTTGATAGCATGAAACGTAAGTGACTCACTTATTTTTAGTGGATTTCCAATAATTTATGAAATCGCTACTATTCAGTATCAAAGCTGAAGGTTTGGAAAATCTTATAGAATTTTAATATTATTGTTTAAGTATCGATTTTGATGTTAGTCAATATATTAGTTAATCCAAATCTGTTTTGGAGGTCTTTATGATCATTATGCATCTATTTATAGCTCTAATTCAGCTACACCATCTAGTAGTTATGATTCTAGATTTGGTGCTCTTCTTGACAAAGTTATGAAAATAAACACAAAGCATCTACATCATTTTCATCAACATCTTCTTCAACAATAACTATTAATGATTATTTGTCATACCTACACGAGGCCAACAGAAGCTTCCAAATTATATGATTATTTTCCACTTTCCTTGATTCCACTCTTCCTCCAATTCTCTCATACTTTTTTCCCATCAACTAGACAACCACCACGCTTATTATGACCTATGAGAGGATTGCATAGTTACGTGTATGTGATAGAGTATAAAAAACATATTTCTGGGCCTCAACCATCAGCTTAAGCTTTTGGTTAAGTTGGTCCTTTAACATGGTATCAGAGTCGGGCCCACGATATGGGACCTTAAATGGCTAAAGTTCACTAGGCCAAGAGTTGGTCCTTGTGAGGGGGAGTGAAGAAACACTCTAGCCCAAAAAATCACATGAGACAAAGATAAAAAGGGACCTTACATGTGAGGGAGAGTGTTTGAAGAATAGACCTCCCAAGTATCATTACATATAAGTGTCTCACATTGGTTGAAGAAGAGAGAGTTAATTACTTTATAAGGCTAAGGGGCTACTCCTCCTATTGCCATATAGTTTTGGGATGAAACCTCCTTTGAACTTGTAAAATGGACTCGCACTCTTGAATTGTGGGTACAGCCCAGACCCGTATTTAACAACGTGGCATATATAACTGTTGTATAAGAAATTTTCAGGATGGAAGTGGTAGCTATCAAAATGATACGAAGTAATAATAACACCACTATTGAATCTACTTTGGTCCAACAATTCATAATAATAATAACGAACATTGATAAGCAAATCGACACTCCTTGTCTACTCTCCGCTGGCTCACTTGTATAACTTGCTTGATGAAGAGTAAAGTTATTGGTACAAATCCATAATTGATCTCAACCACAATAGTACACAACATCATGCAATGGTTCCACTAACAAATTATATGACTTTTCACTTTAAAAATAGAACTAGTAGTTAGTTCCATGTGTAAAAGCATAACTTATATCTCATTATTAATTATCAACCTAAATCATCTACTATTTATACTCTTGGAGAGTTACATGTATATGATCACAACCAACATTGGCAAAGTCACACAATAAAAGAATATGGCATCATATTTTCCAAAAACTAACACTTTCTTGCTCTTACTAGTCTTATTTTATTACACCAAATTAACTAATGGGCAAAATTTCTCGGATCAACACCACCCAATATCCATATCCCAAACCCGAGCCGAAAAAATGACTCACCTACACTTCTTTTTTCAAGACATTGAAAGTGGCAAACGCCCAACCGCGGTCCAAATAGCTAGCCCAAACCGCCGTTATGGTACAAATTTTGGGAATGTGTTCATGGCAGATGATCCATTAACCGTTAGGGCGGATCGTAGATCGGAGATCATAGGGCGAGCCCAAGGGGTGTATGGGTTTGCATCTCAAGAAAATGTTGCATTGTTAATGGCTATAAATTATGTGTTTACTAAGGGAAAATACAATGGGAGTAGTATAAGTATAATTGGAAGAAATCCTCCAATGCAAAAAGTTAGGGAGATGCCTATTGTTGGTGGAACTGGGCTTTTTCGGTTTGCTCGTGGATATGCTTTGGCCCATACTGTTTGGTCCAACACACAAGGAGATGCTATTGTGGAGTATCATGTTTATGTCTACCACTATTAGATAATAATCCTCTTGAATTTACTACAAGTATAACATTTAATAATTTATTAAATGACTCGGTTAATAATGTAATTTCTTTATTTTATAGAATTTCTTTATAAATTTTTTTATATACAATGATAAGAAAAATGAAAACATTAGGAAGCCCTCCTCACAAGGAGAATTCCCACAATTCCTAATGCGTCTAAAAAAAGGATGAGAATTTTTCTTACTGTTTATTTCCTGTTATTTACGCATGGATTAATAATACTTGTATACAATTTTGTTTGATTTTATGTGTTGTTTTAATATTTATTTAATAATTGTTCCAATCACTTACTAAGTATGTATAATAGATTACTATTATCTCTGTTTCAAAATAAATGACACTTTCACACTATTCAAATGCATCACTTTGACCACCGTTATTTCTTTATACATATGATTAAATATAGTCATATTGGTATTTGATACAATCGTCTCAACGTATGATTTCTAAATTCTAACTTTTTTTTTTAAATTATACATAATTTTAATTAAAAAACAATTCTTTAAAATTATGCCAAAAATATAACAATCAAAGTGTGACCTTCATTCTAAAAGAGAGGGATGTGGGAGTATGTATTAGACGAATGACTATAAGAAAAAGTTAAACAAAGGTAAATGTGGGTGATTGTAATCGTGTAAGGTTGCATAAGAGGCCAGGGAGTAATTGCTAGAAGAATAGAAGATGGTTAAATGTAAAGAAAAGTTGAATAAAATATACTCCATAGTCCGTACAATAAAGTGTTTAGAAAAGGCCATATCGAGTAAGACTGTATGTTAAGGGAGTTTAAAATAAAGTTATTAGAAAAACAAAAAGTATAGAACTAGTAATTAATCATTAAAGAACAACTCTCATTGACATCATTTGTCCTAAATTTGTGATTCTATCTACAACAAATTAAAACACAATATTTATCATTTTCATATTGGTCACACACTCGCTTGACCCAATAACGACTTCCAAGTTCCACATTGTGATCAACGAGCCTCTAATAGGAACAAATAGAATTTGATAAACTTCTGGGTAGAACGGACTCACGGTGAGTCCATCATCTTCATTCTTTAGTTCTCCTTATTTCCCTTTCTCTCTTCTCAATTTTCCACTCCTCTCCTCTCCACTCTCTCTCTCCTCCCTTTTCTCTGGTGACCTCTCCCTCGATATTCACACTCTTCCCAGGCCAATTCCCATCTCCATCATCAACCCTAATACGAAAGCCCCGAAATTTCCGAAATTGACCCCATTAAAGGTGCTCTTCTCGTTTTTCAAATTATTTGGCCTTTCTTAGTTGGATGCTAATAATAAGTCAGAATCCTAAGCTACGCTGTGATATCATGATAATTCTTAATTATATTGGATCATACACAAGTGACAAGTCTATGCTAGCTAGAAGATTCGAAAAAGTTTCTTTCAATATTTAAGAAGATAAAAAAATTAAGGAAATATTACAAAAACTCACCTTTTTTTTATTTTATTTTATTTTTTTTATTTTTTAATCACCTTTTAAAAAAAAGTTGTAAAGACTATCAATTTTAAAAATTTTATTGCAACTTACCACTAGTTCAATGTAAAACAATTGGTAAATTTGGCTAAAAAAATGATAATTTGTAACAATATTTTCAAAATTGGTGGTATTTTACAATATTTTTTTTAATAAATTAGTTATATGCATAAAAAAAAAAAATAAAAAAAAAAAAATAAAAAAAAATTTAAAAGGTGGTTGTTTGTAAAATTTTCAAAAACTAATAATTCACACAAATTTTAACCATAACCAAAGCTTACACACTTGAGTACTTAGATAGTGCTCTAAAATTTTGTTTCTTTTTGACAGAATGTGTAATGTAATCCATATACATGCCTTCACTTATAATGCACACAATACGTATTAATTATTGGATCACAAATCTTCAACTATTATTACGGTGATGCTTTTCAAAATGTCAATTGGTAGACATGGTAGTAGGTGAAGTGTATATTATTTAATTATATATTGCTCTTTGAGTCTTTGGTGATTTATCCACTAATAGTTGTTTGGCTAATAAAATGGAATCAATTCATTTTAGCAAAAGTCTATATACTCCCTCCGTAACTTTTTACTCGCAACAATTACTATTTTTAGCCGTAACACATTACTTGCAATAAATTTATTTTTTTTCTTTTATGGTAAATTTTTTTTATATGATTTTACAATATTACCCTTACTTTTTTTCCTAAGTACCCTAATTAAACTACTGATTATAACTTAATAATTTAAACCCTTACATTAACTAACTTAATTATTTCCCCAAAATCATTACTCTCCCATCTAAATTCATTCTCATCTTTTGTATAAAAAAAGTTCTTTCTCATCTTGATTGGGAACCACCACTAGTCCACCACCAATCTCCATTCTTTGTTCATCATCCAAAAATTCACCTCAGTACACCACCGTCGCTGGAAGTTGCTGCTGATGTCCCTTTTGTTGCGGTCGCCTCCGTTTTCTCTCTCTTCCTCTTCTTGTTGTTTTGTGAATGAGGTGAAACACGTATTTGAAGGTTTTATGGTTAAATTTAACCATGAATACTCTAGATCTGGAGTTTTGATGGTTAAATTTGACCAATTAAAGCTTTAATTGATGATAGAGAGTTGTGGGTTTCGGATTTTGGGGTTATGGGTTTGGGTTCGAGTTCGTGGGTTGTGGATTTTGGGATTGGGGGTTGTGGGTTGTGGGTTTCAAGGTTGTGGACTTGTGGGTGGTGGATTTGGGTTCGTGGGTTGTGGGTTTCGGGGTTGTGGGTGGTGGTTCTGGGTTCTTTGGTTGTTTGGTTGGTGGTTCAAATTTTCTGGGTTAGCGGGTTGGTGGTTTGAATTTTCTTGCTTCGTGGGTTGATTTGGTTGGTGGTTTGAATTTTCTAGGTTCGTGGGTTGGTGGTTTGAATTTTCGGGGTTGTAGGTGGTGGTTTTGGGGTTGTGGATGGTGGTTCTGGGTTCGTGGGTTACATTTTGGGTTTCGGGGTTGTAGGTGGGCGAAATCGGGGGTGGTGCTAGGTGGTGGTGGTGGCATGGTGCTAGGTGGTGGTGGTATGGTGCAAGGCGGTGGTGGTGTTGGTGATAGGTGGTTGTAATTGTTTTTTTTTTTTATTTTTTTTTAATTTGGGTTGGATTAATATTAAACACATGCCCTTATTTTTTGTTAATTACACTTACCATCTTTTGCTAGGAGTCCGCAAACTACTAGTTTGTTGCGAGTAAAACGTTACGGAGGGAGTAAATTAGTCTGATGACCTTTAATTTTTTTTGTTTTCTTATTATATACTACCTCCATTTTTTATTTAGTTGACACGTTTTGACTTTTGTACTATTCACACACCTCCCTTTGACCGTGTTTTGTGCTTTAGACGTAATGAAAAATATAGTCATGTGGGATTTTGTTAGATTCGTCACGTAATATACTTTCAAAATATCAACTTTTCATAATTTTTGTTTATCGATAATTAAAGATATTAATGATTGAATAAGTGCATTGACAAACGTAATTAAAGAAATGTATCAACTAAAGAAACGGAGGAAGTATATGGTATTTTAATTTGACTTAGAGGAAAATTATTGTAACCAAATAAAAAACAAAAATAAAACAAAGAATAAGAATTTGAAGATCTAATCTTATTATTGGATCTTTGAGTCTTTCTCATTAATAAAAAATTGTAACTATTGACATAATCTTTTAATTCTTGCTAGAGTTACTGAGGTGTGCAGGAATTCATTATTTTCCTTATTTTCAAAGGCTTAACCCGATCACTATCTTAAACCAGATTGATGCATACTCTTTTTTAAAGCAAATACTTTTATTTTAGTGTTCTACGATAGTATGTAGAGTAACTAATGATTTATAGTTTAATCATCCTCCCTCTAATTCTTTTTACTACCTCCGTAATATATTAGTTGTAACTTTAGGGTATTATTTATGAGACACAAAATATTCTAAAATTACAACTAATATGTAAGGGAGGTAGTATGATTTATAGTTTAATCATTCTCGCTCGAGTTCTTTTTGGTGGGACAATATTCCCAATTCATGCGTGGTCGAGTGGGTTAGTATAAATTGACTTTTCAACAACCAATAAAAGCATCCAATAAACAACACTAGCAAAAGGAGCAAGAAAAGAGAGCAACACATAAATACAAGTTGAACTCATAAAATTAGTTATCTAATTACACAAAAATTTCAACTTTATGGCTTGTAAACTCTCCATACTTCTACTAATTTTCTCCCTTACATTCTTCATTATTACACAAGCTCATTTATCTGAAAAATCCTTCAACATTAACTTAGCCAAAAATACACAAAAATTAACCAAACTTCACTTTTACTTCCATGACATACCAAATGGAAACAACCCTACAGCAGTTATAATAGCAAGACCAGCAAACCAAACAACTATTGGCTTCGGCACCCTAGTCATGATCGATGATCCTTTAACCGAAGGGCCCGAGTTAAGCTCGAAACTCGTTGGTAGAGCTCAAGGGTTGTATGGTGAGTCCTCTCAGGGTAAGTCAGGCTCATTGTTGATGACCATAACTTTGTCTTTCACTCAAGGGAAGTATAATGGGAGTAGTATTAGTATCTTGGGCCGGTATCGTGTGGTTGAAACCGTAAGAGAAATGCCTATTGTTGGAGGCACCGGTGTTTTCCGGCTTGCTCGAGGTTATGCTTTGGCTAAGACATACCAGTATGATGTTAAAACCGGAGCTGCTATATCTGAGTACAATTTGTTTGTGTTACATTATGATATTCCCTTAGTTGAATAAGCTTATTTTGTTCCATTTATAATGTTTGCAACTTTATAAATTTTGAACTTGGAAAGCTTCTAATGTATGTTATGTACTTGGAACTTTAGAAGCAATTTCATTACAACTTTTTTCTTATACATTTATATTTTAAAATTTTTATATAAAACTACTCTAAAGATGGACTATTTTGTAAACAACTATCCGTTATTTATTTATTTAAAATATGTTTTTTATTTTATTTTATTTATATAGAACTATCCATAAGATGACAAACATTTTCTAGTACTACCCATAAACGGTTTTTGTCCAATTGAGTCGTTTGTGGGCTCACTCCTACGGGTTTTCGTCCAATTAGCTCCCCTCTTCAACTACCTCTCTCTGCCTTCATTTACTTTCCCTCCATTTTCACTCCTCATCTTTGAACTCCACCTTTCACCATCTTAATTTGACCTAAGCAAATCTCTAAATCCATCCTTCTTTTAAGAAAAATTATGAAATTTGTGGCCTTTAAATTATAAATTGTTGAACATAATAAAGTTAATGAAGGAAGAGACAAATGAGTGAAAAACCATAGGAGTGGGCCCCACAAACGGCTCAATTGGACGAAAATAGTCTATGGATAATGTGCTAGACAAATTTTTGTCATCTTATATGTAGTTCAAAATATTTTTTTTTTTTAAAAAAACGGATAATTATTCACAAAACAACTAATCTTTAAGTTAGTTCTATATAAAATTTCCTTTTCATTACACAAGTATACATATCTAGTCTTAAGGAAAATGTATGTTAAATGTAATTCTAGTTGCAATACGTGCAACATGATATGGCTCACCAATTTACACGAATGTAACTAGCCATTTTTAAAACCACAAATATGTTTTCTTAACTTGGTTAAATTCCGTGACATACACGGTGATCTATAGTTATAATACCTCCTTTTCATATTATTTACACAATATGAACTTTATACATGTTCATATATATTATTGTTAGTTGAAACGAACACTACAAGAGGGGGGGGGGGAATTGTAGTTAAGTTCCTAATGACTACTTTTGCAAATTTAAAACAGAATATAAAAGGAACTTGATAGTGCACACACAGTTTTACGAGGAAACCTTCCAGGGCCCAACTGGAAGTAAAACCTCGACCCTTCTAAGGGATTTCAACACACAAACAATCCACTATAATAGGGCAATGAAGAAATTACAAACCTATTATAATCCAGACCTTTAAACACAAGTTCCAACTAGAACTTGTAACACAGTAGGACTCAATCCTACCCAATCCAAGTCCCCTGACTTGAATTCACCAGTACTCTCATAGTACCAATGCACTCTTTATTACAAAATAATTTCTACTGTATGTGATTAAAAATCTCATGCAAACTCACCCAATTACTTAATCAATTACAGTAAATAAAATGTCTAGAATATGTTAGGCAAGGTATGAATAAAACCCGAAACTAATATGACAAGATAAAGCTTGACAAACTTACACTTTGATAAAGCTCACAAGATTTTCTTCACGCATAAACTTACAAAAATCGAAAGCAGTTTTACCTCTACTATTTATACAAGTATAACTTGTATAGAAAGTAGGTTTTCAAAAGATAAAAATGTTAACTTTCCTTATCTCAAAATATGATTTTTGGTAAATCATTTTATTGAAGAAAAATCCTTTCCGAAAAATACAAGAAGATATATATAAGAGAATAATATCGTTATGCAACTGATTTTAGGAAAATAAATTAAAACAAAATATTTTTTCCTAAATCTATCTTTTTATATTTTTCCAATTTTATCTTTTTTCCAAATTATCTTGTCACGTCTCTAATAGATTTCATGCATATCTTATTAATATATTTAACAATAAATCTAGAAGATAAAATCTTAACTAAATTAATATCTCAATGCCGCGCTTCTGTAATTCTGAATATCTTGGGCTTCACGCAGGCCGGGAACAAGTTCCTGCTGTCACTTGGTCTCAAGTTCACAACTGGAACTTCGCAGCCTAAGTTCCTTGTGGAACTTACTGTCTTCAGCTTACAACCTTCAAGTTCCTGTTAGGGAACATTCCTGTTAAGGAATTTAGTTCTTGTTAGAGAACTCTTCTTCTATTGATAAACTATTTAAAGATTCTTCAAGTCTTCATAATACAAGATGTTCTTCCTTTTCCAAGGTCCATTTCTCCTATACTTAAACACTTGTAAACCTTTAGTTGAGTTTGCTTTAGTTTAAGTTCATCATCATCAAAACTTATAAGCTTCAATAATTTCCCCCTTTTTGATGATGACAAACTTAAGGAAACTCTTAACAAAAGTTAAAACACATAGAAGGACGTATTTTTGTATTTTTGATTTTTTGACAGAAAGTAGACACACAAAAAAAAGAAACAAAAATAAAAAAAATAAAACAAAGAAAACAAAGAAAAACAGAACATGAAATAACTAAGCTACCAAAACAAAGAAGTTTTGATACTTTCTCAACTGGAACCTAGAACGACTGAAACCTTAAAGTTTGCTTCCTCTTTTCCCCCTTTTGGCATCATCAAAAAGGCCTGCTTTTTCAAGAATATTAAGCTTCTGACAACAGCCCCACAAGTAATTTATCGAGTGTGGGAAACTGAAGGCAGCGCTGCTAACTTACTTCCAATAAGTTCAACTTTTCTACATAAGCTTTCACAATATAACACACACATGGTTGCACCAAGTTCCAAAATGTTTCATTAAAGTCAAAAGAAACTTCCTGCTTAGTTTTCCAAAATATTACAATATTAAAAGATTACATTTCTAAAACAAAAATTGAAATGTAACAAGTTCACGACTGAATTAATAAAACATAGAGAAGCAAAAGTGAGGCTAGAGATAGGCTAGACAAAATAGGATGGATGAGGCTGGTCTTGTTTAAGTTTCAAGGAGTTTAAGGATCTTCTTGTTGTCTTCAACGTTCTGCTGCATATACTTCTCTTGCTTATCTTGAAGACTCTTAAGGTCCTTCTAGAACTCCAACTTTTGTAGTTTGAGACTACTCTCAAGACCTTGAACCTTCTTCTCAAGATCTTGTATTTGCTCTGTGGCTGTCTTCAACTGCTTTTCTGCAATGTCAGCTCTGTCCACCAGTTCAACCACTTGTCCTGCAATGAATTTGTCCTCATACTCATCTATCTCAAGTGGTTTCTCCAAGCTAGTTTTAGGAGCCTTACCAGCTGAGATCCTCCTACTCTTCCTCACAGCCTTTTCTGGAACTTCCTTCCCTTTTTTTTTTCCTCCCACTGTTTTCTTTACTCCACTTTTTCTGACCTTTCCATTTACTACTTCAAGGTTTATACCTTGAAGTGTTTCCCCATTAATCACATCCTCTGATTTTTCCTCCAATCCCTCATAAACTCCTTTGAGCTTCACACCTAGAAACTCAAACACAGTAGACAACAATGCACCATATCCCACTTTGTTCTTTCGTGGAATATAGTGTGCTAGGTGTTGATACATTAGGGATGGAAAGTTGATTTTGATTTCCTTGGAGAGATAGAAGATGACAACCAAATCCATCAAGCATGCTTGGCTTCTCTTCTGAGTTCTGGGCAATATGGTTTTTCTCACCAAATTGAACAACAACTTATTAAGAGGGCTAAGATCATTATGACTCATAACATTGTTCCCCCTTTTTCCTCCCAAAAATTCAACTATATCTCCACTTAGATAGTTTCCTACCTTCACAGTATTCTTCCCCTTCACATACAATTCAAATCCAGCAGTAGGTACTTTCAAAATTTTACCTAGTTTCTCAACATCAAACTCAATTTTCTTTTAATTTACTAAGCTAGAAATCTTCCCTTGTTTAACTTGAAATTTTGCTCAAAATTTATCCATAGCCACAGGATATAGCACATTATTAGAAGCAATAGATAACATATACTCCCACCCTTGAAATTTGATTAAATCGAAGAATTCTAAAAACCTAGCCTTCTTACACCATGTACTATCAAGTCTGTGACCAGTAACATACCTTCCCGCTCTTGCAAGAAGTTCCACTTGGTCATCATCTTCATCAACCTCTTCTTCCTCTTCCTCTACAGAGGCATCCGCTTCACTTTCTCCCTGATTCTCTTCTTCTTCCTGATTTTCCTCTTCGCCTTGATTTTCCCCCTTTTCGAACTCATCAACTTCCTCAATTTCCTTTTCATGTGACTTTTCTTTCTCCCTCTTCTGTTTCCATTGACGCAATTTATCGAGTACACTTGAAGTACTGTACTCTTCTTCAACATTCTTGCTCTCAACTTCCTTAGGGTTTGAGGGTAAAGGTTTCGGGTTTTCAGAGGGTTTGGGAGAATTAGAGGTACTTTTGATTGATTTTGGAGAAGGTTTATAATTGACCATTGCTAAAGGTGAAGTTTCTTCTAGAATGGTGTGTTCGGTGTTTTGGGAATTTTCAGAAGAAACGATTTCTGTGATGATAACCATGGTATTCGATTGTGATTTTGATCTTGAGATTTTTACTGAAGAGGGTGAATGTGATTTGACAGTGGAGTGAAAAGGTGGGTGAAAGATGCTTTTTATATTTATTGAAGCGGTGCAAGGGAATTGAATGGTTTTACTGTTCATTCATTTAATTGAAACACATTCAATTAATTTGTAAAATCATTTGGCAGGATGTATTTTCAAAATTCACTTTCTTTCCAAATTCATTTAATTTCACAAATCATAATTTCTTTCTAAATATACACATATTGGAACACGGTTTAAACACATATGCACAGTATATTATTAATTGCTTACATAAATAAGTGTTTTAGTGAACTTACCTTTAGTAATTAACAACGGTGACACTTCAGCTATGTTTGTCACACTAAAGTTGCGCCAAAAGCTCTTTAAACTTTATTTACACTATTTTTGAATCAACCATATCTTGGAACTTCAGAAGCAATCAAGTAAGATTTTGATCATCCCAAGTTCCAATCTCAATTTCTCAAATCTTTCTCTGTTCAAGGGTTTGGTTAGTGTAGGTCTATGTGCTAGGTTTCAAGCAAATCCAAAGGAATCTCACCTCGTAGCAGTAAAGAGAATTATTCGTTACTTAAAAGGAACTGATGACTTGAGTCTCTTCTATCCTAGAAGTGACTCATTTGAATTAAATAGCTTTACTGATGCTGATTATGCAGGTGACTTGGTTAACAGAAAAAGTACTTCAGGTATGGTTCAGTTCTTAGGACCTTGTCTGGTTTCTTGGGGATCCAAGAAGCAAAATACTGTTGCATTGTCCACAGCTGAAGCTGAATATGTGGCAGCAACAGCATGTTGCTCACAAGTTCTATGGATAAAACAACAGGTTAGAGATTTTGGTATTATTTTTTAATTTGTCCCTATTTACTGTGACAATACCAGTGCTATTTGTATTTCTAAAGATCAAGTTCAACACTCAAAGGTAAAGCATATCCACATTAGGCATCACTTTTTAAAAGACAATGTGGAACAAGGGAATATTAAGTTAGAATAGAGTAAAGAGCCAATCATATCTCTATACATAGTTTGATCTATGCAAGTTCCAGTTGGATCTTCATCCAATCTAGTTCCAATACCCATAGGAGTCTTATTGGTTTTTGCATTTTCCATCTTGTATTTCTTGATCAGTTCCTTAATATATTTTTGTTGATGGATCATGATTCCTTCTTCAGTTTTCTTGATTTGCAATCCGAGAAAGAAGTTTAACTCTCCCATCATACTCATTTCGAATTCTCCACTCATTAGGTTAGCAAAATACTTACATAGAGATTCATTAGTTGCACCGAATAAAATATCATCAACATAAATTTATACAACTAATATGTCAGTTCCATTTGATTTTAAAAACAATGTTTTATCAATTTTTCCATGTTTAAAACCATTTTTCAATAGGAACTTTGACAGTCTTTCATACCATGCTCTAGGAGCTTGCTTCAGCCCATAAAGAGCTTTGTCAAGCTTGTAGACATGGTTTGGGAATTCTGGATTTTCAAATCCAGGAGGCTGTTCCACATAGACTTCTTCATCAAGATATCCATTCAAAAATGCACATTTAACATCCATTTGGTACAACCTAAATCCCATATAAGCAGCAAATGAAATAAGTTGGCGTATAGCTTCTAACCTGGCTACAGGAGCAAATGTTTCTTCATAGTCAATACCTTCTTGTTGATTGAAACCTTGTACTACAAGACTAGTTTTGTTCCTGACAATAATACCATGCTCATCTAGCTTGTTCCTAAACACCCATTTTAATCCAATTGTCTTCTTTTTCTTAGGTCTAGGTTCTAGATGCCATACTTTGTTTCTTTCAAACTCGTTAATTTCGGCTTGCATAACATTAATCCAGTCTGCATCAGTCAAAGCTTCAACATGGTTCTTAGGTTCCATTGAAGATAGGAACGCATAAAATGCACAGAAGTTCCTAAGCTGAGATATGGTTTGAGTTCCTTTTGTGATATCACTCATGATTGCATCAACTGGATGAGATTAATGATGTGTTCAAGGCTTTGGAGTAAAGTCTTTAATTGGATACAATCTTTCTTCATTGTTGGTGACTGGTTCAACTGTTGGACTTCATCTTGATTTTCAGTTTGAACTTCTTCTGGAACTTCTTGATCAACTTCGTTCTGTTCTGGAACTTGAGGAGTTCCTGTTGCATTTTCTAATGTAGGATCTTCATTTGCTTCTGTATTTGCCTCATTTTCTTCCAACTGCTTTTGTAATGATGTTGGCTCTTCATCTTGATCCATCTTGCGAACAAGTCCTATTTCAAAGTCATCATCACTTTCATGTACATCAATCAATTGTTCAGTTTCATCAAATATAATATGTACAGATTCCTCAACACACATTGTTCTCTTATTATAAACCCTATAAGCTTTACTATTTGAGGCATATCTTAAGAAAACAGCTTCATCACTTCTTTCATCAAACTTTCCTAAGTTTCTTTTACCATTATTATGAACAAAGCATTTACAGCCAAAAGATCTGAGGTGAGAGATGTTAGGTTTTCTCCCTTTGATTAGCTCCTAGGGAGTTTTGTTGGTGATGGCTCTAACAGATACTCTGTTGAGAATATAACATGTTGTATTAACTGCTTCTGCCCAGAAGTTTCTTGGCAGACCACTTGAGATTAGCATTATTCTAGCCATGTCTTCAAGACTTCTATTCTTGTGTTCCACCACTCCATTTTGTTGTGGAGTTCTTGGTGCCGAGAAGTTGTGATCCATACCATGCTCAGTACAGAATTCATCAAATTTAGAATTTTCAAATTCTGTGCTATGATCTAACCTGAGGTGAATCAGTGGGTTACCTGTTCTTCTCTGTTCTTTCTTTACAAAGGCTACAAATTCATCAAATGTTTCATCTTTGCTAACAAGAAAGAAAACCCAAGTAAATCTTGAAAAATCATCAACAATTACCATTACATATCTCTTACCACTTCTGCTTTGGATTCTCATAGGACCACATAGATCCATATGAACAAGTTCCAAAGGTCTTTTGGTGCTTACCATTTTCTTGGATTTGAAGGAACTTCGAGTCTGTTTTCCTCTAACACAAGCATCACACACTTTGTCATATAGGAACTTGATGCAAGGGAGACCTTCCACAAGTTCCTTAGCTCTAAGTTTATCGAGTAGTGTAAAGCTTGCATGACCAAATCTTTTATGCCATAATAAAGGATCATTCTCAATAACACTGAAACATGTTAGACTGCTTTTAGGAACTTCGTTAAGTCCACAACATATGTGTTCCCTTTACGAGTTCCTTCTAAAATAATGTTCCTAGTGTTATAATGAATGATTCTACATTTATTTGAAGTAAAACTTACTGAGTTTCCTTTGTCACAAAATTGTGAAATGCTCAACAAGTTGTGTTTGAGACCCTTGACCAAAAATACATTATCAATAGCATGGGAACTTGACCTTCCTACTTTGCCAATGGAAATTATATCTCCTTTCATATTGTCACCAAACGTCACAGTTCCTCCATAGTAGGCATCCAGTGAGAGAAATCTAGATGTGTTTCCAGTCATGTGCTTCGAACAACCACTGTCGAGGTACCAAGTGTTGTTCCCCCTCACTAGAACCTGCATGAAGAATTAAGCATTAGTATCAGGAACCCAGGTTTCCTTGGGTTCCTGTGTAATAGGAGTGGGATTATTTTTCATAATCCAAATTTGCTCAACATAATTTTAATTTTTCTGTGTACTATTTTTTCTCTTTAAACAATTCATCTGCTTATGTCCAGTTTTTCCACAGAAATGACAAACAATACTACTAGGCAAATTAACATACTTCTTTTCCTTTTGGAACTTCTTCTTGAAACCTAGTCGTTCTGTTCTTTTGGTCTGAGCATTAGTAATCCAGTTAGGAACTATGTACTCAACAGGTTTCTTACCTTTCTTAGCCTTCTCAAGTTCCCCCTCAAGTCTGGCTTTCTCCATTTTGATTTCCTCTAAATTCGATTTCAATTTTTCAAAATTGGTGATTTGAGTTAGAGATGGAACTTCAGAATTAGGTGAGTCTATTCCTGATCTTAACAAAGAAAGTTCAACATTTAAGAGTATGTTATCATGCTTTAAGTTTTCTAAAGTTTCTTTTAGCACACGATTGTCGTCAAAAAGACTAAAGAATCTATATTGAATGTCAAATTTCATGTTGTCAGCCCACTCACTATTTTCTTAGCAAGTGATAAAAGCTTTATCACTTTGTTGTTTGGCTCTATGCAATTCTTTAAGCTCTTCTTGAATATCCAAGACAACATATATTAGATTCTTTTAAGAGAAATGTTTTAGATCTCTTTCAGAAAACCATACCTCAGCTTCAAGTTCCTTCAGCTTAGCCTTTTCATCTGTTTTTGCTATTAGGCACAGATAGGTTGTTTCTTCAGGAGGTTGATCTTCTTCTTCTTCTTCTTCTTCTTCTTCTTCTGTATCAGTATCTCCCTAGGCGGCTAGCATTGCTTTCTTCACATTGTTTTTGGTGAAGTAAGGCTTATACACTCTAGATTCCTTGGATTGCTCCTTAGGATTGTTCTTACCGTCCTTGAGTGGACAATCCTTAATGAAGTGATCTTTTTCTCCACATTTGAAACAAGTAGTGTCTCTGGAACCAGTGGGCTTCTTGCTTCTGTCAAACCTTCTATTATTCATCATCTTTTTGAATCGTTTGACTAGCATAGCCATCTCCTCTTCATCAACTTCAGATTCCTCTGAGTCTAGAGCCTTTAGAGCAAGACTCTTGTTTTTGGAACTTTCGTTATTGGAACTCAGATGCAATTCATGAGTCATAAGTGATCCAGCTACTTGTTCCATATTGAACTTAGTGAAGTCCTTAGCTTCCTGCATGGAAGTAACTTTGGATCTCCAACGTTCATACTGTGGAAGACTTCTCAAAATCTTTCTAGCCTGTTCATCAATAGGAATGTTCCTACCAAGGGATTTTAGTTCATTAATTATGTCGTTAAATCTAGTAAACATTTCTTCTATAGTTTCTTTAGACTGCATTTCAAACCTTTCATATCTAGACATCAGTAAATCAATTTTAGAATGTTTTACCTCGTTTGTTCCTTCATGAGTGACCTTGAGTAGATCCCAAATCTGTTTAGCAGTCTTGCACCCTATGATACAATTATGTTCATGAGGTCCAAGACCACAATGTAAATACTTTATTGCTAAAGCATTCATTTCGAGTTTCTGATAGTCTTCTTTGTCATAATCACAAATAAGTTTAGGAACTACCTCATTTTTATCATTTGTTGCGTTTACCTCATAGTCACCAGCTTCAATAACATGCCAAACTTGGTAATTTTCAGCCTTAATGAAAATCTCCATTCTGTTCTTCCAGTAGGTATAAAACTTACCGTTAAACATAGGAGGACGTTGGGTTGAGTATCCTTCTTCAAGTTTTTCCTTGTAGTTCATTTCTCCTCAAGATCTTACTCAGCAAAATTTTCTGCTTACACGTGAGAACCTTGCTCTGATACCAATTGCTATTTGAAACTAACACTACAAGAGGGGGGTGAATTGTAGTTAAGTTCCTAATGACTACTTTTGCAATATAAAAACAGAATATAAAAGGAACTTGATAGTGCATACACAGTTTTACGAGGAAACCTTCCAGGGCCCAACTGGAAGTAAAACCTCGACCCTTCTAAGGGACTTCAACACACAAACAATCCACTATAATAGGGTAATGAAGAAATTACAAACCTATTATAATCCAGACCTTTAAACACAAGTTCCAACTAGAACTTGTAACACGGTAAGACTCAATCCTACCCAATCCAAGTCCCCTGACTTGAATTCACCTGTACTCTCACAGTACCAATGCACTCTTTATTACAAAATATTTTCTACTGTATGTGATTAAAAATCTCATACAATCTCACCCAATTACCCAGTCAATTACAGTAATAAAAATGTCTAGAATATGTTAGGCAAGCTATGCATAAAACCCGAAACTAATATGACAAGATAAGACTTGGCAAACTTACACTTTGATGAAGCTCACAAGATTTTCTTCATGCATAAACTTACAAAAATCGAAAGCAGTTTTACCTCTACTATTTATACAAGTATAACTTGTATAGAAAGTAGGTTTTCAAAAGATAAAGATGTTAACTTTCCTTATCTCAAAGTACGATTTTTGGTAAATCATTTTATTGAAGAAAAATCCTTTCCAAAAAATACAAGAAGATATATATAAGAGAATAATATCGTTTTGCAACTGATTTTAGGAAAATAAATTAAAACAAAATCTTTTTTTCCAAAATCTATCTTTTTATATTTTTCTAATTTTATCTTTTTTCCAAATTATCTTGTCACGTTTCTAATAGATTTCATGCATATCTTATTAACATATTTAACAATAAATCTAGAAGATAAAATCTTAACTAAATTAATGTCTCACTGTCGCGCTTCTGTAATTTTGAATATCTTGGGCTTCACGCAACTGGAACTTCGCAGCCTAAGTTCCTTGTGGAACTTACTGTCTTCAACTTACAACCTTCAAGTTCCTGTTAGGGAACATTCATGTTAAGGAATTTAGTTCTTGTTAGAGAACTCTTCTTCTATTGATTAACTCTTTAAAAATTCTTCAAGTCTTCATAATACAAGATGTTCTTCCTTCACCAAGGTCCATTTCTCCTGTACTTAAACACTTGTAAACCTTTAGTTGAGTTTGATTTAGTTTAAGTTCATCATCATCAAAACTTATAAGCTTCAACATGTTCATATATATTATTTTAATTAACATGTGTCTTTGTACGACTAAAAAATTGTTGTAAGATAAACAACCCTTTCTATTTATTATAATTACATTATACATTTAGACGAACCATTAAGGAAGAGAATCACCTCCATCTAAAATTGACTTAAGATAATTCAACGTCCCTATGTGGCCAAAGTTACAATTATGTGGTCAAACACCTCCTTGAACTTTGAAATTTCTCTAATTAAGTATTAAGGTCATCTGTTCGTTCACTTCAAACTCAAGTGAATTGAATGATATAGTTTGCAGAACGGCAACCCTCATTTCATGAATATGAAAATTTTGAGGAATACCCGGTCAATCAGGCTGATTGAGAGCAAGTTTAGCACCAAGTCTTAAGACTTGGATGTGACATCATTTTTGGTGGTCCCTATTGAAAAATGATGTCATCAAATTCTTGTTAAGACTCACTAAGACTTATACAAATTTATCACTTTAGCCTTGAGACTTAAATATTTAACATATTATATGTAGAAAAGTCTAAAAATAAAAAAAAAGGATAATAAAAATAAAAGTGAGGTGGGTGAAGTGGGTCCCAATCTCAAGTCTCAAGTTGAGTCTTGGAATTTCAAGACTCAACTTGAGATTTGCTTGAGATTTTGGAAGAAAAATGAGAAAAGTCTTAAGCATATGTCTTAAAATTCAAATTGATGATGTCACCCCAACTTGCTCTGACGAAATATGTAAATCAGTCCCATTTGTGGGCCACTATCTGTCAGAAGAAATAATTAAATAATGTCTTGTGCGGACGTTAATTGTAAGAAAGCAACGAAACCAATTTGTAGGTTAGGAACGGACGTTAATAACGTCGTTTTTTTTTTTTCCTTTTCTTCTTTTATGAAACACCCAAAATTTAATCCTAGCTAATTTACTCCATAGAAAAAATTATTGTTGCTCCTTGATCCTCACCTCGGTCTTCGTTGGAACACTGGTGTACTCCTTCCCATTTCGTGGGATGCCAGAGTAAAAGTTGTCAAAGTAATTAGGGCTCAAAGCTTCATAAGATAACATCACAAGATATTCTGAGTATTATCTTGAGTGAATTAAGGCTAGAAATAAGGAAACTAATTTATATGATAACAATAAATAATATTCTCCTAATCTTTCCTAACACCTCCCTCAAGTTGGAGCGGGTGGAGTGAAGACGCCCAACTTGGGAAGGAGATGTTCAAATTGCGATTTGCCCAATGCTTTGGTGAAGATATCGGCTAATTGGACATGAGTAGAAACATAGGAGGGATCAATGAGACCGTCTATGATAGCATCTCGAACAAAGTGACAGTCAACTTCAATATGCTTTGTTCGTTCGTGAAACACGGGGTTTTTTGCAATGTGCAATGCAGACTGACTATCGCAGAACAATTTAATAGCTTTGGGATGCTTTACACCTAAGCTCGAAAGAAGACCCTTCAACCAATTTAGTTCACAAGTAATGGCATACATGGAACGGTACTCTGCATCTTCTGAACTAGTAGCAACGGTCGGTTGCTTTTTAGTCTTCCAAGAAATAGGCGACCAGCCATCCTGTCACAGATCTGCGTGTTAAGGGGCAAGCGGCCCAGTCTGAATCACACCAACCCTGCAGGGTGAGTGATGTGTCTATTTTATATAGTATTTTACCCCCGTCCCTTGGTCATAATTAGTATTGTTTTTGGCTCTTTAGAGCCACTTTTATTACTAATTGGTGTTTTCTAGTGTTTTCGTAGATTTGGTTTACTTTTGCAGGGATTTATGCTTTTGGAGTATTTTCCCGAGATATTTTGGAGCAATCACGAGCATTGGAGAAACACGACCAGATTTTATAGCCCAGGGCCGGTTAGAGCCATCAACCGGTGATTAAGGGCTCGATATAGGTGATACCGGGGCATTTGGACCGAGTATTCAAGACCCAAAGAGGAAACCCAGATTGGCCCGAAGAATTGGAGCCCATTCGTAGTCCAAATAGTGGCGCAAGAGAGCCGCCCGGCCAAAAAGGCTAGCGCCCGGAGGTGCGCCCGGCCGGGCGGGAGAAGGAAAGGTCGGCGCCCGGCCAAAGAGGCTGGCACTCGGAGGCGCGCCCGGCCGGGCGAGAGAAGCAAAGGCTGGTGCCCAAAGGCGCGCCCGATCGGGCGCGTGTATTTATTAGTTGACGATTAGCGTCGTTTTAGTTTGTTTTAGTTTAGGATTCTTACGGATTATAAATACTTCTCCGTAAAACGAATTTAGTAATGTAGGGAGTAATTCAAGCCTTTAAAATCCCACTAGCTTGAACCCTACTGTGATCATACACTAAAGTACGGTGGCGTCCAAAAGGGAAGAAGATAGAGCAAAAGAGTCGCCAACAAGTTTTTTAAGGAACTTGTAAACCGTTCATAGGATGAAGGTTACACCCCTTAACGATCCAAGAGATCGTCAACTCAAGAAGGTCATGAACCAAATAAGGGTCCGGGGATGATGGTACAAATCCAACCTAAAAGAGATTGAACCTGCCCTAATAATAGGCCTCTACTTTATTATGATCATATTCATGTGCGCTTTCTGATTAACATGCAATCAATAGGATTAACCCTAAACCTGTTTAATCTATGTTGGTTGAATTTAATGCACAAATAAACTATCATTGGCGATCACTTGAATTATAATCACAATTAACCCTAAACAAGATTATTAAATATCTTATTAAGCGTGATTACAAGTACCAAATTCCCTTTAAACATGCAATAAAAGGTGTGATCAAGCAATAAATAAATATCAAGCAACAATAATAAACAACCAATATCATGAATAATAATTATAATCATAATAATAATAATCATCATCAAAATAATAATAATAATATTCATAATCATCATAAATTATAACAATTATAATAATTATCATGTTCATGTTAACATTAAAGCATAATAATTGCAAGATCCTAGGCATGATACTAACAAGATTAATAACAAACCCTAGCATGTCACTAAGCAATAAAAATCAAGTCTTTAGCCCTAACATGATACTAACAATCATAAATATTAGGAAGAGAACAAAAGGCATCATAGCAATCATATTTAATATTAAAATACCCTAGACATGATACTAGGAATATCATAATAACAATATAAACATGATATCTACATCATAATATCAATCAAATCAATTAAAGTACTTACTTTGATGCCTCGTACCTCTTTCTAATAACAAAATACACACGTTAGTAACTTCAAGGAAAATAATAATCAAAACAATTAAATTAAATAATTGAAAGAGAGATTTGGGACCAAACCCTCAGAAATTAAAACCTTTCACGCCTAGGGAGAAGGCAACTTCGAATATGGCTAGGTGTTTCTAGATCTTGTTAATGCGGAATTTTGTATGAAAAAGCAAGAAAGAATTGAATGCTAAAGAATACTTGAGAATGAGAGAATTGGTGAATATAGATGTAGATGATCCATGAAAACGGAGTTTTTGATACGATATTTATAGAGAAAATCATCCAAAAAAGATAATTTAACAAAACAGAGTCTGAAGATCACAAAAAAGGATTGGCGCCAACCCTGGCTAGCTGGCGCCAGGCACCAGTGGCTAGCGCCTGGCGCCAAGCCTGGTTCCAGGTGCCAAGGCCTGGAGTTGGACGCCAAACTGGATTTCAACGCGTTTTCGAAAATCTGATAAATTTCCCGTACTGGAAGATAAAATAATATAATTCCTTCGAAAATGCTATTTGATCTTGATTAAAACTCTGAAAAGTCAACAAAGTCAACTTTTTAATGCTAATTGAATTAGGAATGAAAAGAACCTTCTAGAAGATTCTAGAAGACTAAAACCATTCCTAATTGCATTAGGAATGATAAATCATATTAGGCCCTCCCCTAAATCATTAGGCCGTACATAAAGCTCAAACCGGGCCCAGAGTAGTAAATTGGCCATAACTTCCTCAATATTCATCGGAATTGGGCTTATAATATATCGCTGGAAAGGTCTTTGCAAGCCCCATCCAACTAAAACACTATTGGACCCATATCATGGACCAACCAAACTGGATTGGCTGTTGTTTTAAAATAAAGTTTTCCAAAACAGGGAGAAGAGAAAAGACATAAAACTTTCCGCAACACTAGACCTTTCCACACTTTCGTTTCATTCGATTATGATTCGACGTGAAAGGCACTCATCACTGGGTTTGGTTTTGGGGAGACACAAATGGGTGTCTACAAGTACTTCTTTTCCTTCTTTTTACTCTTTCTTAATTTTTCTGAAACTTTCTCTCTCTAACTCTTTTCTCTCTCCTCTTAAACTCTTAGTATTATTTTCTCTCTATATAACTCTCGGTTTAATTTCAGTAATTTATTCTCTTTCTTTGATCATGTCTCCTCTAATTGTCTTGATTAGTTTAGTTTTAATTATGTGTGAGTAGTTTTAATCTAGGGTTTATGGGGATCCATAAATAATATGAAGGGGTAATTTATTGTTGTTAATTATCAATGCTAGATTAATTTCCTATTGATTGATTTAATGCTTTGTGACTAGATTAGGCCTGATCTTTTATGCATGAGTTTGACAATATTGATTCGAGATTCGACAGATGAGAACTGATGTTTAGGTCTTGTTTCAATAGGCAAGTTAATTTATAAATGGTTAAGTCGAGATTCGAGAGATGAGATTTAATACCGGTAAATTAATTATGTGATTGTAATACGTAGCGAAAGCCCTTTACAATCTGGTTAATTGATGATTGACTATTATTGATTATTGGTATTGCATGATAATTTCTTATTGAATTGTTTTAACGTTTTACAATTACGGCTTGTAAAAGTATATCAATATTGAATTGATGAATCGAGCAGATGTTAATTTGATATTAAAGGCTATTTTCAATAAGAACTTAGATCTAGTAAATTGCGAGAGCCTGTTAGATCTATGTTGATTAATAAATTGCGAGAGCCTGTTAATCATGTTATTTATGCAATGTCAATGATTGATTACTATGTTTTACCCTGGAATATTATTTATTGGTGAACCTATGCCCTAGATCCTTTTATATCTTGTTTTCTCCCTAATCTCAATCTTAGTAGTTTAGTTCCTTATTCAAATATAAACTTTGGTTACTTCATAATCTAGATTATTTTAGTTAATTAGGAATAGAAAGACTTGTTTCCCTGTGGAGATCGACCCTACTTCCCTATCTGCTTTAGTTAGAGGACTTAGGAATTATTTTTTATTAGGGGATACGACTTTACCATGTCAGTGAGTTCACTATCAGATCGTAACAAAATCCCTTGACCTGGAGTACCTTTTAGATACCTAACAACTCGCAGAGCTGCTACCCAGTGTTCTTTTCTCGGTTCCTGCATGAACTGAGATAAAATATGGACCGAATAGGCTAAATCCGGCCTAGTGACTGCAAGATAAATCGTACCTACCGACAAGTCTGCGATACGATTCAGGATCAGAAAGTACGGGACCACTTGCTAGACCCAACTTGTGGTTTTGTACCATAGGAAAATCGGCGGGCTTGGAACCTAACAATCCTGCCTCTGAAATAATGTCAAGAGTATATTTTCTCTTGCACAAAAACAAACCCGAAGAACTACGGGCAACTTCTATGCCCAAAAATTATTTCAGAGTGCCAAGATCCTTCATATGAAAACAGTCACTGAGATATGCCTTGAATGCCCTTAGAGTAGCGGAATCATTCCCAGATATAATTAAATCATCAACATACACAAGCACATTAATTTGTGTGCCACAATTAGTGTAAGTAAACAAAGAATAATCTGAGTATGACTGGAAGAAACCATATGCCTTCAAAGCAGAAGTAAGTTTAGCAAACCAGCATCGAGGAGCTTGTTTTAGGCCATATAGGGATTTTCTAAGGCGATATACCTTATTAGGGTGCGAGGACTCAAATCCCGGAGGGAGTTTCATGTAGACTTCCTCTTCAAGATCACCATGGAGAAAAGCATTGTGAATGTCCATCTGATGAAGCTCCCAATTTTTAGAAGCGGCAATAGCTAGAAAAGCACGGATAATGACCATTTTAACTACAGGAGCAAATGTTTCGGTGTAGTCAATGCCCTCCTTTTGATGATTGCCAAAGACAACCAATCTAGATTTCAAACGTTCAATACTCCCATCCGAATTATATTTGATCTTGTACACCCATTGACTCCCTAATGGACGCTTGCCAGGTGGAAGATCTTCCATTGTCCATGTGCCATTTTTTTCAAGAGCCTGAATTTCGCTTTGCATAGTTTTTCTCCAATCTGCATCCTTCATATCCTCCTTAAAAGACCTTGGCTCTTTGCCAGAAGTAATAGCTGCAATAAAATTTCGGTAATATGGAGAAAAACTGTCACAATTAATATAATGCGCTATAGGATAGGGAGTACCTTAGGGATGCTTTGGAGATGGAGTGTTAGGATGTGGAGATGAAGGATTGTTAATAAGGTCCTTATGAGTCACATAATCCCTTAAGAGAACACTTGGATATTTGTCGCGCATACCACGACCCAACTGGCCCTCATTGGTTGTTGTTTCGGGCAGATTTAACGTGTCGGAGCTGCTTGTTTGCTGGTCGAGAGCAGCCGAGTGACTCGGTGCTGCTTGCTTCCCCCTGATCGCCTCCCCTTGAGGGCGTTGGAAACCCATCGGGTGAGGCAGAAGTAGCAACCTCCTCGGCCATTGGGCATCCAGTAGGCGTTGATGAGTGTGGCGAGGAGGGCTGATTCGGGGTGGGCTGATTCGAGGCTTGCTACTGGAAGTTTTGGCGTGCCACATTACCATAATCAACCCCAATATTCTCCAAATTCATATCAACAAAATCAAAATCAACGTCATTGCACATGGGCACTATATTGTCAGGAACAATATTTGATGAAATTGGATCATTAAAGGGAAAGGCATCTTCGAAGAATTTTACATCTCGTGGCACAAAAAATTCTTTTGATTCAAGATCAAATAAATTCCAACCTTTTGGTAACCCACAAACACACATTTATGACTCCTACTAGCAAATTTATCTCCCTTAGTTTTCTGATTATGTGCAAAACAAAGACACCCAAAGGTACGAACAGTAGTGTAGGAAGGAGAATTACCAAACAAAATTCCGTATGGGGTTTTATTTTGCAAAAGAGAAGAAGGAGTACGATTAATTAAATGGGAGGCAGCTAAAACACTCTCCCCCAAAAAATAAATTGGTAAATTAGCCTGAAATCGCAAAGCCCTCCCTACATTGAGAATGCGTTTATGTTTCCTCTCAACCGTACCATTTTGTTGCGGGGTTCCCACACACGAGGTTTGGAATAATATGCCAGTGGAATTGAAAAAATCAGGCAAACAATTAAATTATGTGCCATTATAACTTTGAACAATTTTAATTGTTTGAGAAAATTGTCTATCAACCATTGCCACAAAAGACATAAACATACGAAACACCTCAGTTTTATCAATGACCAAATATATCCAAACAGCACCAGAAAAATCATTCACTATTGTCAAAAAATAACGTGCACCACAAGACGATGCATGCCTATATGAACCCCACAAATCACAATGTATTTTTTCAAAGATTCGAGTAGTTTTATTCTCACTAATAGGAAAACTATCTCTAGGGTGTTTAGCACGAAAACAAACTTCACATTCTTTATTTAAACGACCCTTACAGTTTCGAACGGGAGAGAGAAGCTTAACAACTTTTTCCGACGGATGACCCAATCGCTTGTGTCACAGTTCTAACAAATCAGACGACTCAGATGTAGCCACATGTTGTACGGAGGCCCTTCCTTCGAAATAAAACAGTCCATCTCGCCTAACACTCGTTCCAATCAGCTCCCTCGATTGATCCTGTATAGGACACATATTTGAGTAAAATTGGACAGTATAATTTGTATCATCAATTAATTGCGATACCGAAATTAAATTGCAACGTAAATCAGGAACAAATAGCACATGAGTAAGAGTAATTTTTGAAGATAGTCGAACCAAGCCTTCCTTTGTGGCATAAACAGTTTTGCCATTCGGAAGACCCACCGGGCAATTAGAGATGGGTTGAGTATCAAAAAGCCACTTGTCACAACAAGTAACATGTCTAGAAGCACCGGTATCCACGATCCACAAAGCACTATCAAACTCACCATCAAACGGTCATTGGGAATTTTTGTGTTACCAATAAACCCTGCAATCGCCTTCCATTGATCCGCGGTGAACATTTGCGAAGAACTGGCAGCAATGTCCGTATTAGGTGGCTGAGATGTAGACCCGACAGCAGCAACGTCTGCTCGAGCCTGCCCACGACCCTTGGTCCCTGCCTTTCCTCGCTTCGACGGGTTTGGCCACCACTCCGGAAACCCCTTCAATTTAAAGCAACCCGAGAATAGATGTCCTGTTTTCTTGCAGTGAGAACAGAGCATAGCTGCCCTGTCCGGTTTGTCATCGGAGGCGGCCTGTTTCGGCTTCCCTTGACTTGTTCGGAGAGCAAACCTGTAGACACCTAAAAATGTCTCCCCAAAACCAAACCCGATGATAAATAACCTTTCACCGCCACTTTTGGCCGGGTTTAGTATTTAATCCCAAGAGTGCTTAAAAAATCGTATTTTATTAAATTCTTATTTTTGAAAGGTCTATGGATTAGTCTTGATGTTTGGAAAAAGCATAGTTTTAATTTTAGCTCAAACTTGTTAATTATTTTTAAGCCCGACCCAAACCTTTTTATTTTATTATTTTATTATTTATTTTTGGCCCAAACATTTTATTTCATTTTATTTTATTATTAAAGTCCGAAAAATAAAAGTCAGAAAAAAAACCCGAAATTATCAATCGGCACTTAAAAAGCCGAAAGAAAGTAGGGTTAAAAATGAATTTAGACGGAAAAATGGACTGGAACTGACCGTGTCACGGTACAGCTTGACCGTGTCACGGTACAGCTTGACCGTGTCACGGGAACTCTTCCCGTCTGACGGTGGGACTTCCCGTGACACGGGAGGTCTGCCGTGACACGGGAAGTTCCGTGTCCTTTCCGCGAAAACCCTTAACGCGTTTTCCGTTCCGTTTTCTGAAAATTTCCCGCGTCACTCCAAAACTGACCGTGTCACGGGAACTTATACCGTCTGACGGTACAGTCTGACCGTGTCACGGTACAGTCTGACCATGTCACGGGATACCTTTTTAGGGTTTTTATCATTTTAGGGTTCCGTGTGCTCCCTCAGCACATTTTCCCTATAAATACCCCCTCATTATTGATGTACGGGGCAACCAGAATTTTATTATTTTTATTTTCTCTCTTCTATGCTATTAACCTAAACACTAGCCTACCCTTTTCACTTCAAAATTCCTTCTTCAAGCACTCAAAGGAGTCCATATTTTACTCGAGGTTCTGTCCTTAAGCCAAGGCGTGAAAGGTAGAATCGTTTGAGGGTTTGGCCCCAAAATCAACATTATTTAATTTAATTTAATTTAGTTATTGTTTTATTTATTTCCTTGAAGTTACTAACTCGTTTATTATTTTGTAGTTACAAACAAACAGATTCAAAGTAAGGATCATGATTTTATTATTAATATTATTTTTTTAACAATTTTATGTTGTTGGAATTGTGATTAAATTGGTTTTAATATAAATGTTGTTTTATTATTTTTATTATGATCACCATATTTCATGCCTAAAGAGAATATGTAATATAAAATCACGCCTAATAAGATAATTTGGACAACCGGTTTAGGATCCTTTTTAATCTTATTATTAATTAAAGTGATCACCAAATTTTTAGAATTATATGTGCATTAATTTTGAACCAATTTAGTTAAATAATAGTTTGGAGCAAATTGAATTATTGTTTGTATGTCTTTGAGATCACATGAATGCTTTTCAATATAAGAATCGAGTAGAGGCCAATACGGGCGAATGTGACTCATGACTCACTTCGTACCATCATCCCCGATCCTTCTTTCGTGGTTCCGAACCATATGGAGTTAGTAATCTCATGGATTATGAATGGGGTGTAACCTTCACGGGTCAATCGTTGTCGCCTTCGTTATCCCTTTATCGTAGTTGCCTTTTATGATCCGTGAACGGTTTACAAGTTCCTTAAAAACTTGTTGGCGGCTCCCTACTTTATTTGTCCCTAATCATAATGTCAATTCCCACTTCCTATTAGTGCCAAGCATATTCACAACATGCTTTTTACGTAGGCGCACTTCGAGCGACGCCTACAGAACCCCACCACATTAGGTGGATGTTCCTCCGGAACCTGGGTGGAAAGACAGACGTGTTCGTCTTGCGTGACCAGTTGGTATGCCCTGTCTAGCGTAGGCAAGGGGTCTTGAGACAAAATGTTGGTGCGAGTTGAGGCATAAAAATCGGTGCACAACCCCATCAGAAACTCATGAAGACGAGCAGTATCCCGACGCTTCTCATGCTCTATGCCTGCCGTACACCTATCACAACATGTCCAAGTGATAAGTGGTTCATGATTGTTCAATTTTTCCCACAAAGCTGTCAATTTACCAAAATACGAGGCCACGGACATAACTTTTGATTGCTCACATCGTGCAATGGAGGACTTCAATTGTTGAATCCTTGGTCCATTAATAATCGCAAAACGCATCTTGAGGGTATCCCATAGCCGTTTTGCATCCTTCTACTTCGAAAGAGTGGTCTTCACTCAGGATCTATTGTGTTCATAAGCCATGAAATTAACATGGCATGGATTGTGTTCCAATCCGTTTGAGTACACGGAGAGGAAGGTGTGGTGATAGTCCCATCAAGAAAAACAAATTTTCGACGTGCCTCCAACGCGGTTTGTATATCACCGGCCCATTCATCATAATTTTCGCCATGAAGTCGGGTCGGAGTAATGAAGTCACCGGTCTGTCATGGGGACCGAGATAATACGGGGAAGTAATGTCTATTCGCGGTGGTGGAGGCAGTGGTGTATCATCACCAGCCATGGTGTCGAGTGTTTATGGTTCTCTGTTTGTTTTTATTTTTTTGATTAAATTACCTCAGCGACTGATACCATGTCAAAGTAATTAGGGCTCAAAGCTTGAGTTGTTCTCATTGATCTTCAATCATATATAAAGAGTACATAGCTTCCTAAGATAACATCACAAGATATTCTAAGTATTATCTTGAGTGAATTAAGGCTAGAAATAAGGAAACTAATTTATATGATAACAATAAATAATATTCTCCTAATCTTTCCTAACAAAAGTTCAATCTCCCATTGTCTTGGTCGTTTACCCAGGTAGATTAATTCATTTTTGAAGATTTAAATTGATAATTTGTTGTGAGCAGATCTGGTCAGTGACTGGATTAAATTCTTCTAATGAGAGTTTGATAACACACACAGTGGGCTAAAAACTTTATGGGGGTCATTAAATTTACTTATTAACTTTCTCAAAAAAAAAAAAAGTTCATTTTTAATAGTGGATTGAGAAGTTCGATCATGTTCAACAATAAATAAAAAATTTCAAGTAACAAATAATTAATGGGGAACCATATACTCGAGCAATTTGACCACGTACCACAGATATCAATGAAGTTGGTGAGTTAATTTGACTGCCGCAACACCTTGACTCAAATTCAAGCAACGTAATTGGCTCCAAATTCATTAAAACCACAACCACTACAATTTAAACTCAAATCGCAGAGTTTACGAATTATCTTGGGATCGAATTAGTTGTATTCAACTGGAATTTCTCGAGGAAGTTGAATTTCATTGGAGTTCGAATTAGAGTTTCGAAAGGAAAAGTGAAGGAAATTTTGTTTTCTGTTCATCAAGAACAAACAACAGGGTTACGACCTTGACTAACCCAACGTTAGTCAATATTTTCCATGTCAATCTTCCATCCCAATTACATCTGGGTACACTTACATATTTACTCCTCACTAAATCATTGAAAAGACGAAATTATCCCTTGATTGACAAAGTTTGTAACTCAGCCTGATTAACTTGATTTTCTCTGAAAATTTTACAGTAGTCTTTTAAAATATACGAAGTAATTATTACACAACATGGTTTTCCAAGCAAATAAAAATGAAATAAGGAAAAAGAAAAAAAAAGAGAGAGATTTTTCACCACATTAAAATTACTCTCCCCATTCCTTAATTAGATGGCTAGATGCCCTCTTCTTTATATTATGTAAGTAATAAATGTTAGAAATAAGCATCTAAAATCTGATAAAGGGATGGAGTGAATACAACACAATTAAAACACGCTAGAGTGGATCTTATACACTTACATTAATTGAACACATGATCCAACTTTTATGTAAAACATGGATAGCTTAGGCTAAGACTTTTGAAAGAATAGTCGGTTGCAAATGCACTTAAATTTGTTGGATACACTTGTTGCTACTTTGCTCGAAAAAACAAATTCAAAGGTAACCATAATTGCCACATAACCAGTGAGGAAAACACATTGAATTGGATTCATAACCACCCATTTTTGGAGAAGAACCATCACCGCAGAGCACACAACAACAGTGGTTATGGACAAGAAACTCGCGATATGATGAGTTGAGGCAAACACTCCCATCATAAACGCTATGATTGTTGTCATAAAAGCCATATTAAGTAGCAATAGACAAAGGTCTGTTATTATAAACTTCTCCTTGTCATTGCCGGTTAAGATCCATTGAAGGCAAAACAAGACCATCATCGACAGACACATAGTTAATAGGTCCGCCAACATGAATACCCAAAATGCAGCTATCCTAAGGAATTGTAATGAAGCATCGTGTTTATTGAGATGATTGGATTTTTCCAACAGATTTGGATGTCCTTTATCTGAATAACTTCCTGGCACCGCGAAAGCTCCTTGGAATGCAATTGTGGCTAGAAGAGCAGCTATCACACCAATTGTATTGGTATAGCCGCTTATTTCTGATTTTGGCACTCCAAATATGCTCTTAACACCTACATTCTTCATTTTCTTCCAGAGTTTCTTCTCTAACTATTTCACACATACACATACGGATTTTGTTGAAATTGTAAATATATTGCTTCACTTGAGCTAGAATTACAAAGTTTTAGGAGAGTAATATAATATTGTAAGTGGCTGAACAATTATTGTAGTAAAAGTAAGATGGGGACCATGAAAGAGAAAGTGGTCATGTTTGGTAATTGGCTTTTTAATGGTTTTTTTTTTGTTGGCTTTTGGCTTTTGTAAGTGGTCAAACAGCCAAAAAATGTGTTTGGTAATTGGCTTTTTAGTCAGCAAAAAAGCTAGTTTTTAAGCCAAAATGAAAAAGCTGTTTTGAGTAGCTTTTTTGTTGGCTTTTGGCTTGTTGGCCCACAAATTATCTAATAAACAGCCAACAACTAATAATTAATTTCCCAAACACTTTTATAAACAACTAGCTTAAACAGTCAATTTCAAAAGCCATTATAAACAGTCAAACGTTTCAGCTAGTCAAACAAGCCAAGTGAACCAGACAACAGCCAACCGCCAACAGACATTTGCCAAACAAGGCCAGTATGTGTGAGAGGATATATATTTTATTTATTTTAGTGGTGACCATGAAAGAAAGAGAAATAATAAAATAATTTGAGTGGGGTTTAAAGTAAGAGAGAGAAATAACAAAATAAATATACTGTACTATAAAGTTACCAAATATAGAAGTAAATGCATTTAAAAAATTGCATAAAAGGAAAGTGATGCAAATATAAAAAACAGAGTATTTTATAACATGTATGACTGATTGATTAATTCTTAAATTAAATCAAACACAATTATTAATATTGTTATCATCAATTTATCACCTTGTACTATGTAAATTTCTTTATCAAGATTTTTTTTTTATAATAATGGGTGCATGATGTACATTATGCTTATAGCTGATATTCAAATTATACTTGCTTGATAGTTTATTATACTTATAAATTACATGTTCTTATGAATAATAATGTAAATCAAACTTTCAATTAGGTATGTAGAATAATAATTTAGTATTCCATTCAAATGAATCAATATAAATGAAGAAACATATAACAGAATTGAATGTATACACACACACGTACCTTTTCAGGAAGATAGCTTACAATAATACTTAGTATAAAGAGAATGTATCGCATTGAAATAGGCTTCTCGTTTAGCACCTTCTTGACACATTTCTCTGTAATTTGGCTAAGAACTTGAGCGAGGTTATAGTTGTGATCAATAATAGCTTGAACAAATGGTGGGTTTCCAACATTATCTGTTTCACTTGATAATCTTGCTATCATTTCTATTTCTTTCGCCTTTCTTATTAATTTTTCCTCTTCTTCTTTAGTTGCTTCAGCCATATCCATCATATGCCAAAATGTTCGACCCTCAGAATCACGTAGTTGTGCTGATTCCGGAGAAATTTCCCAAAACTGCTGAACTACTTCAATTTGTCCAATTTTTGCTGCTGTAAGCAATGGGGTTAAACCAGTTGCATCGCGATATGTTGCAGCCCATGTATTTGCTTCAATAATGTCCTTGATCATTTTTACATCATCACATTTTTCTATTTCAATAAAGGGAAAAGAGCACCATATATAGTTAATAAGTCGAACAAAATGTTATAAAACATCATAGATTAAAGAGAGTAATAATATAATGTGACTTGAAAGTTACCTTGACTTCTACAAAAAACATGAAGTGGTGTCTCTCTTTGATTGTTCAAGTACACACTAATAATATCGCAATCACATTCTTGTTCATCATGTCTTTGAAAAACATGTGGCTCACATTCCATCAAGAATTTGATAACTCCTTCATTCTTATACTTTGGAGAAATATGCAAAAGTGCTTCGTGAATTGGTGTGTTTCCTTCCATATTCTTCACCGTCCAAGGTGGACAATAAACATCTAGTTCATCTGCTTTTTCATATGAATTCTTGATTTGATTTAAGAGTGATTCACTTATTTGAAGCTCTTGAACGCGCACCAATATATGAAGTGGAGTTTCCCCTCTAGAGTTTGTTTCATATATGTACAAAGGGTTCTTTTCGAAAAGCTCCATCATGAGGCCTTCAATTTTATGGTAGCAACAGGTGCTCTTAGTCCTTGGACTCTCAGGTCTTTCTGTATGATTACAATTGAAGCAACTTGCACACTTCATTGTTTCATGAGTGTAATCACTATGTTTGATCTCACAAGCTTTTAATAGTTTGTAGAGGAGATCTGTTATGCTCAAAAAACCTTGCTTTATACATGATTCCGTTTCTTGGCTTAGACTATTCACATTTGCTACTTCCAAATCTTTGCTTATAGTTTTCTCATCCATCCATCCATGTTTGTTTTCTGCTAACAACCCATCTATCTCCCTATCGAGCTACAAGATGAAACAATATGGTTCAATTAGGGTGTGTATGTTCTGTTCACCTGATGAATTTGACTTAATAAATGACCTTTTACAGAATTTATCATGCATGGACATGCTTTAACGTTTTAGCTTAAAAATTATTTTAGTTTTAAATTGAAGTTTAGGTACGGTAGCTCAAGATCACCCATATCTAATTTATTTTTCTTGAACACTTAATTATCTCTCTTAAACTTCTTCAAAAGTCTTCTATATATCAACCTTATCTAAACTTTCTTTTCCTAAGCTTTTAATCATCTAATTCAAAGTTTCAACTTTATTTTCCAAATATAGATGAAAATGAGAAGCACTTCCACTTAAAATTAAAAGACCTATCTTAAAGGGCTTGAACTAAATCAACTAAATTAAAGAGAGAAATAAAAACATGTAGCTAGCTAAGCCAAACATCTTACCCTTGGTAGTAATCCAGTACATGAGAAATGCGATTTAACTTGTTGAAAAAGAGCAGTAGCTGATAGTCCTTCTTTGTTTTTAAGGCTGAAGTTTGTTGATGATTCCAACAAAGCTCTAATCACCCCAATAATATCATCGTCTCTCTTGATGACCATTTGTTCATCGAGAATGTTTTTCTTGCAATTCATTACAATGGGTGGTGTTAGAGTATTTTCTTCATTATTGCCTTGTTCATCATTTTTCAAGCTAATGAGTTGCGAAGTTTTCATCGTAGTAACCCTACCATCTTGCCCTCCTAGGACCTTATTACTTTGTTTCGAAATCCTTTCAATGCAATTCATTACAGCAATATGTGCCGGAGTGTTTCCCATATGGTCTTGTTGATCCTTCAAGTTAAGAATTCGTGGATTCTTTCGAAAAAACTTCTTTGCCTCATCATAGCTTTGAAACTTCAAGAGATGCAAAACGGTCTTTCCCTTTGGATCACACGTCTCCAAACACTCTGGATGTTCATCAAGCATAATTTCGATTGCACGAAAATGTGATTGAAGGGAAGCTCTAGTAAAGGGGTTAGACCATCGTTGTCCCATTCATTGACAATAACTTTATTTTTTTGTAATAGTAGTTTTATTATGGACATCGAACCTTCTTCCAACCTTGATCCTTTGTAAGATAGGCTTGCTTGTTTCTTGTTCATTAGCTCAATGGTGTCTATTGCTAGCTTTTTATCCCCTGCACAAGTTTCTCGAATTAATTTATCATAATTGAATACATTATTGATAATGTATCAGCTAAGATCGAGGCCCATCGAGCTAGTCTTTAATTCTTAAAATTGATAGGGTAGTTAGTTAAACATACTATCTGATATTGTAGTTAAAAAAAGGACGAGTAGAGTAATACAAAGTAGGTCTTGATAAAGGATATGAAATTAAAATATATAGACCTGCTAATTTTGACCTGACCCGAATGACCTGATCAGTAATCCGAACTTGACTAAAAAACAATAACCTAAAACTTGAAAACTACGTACTCGGCCCAACCTATGCTGACCCGAAATCGGAGATTACCCGATGTTGACCCGATGCCCGAAATAACCTGACCCAATTGTACCAAATATGAAGTTGACTCAATACCCAAAATTACCTAACCCGAAGTTGGCTCGATCTGATTTTAACCCGAATTGCTTGATCTGAACAAAATCTATACGGAGATGACTTGAACTAAAATTATCTTATACCCAAACTAAAAATAACTGGTGCCAAAAATGGCTCAAAGTAACTGGTATAATAAAACTAATAAAATTTTCGATTTGAGCTTGATCCACTGGTCTATATTGACTAGGGGTGAACGTGGTTTGGTTTGGTGCGATTTGAGTCCAAACCAAACCAAACCGCAAAATACAGTTTGGTAAAATTTTCAAACCAAACCAAACCATATTAGTATTGAAACCAAACCGTAATAATACGGTTTGGTACGGTTTGGTTTGCGGTTTATGATGAGATGATATTTTTTTTTCCAAAAATTGTCAAATAATACTTCACTAATTTATAATAATGTTTAAATAAGTAGCCCTAACGGATTAAATTGTACTACAAAGTTGCAATAAAAATATCAAGTGCTAACACATAATAAAAATAATATATAACAATAAAAGATATTCATATGAGTACTACATTATAGTCATTAATTATAGAGTATTGACGGTATAGTTTTTATCTATTTTTCATGGTTTTTTTAATTTATTCTTTAATTTTTTTAATATAATATAAAAAAAAATTTATTGAAAAATTATATAAATATTAAAATACGGTTTATTGGTTTACGGTTTGGTTTGGTTTATAATTTTTGCAAAACCAAACCAAACCATAAACCATATTTACAAAAAAAATCGAGAGCAAACCGTAATTTTATAAACCGTAAACCAAACCAAAACGCTAAAATACGGTTTGGTCTGGTTTGGTTACGGTCCAGACCAAACTGTGTACAGCCCTTATTGACACAAAATTAGACCCAAACATAATCCGGTCCAATTTTGACCTAACCTGAATATACTCAATTCGAAAAAGACCCCAACCAAAATAGACTCGACCCCAAACATGCCCAAATAAAAATTGAATTAACCCCACCTGAATGTTAGCTGACCCGACCTGATTGACTCATACCCAATCCGAATGACCTATTTGCCAAGTCTAGATATACTCATAAATGATATTTTATTTGTTTCATATTAGTTGTCACATTTCATTAGGCACGTTTTTCTATGCGTACATTCAAATACAAATACTCTTGATTACATATAAGCAAATTATAAAAATTTAAATATTGTAAAATAGATGTTGAGACGAACAAGGCCTCACATGACTATAGTATCTTACATAAAAATTACAATATGAAATACTTCCTTCGTTAACTATTATTTGCGCAAAATTTGTTTGTGAGAGTAAAATGGAGAGAGAAAAAGTTTGGTGCTTGTGATGAGGAGAGAGATAGAGAGAAATGATTACCTAAAAAGAAAAAAAAAAAAACATTTGTTGCACATAATAATTAGCATCCATTTATAGTATATGTTGCAAATAACCGTTAACAGAGGTAGTATTATATATTGAATATATCAGATGATTCAATATTTACTATAAATGGATTGAGGTACATAATACTCGACAATGCTTAGTATTCCCTCCAATTCTAAATGTTCTTTCAATTAAACTACAAGAATACTAGTTTAGAAGAATCGAATTAGATCTAAGTATGCTATGTTTTATACATTGACAGTAATTTTAAAAAGGTTTTTTTTTTTTTTTTTTTTTTTTTTTTTTTTTTTTTGTGTGAAACTACCTATTAAAAACTTCTTTTTGTGAGAAACTACCTATTACAAAATATGTTGTAAGAAACTACCTATTAAATGTAAAATGTTGTAAGTGACTACCATAGACCGGAATCTCATCATTAACTTTTTTCTCCAACATTGACCAGACCACGTGAAGGTCACGTGCCCTATATTAACCACCCTGCCACCCCTTTCCCTTTTTTGGTTTTTGACCACCCCCACTCCCTCCCTTACATTGTTCAGTTTCCGACCACCCTCATCTCTATTGCATGCACTTGATGTTGCCCCTCCGCCCCCCTTTTCCAATTTCCGACCATCCCCCCCTCCTTTTCCCTAGCCATCCCTACCCTCCTCCTTCCCCGCAACCACCCCCAAAACCCACCTCAATGTCCCTAAACCTAGAATTCAAAACCTCTGAAACACCCAAAACCCAAAATACAGAAATTAAAAAGGGGTTCTTGTTTTGTTTTCGAGGGGGGTCAAGGTTTCTTGGGTACGTGTCGAGGGAGGGTGCGTGGGGTTTCGAGGGCAGGGGATTTGTGTGGGTGGGTGTCACATTTAGTCGGAAAAAGTTATTATGGGGTGGTCGTAAATCGAGAAGCGAGGATAGGGGAAGGGTTTTGAGGTGTTCGGAGAAGGGATAAGGAAGGGGTGCGGTGAAGGGAGGTTAGCAAGGGAAAGGTGGCCGGAAATGGAAGTGGGGATAAGGAGTGGCCGGAAAAGCTTATGGGGAACATGGGGCGACAAGGGGGAGGGGGGTTAGGAAAGGTCACGTGACATGGTCAACGCTGCAAATATAAGTTAATGACGAGATTCCGGCCTATGGTAGTTGCTTATAACATTTTGCATTTTTAGTAGGTAGTGTCTTATAACATATTTTGTAAAAGATAGTTTCTCACAAAAAAAGCTAAGTGGTTTTTAATAGGTAGTTTCTCACAAAAAATCCTTTAAAAAATCCTCACAAGATATTGTTTACATTACATCTTTCCTTTCCATGAAATCTCCCACTCCGTGTTTATTTAGTTGACACCGTTTGACCTTTACACTATTCATACACTACACTTTGAGTCATTTTTGTGACGTTTTTAATAGGTAGTTTCTCACAAAAAATCCTTTAAAAAAATCCTCACAACATATTGTTTACATTACATCTTTCCTTTAAATGAAATCTCCCACTCCGTCTTTATTTAGTTGACACCGTTTGACCTTTACACTATTCATACACTACACTTTGACTCGCTTATGTGATTTATAGATATGATAAAATATAGACATGTGAGATTTTGTTTAAATCGTCTCAATATATATTATATTAATATCTTTTTTTTCAATGTTAATAACTAAAGATATTAATTGTTAAAAACATGTACTAAAGATATTAATTATTGTTAAAACATGTGTTAGCGCAGCAAGCGTGATAATATAATGGTGTCGACTAATAAAAAAAAAAAGGAATTATATCATAGTAATTAAGAAAGTAAAATAAAATACCATCCACATTGTATTTGATGGCAAGATGGAGAGGAGTTTCTCCATTGTTGTTCACAAAGCTAGCAAGTAGAGGATCAACCTCTACCAAGTATGTCGCAACTTCAATCTTGCCATTGATGAGTGCTTCATGAAGGGGTGTGTTCCCCTCCATATTCTTAACCCTCCATGGCCTTTTCTCCTCCCCTTCGGCCGCCTCGCTACTCACTCCCCCTAACTCATTAAATATCTCTACCTCTCCAAACACCAACTCATTAAAGGCTTCTACTAGTAGCCTCACAATCTTTTTGTTTCCCTTCCTAGAAGCCACATGAAGAGGTGTATCACCATTAGTATTTGTGCTGGCGATCATGAGAGGAGAGAAATTAAATAAACCGAAACCCTTCTTTAAGAAATCATATTGGTCATAAAGGGATGCAATGTGTATTATGTTGTTTTTTTGGGATGTTAGGGAACCAAGAAAGTGTTTGTTCCAGCAGCCAGTTTCAATTTCTCGGTCGCGGACTACCCGAAGGAAGTCCACGTTTCCTTCCATGGCTGCTCGGTACATTGTCTTCTCCATTTTTGGTTTTGGTTGTTATTTCTAAATTTTTGGATGGTTGTCACACATTTTTTTTTCCTTGAATTTTTCTAGTGATAAAAGGTTTTTACTACGTAGTGATGCATATATATACTAGCATGAACAACTATAGCGTAAAGCATGTAATGCATGCATATTAAATTCTTTTTCTAGTGCTTTCAAGTGTACAAAATTCAGAAATTATTTATTCTTTGCTTATCATTCCATTTAAGAATTATTTATTCTTTGCTTATCACTCCATTTAAGAATTCACCAAGGCTGATGATCGATCAGCCTTAACTTTCAATTTGCTTTGTCTTTAATTTATTACTTTATTCTTATTCCTCCGTTTACACGTTTGGGTCATCATTAGATTATTAATTGTTTACTGATCTTACTATAAAGGTATTGAGTAATTATGATTTGCTACTTGCGTCTTACTAATCCAATTGCATTGTGCCCTTGTATTTCTAATAGAAATCCCTCCTAGTTTGCCTCATTTATATACATTAACTTCCACCTTTATAACTAGCCCTTGTACAACGAAATATTATAGACAAAAAACTTCTCTATCTTTAAAAAGCCAAACATTTACAAAAACAAGACAATTCGCTATAAAGTTATCTTAAAATGTTCAAAAGTTACCCAGTATATATTAGTTATCATGACATAAATAAAAATTATTTATGATTTGTTGATAAAAGTTACCCAAAAAATTCTAAAATTTACCCTAAGTTCAAAAATTTTTTTGTCGATGTACAATATTATTATTGTACATCAAATGCATATAAAAGTGTGAATTGAAGGGTACGAAACAATTTTAAAAATTTAAATTAAGGGGCTTTTGTGAGGTCATACTCGTAAAGGGTAGGAGACTAGGAGATTAAACAAACACAAAACCTACAAGAGTTTGTGAGGTGAGTGATTTGATATTTGATATACCAAACACAAACCCACGAGATTTCGTGAGGTGTGATTGTGTGAAAGTAGTGAACCTTAAATTTATATCTCACAGGAGTTTGTGAGGTGAGAGAGAATTTGTTACCAAATACAAACTCCTATTAGAGTTCGTGACGGAAATTTATGATTTTTATTTTTTTGGGATTCAAATATAAGTTATTTCATATTGCGTATAATATGAGGTTGTGTGAAATTGTGAAAAATTTATTTTATTTTATACGTTATTTTCATAATTAACATATAATATTGTGATTGTGTGAGAATTATCGTGAGAGTTCACAAATAATATATTTTTTATTGAGAGATTTGATAATTTCGATGGCGAGGAATATCGTAACGTGATGAAGTTCAAAAGGATTAGGAGGCGGATGATTACATACTGCGGCTTGATGATGATATGATGCACATTTTATTTTATTGTCCAAGTCGAACGTTCGAGATCTACACCTCCGACTTGAGGGAGGGTATTGACTTGAGGGAGGGTATTGAGATAGGAATGTATATTGTGATATGATATTATGAGAATAATATCATATAAACTATTATTGTGAAAAGATATACGTAAGATATTGTGATAGAGTTTAGGAAGTTAAGATAATAGGAATATTAGGGTTAGGTATTCCTACTGTCTATATATATTGTAATGTGACCAACTATTATAAATGGAAATATAGAGAGAACTATTTTCCCCAATATTTAACAGAACTGGTTAGAGCTAATCAAATATCATATAAAGTATTATTGTGAAAAGATATACGTAAGATATTGTGATAGAGTTTAGGAAGTTAAGATAATAAGAAATATTAGGGTTAGGTATTCATACTGTCTATATATATTGTAATGTGACCAACTATTATAAATGGAAATATAGAGAGAACTATTTTCCCCAATATTTAACAGAACTGGTTAGAGCCAATCTCAAAATCGAAGGTTACATACTCCCACTGTTTTATTAGTTTAACGCTTTAGCTGGCATTACGACACAGAGTTTTAAATTAGATTGTTGGACAATTGGGTTGGATTTATTAAAATATTTTGTAAATAAGGTTTGTTATGTATATATATGGATTTAGGGTAAAAAAGAATGAATTTCCTTAAAATGAGAAGGATTGAGAAGGATTTTATGTACATATATTTTGTTCTTAATGTGCATATTTTTCGAAGTGAATGTGCAAATATTTTTCCACTCAAATTTGATGTGCATAATTTTTGAACAAAATGTGCAATAATTTTACTTCTAAATATGCATATTGTTCACTCTTCCTACTTCTCTGTCTCCGTCATCCTTATTTACATTAAGATGAGTCTGCATGTTGACTTATATGTTGAGTTTACAGACATTTGGAAGCTGCATATTGTTTACTTTCTTACTCCTCTATTTCCCTCATCTTCTATTACGGAATACACAACAGCAATCGACATCAAGGGTGATAGCAACGTTGACCAATGAGGGGTCACAAGCCTTAAAATGATTTGTGGAACGACATTCATCGGCGTTGCGAATGGCGGCATGCTTCATAAAAAATTGATGATCCACGAATAATAATGAAGATGATTGAATTGCTTCTGTTGGAGGAAAGTCATGGAGTTGTTTCCTTGGAAGAGAGATAATTACAGAGTTGCAATTTTGCCCATTGTTTTAATTTGGAAATTTTGTGAAAAAGTACCTATTATAGTCCAGAATTTGCGAGAAACTACCTATTAAAAAAAATGTTGTAATTGACTACCTAATTTTTTAAAAATGTTGTAATTAACTACCTTTATGCCGGATTATGAAGGAGTTTGACCAAAATTTTCCGGCGTTGACTTGGTCACGTGACACTTGGTGAAAGAAAAGGGTCATTAAGTGTCACGTAATGGTCACGTGACCAAGTCAACACCGGAGAACTTTGGTCAAACTCATTCATAATCCGGCGTAAGGTAGTAAATTACAACATTTTTCAAAAATTAGGTAGTCAATTACAACATTTTTTTTAATAGGTAGTTTCTCGCAAATTCTGGACTATAATAGGTACTTTTTCACAAAATTTCCTTTTAATTTTGTTATTTCGCCTGTTGGATTTAATGATTTGGATGGTTGAGATTGCTTCTCATCCTTCTCATTTTAAAGTCCATCTCATCAATTAACCTATACTAAAAGCGAACCTAAAGTGACACTTGTCCAGATGTCATTATAAAATTTCCCGCTTTATTTTTTTTTCTTTCTTTATTTTTATTTTGCGAAATTTGAATGACTTCCAATAACTTATTTTCATTTTGCCAACACATTTAATCAAATCATACTCAACTAATTTTTTATTATTATTTTTTAACATATATTTTATATACTTGGAATCTTTTAGTTACAAATATAGTAGCATAGATTAAAATTAAGGCATTGAAATACTTCGTATATCATTATCCAAGTTTATTAAAATATTATCAATTTTTTCCTCTAACTTAAAATATATTTTAATTAAAAATAGAAAAAAAAAAATATTTTGGTAGCATACTTTGTATAGATCTTAAAAATTATGCATAACATTTATAAGAACAACCAAACAAAATTATTTTATTATATAATACTCTTCCTTTTTTTATATGTTATAGTTGAATTTGCACATTTTTCGAGACACAACTTTAACCATCAATATCCTTAATTAAAGACTATTATTTTGTTACAAATATTTTTTTTTTGGTAAATTATTTTTAATTTAACATCATTGTTTATAATTTTTGTTATAAAGTTTAATTATTATCGTGCATGGCACGGGACTTAACCTATATATATATATATATATATATATATATATATATATATATATATATATATATATATATATCATCAATCAATAATCATCAATAATATCACTGATTTATAGAGTCAGTCACGCAGCCAGGCCATGAAATAGCGACACTTGACATTTAAGTTTTTTGCCAAGTATCGTACCACGTTAGCAACAAATACGATGCAAAATAATCGAATTTTGGATAGATTTTTGAAGACAAAAATGTTGTATAGAGTTTTATTATCGATACACTAATAATATTTCATATATACAAAATTAATCATAACTTTTAATAAAAATCTAATAATTCGGTTCTATTTCCGTCATAAAATTCGTTTTAAAAGGTTCCATGAAATAAGATCCATTTATAATATATTTATAATACTAGAGAATTAGTAAAAAAAAAGAAAAATTTAACCGGTAAAAATACTTTCAGTTTTATAAAAATAATTTAAGTATGACCGTATTTAACATTCAAGCCAATGAAAACACATAGGTACAGTTAAGAATCTTAACATTTACGCAGAGAATCATGTAATTTGGTACTGTGGTAATTTCTTAGAATAATATAGAATATAGTCTATAGACAAGCTAAGGAATGAACCCTTAGCGCCCTTCAAAGCCATTATTATTTAAATAAGCACAAATAGTTATTACATAACATGGTTTTCAAAGTAAGCAACATAACCAAAAAAATGAAGAAATTGTACATAATACTATTAGTTACAATGCTGAGACTCACCACGATTCAAACCAACGCACTAGAGAGGATCTTATTATACATTGATATCAATGGCGCATACAATCGCACAATCTGATTTGGCAAAAGCATAGTCGATGGCAACGGTCTTTTACACTTTGTTTGGATAGGAAGAAATTGAAGGAAAAGAAGAGAAGAGAAATGGAGGGAGACAAAATCTATTGTTTGGGTAAAAGATTGGGGGAAGGAAGGGGAAGGAGAGGGAGAGATCCATTTTCCCTCTCTCTTTAATAACTGTTTGGGTCCAATTTAGTCCAATTGGGCCTAAGCACTAAATGATCCAATTAAAAGCCCAAGATCAAGGTTCAACTCTCCAATTGTGCTAAAGTCAAAGGTCAGCCCACAAAGCAAGCCAATTGGGCTAAGGCCCAACCTCTCCATGTATGATGAGGTATAAAAGCCATCATATTGATACATTCAAGGGGAGATGCATTCTGATTCATTCAGAGATTCATTCTGATTCATTCAGGGATTCATCCTGATTCATTCATAGATTCATATGTTCATTCATATATTCTGATATATTCCATAAAAGCTTCAAGCAACAAACTCTCTTGCATAGTGTCTTCTTCTTACACATTGTACTGACTTTAGCATCGGAGGGGCCTTCCTCGGCAACACCCCCGAGGCTAGTTTACGTGTGTTTGCTGTGCAGGAAATCTTCGGCCCAACATAACTTGGACCGAATCCAGCCTTCTCCATTTCAGCGGACCTTCGGCAAGGTCCCATTGTTTTCACCCGAAACAATTTGGCGCCGTCTGTGGGGAAGACTTTCAAAAATCTTTAAGCCAAATTCCTAACCAAGATCATCTTGCAATTATCTTAGCAGCAATGGCTAAGAACCGCAAGAGCAAAAGCCTCCGTCAAGGAGCGGGCGAAAAGCCTAAAATCCCTACACCATCGCCCTCGCCGGACCGGAACTCTCCCAAGGGTGCCGGCTCGGGGGGAGGATCATACAAGGAGGATTCCCTATCTCCCGTAATTCATGACTCTCAATATAGGCCGGGCCACTCTCGGTCTAGCAGGGGTCAGTCCGATCATAGGACATATTCAGTGTCCCAAAGCCAACCATCGGCTGCGCGCCCTCATTCCCACACTCGGCCGAGGACCCCTTTGACGGGGCCTAGCTCGGAAGAGGTGGCAAGAGCGCTGGCAGTACTCATGGAGGCTATGAGGGCACAAAATATGCCACCACCTCGTGATCAAACTCCTCCGCATACCCGGCATCAGCGGAGGAAGTTAGACCATGATGGTGGGAAGCTTCCTTCCTTCCGGGAACTGGAAGAGTGGGAGGAGGATTCTTGGAAAAATGAAAAACAGAGGAAAAAGAACCCTCAATTTTTAAAAGGATCCTCATCCTCAAGACCAGAAGCGCATAAGAGCAGCAGCTCAGCTTCTCGGCCAGAATCTACTCACCGAGAACCTGAGACTGTTCGCAGAAGCGTCCTTGACCGACTCGGCGGCCAGGAACCGAGCGTGCGTAGTCGCCTCTCGTTCCCTGCAGCCGAGGCCCAGACTTCCCAGCCAGGGACGAAAACCACTCCTACCTCTCTAAGAGGGCGGAGCGCGGTCCCTTCGGCCAGGAACAAGGGCAAGGCCGTTATGCTACCCGCTAGTTCACCATTCGAGCAATGGATACTGGAAGAGCGCGTACCCACGGTTAAAATACCGTCGCACATCACATATGACGGGACCACGGATCCGAAGGACCACGTGGCCTCGTATGAGACTCATATGCATCTTTGCCCCAGATCCGAGGCGACTTGGTGCAAATATTTCCCAACCACTCTCAAGGGGGTCGCGCAAGCGTGGATCTCCAAGGGAGTAAGGCAAGGCTCCGTAAAAGGGTGGGATGATCTGTCCTCCAAGTTCAGGAGCAAGTTTTCCACGGCAAACCGCCGAGAGAAGACTACCGCAGAGCTCATGAGTCTGCAACAGGGGGAAACCGAAAGCCTCCGAGACTACCTGACCCGTTTCAATAACGAGTCATCAAGCGTCTCCCAGCTGGACCAGGGGCTAGCCGTTTTCGCAATGCAGAATGGCCTTCAGCTAGGAAAGTTCCTAGACTACATGGTCATGCATACCCCGCAGACCTTGGAGGAAGCTCTTAGTGCTTCGGATAAGTTCATCCGAGCCGAAGAATGGAACAAAGCGAAAACCCAACCTCAATCCGGGGGAGGGAAACAGAGGCAAATACCCTTGTCTGAAGGCCAAGGCCATAAGGCAAAAGGAAAGTCAAAGGCCCCGGAGCAATCTTTGGCCAGCGACCCAAAGAAGGAAAGATTTGCCTCATACACAGGCAGATACGAGTCCTACACTCCGCTCTCTCTTCCACGCGCCAAAATTTACAGTGTGACGAAGGAGGAGCAGAGTTACCGAAAGTCGAGACCACTCCCAGAGTGGTATCAGCGAAAAAATAAAAATCAGTGGTGTGAGTTCCACGAGTCTTCGGGCCACAACACTGAGGAGTGTATCCAACTGAAGGACCAGATAGAGGACATGGTCCGGAAGGGATACTTGAAAAAATACATCGCGGATCACCGCGAGAAAAAAGAATCCGAGAGGTCAGCAAAGGACCCTCGGCAGGACCTTGATTTCCCCCGGAAAAACAGTAAAAAGCCGGAGGGGAAATTCCCTCCGATCAATGTTATCTCGGGAGGAATATACTCTCGGAGGGAGCACAAGCGCCACCTTAGAGCTTTGACTCACCAGGTGAACAACGCTGACATTCAATCTCCCCAGTCGCCGGTGCCGAACATGACGTTCACAGCCGCCGACTGCCGGGGGATTATGTTCCCTCACGAGGATCCGTTGGTGATCATCGCCACGGTGGCCAACCACGACGTCAGTAAGGTCCTTGTTGACGGTGGCAGTGGAGCAAACATTCTGTTCCGAAAGGCCTACAATCAAATTAAGCTGAAGCCCAAGCACCTTACGCCGGTACCCTATCCGGTATCCGGGTTCAATGGGGCTTCAACTTATCCAGATGGGAAGGTGACACTTCCTGTCACCATCGGTTGCGATGAGGCAGCCCGGAACGTCATGATTGAATTTTTGGTCATCGACGCTCCTTCAGTGTACAACGTGATTTTGGGGAGACCCATAATTCACGAGATCCAAGGGGTCGTCTCAACTTATCATCAGCTGATGATTTACGTCTCAGACGCCGGCTTCCCCGAAAGGATACAGGGCAACCAAAAGGACGCCCGAAGGTGCAACTACCTCAAGCCATCCAGTAGTCGCCCAGATGACGACAAGGATGAGGAGGAGAAAGAAAAAGAAAGAGAGCCAAGCACAAAAAAGCCGAAAGGCCTAAGTGCTTCGGCCCAAGGGTCTGTACCCAGAGGTAAAGGGCCCGAAAGGGAAAAGGCTAGCTCCTCAGCTGAGCCGCAAGACTCAGAGAGCCAGCCGAAGAACAAAAAGACTGGGACACCTGCTGACATTGGCAGCAGGCCAGATTATGAAGAGTCCAATCCATCCGCAATGGACATGGACCAACAGACTGAAACAGTTGAGTTGGCCGAAGGAGACGCTGAGAAATGTGTAACAATCGGGATGGACCTTGATCCGAACACCCGTTGCGAACTTATTCAGCTCCTTCGGGATAACAGAGATGTGTTTGCTTTCTCGGCAGCTGATATGCCCGGGATAAGTTCAGACCTCATCTCCCATAAGCTTAATGTTGACCCGACGTGTCGACCAGTTAAGCAAAAGAAGAGGAATTACTCCGCCAATAAGAACCGAGACATCGCAGCCGAGGTCAAAAAATTATTGGAGGCAGGATTCATTGAACCTTGCCAATATCCAGAATGGCTGGCAAATGTGGTGATGGTTCAGAAGCCCAATGGTACCTGGAGGATGTGCGTTGACTTCACGGACCTAAATAAGGCTTGTCCAAAGGATTTCTATCCCTTGCCGAGAATCGATCAGCTAGTCGATTCGACAAGTGGCCATGCCTTGCTTAGCTTCATGGACGCATTCTCGGGGTATCATCAGATCTTTATGCACCCCGACGATCGAGCCAAGACAGCATTCGTCACGAACGCTGGGGTGTACAATTACAAAATGATGCCCTTCGGATTGAAAAATGCGGGGGCAACCTATCAAAGGCTGGTGGATCAAGTTTTCGCCGATCAAAAGGGCCGAAACATGGAAGTCTATGTTGACGATTCGATCGTCAAAAGCAAAAAACTAGAGGACCATGTAAAGGACCTGGCTGAAACTTTCGCCACCTTGAGAAAGCATCAAATGAAGCTGAATCCGAAGAAGTGTGTCTTCGGCGTGAAGTCAGGGAAATTCCTGGGGTTCATGGTCAGCAAAAGGGGGATTGATGCCAATCCCTCTAAAGTCAAAGCGGCGCTCGACCTTCCTGAGCCGAAAACGAAGCGGGATGTTCAGCGGCTCACCGGAAGAATGGCAGCCCTCTCGAGGTTCATTTCCAGAGCTTCGGATAAGGGGTTACCTTTCTTCAAAGCCCTGAAACTCCCGAAAACAAAAGAGCTCGTTTGGGAGGAAGAGCAAAAAGACGCCTTTAAACAGCTTCGGGAGCATCTGGCTCAACTCCCAACGCTGGCTAGCCCAGCTGAAGGAGAAACTTTGTACCTATAGCCGTTAGCCCAGCCACCATCAGCGCAGTATTGCTGAAGGAAGAGAGTAAGAGTCAGCAACCGATCTACTTCGTCAGTCATACACTGACGGATGCCGAGACTCGCTATCCTCTACTCGAGAAAGTTGCTTTCGCGGTAGTAGTAGCTGCTCGGAAGCTGAGGCCCTATTTTGATTGCCATCAGATAGTGGTCTTAACTGATCAGCCGTTGGAAAAAGTTCTCGGCAAGGTTGAAAAATCTGGTAGGCTAGCCAAGTGGGCTTTTGAGCTCACCGAATTCAGCATCAGCTACCGTCCGAGGGCTGCCATTAAGGCTCAAGCTCTAGCGGATTTCTTGGCCGAATGCTCATACCAAGAAGCGCTAGACAGTGAAAAGAAAGTCTGGACCGTGTTTACGGATGGGTCTTCCACCGAAAACGGTTCGGGGGCAGGAGTAGTGATAACTTCTCCCGAAGGCAAATCCTTTGAGTATGCACTAAAGTTTTCTTTTAAGGCCTCGAACAATGAAGCCGAGTATGAGGCAGCAATCGCCGGCCTAAAATTGTGCATCTCCTTGGAAGCCGATCATGTCTGCTTAAAAACAGACTCTCAGCTAGTTGCATATCAGATCAGTGGCAGCTACGAGGCCAAAGAGCCCTCCATGATAGCTTATCTTGCCAAGATCAAATCAGTCATTGCAGAGCTGAAAACTTTTGAGGTTCAGCTGATCCCAAGGGGTCAGAATACTCAAGCCGATGCACTCTCCAAACTTGCTAGTTCATCTTTTACCGAGCTGAACAGATCTGTATATGTAGAAGTGCGTCGAGAGAGAAGTGTCGACGAAGCACCTGAAGTGTGCTGCGCTGACCCAGAGCCTAGTTGGATGGACCCCATCCTAGCTTTCAAGCTTCGGGGAGAAACTCCTGAGGATAAAGCTTTGGCCTCCAAGATGAAGAGAACCAGTTCTAGGTTCATTGTCTTCAGGGGGGAACTTCTGAAAAAGTCCTTCTCAGCCCCATTGCTGAAATGCGTGGGACCAACAGATGCAGATTATATCCTACGGGAGATTCACCTCGGCATCTGTGGGAACCACATTGGGGGAAGAACCTTAGCCCACAAGGCATTGAGGGCTGGATATTACTGGCCCACCATGATCGCAGATGCAAAGGAGCTGGTTCGGAAATGCGAAAAATGTCAAAAATACGCTCCAGTTATCCATCAGCCAGCAAGGGATCTTCAGCCGATCCTTAATCCACTCCCGTTTGCCCAATGGGGACTGGATATACTGGGACCATTTCCAGAGGCTGTGTACCAGAAAAAATGGCTGATAGTTGGTGTCGACTACTTCAGTAAATGGATCGAGGCCGAAGCAGCCTCGAACATTACAGAGCAAACTGTCAGAAAATTTATCTGGCAGAATATCATCACTCGCTTTGGCATCCCGAGAGTATTTGTCTTCGATCATGGGAGGCAATTTGATAACTTACCGCTGAAGCGGTATACAGATCAGTTCGGCATCAGACTGGCATATTCAGCGGTATGCCACCCGCAAAGTAACGGACAAGCCGAGGCTGCAAATAAACAGATCTTAAATGCCCTCAAGAAGAGGGTGGAAGATCAAAAGTCCAAATGGCTAGAGGAGCTCCCTGGAACCCTTTGGTCCCTTCGGACAACTGAAAAAGAGGCAACGGGCCACTCACCTTTTGAACTGGTGTATGGTGCCGAAGCCGTCCTTCCAGTGGAAATTGGCTCTGAGAGCCTTCGAGTGCACCACTTCTCGGCTGAGAATGAGCGACTGATGAGGGAATCTCTTGATTTCCTCGACGAAGTAAGAGACTCAGCCAGAGATAGAATGGCCGCCTATAAGCAGAGAATCAGCAAATTTTATAACCGAAGGGTCCATGCAAGGCCTCTCAAAATTGGAGACCTTGTCCTTCGGAATGCTGCTGCAGTTCAGAAAGGCCGAATCCATGGGAAACTCTCAGCTGCATGGGAAGGACCTTATGAAATTTATGATGAGCTTCAGCCAGGGACATACCGACTTCGGCAGTTGGATGGAACTGAGTTGAAAAATCACTGGAACGCTGATGTACTGAAAAAATGCCATGTGTAAACCCTTCGGGGCAGAACAATCTTTGTAAGTACATTTTGAACTAATGAAAGGCCTTGGAGCCGCCATTTATATAAATGTTTGCAACTTTTTATCCTTTCAAAATTTTCTTTGTTCTATCTACTCTTTAAGGGTTTTTTATTCAGCCTCGTCTGAAACCTTCGCCTTCGGGTAACTGGGTTTCAGATTGCTGACAAAACTCGTCTTTTTAAAGAACACTGGTCTTTCAGCTGAAGTCAAACTTCAGTAAGACTTGTTCTCCAAAGACATGAGTCCATGGACAATTCTGGGATATTGCCTTAACTGAGCCTTGTATCCCAGAGAGCCATTATCCGAAACATTGCCTTAAGTTGGCCCTGTGTTTCGGGTATCCATTTTTCAAAGATAGACAGAAAATCAAGGATAACAGCAACAATTGAAAATTTTTATATCAGCCTCGTCTGAAACCTTCGCCTTCGGGTAACTGGGTTTCAGATTGCTGACAAAACTCGTCTTTTTAAAAGAACACTGGTCTTTCAGCTGAAGTCAAACTTCAGTAAGACTTGTTCCAAAGAGGTTAGTCCATGGACAATTCTGGGATATTGCCTTAACTGAGCCTTGTATCCCAGAGAGCCATTATCCGAAACATTGCCTTAAGTTGGCCCTGTGTTTCGGATATGCGTCTTTTTAAAGAACACTGGTCTTTCAGCTGAAGTCAAACTTCAGTAAGACTTGTTCTCCAAAGACATTAGTCCATGGACAATTCTGGGATATTGCCTTAACTGAGCCTTGTATCCCAGAAAGCTAATATCCAAAGCATTGCCTTCAGTTGGCCCTGTGTTTCGGATATCCAACTTTCAGATGAAGTCAATCTTCAGTAAGACTTGTATCCCAGAAGCATTGCCTTCAGTTGGCCCTGTGTTTCGGATACCCATTTTGAAGAAGTGAAGAAATTGCTTATTCCGCTGAAGTCATACTTCAATTTCTTGGGGGCAAGAAGCACTCTCAGTGCAAGTATGTACGACAGAATTGAAGAAACAGAAACAGTAAAGCATTCAAAAACAAAGCAACTGAAGAAAAGAACATCAGATATATAATTCATGCTCAGAAATTGAGCTACAAGTTCAATTAAACTGTATCGGCAGCCGCCCACAAGCGGAAAATAACAGCTGCCGAAATACGTACATAAGCAAAAAAAAATAAACTGCTGTACGACAAGGCAAGCTGAAGCAAAAAACAAGGCAAAAAATTCAGAAAGCGGCAAGTCTAAAGTTAAGCACATGATGAACCGCAAGATTCTGAAGACGACTGCCCGAGTTCCTATGCTTCAGCCTGAGGATCAGACTGATCAGCGTTGAGCCCCATGGTGGCCTCAGCCCCAGCAGCAGAAGAAGCGGGCTTTGCACTCTGCCGAGCCTCCCTTTCCCTCTGTTCAGCTTCCAACTCCATTCTCTCAGCTTCCTCTTCGGCTTCCTCAGCCTTAAGGATTTCAGCTTCGGCTGGAGTTGCATACTTCATATGAGGGTCTTCGGGATTCTGGACCCATTCAGCACATTTAGACCAGTCCAGCTTCGGTTCAGCATGAAGGCAGACTCTTCGGCATACTCGGAACCCGTTTCTGAAACCCATCTCATATTCCTCTTGGGTATAGACACGGACTTTGAGTAGAGCCTCAGCATCAGCCAGCTTCTTCTGGGTCTCCTCCAAGTCTTCCTTGGATTTCTTCAACTCATCAGCGAGCTTGGAGGAGGAACCTTTCAGCTCATTCAGCTCCTGCTGAACTTGGGAAGCCTTTGTCTGAGCTTGGGCCACTTCAACTTTTTGTGTCATCAGTTGATCCTCAGCCTCATGGAGTTTAGCTCTCTGAGCTTCGGCAGCAGCAGCAGCCTCTGAGAGTTGGACATCTTTGGCCCGGAGCAGCTCTTCAGCAGCCATTCGGCTAGCTTCAAGAGCTTCTAGACGTTGCTGCACTTCAGCTTGTGCAGCAGCTCCTTCCTGAATACGGCTCTCAACAGCAGCCTTGAATTTGGAGACGTCCACTCCCATATGCTCCTGGAGGAATTTTTCCCCTTCCATCAGTGGGGGAAAAACTTCCTTCTCCATAGCGTCGCAGAAGGTTTTGAGGGCTTCAGCAGCTCTTTTCTCATACTCCTCACCCTTCTGCTGCTTCTCTTCAGCTGCTGCTTGCTTCAGCTTAGCAAGCTTTAATTCCTCTTCAGCCACCTTCTTGTCGTGCACAGCAGCGTCTACCCTATCTTGTAGGGTATCTATCAGCTCTACAGTGAGAGTCTGATTGTGCACGAACTGAAAACAGGAAGACAAAAAAAATAAATAAATAATAAATAAAAAAAATATATATATAGAGCTGAATTTCAGAGGAAATGAAGACAAGGAAAATTACCTGCATCATCAGCAGTTGGTTAGACCTGGCTGGGTCAGGAACTGATCTGCTGGATTCGCCCATCCCAGCAGTGGCCTTCAGCGACCAGATCCTTGCCCTATCTACTTCGGACATGCCAGCAAAATCGCCGAAGTAGGCTGCAGCTCCTTCTCGGTTCTGACCCCATATGAGGTCCCAGATGTGGTCTGGGATTGGAATTCGGGGGGCCGAGAAACCCATTTCTCCAGATTGCAGAGTCTGGAAAGAAGGGAAGGATGACGATGGAGCTTGATTAGCTTTGGATGGCTCAGCATCATCCTTCTCAGAGGAGTCAATTACTATGACCTCCTCTTCTTCAGGGGTGAGGACGAAAGCCTCAACCTCTCTTGCGATGTCTGCCGTGAAGCCCTCAGCACTGGACATCACGGCATCCTTGTTTTCGTGCTCAGCAGCACTCTCCTTAATTTCTTCTTGGACCCCTCCCTTAGATTCGGGAGTTCTCTGATCCACCTCCATCTCAGGAGGTGGCGGAGGGGTCTTTTGAGGTGATTGGGGTGGTGGCCGGGGAACCCTCGGCGATCCATTGCCTTCCTCGGGTTCCCTTATTGCAACGTCGATGGTCATCGGCCTCCTCTGAAAGTCATGAGGGCCGATGATGGCCATCCTTCGGCGCCTTTTCAGAAGGGGCTGCTCGTCCATATCTGAGTCTGAAGACTCTCCTTGTATTTGATCTTCGGGACGAGCAGGAGCTTTCCCTTCTCTGTGTCTGTTACTCTCTTCAGACTGTAACAGACAGGGGGGAGGAAGAATGTGAGTAAAAAAAAAAAAAAAAAAAAAAAAGAAAAGAAAAAAGAAAAAGTTAAGTCTGAAAGCTCACCGAGGTCTTCAGCAAAGCCTCGTCTTCTTCCGCTGCTCTAGTTGCAGCTTCTGCTTCAGCAGCTCTGGAGGACCCTTCTCCTCCTTCGCAAGCTTCGAGAACCCGTGCAACCTCTTCGGCTGTGCGGGCAGTTTCAGCTTCTTCGTCCAGCAGCTGAAACCAGGGGTCTCTCTTCTTCCACCAAGGCTTCTGCCTCTGATACAGAGCAACAGCCTCAATTTGGAAGTGGGAAGAGTCTAGATGAACTTCCCTATGCCTCGGCTCAGTGATAGACGGGGCCCGTTCAGTTACAACTCGTTCTCGGTTGACACCAAGACGAGCGTAGTTAATGCCAACGTTGGTCTCGTTCCGCTCTGAAAAAAGGAAAGGGGAAAGGTTAGCTCAGATAGGTTGGCACAGCATAAAAAAGCGAAGCGAGAGAAGAAAAAGAGATAGTTAAAAAGCCTCGGCCCCAGCCGAAGAAGCTTACCATCCTTAAACTTTCGGCTGAGGCCAACAGCTGCTAGCATGTTCTCTTGGAAAACGTAATGCGTATCGGGGAGCCAAGTCTCCGGGATATGCTGCATTCGGCCACTGCCCCCCCGGTTCGGCAGCTTGCCGAAGATATGTTGCTGATCCAGGTTCGGATCCGCCCCGTTATCTGCGGGGGGACCTAGACTTCCCATTTCGGGATTAGGCTCAGCGAGGTACTGGGGAGCGCTGAAGACGCAAGGGAGGCCCGGATCTGTGGGTGCCCTAACCCAAATCCATTGACCTCTCCAGTCCTTGTCTGAAGAGTCGTTTGGCCACATGGTTAGGTATTGGGGTCGGGACTCAATCCGGTACCACCCAGAACCATGGCTTCCGTGCCCACTTTGAATATTTGGCACTAGCCGATGGAGCTTTTTGAAGCAGTGCAGGTTCGGCACGTACTTGAAGAACTTGCAGACCCATAAGTATGTCATCACCCTTCGGATGCTGGTGGGAGTTAACTGACATAGAGAGATGTTGTAATGGATTAGCAAGTCTCGGACGAATACGTCCAAAGGGAACCTCAGCCCGTACTGAAGCTGTCTTGTGTACACCCCCACATACCCCGGGGGTGGACGATGGATTCTATCGGAGGCCGAGGGCATTCGGCACCAATACCCATCAGCTTCAAAAATGCCGTAATGCAACTCAATTTGCTCGGCAAATCGATATTGATCGGCATTCTCCACCCACCATGGGTAGGGGCGGTTCTTTATCATGGCCGAAGCAACTTCGGCATTCTCCCATTCTGAAAACCCTGGGAGGATATCCCAAAGGACAGCGGGAACTTCATCATCCCGTCCAGAAGCGCTCGGCTCCTCCTCAGAGGAAAGGGGAGTCGCCCTAATCCCTTCAGCAGGGTCAGACTCTGGCCTTTGTCCATTCCAGGTCCCAATCCTGTTCCTAGGATCGGGAATCGGCCTTGCTCTTCTTGGAGCACGGGCTCTACCTCTAACTCCTCTTGCCATTGATTATTTCGAAGAAAAATATCGAAAGAAAAGGGGAAGGAGTTCGAATTCGAAGAAAAATAAACTGAAATCAAAGGAATTTACCTTAATCTGAAGCGAAAGTTGCCGATTTACGAGTTCGTAGTGGCAAGTCTCAGTTTCTAAGCTTAATGCTCGGGGAATTTGCGAAGTTTTGATGCGGGTTCTTGGTTTCTCTCTCGAGAATTCTGGGTTTGTGTTGGTGAATAAGTGAGGAGAGATGACGCGCCTCTGTTTATATCTCCAGGTACGGGATACGAGGAGTCTGCGTTTTAATTTCTCTTAAATGCTCCACTAAGTAACCGTTAAACACATGATCTTGTGATTAAACTGCCCATTATCCGTCCAACTTCCACAATCATTAATCGTTGTTATCTCATTAATTACGGTTTAAATTCAAATTTTTGGATTAATTAAATCATTTACTTCCCTCCTTTTCTGAATTAAATCAAACCCGACCCGTCATCCTTCCAAATCGGGTCTGGGGGGCAAGTTGTTTGGGTCCAATTTAGTCCAATTGGGCCTAAGCACTAAATGATCCAATTAAAAGCCCAAGGTCAAGGTTCAACTCTCCAATTGTGCTAAAGTCAAAGGTCAGCCCACAAAGCAAGCCAATTGGGCTAAGGCCCAACCTCTCCATGTATGATGAGGTATAAAAGCCATCATATTGATACATTCAAGGGGAGATGCATTCTGATTCATTCAGAGATTCATTCTGATTCATTCAGGGATTCATCCTGATTCATTCATAGATTCATATGTTCATTCATATATTCTGATATATTCCATAAAAGCTTCAAGCAACAAACTCTCTTGCATAGTGTCTTCTTCTTACACATTGTACTGACTTTAGCATCGGAGGGGCCTTCCTCAGCAACACCCCCGAGGCTAGTTTACGTGTGTTTGCTGTGCAGGAAATCTTCGGCCCAACATAACTTGGACCGAATCCAGCCTTCTCCATTTCAGCGGACCTTCGGCAAGGTCCCATTGTTTTCACCCGAAACAATAACCATAATCTCTCCAAAATTGGAGAGATTTAGAGGGAAAATGGAGCTCACCTCCCCCTTCCTTTCTTTTCCCTTCCCTTCCTTCATTTTCCCTCCCCTTCTTTTCCTTCCTTCTTTGCTATCCAAACAAAGCGTTAGGCTATGTTTGGATACAAATTCTTGAATGGACCTGGTTCACACTAATTTATTGTGGACCACTATCATTAGAGAAAGTATGGTTGTTTTATTAATAAAAAAAAGGGTCACTATAATTAAAAAAAGTCAATATATTGAAATAAAAATCATGTTGGTAATATACATGCCTAAGTGGTTATTTTTGTAATGAAATATTTTATATACTGATTAATATGAATAACAAAGGCCACTATGTTAAAATTAGGGTAATAGCGTCATATTTCAAGTTCACAATATTATTAAACGTTGTAGTAGTTTTAATAAAGGTTACTTGGTTAAAAATAAGGTTACTATGTTAAAAATAATGGTCACTATGTTCAATATAATGTCAGTTGTGTGTGTATAGGCCTCGGGTCCACAATAATATTATTGTGGACCAGGTCCACGCAAGTCTTTTTGATGTTTGGATAACAAAAAATGTAAGGAAGGGATGGGGAGGGAGACAAACTTCCTTGTTTGGATAATATGTTGGTGGAGGGAGGGATCCATTTTCCCTCCTCCTTTATAAAGACCATCCCTTCAAAATTGGAGAGATTTGGAGGGAAAATGGAGCTCATCATTTCCTCCACTTTCCCTTCCTTCCCCTTCCTCCTATTTCTCTCCCTTCCATTTCCCTTCTACTTTGTTATCCAAACATAGCATTAATCTGTTGTACAAACTCTTTACTGCTTTGCTCGAAGTAACCCATCCAAAGGTAATTTAGTATTGAGGTAATTTGGTATTGAGGTACAAACTCTTTTAATCATATATGTACAAACTCTTTTAATCTGCTTTGTACAAACTCTTTTAATCATATATGTAATTTGGTATTGAGGTAATTTCTTTGAATAATACTCCTATATATAGTTTATAGACAAGCTAAGGAACCCTTAGCTCCCTTCAAAGCCATTATTATTTATCACAAATAATTATTACACAACATGGTTTTCCAAGAAAGCAACTAAACCAAAAAAATGAAGAAATTGTACATAATATTTTTGGTTACAATGGCTAAAACATACCACGATTCAAACGCACTAGAGAGGATCTTACCTTAGCTTATTATATATTGATTGATATCAAATTATGTACGAAACACACAACCGCCCTCTCTGGCTGCTCGAAAGCATAGTCGATTGCAACCGTCTTTTAATGTGTTGTATGAATTTTTTACTGCTTTGCTCGAAGCAACCCATCGAAAAGTACCCGTAATTGCCAAATAGACAGTGAGGAAAACGTACTGAAGGGGTCTCATAACTACACATTTTTGGAGAAGCAACATTATCGTAGAGCACACAGCAACAGTGAAGATGGCCAAGGCACTCTCCATATGATAATTCGAGGCAAACACTCCCATCATAAACGCTACAAATGTTGTCATAAAACCCAGATTAAGAAGACAAAGGCAGAGGTCCGTTATCACAAACTTTTCCTTGTCATCGCCGGTGAGGATCCATTGGAGACAAAACAAAACCATCATCGATAGACACATTGTTAGTATATCCGCCACCATGAACACCCAGAATGCAGCTACCCTGTAGAATTCAATTGCAGCATCTTTTTGGCTGAGGTGATCATGCTTTTTAAACAGCACTGGATATCCGTCATCTGAATGGTAACCTCCTGGCACGGCGAAAGCTCCTTGGAATGCAATTGTGGCAAGAAGAGCAGCTATCACACCAATTGTATTGGTGTAATTGCTTATTTCTGATTTTGGCACTCCAAATATGCTCTTCACGCCTAAATTCTTCATTTTCTTCCAGAGTTCCTTCTCTAACTATTAAACCAAAATAATCAATGTTATTTTTATTTATCAGCGGCCACAATTCATTGTGATAAATTAAATCACAACCGTTTATTTTTTATTGACTAACATGAATCGCTGATATGGCTTACTTTTTATTTTATTTTATTTTATTTTTGAAGATTTAAATTATAGAAAAAAATACGTAAAAGAAAATACTCCAAATTCTACGTCATACTATTCAATTAGTTAAATCTATCATAAATCATAATCAGGTTCAAATTGATCAGAGCAAGAAATAAGCATCTCAATGATCCAAACCAATTGGCCACCATTAAGTCCTTTGAATTAGACTAGCGACAAATCGACCTCGGCCAAATCTTCTACACAATCGGATTTTTCCAATTATTCTCCAGGATTTTTCTTAAGGGCGGAGTGATATGGGTGAACAAAGGTTGAAAAAAAAAGAAGTTAAGGGAAAAAATTATTGATTAAACAACGTGAATTTTTTTGTCACTTTTTTTTTCAAGATTAAATACTACCTCCGCAACATATTATTTGCAACGATTAGACATTTTTCCTCTCCACTTTATGTCAAATCGTTGTAAATAATATGTAACGGAGGTAGTAAAACAAATCAACGGCTTAAATTAGTCAATAAAAGAAAACGGATATGATTTGATTTTATATAATGGCCACAATTTTACTGTGACCATTTGAAAATTATCCTGTCATCATATGTTAGTTTCTATATCATATAGCTAATGTTAGTACGTTGATGTTATTATACTTGCTTGATCCTTTTAATTTACTTAAATTTCATGTTTTTATGTGTAATATTGTACATCATTCTCTGTAGTATATAGAATAATATTATAGTTATATTGCAATTCCATTGAAATGAGTCAATATAAATGAAGCAACAACAAATAATGGAATTGATATATGTATATATATACGTACCTGTGCAGGAAGATAACTCGCAATACTTAGTATAAAGAGAGTGTATCGCATTGAAACAGCCTGCTCAGCTAGCACTTCATTGACACTTCTCTTTGTGATTTTACTAAGAACTTGTGCAAGGTTGTAATTGTGGTCATTGATAGCTTGAACAAGTGGTGTTTTCCCAACATTATCTGTTGCACTTGATAATCTTACTATCACTACAAATTCTTTTTTATGTGCCTTTTTCACTAGCTCTCCCTCTTGTTCTTTAGTTGTGTCTGCCATGTCCAGCATATGCCAAAATGTTCGACCGCCACAATCACGTAGGTGTGCTGATTCTGGAGAAGTCTCCCAAATCTGCTTAACTACTTCAATCTGTCCATTTTTGGCTGCTTTTAGTAATGGGGTTAAACCATATGCATCGCGATATGTGGCAGCCCATTTGTTTGCTTCAAGTATCTCCTTGATTAATTTTTGATGATCATCACCAATTTTTTCTATTTCAAGAAAAAGATAGATATACCGGCCTTATTAAACATGTATGTTAAAAAGTTGATACAAAAAAAATGTAATAAGTAATTAAAACATGATGAAGAGACTTGAAACTAACCTTTGCTTCCACAAAAAACATGAAGTGGTGTCTCACTTTGATTGTTCAAGTACATACCAATGATATTGCGATCTTGTTTGTTGTCTTGGCTTCGAAACACATTTGGTTCACAATCGATCAAGAAATTGATAATAATCGCATTATTTGGAGTAAAATGCAAAAGTGCTTCATAAATCGGTGTATTTCCTTCCAAGTTCTTTACCCTCCAAGGTGGACAATAAACCCCAAGCTCATTGCCATTTTCATGCAATTGCTTTATTTGGTTTAAGAGTGAACCACTTGAAAAAAGCTCTTGAACGCGCACCATTACATGAAGTGGAGTTTCCCCTCGAGAGTTTGTTTGGTATATGTACAAAGGGTTCTTTTCGAAAAGACCCTTCATGAGTTCTTCAATTTTTTTGTAGCAACTACATGTGCTTGTAGTCTTTGAACTCTCAAAATTTTCGCTATGATTGTGATTGGAGCAACAACATGCAACCTTCATTGTTTGAGTGTCATCACTATGTTTGATCTCACAAGCTTTTAATAATTTGTAGAGGAGATCTGTTATGCTCAAAAAATCTTGCTTTATACATGCTTCTATATCCTGGCTCAAACCTTCCACATGTTCCATTAATTCTTTCTCATCCAACCATTTGGGGTATTTTCTGCTAATAGCCCTTCTATCTCCATATCGAGCTACAAGATTAAACAATATGAATTAATCAAACTATTCTATTTACATGATTTTCACTTATCTAGTATAAAATGAACTTTTTTTTTGAAACAAAATATAATATGAACTTAACATATTATATGGATGTAATTTTTAATTTACTCCGTATTAGTTAAAAAATGAAACTAGTTAGAGCCCTAATTAACCTTTACCTAACTTATTTTTCTTGAATAAATCTTTCAATTCATTCTTTATACATTCAATCTTATCTCATTGTAAAACTTATTTTTCCTTAATTAAATCATGTATAATAAAGTTTGAACTTTATTTTCCTACTACTACTCCCTCCATTTTTTGTAAGTAATACAATTTGACTTTTGACACTATATAAATATTAGTTTTGACCTAATTTAATTTCTTATATATATATAGTATATTTCATATTATTTTATAATATTTTTTGATTAGTTAGAGTGTATATTTGTATAATATCAATTTTTTATATTTTTTTTCATTAATTTCAACTAAAGATATCAAGAGTCTAACTTATGCCTCAACATACAGAAACAAAAAGTGCCACTTAGCTTAGACTCTTAAATATGAAGTAATAATAGATGGATTATATAAGAAAGAATTTTACATATCCACGAGGACCATGACCACAACTAAATGCAAGCGATTCACATTTGTGGATATATGCATAATAAACTCATAAAACTAAAATTCATATTATATTCTCTATTATTACAGAGATTAATTTTAGTGTAAAGAAATGTTACAATTTATTTTCCTAGATGAAGTTGTTCGACTATTAATGTATAATCTATATCATCAGTTTCGTTTGTACTGAAAAAATCACTTTTACTTAATAAGACTAATTAATGTTGCTTAAAAACAAAACATTCTATAGCTAGCTAAGATCGGAGATCTTACCTCAGGTAGTAAGCTTGTACATGTGAAACGCGGTTTAACTTGTTGAAAAAGAGCAATAGCTGATACACCTTCCTTATTTTTAAGGCTGAAATTTGTTGATGATTCAAAAAAAGCTCTTACCACCCCAATAATGTCTTGCTCTCTCTTGATCTTTTGTTCATTGGTGGTGTTTTTCGTGCAATTCATTACAACAGCGGGTGATGTCATATTTTCCTTTGCCTCATTGCCTTGGTCATCAACACCATCTTTCAAGCTAAGTTGATGCGAAGTTTTCATAAACTTCATTACCTCCTCGCAGCTTTGAAACTTCATTGTAACACTAGCATCTTGCTCTTTCGAAATCCTTTCAATGCAGTTCATTACAGCAATATGTGCTGGAGTGTTCCCCATATTATCTTGTTGATCCTTCAAGTTAAGAACTCGCGGATTCTCATGAAAAAACTTCTTTGCCTCGTCATAGCTTTGAAACTTCAAGAGATGCAAAACGGTCTTTCCCTCTAAATCACACATCTCCAAACACTCTGGATGTTCATCGAGTATAGTTTTAACTGCACAAAAATGAGATTGAAGGGCTGCTCGGAGTAAGGGGGTTACACCATCTTTATCCCTTTCATTGACAGAAACTTCACTTTTTTGTAAGAGAAGTTGTATTATGGACATTGAACCTTCTTCCAACTTTGATCCTTGGTAACATAGGCTTGCTTGTTACTTGTTCATTAGCTCAATGGTGTCTATTGTTAACTTTATATCACCTGTACAAGGTTTCGTGAATTTAATATCATAACATATTTACATAAATGTGTGATTTTTCATTTGATGAAGATAATTTAACAATATCAACAAGTTATTCTCTCCACATAAAATTGATTGTTTAACATATGTGATTGAAATGAGGTTAAGTAATAAATCATAATAACGAGATCGAATGTATAGAATATACTCGTAATTAGAGGTGTTAATTTTAACGTTTAAGTCAAGTCCATTTTTCTACTTTTGTCATGCTAAATAAAAAATTATAAAGTACACCTCGATCTTTTACTAATGAGTAGGAGAAAGTGTTGGACTTCATAACTTTTCCTAGAAACTTGCTAGAAGGGGTTTTAGTAATCTTTAATCGGACAGTATAGTATAGTAGTGTATTAACCTAGCTTATATCTAAAAGTTACTCCGTATATATATTTGGATTACTTAACATTGATTATTACTTGTACACACTCTCAATCCTTTTATAATTTTTTAAAGTTATGATTTGACTTTTACATTTTCAGTTAGACATTATGAGTAAAAAAAAATGAAAATTCATTTCAAGACTATCTAAATATAATTCCAACTGATATGCTATTAAACTTTAAAATATTGTAATAATAGTCATAGTTTTTATAAGCTGGTTACAAAAGTCATAATGTAATGAACAAAATGAAATGGAGGGTGAATTCTATATTTCCTAAACCTTTAAACTACTTGTTTATTTAATTTATTTTTACCTTTCTTATTTTACCAAATAATTTTTTATTTTATTACTATAGGTACAATTATCCATGATTCAATGATGTATTTAGGTAAATCTATTGTTTATATAATTATATTATATTGCATCCTTCCTTTCATTCTATCAAACCGTCCATGAACATAAAAATTAAGTACGTACAACACTTTAATTACATGCATTGCACGAGTTTGAAAGCTAGCTAGTAATAAAATGGGAATTGAAGTATAGTACGAAAGTAACAAAAAACATACCATCCACATTGTATTTGATGGCAAGATGAAGAGGAGTTTCTCCATTGTTGTTCACAAAGCTAGCAAGTAGAGGATCAACCTGTTAGTTGAAACGATTAATACAAGAAGGGGGGGTGAATTGTATTGAGTTCTTAGTGACTTCTTTTTGCGGATAAATAAACAATGCATATAGGAACTTAAGCAAACACACAATTTTTACGAGGAAACCTTCCAGGGCCCAACTGGAAGTAAAACCTCGACCCTACCTTAGGGATTTCAAACACAAATCACTTCACTATAATAGGGCAAACACCAAGTTACAACCTATTAGACACATACCTTTATTTCACAAGTTCCTCACTGGACTTGCTACTTGATAGGACCCTATCCTACCCAATCTAAGCACCACACTTAAATTCACTTGTACCACCAAAGTACTACACATACTGCCAAAGCACTAAATACTTGTACCACCTAAGTACAAAACTATTCACAGTCTCACCAAAAGACTTAAACAAAACTGTGTAAAAATCAAACTATCAAATCACCCAAATAACCCAACCAATACAAACACGATGCCTATTATGATAGGTAAGCAATGCACGAAATCCGAAACTAATATGATAAGTTAAAAGCTTGGTAAACTTACTCGTTTAAAGCACTTAGATTTCTTCACGCATAAACTAACAAAAACTTAAAACATTTTTCTCTCTACTATTTATACAAGTAATACTTGTATAGAAAGTAGGTTTTCTAAAAAGATAAACATGTTAACTTAACTTATCTTTTATTAAACATGGTTTTTTGTAAATTTAGAATAAAATCTTTTCTGAAAATAAGAATAAAAGATTTTTATAAAGAAAACTTATCTTTCTTAATAAACCGACTTTAGATAAAAAATAATCTTTTTGTTACGAAATCTTTTCTAAAGTCTATCTTTTATTATCTTCCATATTTATTTTATTTACCAAGCAAACTTATCACGTTTCTAATAAATCTCGTGCACTAACCTACTTACCATATTTACAATAATTCCTAAGAATAAACTTTAACAATTATTGCTGCGCCGCATTCTGATCAGATGAATTACTTGGGCTTCAAGCATATCAAGTTCCGCCAAAGAACTTAATTGCTAGTCTTCGAGTTCCTGTCAGGGAACTTAGTTCTTGTTAGAGAACTCTTCCTCTGATTTGTTTAACTTCTTTAAAAAAGATCTTCTTCATGTCTTCTTAGATTCAGGCAGTTCTTCAATCACCAAGATTATTCTTCACCTTGACTAATCACACACTAGAGAACCTTTATTAGATGAGTTTGCTTTTAGTTTAAGTTCCTCATCATCAAAACCTTCATGCTTCAACAATTTCCCCCTTTTTGATGATGACAAACTTAAGCAAACTCTAGAATAAGTTAAACAAAATAGAAGGTCGTATTTTTGTTTTTTTTTTTTGACATAAATTAAAAATATATAAAACACAAAAATAAAATTAAACAAAACAAAACAAAATAAACATAAACTAACTATTCTACTCTACTCAAGCATCATGTCAGAGAAATCATGATACTCTATCAACTGAAACCCAGAACAACTATAGCCTACAAGTTTGCTTTATTTTTTCCCCCTTTTGGCATTATCAAAAAGTCCTAGTTTTCAAGTTAGTAAGCATCTAGCCACAGCCCCACAAGCAATTCATCGAGTGTGGGAAACTGAAGGCAGCGCTGCTAACTTCCCTTAAGTTAGTTCCACTCTCCTGTGTAAGCATTCATAATATACAAAAACACACATGTATAAGTAGTTCCAAAAGATATTCATTAAAAACTGAAAATAAAACATCATGTTACAGCCTTACAAACCAAAATAACAAAACAGATTATTCTAGTTTTCAAAAACTACGGTTGAAAATGTTCATGACTGCAAATAAGAGCAAAGATAGGCTAATAAAGATAGGCTGAAAAGGTAATGGCTAAGTTTGCAACAGACTCAGAATTTGCTTGCTGTCTTCCTTTTGCTGAGCAATAAGAGCTTCCAGCTTGTGCTCAAGACTCTGAATTTGCTGAAGAAACTCCTCCTTTTGTTCCTTCAAAGCCTTGTCCTGTTCTTGCACAAGCTTCTTCTGATCTTTCAATGCTTTCCCTTGGTCTTGCACAAGCTTTTCCAACTTTTGAATCTGAGCCTTTCCAACTGAATCCTTCATTTGAGTTTCAACTCTCTCCATTCTATCCATCAGCTTTGCAACTTGCCCATCAAGCACATTTTCTTCATAATCCAAATCTAAAGGTTTCTCTAGACTGGTTTGTGGAATAGTGTTTGTTGATAGCCTCCTGCTCTTCCTAACAGGTTGCTCCACCACAGCCTTTCCTTTTCTCTTACCAGTTCCTTTTTCTTTCTTCCCTTTCTCCAACTTTTGTATTTTCCCTTGAACTACTTCCAGACTAATCCCAGCCAGTGTTTCTTCATTTATCACATTTTCTGGCTTCTCATCTAAGCCTCCATAATTTCCTTGTAATTTTACACCCAAATTTTCAAAAACAGTTGACAGAATAGCTCCATATTCTACTTTGGTTTTCCCAGGGATGCAATGAGCCAAATGTTGATACATTAAAGAAGGAAAGTTAACTTTGATTTTCCTAGAAATACAAAAGATCACTGTCATGTCCATCAAACATGCTTCTCCTTTCTTAGCAGTTCTAGGCAGAATGGTTTTCTTAACAAGATTAAACAGAAGCTTGTTCAAAGGACTCAGATCATTGTGACTCATAATGTTCTTTCCCCGTTTTCCTCCTAAAGCTTGAACTATATCTCCACTCAAGTAGTTTCCTACGTTTACAGTTCCCTTCCCCTTAATATAAGTTTCATAACCTTCAGTAGGAGTTTTCAAGATTTTCCTAGGGTTTCGACATTGAGTTCAATTTTAACACCGCCTACTTCACTGTTAATTACCCCCAATTTTACTTCAAAATTTTCACAGAATTCTGTCATTTCAATTGGATACATGAAATTGTTTGATGCTTTAGTCAGCAAATATTCCCACCCTTCGAACTTAATTAAATCAAGAAATTCCAGGAACTTAGCTTGTTTGACCGAATTCAAATCAATTTTGTGACCAATTACATACCTCCCTGCTTGCGATTCGAGTTCTGCTTGATCCACGATCTCCTCTTCTTCCTCCTTCTCTGATTCTTCCTTATCAGAATTTTTTATCTCCTCAACGAAATCCCCCACTTCCTTGATATGCTCTTCAACTGTCTTCCTTTGTTCTTTCTTTTCTTTCCATTCTTTTAACTTTTCAATGAGTTGCTCATAGGATAGACTTTCGGTTTCAGCGGGTTTAGGATTTTTCATGTTTTCAGAGGAAGTAGGGAGTGATTGTGATTCTGTGAAGGAAACAAGTGGAAGTGATGAAACTTCTTCTTGTTCAGAGGAAGGGTTCTTTTGTGAGTTTTCAGAGGAGCTGAGAGAGGTAATTATGACCATTGTTATCTTTTAGAGGGTTTTAGAAGGGTGTAGAAGGTTTTCACAGTGGAGTAAATTTGAGTTTGACAGTGATGATGTAATGTGGTTGGGAAGGCCTTTTATAATAAATGAAACGGTGTGAAGAATTTAAAAGGGTTTCAATTGCAGTCATTAATGAAACAAGTTCAACTAATTTTTCCAAAATTTTAGAGGATGTATTTACCAAAATTATTTTCTTTCCAAATTCAATTGTTTTAAAAAAAATAAAATACACAATTGGAACACGCTATTTACACATATGCAATGTACATTACTACTTAGCAAATTTAATTGAGCGTTTAATGAACTAACCTTCAGTAATCAACAACGGTGACACTTCAGCTATGTTTAGCACACTAGGATTGTGCTAAATGCTCTTTTCACTCTATTTCCATTATTTTTGAATTTTCCATATATAGGAACTTCAGAAGCAATCAATTCAGCTTGATCATTCCAAGTTCCAGTCTCAATTTCTCATATCTTTCTCTGCTCAAGGGTTTGGTCAAAATATCTGCAAGTTGATATTTTGTACTACAAAATTCCAATTTTATGTTCCCTTGCTCCACATTATCTTTTAGAAAGTGATGCCTTATGTGGATGTGTTTTACTTTAGAGTGTTGAACTGGATTTTTAGAAATACAAATAGCACTTGTGTTATCACAATAGATAGGTACACATTCAAAAATAAGACCAAAATCTTTAACCTGTTGTTTTATCCAGAGTACTTGTGAGCAACATGCTGCTACTGCCACGTATTCAGCTTCAGCTGTAGATAGAGCAACTGTGTTTTGCTTCTTGGAACCCCAAGAAACTAAACAAGGTCCTAAGAACTGTACCATACCTGAAGTGCTTTTTCTATTCACCAAATCACCTACATAGTCAGCATCAGTAAAGCCATGCAAATCAAATGAGTCACTTCTCGGATAGAAGAGACACAAGTCATCAGTTCCTTTCAAGTATCTAAGGATTCTCTTTACTGCTTTTAGGTGTGACTCCTTTGGGTTTTCCTGGAACCTGGCACAAAAACCTACACTGAAAGATATGTCAGGTCTACTAGCTGTTAAGTAAAGTAAAGATCCTATCATACCTCTGTACATAGGTTGATCTACACAAGTTCCAGAAGGATCATCATCCAATCTAGTTGCAATACCCATAGGAGTATCATTAGTCTTAGCATTTTCCAGTTTGTATTTCTTGATCAGTTCCTTGATGTACTTTTGTTGATGGATCATGATTCCTTTCTCAGATTGCTTTATTTGCAGTCCAAGGAAGAAATTTAATTCTCCCATCATACTCATTTCAAATTCTCCACTCATCTAGTCAGCAAAATACTTGCACAAAGATTCATTAGTTGCACCAAACAGAATATCATCAACATAAATTTGTACAACTAATATGTCAGTTCCATTTAATTTTAAAAACAGAGTTTTATCTATTTTACCACATTTAAAACCATTTTGTAATAGGAACTTTGACAATCTTTCATACCATGCTCTAGGAGCTTGCTTCAGTCCATAGAGGGCTTTGTCAAGCTTGTAGACATGGTTTGGGAACTCTGGATTTTCAAATCCAGGAGGTTGTTCAACATAGACTTCTTCATTTAAAAATCCATTTAGAAAAGCACATTTTACATCCATCTGGAACAACGTGAATCCCATATAAGCAGCAAAAGCAATAAGTAAACGAATAGCCTCTAACCTGGCTACTAGAGAAAATGTTTCTTCATAGTCTATTCCTTCATGTTGATTGAAACCTTGTACAACCAGTCTTGCTTTATTTCTGACAATAATACCATGCTCATCTAACTTGTTCCTAAACACCCATTTTAGACCTATTGTCTTCTTATCTTTGGGTCTAGGTTCCAGATGCCATACTTTGTTTCTTTCAAACTCATTTAGTTCAGCTTGCATAGCATTAATCCAGTCTGCGTCAGTTAAAGCTTCAACATAGTTCTTTGGTTTCATAGAAGAAAGGAATGCATAAAATGCACAGAAGTTCCTAAGCTGAGATCTAGTCTGAGTTCCTTTTATAATATCACTCATGATTGCATCAACAGGATGTGATTTCTGATGTTTCCAACGTTTAGGAATAAAGTCCTTCACTGGATACAATCTGTCCTGTTCATTGTTGACTGGTTCTTCTGTAGGAACTTGGTCTTGAATCTCATCTGGAACTTCGACAGGATTCTCCTCGTCTTGATTCTGATTTTGTTCTTGAACAGGAGTTTCTGGAACATTCTCTATTTCTGGTTCTTCATTTGCTTCCAGATTCATTTGCTCATTAATTTCCACTAGCTGCTTCTGCAATGATGTTGATTCTTCATCTAGATCTGTCTTGCGAACAAGTCCAATTTCAAAATCATTATCACAATCCTGTACATCATTTAAAGATTGTTCAGTTTCATCAAATATAATATGTACAAAATCCTCAACACACATAGTCCTTTTATTATAGACTCTATATGCTTTACTATTAGAGGCGTATCCTAGGAACACAGCCTCATCACTACGTTCATCAAACTTTCCCAAGTTCCTTTTACCATTGTTATGGACAAAACATTTACAACCAAAGGATCTAAAGTAAGAAATATTAGGTTTTCTCCCTTTGATTAACTCATAAAGGAGTTTTGTTGGTAATGTCTCTAACTGATACTCTATTAAGGATATAGCATGCTGTATTCACTGCTTCTTCCCAGAAGTTCCTAGGCAGATTACTTGAGATCAGCATTGTCCTGGCCATGTCTTCAAGGCTTCTTTTCTTGCGTTCCACTACTCCATTCTGTTGAGGAGTCCTAGGGGCAGAGAAGTTGTGATCCATTCCATGTTTAGTACAAAATTCATCAAATTTTAAGTTTTTGAATTCTGTGCCATGATCTGATCTGAGGTGAATTAATGGATTACCTGTTCTTCTTTTTTCTTTCTTTACAAAAGCTACAAATTCATCAAAAGTTTCATCTTTACTTACAAGAAAGAAAACCCAAGTAAACCTTGAAAAGTCATCAACAATAACCATAACATATCTCTTACCACTTCTACTTTGGATTCTCATAGGACCACATAGATCCATATAAACAAGTTCCAAAGGTCTTTTGGTACTTACCATTTTCTTGGTCTTGAAAGAAACTCGATTCTGTTTTCCTCTAACACAAGCATCACACACTTTGTCATACAGGAACTTAATACATGGAAGACATTCCACTAGTTCCTTAGATCTTAATTTATCAAGTAGAGTAAAACTTGCATGTCCAAATCTTTTGTGCCATAATAAAGGATCATTCTCAATGACACTAAGACATGTTAAACTACTATTAGGAACTTCGTTAAGGTCAACAACATATGTGTTTCCTTTACGAATTCCTTCTAAGATGATGTTCCCAGTGTCATTATGAATGATTCTGCACTTATTAGAAGTAAAGCTTACAGAGTTACCTTTGTCACAAAATTGTGAAATACTTAGCAAGTTGTGTTTGAGCCCCTCGACCAAAAATACATTATCAATCACATGGGAACTTGACCTTCCTACTTTGCCGATAGCAACTATTTCTCCAGTCATGTTATCACCAAAGGTCACAGTTCCCCCATAGTAGGCATCCAGTGAGAGAAATCTAGATTTATCTCCAGTCATGTGCTTAGAACAACCACTGTCGAGGTACCAAGTGTTGTTCCCCCTCACTGGAACCTGCATGAGAAATCAAACATTAGGTTCAGGAACCCAGGTTTCCTTGGGTTCCTGTGTAACAATAGTAGGTTTTTTCTTTTCGATCCATATCTGTTCTACATGCCTTTTATTTTTCTGTGAACTCTTTTCTTTCTTAGGACACTTAACTTGTTTGTGTCCAGTATTCCCACAGAAATAGCATAATATACTACTTGGCAGGTCAACATATTTCTTTTCTTTTTGGAACTTCTTTTTGAAACCCAAACCTTCTGTTCTTTTGGTTTGAGCTTTGGTAATCCAGTCAGGAACTCTGTATTCTATGGGTTGTTTGCCTTTCCTGATTTTCTCAAGTTCCCCCTCAAGTCTTGCTTTATCCGCTTTTATAGTTTCCAAATCAAATTTTAGTTTTTTAAAATTCGGATATTGAGCAAGTGTAGGAACTTCAGAATCAGGAGCATTAAGACAAAGTTTCATCAAGGATAGTTCCACATTCAACATTATGTTATCATGTTTCAACCTGTCAATAGTTTCTTTTAAATAATTATTATCATCAAACAGACTGAATAATCTATATTGAATATCAAATTTCAGATTATCAACCCACTGACTGTTTTCTTTAAAAGTAACCAAGGCTTCATCACTTTTATGTTTAGCTTTATGCAGTTCTTCAAGATCTTCTTGAATCTCCAAGTTAGTTGATATTAAATTTTCTTTAGAGTAATGTCTAAGTTCTTTTTGGGAAAACCATACCTCATATTCTAGTTCCTTCAGTTTTGCCTTTTCATCTATTTTTGCCATCAAACATAGATGAGCAGTTTCCTCTGGTGGTTGTTCTTCCTCTTCCTCAGAATCTGAATCTCCCCAAGCGGCTAACATGGCTTTCTTTACATTGTCCTTGGTGAAATAAGGTTTGTAGACTCTTGACTCTCTGGATTGCTCCTTGCCTTTAGTCTTACCTTTCTCACCGTCTGGTAAGGGACAATCTTTAATGAAATGATCTTTTGAGCCGCACTTGAAACATGTTGTGTTTCTGGAACTTGCATATTTCTTGTTCTTATCAAACTTCTTATAATTCATCATCCTCTTGAACTTTCTAACTAGCATTGCCATCTCTTCCTCATCAGCCTCTGATTCCTCCGAGTCTTGAGCCTTAAGAGCCAGACTCTTGTTTTTGGAACTTTCAGAGTTGGAACTCAGATGCAATTCATGAGTCATCAATGATCCAGCTAGTTGTTCCATGTTAAACTTTGTGAAGTCCTTAGCTTCCTGCATAGCAGTAACCTTTGACCTCCATCGTTCATCTTGTGGTAGACTCCTCAAGATCTTCCTAGCCTGTTCATCAATTGGAATGTGTCTGCCAAGGGAATTCAATTCATTAATAATATCATTGAACCTAGTAAACATCTCGTCTATGGTTTCCTTTGATTGCATTTAAAACCTTTCATATCTAGACATCAACAAATCAATTTTAGAACGTTTTACCTCATTAGTACCTTCATGAGTTACCTCTAGTAGATCCCAAATCTGCTTAGTAGACTTGCATCCCATGATACGATTATGTTCATGAGGTCCAAGTCCACAATGCAAATATTTTATGGCTAAAGCATTCAATTCGAGTTTCTGATAGTCTTCTTTATCATAATCAGAAATAGGTTTAGGAACTACCTCGTTCTTTTCATTGGTTTTGGTTATTTCAAAATCACCAGCTTCAATAACACGCCAAACCTGGTAATTTTCAGCCTTAATGAATATCTCCATCCTGTTCTTCCAGTAAGTGTAGAACTTACCATTGAACATCGGAGGACGTTGGGTAGAATACCCTTCTTCAAGTTTCTCTTTGTAATTCATCTCTCCAGGAACTTACTCAGCAAAGTTATTCGCTTATACGAGAGTACCTTGCTCTGTTACCAATTGTTAGTTGAGACGATTAATACAAGAGGGGGTGGGGGTGAATTGTATTGAGTTCCTAGTGACTACTTTTTGCGGATAAATAAACAATGCATATAGGAACTTAAGCAAACACACAGTTTTTACGAGGAAACCTTCCAGGGCCCAACTGGAAGTAAAACCTCGACCCTACCTTAGGGATTTCAAACACAAATCACTTCACTATAATAGGGCAAACACCAAGTTACAACCTATTAGACACATACCTTTATTTCACAAGTTCCTCACTGGACTTGCTACTTGATAGGACCCTATCCTACCCAATCTAAGCACCACACTTAAATTCACTTGTACCACCAAAGTACTACACGTACTGCCAAAGCACTAAATACTTGTACCACCTAAGTACAAAACTATTCACAGTCTCACCAAAAGACTTAAACAAAACTGTGTAAAAATCAAACTATCAAATCACCCAAATAACCCAACCAATACAAACACGATGCCTATTATGATAGGTAAGCAATGCACGAAATCCGAAACTAATATGATAAGTTAAAAGCTTGGTAAACTTACTCGTTTAAAGCACTTAGATTTCTTCACGCATAAACTCACAAAAACTTAAAACATTTTTCTCTCTACTATTTATACAAGTAATACTTGTATAGAAAGTAGGTTTTCTAAAAAGATAAACATGTTAACTTAACTTATCTTTTATTAAACATGGTTTTTTGTAAATTTAGAATAAAATCTTTTCTGAAAATAAGAATAAAAGATTTTTATAAAGAAAACTTATCTTTCTTAATAAACCGACTTTAGATAAAAAATAATCTTTTTGTTACGAAATCTTTTCTAAAGTCTATCTTTTATTATCTTCCATATTTATTTTATTTACCAAGCAAACTTATCACGTTTCTAATAAATCTCGTGCACTAACCTACTTACCATATTTACAATAATTTCTAAGAATAAACTTTAACAATTATTGCTGCGCCGCATTCTGATCAGATGAATTACTTGGGCGTCAAGTATATCAAGTTCCACCAAAGAACTTAACTGCTAGTCTTCGAGTTCTTGTTAGGGAACGTTCCTGTTAGGGAACTTAGTTCTTGTTAGAGAACTCTTCCTCTGATTTGTTTAACTTCTTCAATAAAGATCTTCTTCATGTCTTCTTAGATTCAGGCAGTTCTTCAATCACCAAGATTATTCTTCACCTTGACTAATCACACACTAGAGAACCTTTATTAGATGAGTTTGCTTTTAGTTTAAGTTCCTCATCATCAAAACCTTCATGCTTCAACACAACCTCTACCAAATATGTCGCAACTTCAATCTTGCCATTGATGAGTGCTTCATGAAGGGGTGTGTTCCCCTCCATATTCTTAACCCTCCATGGCCTTTTCTCCTCCCCTTCGGCCGCCTCGCTACTCACTCTTCCAATCTCATTCAATATCTCTACCTCTCCAAACACCAACTCATTAAAGGCTTCTACTAGTAGCCTCACCATCATCTTGTTGCCCCTCTTAGAAGCCACATGAAGAGGTGTATCACCATTAGCATTTGTGCTGGTGATCATGGGAGGAGAGAAATTAAATAAAGCGAAACCCTTCTTTAAGAAATCATACTTATCAAATTGGGATGCAATGTGTATTATGTTTTTTTTTTTTGGGGTGTTAGGGAACCTAGAAAGTGTTTGTTCCAGCAGCCAGTTTCGATTTCTCTGTCGCGGACTACCCGAAGGAAGTCCACGTCCCCTTCTATGGCTGCTCGGTACATTGCATTCTCCATTTTTGGTGGTGTATATCTAGTTTGTAGTGATATAAGTTACGTACTACATAGTGAAGCATATATATATATACACACTAACGTAAACTAGGTTAGCGTAAAGCATGCATGCAAATGCATTCACGTGTAATTAATTGAGAAGTTATATTATTCTTTGCTTATCAATACATTTAAGAATTACAGTATAGTAGCTAGTAGTACGATCAGTAAAACTTTGAGTCATTTTTTAATTTGTCATATTCTTTGCTTACCCTTTATTCAAGAATTTACCATAAGGCTGAGCAGCTTAGTTATCAATTTGCTTTCTCTTTAATTAATTACTTTATTCTTGTTCCTCGATTTACACGTTGAGTGGTCATCACTAATAAGCTAGAATATAAATATTGGTTGCTCAATGTTCTAAGTCTTCTTTTTCTACCGCTTTCGTTTAATAATAATCGCAACAATTTGATTATTACGTTATTTATGTGCTTAAAACATATGTTGCCATGTAAAATAATTCTGAAATGATCTCATATATATTTATTAATCTTTTATAATTCTTAATAATTTTTATAGTATAAATATTATACTCAAAGTTTTGCATTGACATATACGTCAGTTAAAGTGTTACGATTATTATTAAAAATGAGGGAATATAATAACACTCCCTTAAACTCATGTTTGTTGTTTGTTTTAATTGCCTTTTCACGGTGAAATTTTTATTGTGGAGGCGGATGCACCATGCTCCGTGCATCCGCTTCTTCTTTAAAAAAGGCGGAACGAACATATAGTTGTTCAGTAAAGAACATATGGCTGCTTTTTAAAGAACATATGGTTATTTTATAAAGAACATCACATATGGTTGTTTTGTAATGAATATATAGTTGTTTTGTAAAGAACATATAACTATTTTGTTAAAAAAAAACATCCAACTTTTATGTTAGCCATTGGCGTCTGGCGCTAGTGTTGGTGCCTGGCGCCAGTTAGTCAAGGGTGGCGCCAGCTCTGTTTTCTGTGCGTCAGACTCTGTTTTGTTTATTTTATCTTTTTGGCTGATTTTCTCTATAAATATCGTATTAAAAACTCTATTTTTAATCATCTACATTCATCAACAACCAATTCTCACGAATATTCACCTACAATCAGTTTTCATTCGCAATCATTAATTCTCTAATTTTCTCTAATTCATTCATCAATTCTTTCTCTTTTTCTAAACCTTGCTTTTTTAATACAAAATTTCGCATTCACAAGATCTAGAAACACCTAGCCATATTCGAAGTTGCCTTCGCCCTAGACGTGAAAGGTTTTAATTTCTGAGGGTTTGGTCCCAAATCTCTCTTTCAATTATTTCATTTAATTGTTTGTTAATTATTTTCCTTGAAGTTACTAACATGTGTATTTTGTAATTAGAAAGAGATATGAGGCATCAAAGTAAGTACTTTAATGGTTTTGATACATTAGGGATGGGAAGTTGATTTTGATTTTCTTGGAGAAGCAGAAGATGACAGCCAAGTCCATTAAGCATGCTTGGCTTCTCTTCTGGGTTCTGGGTCATGAAATCTTAACATAACGCTGAAGTATGCCTTGTCATATCAACATCACTCATCAATCATAATCATCATTGCATCGAAGTATGAAGTGCTTAGCCTCCGTGCCTAAGTTACCCAAATACTTTCATCATTGAGTCAACCATTGAGATAGCCTAGGATGGATTAATCCTTGCACCTCGAGAGATAGTATCAAATGACATTTGACTAAGCTTATTCCACATGCATTCGAAAACTTCAATTCTCTTTTTTGCGTCTTTCTTTTTCGGGAGAAAGTCGGTAACCTCCACAAAAATGACGGAAAATTTTTGCTTTTTTGCATTTTTGAGTCACATTGAATCAACAATATGCACACACGGGTCAGGAGTCACACGTGTTATTTCACTTCGAGTCGAGTCAAACTCGAGCCAGTCGATCACATCGAGTCAAGTTTATACCTTGAGTCGTGTCAAGTCATTGAGTCAAGCAACGCTAAACCTTAGGTCAACCCTAAGATAATTAAAAAGATTGGCAAAGTTCTATAGTCAAAAATAAATACAGGTGCAGCAGAATAGGGAAGACCCTACTCCAACGCCGGACGAAAACATCTAGCGTCTGGGAATAGATTTTAGCGCTTGGCGCTAGATCACAGCGTCTGGCGACAGAGCCAATTCCTGATGCCAGAGATATTCCAGCAGTGACATAACAACAATTTCGGGTTCCTTGGTACGCCAGTTAACCCCTATAAGCGATTTGACATGATTGAGTAGTCGATTTAATTACAACCGCAAATAAGTGATCGACCTGACGAAAGATCGTCTCACTTAGCTTAAAGCGCCTAAGAATTGGCTCATCACGGAGACACCGACATATTGGTTTTAGCGGAAGCAAAGTTCAAGCGAGCTTTAAAGATCGATAAGTGTTGGTCTTCGGTAATTTTCTTCAGAATATTATCGCAACAACTGAGGATGACTTCAAGTAAAGTTATTTTCGACGGCATTCGCTAAGATTGTGGAAGTTGTAACCAAATATTTGAGAAGATAGCACGAGATGGGCGGTCTTCGACGGCATTCGCTAAGATTGTGGAGGTTGTCACCCAAGATTTAAGAAGATAGCACGAGATGAGCGTTCTTCGCCGGCATTCGCTAAGATTGTGGAGGTTGTCACCCAAGATTTGAGAAGATAGCACGAGATGGGCGGTCTTCGACGGCGTTCGCTAAGATTTTGGAGGTTGTCACCAAGATATGAGAAGAGAGGCTCATGATGAGGCGGTCTTCGACGACTTTTGCTATGATTGGAAAGGTTTTCACTATGATTCAAGAAAAGGCTCAAGATGTAGCAACATTGATTGACGGCGTTCCCTAGATTGCGGAAGATCGTTAAAACAAACAACAAGATGGCGTTCCCTAGATTGTGGAGGGTTGTCACAAACAACTAAGGATTGTTTCAAGAGAAGCAATCTTCGATAGTATTCCCTTGGACGTGGAGTATTATCATAGAGGATGAGGATTGTTTCAAGAGAAGCAATCTTCGATAGTATTCCCTTGGATGTGGATTATTATCAAAGCGGAAGAGGATCGTTTCAGGTGAAGCAATCTTCTAATTTGGAAGCAGTTACGGGCGTAGCGGTTTTCAAGAGGGATGGCATTCTCTAGCTTGTAGGAGGTCAGCAAAACAATCGGTTACTTTCAGAGACGTATGCTCGACAGTGCAAGATACGTGTTTCTTAACTATTTTATCTGTTTAACTAATGCTAGTTTGCAGGTATCGGCGTTGCAAGAGTGATTTAGGATCGCGGAACATTTTGAATCATTCTCCGTCCCTATCGATACTTTGACTTTCGTTTTCGAAACTTGCGTTTCTCCAAACTCAGTCAAAGTGGGGGCTTCTGTAGACACCCATTTTTGTCTCCCGAAAACCAAACCCGGTGATGAGTATCTTTCACGTCGAATCATAATCGAATGAAGCGAAAGTGTGGAAAGCCTAGTGTTGCGGATTGTTTTAATTTCTTTTCTCTTCTCTCTGTTTTTGAAAAATTATTTTAAGAAAACAGCCAAGTAAGTTTTGGTGGTCCATGATATGGGTCCAATAGTAGTGTATTTGGATGGGGCTTGACAAGAGATTTCCATCGATATATTTTAAGCCCAATTCCGATTAATATTGAGGAAGTTATGGCCAATTTACTAAACTGGGCCCGATTTGAGCCTTATGTGCGGCCGAATGATCTAGAGGATTGACAAATTGACTTTTGTTGACTTTTCATAGTTTTAATTAAAATCAAATAGCATTTTTGAGGAAAAGATACGATTTTATCCTCCAGTACGGCAAATTTATCTGATTTTCGAAAAACACGTCAAAAACAGGACTAGCGCCTAACGTCATGCATTGGCGCCTGAAACTAGGCCTGGCGCCTGGCGCCAGCTATTGGCGCCTGACGCTAAGGCTGGTGCCTAGCGCCAATTAGCTGGTGCTGGCGCTAGCTCTAGCTCTGTTTTTCGTGCGCCAATACTATGAAATTATTCCCCACAGTGGGTGAAAGATGCTTTTTATATTTATTGATGCGGTGCAAGGGAATTGAATGGTTTTACTATTCAGTCATTAATTGAAACACATTCAATTAATTTGTAAAAATCATTTGGCAGGATGTATTTTCAAAATTCACTTTCTTTCCAAATTCATTTAATTTCACAAATCATAATTTCTTTCTAAAGATACACATATTGGAACACGGTTTAAACACATATGCTTAGTATATTATTAATTGCTTACGTAAATAAGTGTTTTAGTGAACTTACCTTTAGTAATTAACAACGTGACACTTCAGCTATGTTTGGCACACCAAAGTTGCGCCAAAAGCTCTTTTAACTTTATTTACACTATTTTTGAATCAGCCATATCTTGGAACTTCAGAAGCAATCAAGTTAGCTTAATCATCCCAATTTCCAATCTCAATTTCTCAAATCTTTCTCTATTCAAGGGTTTGGTTAGAATATCAGCAATTTGGCTTTCTGTTTGACAAAATTCTAACTTAATATTCCCTTGTTCCACATTGTCTTTTAAAAAAAAGATGCCTAATGTGGATATGTTTTACCTTTGAGTGTTGAACTGGATCTTTAGAAATACAAATAGCACTGGTATTGTCACAATAAATAGGAACACATTCAAAAATAATACCAAAATCTCTAACCTGTTGTTTTATCCATAAAACTTGTGAGCAACATGTTGTTGCTGCCACATACTCAGCTTCAGCTGTGGATAACGCAACAGTATTTTGCTTTATGGAACCCCAAGAAACCAGACAAGGTCCTAAGAACTGAACCATACCTGAAGTACTTTTTCTGTTAACCAATTCACCTGCATAGTCAGCATTAGTAAAGCTATTTAATTCAAATGAGTCACTTCTAGGATAGAAGAAACTCAAGTCATCAGTTCCTTTTAAGTAACGAAGAATTCTCTTTACTGCTACGAGGTGAGATTCCTTTGGATTTGCTTGAAACCTGGCACATAGACCTACACTGAAAGATATGTCAGGTCTACTTGATGTTAAATAGAGTAAAGAGCCAATCATACCTCTATACATAGTTTGGTATATGCAAGTTCCAGTTAGATCTTCATCCAACCTAGTTCCAATACCCATAGGAGTCTTATTGGTTTTGCATTTTCCATCTTGTATTTCTTGATCAGTTCCTTGATATATTTTTGTTGATGGATCATGATTCCTTCTTCAGTTTGCTTGATTTGCAACCCGAGAAAGAAGTTTAACTCTCCCATCATACTCATTTCGAATTCTCCACTCATTAAGTCAGCAAAATACTTACACAAAGATTCATTAGTTGCACCGAATAAAATATCATCAACATAAATTTGTACAACTAATATGTCAGTTCCATTTTATTTTAAAAACAATGTTTTATCAATTTTTCCACATTTAAAACCATTTTTCAATAGGAACTTTGACAGTCCTTCATACCATGCTCTAGGAGCTTGCTTCAGCCCATTAAGAGCTTTGTCAAGCTTGTAGACATTGTTTGGGAATTCTGGATTTTCAAATCCAGAAGGTTGTTCCACATAGACTTCTTCATCAAGATATCCATTCAAAAATGCACATTTATTATCCATTTGGTACAGCCTAAATCCCACATAAGCAGCAAATGCAATTAGTAAGCGTATAGCTTCTAACCTGGCTACAGGAGCAAATGTTTCTAAATAGTCAATACCTTCTTGTTGATTGAAACCTTATACTACAAGCCTAGCTTTGTTCCTGACAATAATACCATGCTCATCTAGCTTGTTCCTAAACACCCATTTTAATCCAATTGTCTTCTTTTGTTTAGGTCTAGGTTCTAGATGCCATACTTTGTTTCTTTCAAACTCGTTAAGTTCAGCTTGCATAGCATTAATCCAGTCCGCATCAGTTAAAGCTTCAACATGGTTCTTAGGTACCATTGAAGATAGGAACGCATAAAATGCACAGAAGTTCCTAAGCTGAGATCTGGTCTGTGTTCATTTTGTGATATCACTCATGATTGCATCAACTGGATGAGATTTCTGATGTTTCCAAGGCTTTGGAGTAAAGTCTTTAATTGAATACAATCTTTCTTCATTGTTGGTGACTGGTTCAACTGTTGGAACTTCAAATTGATTTTCAGTTTGAACTTCTTCTAGGACTTCTTGATCAGCTTCGTTCTGTTCTTGAACTTGAGGAGTTCCTGTTGCATTTTCTAATGTAGGATCTTCATTTGCTTCTGTATTTGCCTCCTTTTCTTCCAGCTGCTTTTGTAATGATGTTGACTCTTCATCTTGATCCATCTTGCGAACAAGTCCTATTTCAAAGTTATCATCACTTTCCTGTACATCAATCAATTATTCAGTTTCATCGAATATAATATGTACAGATTCCTCAACACACATCATTCTCTTATTATAAACCCTATAAGCTTTACTATTTGAGGCATATCCTAAGAAAACAGCTTCATCACTTCTTTCATCAAACTTTCCTAAGATTCTTTTACCATTATTATGAACAAAGCATTTACAACCAAAAGATCTGAGGTGAGAAATGTTAGGTTTTCTCCCTTTGATTAGCTCATAGGGAGTTTTGTTGGAGATGGCTCTAACAGATACTCTGTTGAGAATATAGCATGTTGTATTTACTGCTTCTGCCCAGAAGTTTCTTGGCAGACCACTTGAGATTAGCATTGTTCTAGCCATGTCTTCAAGACTTCTTGCGTTCCACCACTCCATTTTGTTGTGGAGTTCTTGGAGCAGAAAAGTTGTGATCCATACCATGCTCAATACATAATTCATCAAATTTAGAATTTTCAAATTCTGTTCCATGATCTGATCTAAGGTGAATAAGTGGATTGCCTGTTCTTCTCTTTTCTTTCTTTACAAAGGCTACAAATTCATCAAATGTTTCATCTTTGCTGACAAGAAAGAAAGCCCAAGTAAATCTTGAAAACTCATCAACAATTACCATTACATATCTCTTACCACTTCTACTTTGGATTCTCTTAGGACCACATAGATCCATATGGACAAGTTCCAAAGGTCTTTTGGTGCTTACCATTTTCTTGGACTTGAAGGAACTTCGAGTCTGTTTTCCTTTAACACAAGCATCACACACTTTGTTATATAGGAACTTGATGCAGGGAAGACCTTCCACAAGTTCCTTAGCTCTAAACTTATCGAGTAGTGTAAAGCTTGCATGACCAAATCTTTTATGCCATAATAAAGGATCATTCTCAATAACACTAAGACATGTTAGACTGCTATTAGGAACTTCTTTAAGATCCACAACATATGTGTTCCCTTTACGAGTTCCTTCTAAAATAATGTTCCCAGTGTTATTGCGAATGATTCTACATTTATTTGAAGTAAAACTTACTGAGTTTCCTTTGTCACAAAATTGTGAAATGCTTAACAAGTTGTGTTTGAGGCCCTCGACCAAAAATACATTATCAATAGCATGGGAACTTGACCTTCCTACTTTCCCAATGGCAATTATATCTCCTTTCATATTGTCACCAAAGGTCACAGTTCCTCCATAATAGGCATCCAGTGAGAGAAATCTAGATTTGTCTCCAGTCATGTGCTTCGAACAACCACTATCGAGGTACCAAGTGTTGTTCCCCCTCACTGGAACCTGCATGAAGAATTAAACATTAGTATCATGAACCCAGGTTTCCTTGGGTTCCTGTGTAATAGGAGTGGGATTATTTTTCATAACCCAAATTTTCTTAACATAATTTTTATTTTTCTGTGTACTACTTTCTCTCTTTAAACAATTCATCTGCTAATGTCCAGTTTTTCCACAGAAATGACAAACAATACTACTCGGCAAATTAACATACTTATTTTCTTTTTGGAACTTCTTCTTGAAACCTAGTCCTTCTGTTCTTTTGGTCTGAGCATTTGTAATCCAGCTAGGAACTATGTACTCAACAGGTTTCTTACCTTTCTTAGCCTTCTCAAGTTCCCCCTCAAGTTTGGCTTTCTCCATTTTGACTTTCTCTAAGTCCGATTTCAGTTTTTCAAAATTGGTGAATTGAGCTAGAGAAGGAAGTTCAGAATTACGTGAGTCTATTCCTGATTTTAACATAGAAAGTTCAACATTTAAGAGTATGTTATCATGCTTTAAGTTTTCTAAGGTCTCTTTTAAAACACGATTGTCATCAAAAAGACTAAAGAATCTATATTGAATGTCAAATTTCATGTTGTCAACCCACTCACTATTTTCTTGCTAAGTGATCAAAGCTTTATCACTTTGTTGTTTTGCTTTATGCAATTCTTTAAGCTCTTCTTGAATATCCAAGACAACATATATTAGATTCTTTTTAGAGAAATGTTTTAGATCACTTTCAGAAAACCATACCTCAGCTTCAAGTTCCTTCAGCTTAGCCTTTTCATTTGATTTTGCCATTAGGCACAGATGAGCTGTTTCTTCAGGAGATTGATCTTCTTCTTCTTCTGTATAAGTATCTCCCCAGGCGGCTAGCATTTCTTTCTTCACATTGTCTTTGGTGAAGTAAGGCTTATACACTCTGGATTCCTTGGATTGCTCCTTAGGTTTGTTCTTACCGTCCTTGAGTGGACAATCTTTAATGAAGTGATTTTCTCTGGAACCAGTGGGCTTCTTGTTTCTGTCAAACCTTCTATTATTCATTATCTTTTAGAATCGTTTGACTAACATAGCCATCTCCTCTTCATCAACTTCAGATTCCTCTGAGTCTAAAGCCTTTAGAGCAAGACTCTTGTTTTTGGAACTTTCGTTGTTGGAACTCGGATGCAATTCATAGGTCATAAGTGATCCATCCAGTTGTTCCATATTGAACTTAGTGAAGTCCTTAGCTTCCTTCATGGCAGTAACTTTGGATCTCCATCGTTCATCATGTGGAAGACTTCTCAAAATCTTTCTAGCCTGTTCATCAATAGGAATGTGCCTGCCAAGGGAGTTTAATTCATTAATTATGTCGTTAAATCTGGTAAACATTTCTTCTATTGTTTCCTTGGACTGCATTTCAAACCTTTCATATCTAGACATCAGTAAATCAATGTTAGAACGTTTTACCTCGTTTTTTCCTTCATGAGTGAACTCGAGTAGATCCCAAATCTGTTTAGCAGTCTTGCACCCCATGATACGATTATGCTCATAAGGTCCAAGACCACAATGTAAATACTTTATTGCTAAAGCATTCATTTCGAGTTTCTGATAATCTTCTTTGTCATAGTCAGAAATAAGTTTAGGAACTACCTCATTTTTATCATTTGTTGCGTTTACCTCATAGTCACCAGCTTCAATAACACGCCAAACTTGATAATTCTCAGCCTTAATGAAAATCTCCATTCTGTTCTTCCGGTAGGTATAAAACTTACCGTTAAACATAGGTGGACGTTGGGTTGAGTACCCTTTTTCAAGTTTTTCCTTGTAGTTCATTTCTCCTCAAGATCTTACTCAGCAAAATTATCTGCTTACTTGTGAGAACCTTGCTCTGATACCAATTTTTAGTTGAAACGAACACTACAAGAGGGGGGGTGAATTGTAGTTAAGTTCCTACTGATTACTTTTGCAAATTTAAAACAGAATATAAAGGGAACTTGATAGTGCACACACAGTTTTACGAGGAAACCTTCCAGGGCCCAATTGAAAGTAAAACCTCGACCCTTCTAAGGGATTTCAACACACAAACAATCCACTATAATAGGGCAAAGATGAAATTACAAACCTATTATAATCCAGACCTTTATATACAAGTTCCAATTAGAACTTGTAGCACGGTAAGACTCAATCCTACCCAATTCATATCCCCTGACTTGAATTCACTCATACTCTCACAGTACCAATGCACTCTTTATCACAAAATAATTTCTACTGTATGTGATTGTAAATCTCATGCACTCTCACCCAATTACCCAATCAATTACAGTAAATAAAATGTCTAGAATATGTTAATTAGGCAAGCTATGCATAAAACCCGAAACTAATATGACAAGATAAAGCTTGGCAAACTTACACTTTGATAAAGCTCACAAGATTTTCTTCACGCATAAACTTACAAAAATCGAAAGCAGTTTTACCTCTACTATTTATACAAGTATAACTTGTATAGAAAGTAGGTTTTCAAAAGATAAAGATGTTAACTTTCCTTATCTCAAAATACGATTTTTGGTAAATCATTTTATTGGAGAAAAATCCTTTCCGAAAAATACAAAAAGATATATATAAAAGAATAATATCGTTTTGCAACTGATTTTAGGAAAATAAATTAAAACAAAATCTTTTTCCAAAATCTATCTTTTTATATTTTTCCAATTTTATCTTTTTGCCAAATAAGCTTGTCACGTCTCTAATAGATTTCATGCATATCTTATTAACATATTTAACAATAAATCTAGAAGATAAAATCTTAATTAAATTAATATCTCTATGTCGCGCTTCTGTAATTCTGAATATCTTGGGCTTCACGCAGGCCAGGAACAAGTTCCTACTGTCGCTTAGTCTCCAGCTCACAACTGGAACTTCGCAGCCTAAGTTCCTTGTGGAACTTACTGTCTTTAGCTTACAACATTCAAGTTCATGTTAGGGAACATTCCTGTCAAGGAATTTAGTTCTTGTTAGAGAACTCTTCTTCTATTGATTAACTCTTTAAATTAAGATTCTTCAAGTCTTCATAATACAAGATGTTCTTCCTCCACCAAGGTCCATTTCTCTTGTACTTAAACGACACTTGTAAACCTTTAGTTGAGTTTGATTTAGTTTAAGTTCATCATCATCAAAACTTATAAGCTTCAGCATTGGTGGTCTTAAAACTTGAGAATTAGGGGGTATTTATAGGAAAATAAAAGGGTTAATTTGTAAATAAAAAAAGTAAATAAATTAAAATTCAAGGATTATTTTGGTAAATACCAAGATTTTGGTAATAATAAGAATCTTGATATTAAATCCTTTCGTTTTATATGTAACAAACTTTCTTAATCTGTTTTGCAACACTTAAACTGACAAAATAAAGAAAACCGTAATAAAATCAACTCTAATATTCACATAATAAAAGGGTTCTAAAATTCCATGGTATATAAAAAAATATATATATGACCAAGCCAGGTCATAACTCAAAAATAATACTCACATGGTATACGATATCAGGGTGCCTAAATTTAATTAGTGATTATTATATTCACCAAGGTATTAAAACAACACTTATACAATAAGATGTCAGCTCTAAGATGTCAGCTCTAAATGATACACAAAGACCTTAGGTTACAATACTAATAGGGTTGGACAAAATATTTCAGAGTAAGTAAAAAGAAAAATAACCCATGCCTTTATTAGATAGTACATATAAATTTACCCAAGAACATCTAAACATACGACAAATCCTTATAAATACGAGCATTACAAATAATAACCCTTATTAAAAATATAAAGTAAATTAAATCATATAAAATCATAAAATTGACATGGTCAACGTGAAAATACATCATACAATATTATTTCATACGACATAAACTCAAGGTGGTCAAGAGTAAAATATATTCCCTTAACCGAATGACCTAAAAAAAATGATGAACTCTAATCTTGCTTTACTGTACTAAAACACAAATTTATACTTATCATAGTCGTAAAAATAAAAATAAAATATACAAACTAGATCAAAACAACAGACTAACAAATATAACAGAAAACCAAATTCACGTCTGCGAAGCAAATCAACGTAACAGAAATTACTATTTGGAATAGTGTCAAATAGTGTTTGAATAGTGATATGCAATACATGACACATATTGTAGACACCCATATGTGTCTCCCCAAAACCAAACCTAGTGATGAATACCTTTCATGTCATTTGATTATCGAACAAAGCAAAAGTGTGAAAATTCTAGTGATGAGGATGTTTTTATTAATATATCTCTTCTTTCTGTTTTTGAAAATATTTCTTTTCTTACCCTATTTATGAAAAACGTGCATTCCAGTTTAGTTTGGTCCATGATATGGGTCCAATAATTGTTTAGTTGGATGGGGTTTGAAAAGACCTTTCCAACAATATATTATAAGCCAAATTCCGATGAATAATGTGGAAGTTATGGCCAAAATACTAAACTGGACTCGAACTGGATCTTACCTACGGCCCAATGATCATGGGGAGGGTCCAAAGGTCTAATCATATTACTACACTAATTAGGATTAATTAGAAGCTTCTATAAGTTTTTAAAAGATCTTAATTATCCTTTTTGAGTTAAATAAAAACTTTCCTTTTTTAAAACTTTCCTTTTTCTTAAATCCTAATTCTATTCGAATTTAAAGATCTTCAAAGACAGTTAGATATTATTTTCGTGCCTCATAATATTTATCCAAATTTTATATGGTTGGATAAATCTTAAAATTATCTTTACAATGATATATTATAATATTAAATCCGAGCTATAACGAAAAAGATATGAATGAGATACAAAACTCTATCCAAAACTGACACCGTCCTACTATTTCGGCCATATCTTTTTATCTACAAAATATTTTAATCTGATTCTAATTGGGTTGGAAAGTAGACTTCAATAACTTTCCAACGACATATTATATGCCTTATTTGTAGGGGTGAGCAAAAATTCCGGGTATCCGGAATTGGAACCGAAACCGGTTAGGAACTGGCGGGTCCGAAATCGGAATTGGACCCGGTGGTTCCAATTCCGGGTAATAAATTAAGGACCTGGTTATAACCAATTCCAATTCCAATTCTAAAAATTTTGGAACCGGAACTGGTTGGATACCAGGTTACTTAATATATGCTAAACTAAATAAATTTTAAATAATAAAAATAAATTGAATGTATCTAATTTGTAAATTAAAAAAAATATTATTAATACCTAACATAAATACAAATAGCCTAATGCATATATATCCTTAAAAAAAAGCTTAATGCATATATAAATATAAGTATTAAACGCTAAAAATGAACCTAACTAAAATAAGAATTATAATTTGTATTATAACAATTACATACATAAGTGGGTACCCAAAACCGGAACCAGTACTCGGTGGTTCCAATACCAATTCCTATATTTTAGGACCCGGTTGAACCAATTCCAATTCCGGATCCAAATTTTAGGACCCGGTTCCAACCAATTCCAAGTCCGGGTCCTAAAATTTTTTATCGGGTACCCGGTTTGCTCACTCTTAATTATTTGTACTTCTGGACCAAAAGATATGATAAAAACAAAATTCGCAAAAACAGCTGTCCATCGAGTTTTATTTCGATTCGAATTCGGATTCTTTTCTTATTCTTCGACCCTCTTTTTTTCTCTATAAATAGAGGTCATATCTCCCCTTTTTCAAATCACCAACTCTCATCAAGAATCTCTTGATTTCTATCTCTCTTTCTAAACTAGCCTTTTACAAACACAATTCCTCATACATTAGCACTAGACACACCTAGCATAATTCGAAGGTGCCTTCGCGCTAGACGTGAAAGGTTTTAATTTATGAGGGTTTGGTCCTAAATCTCTCTTTCAATTATTTAATTTAATTGTTTTGATTATTATTGTCCTTAAAGTTATTAACGTGTGTATTTTGTTATTACAAAGAGATACGAGGCATCCAAGTAAGTGCTTTAATTGATTTATTGATTTTATGATATAGAAATCCTGCTTAGATTGTTATTTTGATTCCTAGTATCATGTTAGGATGTTTTATTGATTCTGAGTATCATGTTTAGGATGTTCCTAGTATCATGTTCGGATGCTTTCTTTAGTATGATATTTAGGGTGATTTGCTTATATCAATTATGATTTCTATGATGTCTTTATTGTCTTTCCTAATAACATGTTAGTATCATGTTAGGGCTAAAGCTTTAATTTTTATTGTTTAGTGATATGTTAGGGTTTGTTATTAATCTTGTTAGTATCATGCCTAGGATCTTGCTATTATGCTTTAACATGATTATTTTTATAATTGTAATGATTAATTATGATGATTATAATTATTATTTTGATTATTATGTTGCTTGATTATATTTATTTTTATTTCTTGATCACACCTTTTATGCATGTTTAAAGGGAATTTGTACTTGTAATCATGCTTAACAAGATAATTAATAATCTTGTTTAGGGTTAATTTGATTATAATTCAAGTGATCGCCAATAATAGTTTTATATGTGCATTAATATTCAACCAACATAGATAAACAGGTTTAGGGTTAACCTATTGATTGCATGTTAGTCAGAAAGCGCACGTGAATACGATCAGAATAAAGTAGAGGTCTATTATTAGGGCAGGTTCAATCTCTTTTAGGTTTGATTTGTACCTTCATCCCGAACTACCAGTCATGGTTCCAGACCTATTGGAGTTGACGATCTTCTGGATCGTTAAGGGGTGTAACCTTCACCTTGTGAACGGTTTACAAGTTCCTAAAACTTGTTGGCGACTCTTTTGCTCTATCTTCCTTCCCTTTGGACGCCACCGTACTTAAGTGTATGATTACAGTGGGGTTCAAGTTTGGGATAATGCTTGAAATATTCCCTACACGTATGAAAGCCAGCCGTCCCAATTAGCGTCAGATAAATATTGATACAATTTATCCTAATTGAAATTTATTGGATACAATATTAACCGCGGTGGATAAATAAAAGGTAACGTTAATTCACTATTGACAAAAGTTTATTAAAATTGACGAAATAATACACAAATTAGACTGAAATAAGCAAGTTAACAAAAATATATAAGATGAGAAAAAAAGGAAAAAGAAAAATGATTGAAAAGGAGGAAAAAAACAAAACAATGTAAGTTCCATCACATGCATATCTCCACTCATCTATATCACGTCGTGGTTAAAGCCATGCGTTGGTATGGTGATCCGAAATGTACGCTGCCAATACAATATAATATAACCGAAATCAAGATAAATGCTCCACTATCTGTTCTTACCGAAATACAGACTGTATTATTTCTGTACGCGTAACATTCTAACCATCAAGTTCCCACTGTCCCGCAAATTGCTCACGTCTTTATATTTATCATGCTAGATAAATATTGGTACAATTGGCCCGAATTGAAATTAATCGGATCCAATATAAATTGAGGGAAAATAAAAAAAAATAAAAAGGTAGTATTATCTTAGCCCACAACTCATAATGGTAAAAAGTGTTCATTCAAGGAGGTCCCTTTAGAACTACAACATGTAGTACCTATTTAGATGTGGGAATGTTTGTCATTTCCCTACATTGGTTGGGCATGAGTCCTTAGAGTAGTGGACTTTATAACTTAGGTAAACTGGTCATATAACAGAGTAGTGCACAAATCACAAAAAAAAATAGATAAAATAATAATAATAATAATAATAATAATAATAATAATAATAATAATAATAAACACTCTAAAAGTCTAAGTGAACATATTTGTATACTTACTATACTCTAAAGGGTTAAATAATGCTTTCTTATAAAGAAAATGACACATTCCCCTGGCGAGACAAAAATTTTTACTTTATACGATACGATTATTATACATATACATATAAAAAATACGGTCTAAAATACTTACTTTTTACTATAAAAAGAAATTACCCTCATCCAAAATCTCCACTCACCGCTTGATTCTTATCTTCTTCCATCTTCCTTCTTACCCGAAAAAAAAAATCAAACAAAAACCACCATTGTAGACACCCAAATGTGTCTCCCCAAAACCAAACCCAGTGATGAGTACCTTTCGCGTCGAATCATAATCGAATGAAGCAAAAGTGTGGAAAGTCTAGTGTTGCGAATAGTTTTAATTTCTTTTCTCTTCTCTCTGTTTTTGAAAACTAATTTTAAGAAAACAGTCAATCCAGTTTGGTTGGTCCATGATATGGGTCCAATAGTAGTGTAGTTGTATGGGGCTTGACAAGAGTTTTCCAACGATATATTATAAGCCCAATTCCGATGAATATTGAGGAAGTTATGACCAATTTACTAAATTAGACCTGGTTTGAGCCTTATGTGCGGCTCAATGATCTAGTAGATGACCTAATATGATTTATCATTCCTAATGCAATTAGGATTGGTTTTAGTCTTCTAGATTCTTCTACAAGGTTCTTTTCATTCCTAATTCAATTAGCATTGATAAATTGACTTTTGTTGACTTTTCAGAGTTTTAATAAAAATCAAAGAGCATTTTTGAGGAAAATATACGATTTTATCATCCAGTACGGCAAACTTATCTGATTTTCGAAAACGTGTCAAAAACAGGTCTGGCGCCTGACACCTGGCATTGGCGCCTAGATCTAGGCCTGGCGCCTGGCGCCAGCCATTGGCGCCTGGCGCTAGTGTTGGCGCCTGGTGCCAATTAGTCAGGGTTGGCGCCAACTCTGTTTTACGTGCGCCAAGTGCTCTGTTTTGATATTTTATCTTTTTGGCTGATTTTCTCTATAAATAACGTATTAAAAACTCTGTTTTCATTCATCAACAATCAGTTTTAATTAATATTCACCTACAATCAATTTTCATTCATCAATTCTCTCTCATTCTCTTCTCTAATCATTCACCATCTCTCTCTCTTCTAAAAATTGCTTTTCACATACAAAATTCCGCATTCATTAGATCTAGAAGCATCTAGCCATATTCGAAGTTGCCTTCGCCCTAGATGTGAAAGTTTTAATTTCTGAGGGTTTGGTCCCAAATCTCTCTTTCAATTATTTAATTTAATTGTTTGATTATTTATTTTCCTTGAAGTTACTAACGTGTGTATTTTGTTATTAGAAAGAGGTACGAGGCACCAAAGTAAGTGCTTTAATGGTTTTAATTGATATTATGATGTAGAAATCATGTTTAAATTGTTATTATGATGTTCCTAGTATCATGTCTAGGGTAATTTTAATATTAAGTATGATTAAAAGTATGATGTTTCTTATGTTCTTCCTAATATTTGTGATTGTTAGTATCATGTTAGGATTAAAGATTTGATTTTTATTGCTTAGTGACATGCTAGGGTTTGTTATTAATCTTGTTAGTATCATGCCTAGGATCTTGCTATTATTATGCTTTAATATTAACATGAACATGATTATGGTCATAATTGTTATAATTTATAATTTATGATGATTATGATTATTATTATTGTTACTATTATTTTGATGATGATTATTTTACTTATTATGATTATTGTTATGATTATTATTATTATTATTATTATTATAATTATTATTAATGATATTGATTATTTATTATGTTGCTTGATATTTATTGTTATTGCTTGATCACATCTTTTATGCATGTTTAAAGGGAATTGGTACTTGTAATCACGCTTAATAAGATAATTAATAATCTTGTTTAGGGTTAATATGATTTATTTGTGCATTATATTCAACCAACATTGATAAACAGGTTTAGGGTTAACCCTATTGATTGCATGTTAGTCAAAAAGCGCACATGAATACGATCAGAATAAAGTAGAGGCCTATTATTAGGGCAGGTTCAATCTCTTTTAGGTTGGATTTGTACCTTCATCCCCGAACCCTTATTTGCTTCAAGACCTTATGGAGTTGACGATCTCTTGGATCGTTAAGGGGTGTAACCTTCACCTCGTGAACGGTTTACAAGTTCCTAAAACTTGTTGGCGACTCTTTTGATCTATCTTCTTCCCTTTTGGACGCCATCGTACTTTAGTGTATGATCACAGTGGGTTCAAGTTAGGGGATTAATGCTTGAAATATTCCTTACAACCATGTTTCAAGAAAACCAAGAAGATCAGCCTGTCTTCACCTTTGAGGTAGACATGAGGATAATAAGGGTGTAATTCATGTACATTGTGGGGCTAGTGGTCCTCCTAATGGCTATATTAATTTACTTGTTAATCCATAAGTAAAAACCCGAAAATTATTTCGGTGGAGCAGGGTAGAAATACATGTAGTGTCAGTTGTATTTCAATATTTTGTAATTTAGTAGTTTAGAATTACAAATTATAACATGTATTTTGGGAATTATGAATAAAAATCATTATTATTACTCGTTATCTTTGTTTTAAATAATAAAACGAGCGTCATTAAGTTTATAAAAATAATTAGCATTATAATAATAATTATTTGCAAAGAAAACGATAACTATAATAATAAAAGATAATTAATAATGATAATTACAAAGGTAAGATCAAAATTTGGTGTCTACAGATGGCTGCTCTATATCAAAAGGCTGCCCATCCTTGAAAGCTAACTCCTCCCTTGGAATTCTCCTATAAAAAGGAACATCCTCTGGGATATTGTGATGCCTCAAGTCTGCATTTGTGTTTCAAGACCTGTATTTATCCGGCAAACCTCGAATAAAGTTAGAATAAAAAGGATATTCAGCAGGTCCGTAAACACCCGTATTCCAACCGCTTCGACTTCATCAAGCCTACGCCTTACGCGTCTTCTCGCAATAGTTGGGTGAATAGCGCACTTTGAAGTTGCATGCCCTGCACACCCACAGATTTTACAAAATCTAAAGAGACCCTCATAAGGCAAATAGACCCAAATCACCCTATCTCCCTCCAAGGGAATACAGCAGCCTGGAATCAAAGGGATTGACAGATCAATGAGCACATGTGCTCTGAGCTCAGCATTGAGAGGTAAATTATCACCCTCCTGATCAATTTCTTCAATGTACCCTATATGCCGAAAGATCTGTCTTGCCCACCCAATTGTAAGGTAGGCTAGGGGAAGCCCATAAACCCTTACCCACATACTTATCAATGTGAAGTTCATCTACTGAGGTACGAAATCAGTTTTATACCTCCTAAAGTTAATAATCCTACCATCGATTAATCCCTTATTAGGCTATAATAATCTGCACCAGTGAGCATTCAGCATAATAAATGCACCAATAGCATTGGTTTCATGTAGTTGCCAAAACACCAAACCCAACAGCCGTATTGCCAAAACCAAAAAACGAGAGAAAGGATTAATCCTTTCGTGGGAGACGAGAAGTTGTTTGCAAGAACGAGAAAAAGCAACACCTTGAATACAGAAAAAGTGGATTGTTATCCACGGACATGAGAAACCTTGATGGTTAAATCTTTCCCACCTACTAGGAGCTAAATAATCTATACTCAACTAGCACTAGGAATATGATCTTAGCAAATCTTCAAGGATCACTAATGTTTGGGTCCAATTTAGTCCAATTGGGCCTAAGCACTAAATGATCCAATTAAAAGCCCAAGGTCAAGGTTCAACTCTCCAATTGTGCTAAAGTCAAAGGTCAGCCCACAAAGCAAGTCAATTGGGCTAAGGCCCAACCTCTCCATGTATGATGAGGTATAAAAGCCATCAATATTGATACATTCATAGATAATTCATATATAGATTCATATGTTCATTCATATATTCTGAGATATTCCATAAAAGCCTCAAGCAACAAACTCTCTTGCATAGTGTCCTCTTCTTACACATTGTACTGACTTTAGCATCGGAGGGGCCTTCCTCGGCAACACCCCCGAGGCTAGTTTACGTGTGTTTACTGTGCAGGAAACCTTCGGCCCAACATAACTTGGACCGAATCCAGCCTTCTCCATTTCAGCGGACCTTCGGCAAGGTCCCATTGTTTTCACCCGAAACAATTTGGCGCCGTCTGTGGGGAAGACTTTCAAAAATCTTTAAGCCAAATTCCTAACCAAGATCATCTTGCAATTATCTTAGCAGCAATGGCTAAGAACCGCAAGAGCAAAAGCCTCCGTCAAGGAGCGGGCGAAAAGCCTAAAACCCCTACACCATCACCCTCGCCGGACCGGAACTCTCCCAAGGGTGCCGGCTCGGGGGGAGGATCATACAAGGAGGATTCCCTATCTCCCGTAATTCATGACTCTCATTATAGGCCGGGTCACTCTCGGTCTAGCAGGGGTGAGTCCGATCATAGGACACATTCAGTGTCCCAAAGCCAACCATCGGCTGCGCGCCCTCATTCCCACACTCGGCCGAGGACCCCTTTGACGGGGCCCAGCTCGGAAGAGGTGGCAAGAGCGCTGGCAGTACTCATGGAGGCGATGAGGGCACAAAATATGCCACCACCTCGTGATCGAACTCCTCCGCATACCCGGCATCAGCGGAGGAAGTTAGACCATGATGGTGGGAAGCTTCCTTCCTTCCGGGAACTGGAAGAGTGGGAGGAGGATTCCTGGAAAAATGAAAAACAGAGGAAAAAGAACCCTCAATTTTTAAAAGGATCCTCATCCTCAAGACCAGAAGCGCATAAGAGCAGCAGCTCAGCTTCTCGGCCAGAATCTACTCACCGAGAACCTGAGACTGTTCGCAGAAGCGTCCTTGACCGACTCGGCGGCAAGGAACCGAGCGTGCGCAGTCGCCTCTCGTTCCCTGCAGCCGAGGCCCAGACTTCCCAGCCAGGGACGAAAACCACTCCTACCTCTCTAAGAGGGCGGAGGGCGGAGCGCGGTCCCTTCGGCCAGGAACAAGGGCAAGGTCGTTATGCTACCCGCCAGTTCACCATTCGAGCAATGGATACTTGAAGAGCGCGTACCCACGGTTAAAATACCGTCGCACATCACATATGACGGGACCACGGATCCGAAGGATCACGTGGCCTCGTATGAGACTCATATGCATCTCTGCCCCAGATCCGAGGCGACTTGGTGCAAATATTTCCCAACCACTTTCAAGGGGGTCGCGCAAGCGTGGATCTCCAAGGGAGTAAGGCAAGGCTCCGTAACAGGGTAGGATGATCTGTCCTCCAAGTTCAGGAGCAAGTTTTCCACGGCAAACCGCCGAGAGAAGACTACCGCAGAGCTCATGAGTCTGCAACAGGGGGAAACCGAAAGCCTCCGAGACTATCTGACCCGTTTCAGTAACGAGTCATCTAGCGTCTCTCAGCTGGACCAGGGGCTAGCCGTTTTTGCAATGCAGAATGGCCTTCAGCCCGGAAAGTTCCTAGACTTCATGGTCATGCATACCCCGCAGACCTTGGAGGAAGCTCTGAATGCCTCGGATAAGTTCATCCGAGCCGAAGAATGGAACAAAGCGAAAACCCAACCTCAATTCGGGGGAGGGAAACAGAGACAAATACCCTTGTCTGAAGGCCAAGGCCATAAGGCAAAGGGAAAGTCAAAGGCCCCGGAGCAATCTTTGGCCATCGACCCAAAGAAGGAAAGATCTGCCTCATACACAGGCAGATACGAGTCCTACACTCCGCTCTCTCTTCCACGCGCCAAAATTTACAGCGTGACGAAGGAGGAGCAGAGTTACCGAAAGCCGAGACCACTCCCAGAGTGGTATCAGCGAAAAAATAAAAATCAGTGGTGCGAGTTCCACGAGTCTTCGGGACACAACACTGAGGAGTGTATCCAACTGAAGGACCAGATAGAGGACATGGTCCGGAAGGGATACTTGAAAAAATACATCGCGGATCACCGCGAGAAAAAAGAATCCGAGAGGTCAGCAAAGGACCCTCGGCAGGACCTCGACTTCCCCCGGAAAAACAGTAAAAAGCCGGAGGGGAAATTCCCTCCGATCAATGTTATCTCGGGAGGAATATACTCTCGGAGGGAGCACAAGCGCCACCTTAGAGCTTTGACTCACCAGGTGAACAACGCTGACATTCAATCTCCCCAGTCGCCGGTGCCGAACATGACGTTCACAGCCGCCGACTGCCGGGGGATTACGTTCCCTCACGAGGATCCGTTGGTGATCATCGCCACGGTGGCCAACCACGACGTCAGTAAGGTCCTTGTTGACGGTGGCAGTGGAGCAAACATTCTGTTCCGAAAGGCCTACAATCAAATTAAGCTGAAGCCCAAGCACCTTACGCCGGTACCCTACCCGGTATCCGGGTTCAATGGGGCTTCAACTTATCCAGATGGGAAGGTGACACTTCCTGTCACCATCGGTTGCGATGAGGCAGCCCGGAACGTCATGATTGAATTTTTGGTCATCGACGCTCCTTCAGTGTACAACGTGATTTTGGGGAGACCCATAATTCACGAGATCCAAGGGGTCGTCTCAACTTATCATCAGCTGATGATTTACGTCTCAGACGCCGGCTTCCCCGAAAGGATACAGGGCAACCAAAAGGACGCCCGAAGGTGCAACTACCTCAAGCCATCCAGTAGTCGCCCAGATGACGACAAGGATGAGGAGGAGAAAGAAAAAGAAAGAGAGCCAAGCACAAAAAATCCAAAAGGCCTAAGTGCTTCGGCCCAAGGATCTGTGCCCAGAGAAAAAGGGCCCGAAAGGGAAAAGGCTAGCTCTTCAGCTGAGCCGCAAGACTCAGAGAGCCAGCCGAAGAACAAAAAGACGGGGACACCTGCTGACATTGGCAGCAGGCCAGATTCTGAAGAGTCCAGTCCATCGGCAATGGACATGGACCAACAGACTGAAACAGTTGAGTTGGCCGAAGGAGACGGTGAGAAATGTGTAGCAATCGGGATGGACCTTGATCCGAACACCCGTTGTGAACTTATTCAGCTCCTTCGGGACAACAGAGATGTGTTTGCTTTCTCGGCAGCTGATATGCCCGGGATAAGTTCAGACCTCATCTCCCATAAGCTTAATGTTGACCCGACGTGTCGACCAGTTAAGCAAAAGAAGCGGAATTACTCCGCCAATAAGAACCGAGACATCGCAGCCGAGGTCAAAAAATTATTGGAGGCAGGATTCATCGAACCTTGCCAATATCCAGAATGGCTGGCAAATGTGGTGATGGTTCAGAAGCCCAATGGTACCTGGAGGATGTGCGTTGACTTCACGGACCTAAATAAGGCTTGTGCAAAGGATTTCTATCCCTTGCCGAGGATCGATCAGCTAGTCGATTCGACAAGTGGCCATGCCTTGCTTAGTTTCATGGACACATTCTCGGGGTATCATCAGATCTTTATGCACCCCGACGATTGAGCAAAGACAGCATTCGTCACGAACGCTGGGGTGTACAATTACAAAATGATGCCCTTCGGATTGAAAAATGCGGGGGCAACCTATCAAAGGCTGGTGGATCAAGTTTTCGCCGATCAAAAGGGCCGAAACATGGAAGTCTATGTTGACGATTCGATCGTCAAAAGCAAAAAACTAGAGGACCATGTAAAGGACCTGGCTGAAACTTTCGCCACCTTGAGAAAGCATCAAATGAAGCTGAATCCGAAGAAGTGTGTCTTCGGCGTGAAGTCAGGGAAATTCCTTGGGTTCATGGTCAGCAAAAGGGGGATTGATGCCAATCCCTCTAAAGTCAAAGCGGCGCTCGACCTTCCTGAGCCGAAAACGAAGCGGGATGTTCAGCGGCTCACCGGAAGAATGGCAGCCCTCTCGAGGTTCATTTTCAGAGCTTCGGATAAGGGGTTACCTTTCTTCAAAGCTCTGAAACTCCCGAAAACAAAAGAGCTCGTTTGGGAGGAAGAGCAAAAAGACGCCTTTAAACAGCTTCGGGAGCATCTGGCTCAACTCCCAACGCTGGCTAGCCCAGCTGAAGGAGAAACTTTGTACCTATATGTGGCCGTTAGCCCAGCCACCATCAGCGCAGTATTGCTGAAGGAAGAGAGTAAGAGTCAGCAACCGATCTACTTCGTCAGTCATACACTGACGGATGCCGAGACTCGCTATCCTCTACTCGAGAAAGTTGCTTTCGCGGTAGTAGTAGCTGCTCGGAAGCTGAGGCCCTATTTTGATTGCCATCAGATAGTGGTCTTAACTGATCAGCCGTTGGAAAAAGTTCTCGGCAAGGTTGAAAAATCTGGTAGGCTAGCCAAGTGGGCTTTTGAGCTCACCGAATTCAGCATCAGCTACCGTCCGAGGGCTGCCATTAAGGCTCAAGCTCTAGCGGATTTCTTGGCCGAATGCTCATACCAAGAAGCGCTAGACAGTGAAAAGAAAGTCTGGACCGTGTTTACGGATGGATCTTCCACCGAAAACGGTTCGGGGGCAGAAGTAGTGATAACTTCTCCCGAAGGCAAATCCTTTGAGTATGCACTAAAGTTTTCTTTTAAGGCCTCGAACAATGAAGCCGAGTATGAGGCAGCAATCGCCGGCCTAAAATTGTGCATCTCCTTGGAAGCCGATCATGTCTGCTTAAAAACAGACTCTCAGCTAGTTGCATATCAGATCAGTGGCAGCTACGAGGCCAAAGAGCCCTCCATGATAGCTTATCTTGCCAAGATCAAATCAATCATTGCAGAGCTGAAAACTTTTGAGGTTCAGCTGATCCCAAGGGGTCAGAATACTCAAGCCGATGCACTCTCCAAACTTGCTAGTTCATCTTTTACCGAGCTGAACAGATCTGTATATGTAGAAGTGCGTCGAGAGAGAAGTGTCGACGAAGCACCTGAAGTGTGCTGCGCTGACCTAGAGCCTAGTTGGATGGACCCCATCCTAGCTTTCAAGCTTCGGGGAGAAACTCCTGAAGATAAAGCTTTGGCCTCCAAGATGAAGAGAACCAGCTCTAGGTTCATTGTCTTCAGGGGGGAACTTCTGAAAAAGTCCTTCTCAGCCCCATTGCTGAAATGCGTGGGACCAACAGATGCAGATTATATCCTACGTTAGATTCACCTCGGCATCTGTGGGAACCACATTGGGGGAAGAACCTTAGCCCACAAGGCAGTGAGGGCTGGATATTACTGGCCCACCATGATCGCAGATGCTAAGGAGCTGGTTCGGAAATGCGAAAAATGTCAAAAATACGCTCCAGTTATCCATCAGCCAGCAAGGGATCTTCAGCCGATCCTTAATCCACTCCCGTTTGCCCAATGGGGACTGGATATACTGGGACCATTTCCAGAGGCTGTGTACCAGAAAAAATGGCTGATAGTTGGTGTCGACTACTTCAGTAAATGGATCGAGGCCGAAGCAGCCTCGAACATTACAGAGCAAACTGTCAGAAAATTTATCTGGCAGAATATCATCACTCGCTTTGGCATCCCGAGAGTATTTGTCTTCGATCATGGGAGGCAATTTGATAACTTACCGCTGAAGCGGTATACAGATCAGTTCGGCATCAGACTGGCATATTCAGCGGTATGCCACCCGCAAAGTAACGGACAAGCCGAAGCTGCAAATAAACAGATCTTAAATGCCCTCAAGAAGAGGGTGGAAGATCAAAAGTCCAAATGGCTAGAGGAGCTCCTTGGAACCCTTTGGTCCCTTCGGACAACTGAAAAAGAGGCAACAGGCCACTCACCTTTTGAACTGGTGTATGGTGCCGAAGCCGTCCTTCCAGTGGAAATTGGCTCTGAGAGCCTTCGAGTGCACCACTTCTCGGCTGAGAATGAGCGACTGATGAGGGAATCTCTCGATTTCCTCGACGAAGTAAGAGACTCAGCCCGAGATAGAATGGCCGCCTATAAGCAGAGAATCAGCAAATTTTATAACCGAAGGGTCCATGCAAGGCCTCTCAAAATTGGAGACCTTATCCTTCGGAATGCTGCTGCAGTTCAGAAAGGCCGAATCCATGGGAAACTCTCAGCTGCATGGGAAGGACCTTATGAAATTTATGATGAGCTTCAGCCAGGGACATACCGACTTCGGCAGTTGGATGGAACTGAGTTGAAAAATCACTGGAACGCTGATGTACTGAAAAAATACCATGTGTAAACCCTTCGGGGCAGAACAATCTTTGTAAGTACATTTTGAACTAATGAAAGGCCTTGGAGCCGCCATTTATATAAATGTTTACAACTTTTTATCCTTTCAAAATTTTCTTTGTTCTATCTACTCTTTAAGGGTTTTTTATTCAGCCTCGTCTGAAACCTTCGCCTTCGGGTAACTGGGTTTCAGATTGCTGACAAAACTCGTCTTTTTAAAGAACACTGGTCTTTCAGCTGAAGTCAAACTTCAGTAAGACTTGTTCTCCAAAGACATGAGTCCATGGACAATTCTGGGATATTGCCTTAACTGAGCCTTGTATCCCAGAGAGCCATTATCCAAAACATTGCCTTAAGTTGGCCCTGTGTTTCGGGTATCCATTTTTCAAAGATAGACAGAAAATCAAGGATAACAGCAACAGTTGAAAATTTTTAAATCAGCCTCGTCTGAAACCTTCGCCTTCGGGTAACTGGGTTTCAGATTGCTGATAAAACTCGTCTTTTTAAAGAACACTGGTCTTTCAGCTGAAAACAAACTTCAGTAAGACTTGTTCTCCAAAGACATTAGTCCATGGACAATTCTGGGATATTGCCTTAACTGAGCCTTGTATCCCAGAAAGCCATTATTCGAAACATTGCCTTCAGTTGGCCCTGTGTTTCGGATATGCGTCTTTTTAAAGAACACTGGTCTTTCAGCTGAAGTCAAACTTCAGTAAGACTTGTTCTCCAAAGACATGAGTCCATGGACAATTCTGGGATATTGCCTTAACTGAGCCTTGTATCCCAGAAAGCTAATATCCAAAGCATTGCCTTCAGTTGGCCCTGTGTTTCGGATATCCAACTTTCAGATGAAGTCAATCTTCAGTAAGACTTGTATCCCAGAAGCATTGCCTTCAGTTGGCCCTGTGTTTCGGATACCCATTTTGAAGAAGTGAAGAAATTGCTTATTCAGCTGAAGTCATACTTCAATTTCTGGGGGGGCAAGAAGCACTCTCAGTGCAAGTATGTTCAGCAGAATTGAAGAAACAGAAACAGTAAAGCATTCAAAAACAAAGCAACTGAAGAAAAGAGCATCAGATTAATAATTCATGCTCAGAAATTGAGCTACAAGTTCAATTAAACTGTATCGGCAGCCGCCCACAAGCGGAAAATAACAGCTGCCGAAATACGTACATAAGCAAAAATAAATAAACTGTTGTACGACAAGGCAAGCTGAAGCAAAAAACAAGGCAAAAAATTCAGAAAGCGGCAAGTCTAAAGTTAAGCACATGATGAACCGCAAGATTCTCAAGACGACTGCCCGAGTTCCTATGCTTCAGCCTGAGGATCAGACTGATCAGCGTTGAGCCCCATGGTGGCCTCAGCCCCAGCAGCAGAAGAAGCGGGCTTTGCACTCTGCCGAGCCTCCCTTTCCCTCTGTTCAGCTTCCAACTCCATTCTCTCAGCTTCCTCTTCGGCTTCCTCAGCCTTAAGAATTTCAGCTTCGACTGGAGTTGCATACTTCATATGAGGGTCTTCGGGATTCTGGACCCATTCAGCACATTTAGACCAGTCCAGCTTCGGTTCAGCATGAAGGCAGACTCTTCGGCATACACTGAACCCGTTTCTGAAACCCATCTCATATTCCTCTTGGGTATAGACACGGACTTTGAGTAGAGCCTCAGCATCAGCCAGCTTCTTCTGGGTCTCCTCCAAGTCTTCCTTGGATTTCTTCAGCTCATCAACGAGCTTGGAGGAGGAACCTTTCAGCTCATTCAGCTCCTGCTGAACTTGGGAAGCCTTTGTCTGAGCTTGGGCCACTTCAACTTTTTTGGTCATCAGTTGATCCTCAGCCTCATGGAGTTTAGCTCTCTGAGCTTCGGCAGCAGCAACAGCCTCTGAGAGTTGGACATCTTTGGCCTGGAGCAGCTCTTCAGCAGCCATTCGGCTGGCTTCAAGAGCTTCTAGACGTTGCTGCACTTCAGCTTGTGCAGCAGCTCCTTCCTGAATACGGCTCTCAACAGCAGCCTTGAATTTGGAGACGTCCACTCCCATATGCTCCTGGAGGAATTTTTCCCCTTCCATCAGTGGGGGAAAAACTTCCTTCTCCATAGCGTCGCAGAAGGTTTTGAGGGCTTCAGCAGCTCTTTTCTCATACTCCTCACCCTTCTGCTGCTTCTCTTCAGCTGCTGCTTGCTTCAGCTTAGCAAGCTTTAATTCCTCTTCAGCTACCTTCTTGTCGTGCACAGCAGCGTCTACCCTATCTTGTAGGGTATCTATCAGCTCTACAGTGAGAGTCTGATTGTGCACGAACTGAAAACAGGAAGACAAAAAAAAAATAATAAATAAAAAAAATAAATAAATATATATATATTTATAATAATAAAAATAGAGCTGAATTTCAGAGGAAATGAAGACAAGGAAAATTACCTGCATCATCAGCAGTTGGTTAGACCTGGCTGGGTCAGGAACTGATCTGCTGGATTCGCCCATCCCAGCAGTGGCCTTCAGCGACCAGATCCTTGCCCTATCTACTTCGGACATGCCAGCAAAATCGCCGAAGTAGGCTGCAGCTCCTTCTCGGTTCTGACCCCATATGAGGTCCCAGATGTGGTCTGGGATTGGAATTCGAGGGGCCGAGAAACCCATTTCTCCAGATTGCAGAGTCTGGAAGGAAGGGAAGGATGACGATGGAGCTTGATTAGCTTTGGATGGCTCAGCATCATCCTTCTCAGAGGAGTCAATTACTATGACCTCCTCTTCTTCAGGGGTGAGGACGAAAGTCTCAACCTCTCTTGCGATGTCTGCCGTGAAGCCCTCAGCACTAGACATCACGGCATCCTTGTTTTCGTGCTCAGCAGCACTCTCCTTAATTTCTTCTTGGACCGCTCCTTTAGATTCGGGAGTTCTCTGATCCACCTCCATCTCAGGAGGTGGCGGAGGGGTCTTTTGAGGTGATTGGGGTGGTGGCCGGGGAACCCTCGGCGATCCATTGCCTTCCTCGGGTTCCCTTATTGCAACGCCGATGGTCATCGGCCTCCGCTGAAAGTCATGAGGGCCGATGATGGCCATCCTTCGGCGCCTTTTCAGAAGGGGCTGCTCGTCCATATCTGAGTCTGAAGACTCTCCTTGTATTTGGTCTTCGGGACGAACAGGAGCTTTCCCTTCTCTATGTCTGTCACTCTCTTCAGACTGTAACAGACAGGGGGGAGGAAGAATGTGAGTAAAAAAAAAAAAAAGAAAAGAAAAAAGAAAGACAAAGTTAAGTCTGAAAGCTCACCGAGGTCTTCAGCAAAGCCTCGTCTTCTTCAGCTGCTCTAGCTGCAGCTTCTGCTTCAGCAGCTCTGGAGGACCCTTCTCCTCCTTCGCAAGCTTCGAGAACCCGTGCAACCTCTTCGGCTGTACGGGCAGCTTCAGCTTCTTCGTCCAGCAGCTGAAACCAGGGGTCTCTCTTCTTCCACCAAGGCTTCTGCCTCTGATACAGAGCAACAGCCTCAATTTGGAAGTGGGAAGAGTCTAGATGAACTTCCCTATGCCTCGGCTCAGTGATAGACGGGGCCCGTTCAGTTACAACTCGTTCTCGGTTGACACCAAGACGAGCGTAGTTAATGCCAACGTTGGTCTCGTCCCACTCTGAAAAAGGAAAGGGGAAAGGTTAGTTCAGATAGGTTGGCACAGCATAAAAAAGCGAAGCGAGAGAAGAAAAAGAGATAGTTAAAAAGCCTCGGCCCCAGCCGAAGAAGCTTACCATCCTTAAACTTTCGGCTAAGGCCAACAGCTGCTAGCATGTTCTCTTGGAAAACGTAATGCGTATCGGGGAGCCAAGTCTCCGGGATATGCTGCATTCGGCCACTGCCCCCCCGGTTCGGCAGCTTGCCGAAGATATGTTACTGATCAAGGTTCGGATCCGCCCCGTTATCTGCGGGGGGACCTAGACTTCCCATTTCGGGATCAGGCTCAGCGAGGTACCGGGGAGCGCTGAAGACGCAAGGGTGGCCCGGATCTGTGGGTGCCCTAACCCAAATCCATTGACCTCTCCAGTCCTTGTCTGAAGAGTCGTTTGGCCACATGGTTAGGTATTAGGGCCGGGACTCAATCCGGTACCACCCAGAACCATGGCTTCCGTGCCCACTTTGAATATTTGGCACTAGCCGATGGAGCTTTTTGAAGCAGTGCAGGTTCGGCACATACTTGAAGAACTTGCAGACCCATAAGTATGTCATCACCCTTCGGATGCTGGTGGGAGTTAACTGACATAGAGAGATGTTGTAATGGATCAGCAAATCTCGGACGAATACGTCCAAAGGGAACCTCAGCCCGTACTGAAGCTGTCTTGTGTACACTCCCACATACCCCGGGGGTGGACGATGGATTCTATCGGATGCCGAGGGCATTCGGCACCAATACCCATCAGCTTCAAAAATGCCGTAATGCAACTCAATTTGCTCGGCAAATCGATATTGATCGGCATTCTCCACCCACCATGGGTAGGGGCGGTTCTTTATCATGGCCGAAGCAACTTCAGCATTCTCCCATTCTGAAAACCCGGGGAGGATATCCCAAAGGATAGCGGGAACTTCATCATCCCGTCCAGAAGCGCTCGGCTCCTCCGTTCTCTGAGGAGGAGCCGAGGAAAGGGGAGTCGCCCTAATCCCTTCAGCAGGGTCAGACTCTGGCCTTTGTCCATTCCAGGTCCCAATCCTGTTCCTAGGATCGGGAATCGGCCTTGCTCTTCTTGGAGCACGGGCTCTACCTCTAACTCCTCTTGCCATTGATTATTTCGAAGAAAAAAGTCGAAAGAAAAGGGGAAGGAGTTCGAATTCGAAGAAAAATAAACTGAAATCAAAGGAATTTACCTTAATCTGAAGCGAAAGTTGCCGATTTACGAGTTCGTAGTGGCAAGTCTCAGTTTCTAAGCTTAATGCTCGGGGAATTTGCGAAGTTTTGATGCGGGTTCTTGGTTTCTCTCTCGAGAATTCTGGGTTTGTGTTGGTGAATAAGTGAGGAGAGATGACGCGCCTCTGTTTATATCTCCAGGAATGGGATACGAGGAGTCTGCGTTTTAATTTCTCTTAAATACTCCACTAAGTAACCGTTAAACACATGATCTTGTGATTAAACTGCCCATTATCCGTCCAACTTCCACAATCATCTGCCTTAACCGTTGTTATCTCATTAATTACGGTTTAAATTCAAATTTTTGGATTAATTAAATCATTTACTTCCCTCCTTTTCTGAATTAAATCAAACCCGACCCGTCATCCTTCCAAATCGGGTCTGGGGGGCAAGTTGTTTGGGTCCAATTTGGTCCAATTGGGCCTAAGCACTAAATGATCCAATTAAAAGCCCAAGGTCAAGGTTCAACTCTCCAATTGTGCTAAAGTCAAAGGTCAGCCCACAAAGCAAGCCAATTGGGCTAAGGCCCAACCTCTCCATGTATGATGAGGTATAAAAGCCATCAATATTGATACATTCATAGATAATTCATATATAGATTCATATGTTCATTCATATATTCTGAGATATTCCATAAAAGCCTCAAGCAACAAACTCTCTTGCATAGTGTCCTCTTCTTACACATTGTACTGACTTTAGCATCGGAGGGGCCTTCCTCGGCAACACCCCCGAGGCTAGTTTACGTGTGTTTACTGTGCAGGAAACCTTCGGCCCAACATAACTTGGACCGAATCCAGCCTTCTCCATTTCAGCGGACCTTCGGCAAGGTCCCATTGTTTTCACCCGAAACAACTAACAAATTGAAGAAGGCATACTTAGAGTAAACCCTAGCTAAGCTAGAAAGGAACTTACTTTTAGTGAGAGAAGCTCTCGTTTTTAAAGAGAGAAAATTCTAATCCAGCATCAAAATTTAGTATAATTCAAAGAATCATTATTAATACTTAAAATTATATCACAAGTAATATTAGATTTATATGATAAACATCTTCAATAATATTCGTAATTACTACGATTATAAGATAATTTTATATAGCTTATAAATTGACGCATCGTTCGACATCTATCAATGGAATTTTGTATCAATACAAAACTCTATCAAGCGAGTTTGTGTCAGTAATTTTCTGTCAGTTTTAAATCATCAATAGTTGGATAAATCTTAGCTTAACTTTTAAAATATATGTTTAAATTTATATTTGTAATTATTATATACATCATGTTTTGTTTGGGATATTTAACGATTATACGTTTATGTTTTGTTTAATTTATTGAATTTTGTTTTCACATGCCTATCTAATTTAATAGGGGAATTTAATTCGAGCAACAATGATTGGAAAGAACGTGTAACTATTTTGTAAAGAACATTCCGCTGTTTTAACGAACATATAGCAATTTTGTAAAGAACATCCAATATTATGTTTTTTTTGTATCTGTAAAGAACATATGTAATATAAAAGGCTTTTTGTCAAAAACTACACATTAAAAGCCATATTTTGTGAGAAAATACCTAATAAAAAAAATGTTGTAAGAAACTACCTATTAAAATGAAAATGTTGTAAAAGACTACCCTTTTACCGGATTTTCACTGTTGACTAATGTTAACGACGTTGACCACCGACTTGCCTATCACATGAACTTTTTAAACCTTTATTTATCTATCCATACCCCACCAACAATGCCACTTATCATGTGACTGGCCGAGCATGGTCAACACCGGAGAAATTAGTCAAAGACGAAAATTCAACGAATAATAGCTTTTTCACAAGATAATTTGCTTTAATGAGTAGTTTCTTACAACATTTTTTTTTTGGTAATTAAGAAGTTTTATTGCCAAAAAAGATCGATTTACAACCAAGTTCCAAAGAGGAACAGAACTAGACTAGGAGGAACCTAGTAAACAAACAAAAGCTACACAAGCTTATCTATCCACTCCCTATTCTCCTTTGCTATCTTTCTTGTGTTCATATTCCTAAGTCTAGTTACAATATCAAATTTAATGCTCTTTACAACAGTATGTATACAAAAAATCTTCTGCTCCCACAAAGCAGTGTTTCTTGACTTCCAGATTTAATATATATATACAAGGCAGTATACACATATGCAAGACCCTTCTGCAGAAGTCTTTCTTAACTCTTCTTATGGCACGTATATCACTAGCCATATTAACTAGTTTAATCCCAGTATCCAGCCAATTACTGACAAAAATTTTATTTTAATAGGTAGTTTCTTACAATATTTTTTTTTATTAGATAGTTTCTCACAAAAAAATTATTTTTAATAGGTGGTTATGGTCAAAAAGTCCTAATATTAATAAAGAACATGAAAATATTATGTAATGAATATTATTTATACATATCTACCATAATTTTAAGACAAAATTCAATAAACATTTAATCACAAATAAAAGTTCATTACATTGACAATCAAATAACATGGACATAAGTTCTTTTCACTCTTTTTTATAGTACAAATATGTTCTTTTTAATTTAGGTATTGTAGGGATAATTTCAAGCCTTTAAAATCCCACTAGCTTGAACCCCACTGTGATCATACACTAAAGTACGGTGGCGTCCAAAAGGGAAAAAGATAGAGCAAAAGAGTCGCCAACAAGTTTTTAAGGAACTTGTAAACCGTTCACGAGGTGAAGGTTACACTCCTTAACGATCCAAGAGATCGTCAACTCCATAAGGTCATGAACCAAACAAGGGTTCGGGGATGATGGTACAAATCCAACCTAAAAGAGATTGAACCTGCCCTAATAATATGCCTCTACTTTATTCTGATCGTATTCATGTGCTCTTTCTGACTAACATACAATCAATAGGATTAACCCTAAACCTGTTTATCTATGTTGGTTGAATATTAATGCGCATATAAATCTATTATTGGCGATCACTTGAATTATAATCAAATTAACCCTAACAAGATTATTAATTATCTTATTAAGTGTGATTACAAGTACAAATTCCCTTTAAGCATGCAATAAAAGTTATGATCAAGCAATAAAGAATAAATAATGTATCAAGCAACATAATCAATAATCATAAACATCATGAATAATAATTATAATAATCATAAATACAATAATATTCATGTTAAAGCATAAAAGCAAGATCCTAGGCATGATACTAACAAGATTAATAACAAACCCTAGCATGTCACTAAGCAATAAAAATCAAATCTTTAACCCTAACATGATACTAACAATCATAAATATTAGGAAGAGAATAAAAGGCATCATAACAATCATATTTAATATTAAAAATACCCTATACATGATACTAGGAATATCATAATAACAATCTACACATGATATCTACATCATAAATCAATGAAAACCATTAAAATACTTACTTGGATGCCTCGTACCTCTTTCTAATAACAAAATACACACGTTAGTAACTTCAAGGAAAATAATAATCAAAGCAATTAAATTAAATAATTGAAATAAAGATTTGGGACCGAACCCTCAGAAATTAAACCTTTCACGTCTAGGGCGAAGGCAACTTCGAATATGGCTAAGCGTTTCTAGATCTTGCGAATGCGGAATTTTGTATGAAAAAGCAAGAAAGAATTGAAAATAATGCTAAAGAATTAATGTTTGATGAAAGCTAATTAAACCTAATTGTTGATGAGAATTGGTAGATGTAGATGATCGGTGAATGAAAACGGAATTTTTGATACGATACTTATAGAGAAAATCAGCCAAAAAAGATAATTTAACAAAACAGAGTCTGAAGATCGCAAAACAGGATTGGCGCCAACCCTGGCTAGCTGGCGCCAGGCATCAGTGGCTAGCGCCTGGCGCCAAGCCTGGTTCCAAGCGCCAAGGCCTGGGGTTGGACGTCAAACTGGATTTCAACGCGTTTTCGAAAATCTGATAAATTTATCGTACTGGAAGATAAAATAATATAATTCCTTCGAAAATGTTATTTGATCTTGATTAAAACTCTGAAAAGTCAACAAAGTCAACTTATCAATGCTAATTGAATTAGGAATAAAAAGAACCTTCTAGAAGATTCTAGAAGACTAAAACCATTCCTGATTGCATTAGGAATGATAAATCATATTAGGCCGTCCCCTAGATCATTGGGCCGTACATAAAGCTCAAATTGGGCCCAGTTTAGTAAATTGGCCATAACTTCCTCAATATTCATCGGAATTGGGCTTATAATATATCGTTGGAAAGGTATTTGCAAGCCCCATCCAACTACACTACTATTGGACCCATATCATGGACCAACCAAACTGGATTGGCTGTTTTCTTAAAATAAAGTTTTCCAAAACAGGGAGAAGAGAAAAGAAATAAAACTTTCCGCAACACTAGACCTTTCCACACTTTCGTTTCATTCGATTATGATTCGACGTGAAAGGTACTCATCACTGGGTTTGGTTTTGGGGAGACACAAATGGGTGTCTACAGAAGCCCCCACTTTGATTGAGTTTGGAGAAACGCGAGTTTCGAAAACAAAAGTCAAAGTAACGATAGGGACGGAGAATGATTCAGAATGTTCTGCGATCCTAAATCAATCTTGTAACGCCGATACCTGCAAACTAGCGTTAGTTAAACAGATAAAAGAGTTAAGAAACGCGTATCTTGCACCGTCGAGCACACGTCTCTAGAACTAACCGATTGTTGCTTTACTGTTGTTTTGATGACCTCCTGCAAGCTAGAGAATGCCATCCCGCTTGAAAACCGCTACGCCCGTAACTGCTTCCAAAAAATTTAGAAGATCGCTTCGCCTGAAACTATCCTCCCCGCTATGATAATATTCCACATCCAAGGGAATACTATCGAAGATTATTTCTCTTGAAACAATCTCCATCCGCATTGATAATATTATTCCACATCCAAGGGAATACTATCGAAGATTGATTCTCTTGAAACAATCCTCAGATGTTTGTGACAACTCTCCACAATCTAGGGAACGCCACCTTGTTGTTTCGATGTTCACTCGTCTCTGAACAATGAGCTTCTTTTTTATATGTTCACGCGTCTCTGAACGAAGAGCTTCTTTTTTATATGACTCTAATTTCCGCTGTGATAGTCTTCGAAAAGATCACTGCTTCTTAATGTTTTCCATGCCAGTACGTCGGCGCTTTGCTGCTTGTGAACCAGTATGTCGGTGCTTTTGCTGTGATGACAATCCTCTTTTCTTTGGGAATAGTTGCCAACACAACTCTTGTATGATGTATGAAAATCCGATTTAGGGAAAGGTATCAATGCCACGTAACAATCCATCCTTGGAAATGTTGTCACGATGAAGCGAAAATCCGTACCTCGGAAAATTTGCCAAAATCCAATTTTTGGAAAAGTTGCCAATGCTTCGTAACAATCTTTCATAAGAACTTTGCTACGATCGACAATCCACATCTTGGAATATAACTCTTGAAAGCAATCCACCTTGGAAATTTGCCAATGCTATGCGACAATCGTTTTGGGAAAATATTGCCACTATTGACGATCCGCGTCTTGGAACATTTGCAAAAAAAAGTTGACCGACAATCCACTTCGGGAAAATTTTCCACTTGCTAAAAACAATCCACGTTGAGGAACTTTTGCCGAAATTTATGATGATTAGAGACCTACAACAATCCTTTGGGAAATTTTGCTATAGGGAACTGGGTGTATGACAATCCAATTTCGGAAAACTTGCCAGCGATCTATGAATGTATGACAATCCGAACTCGGAAAAACTTGCCAAACAAAGAAGGAGCACGACAATCCACGCTTGGAAACTTTGCCAGAGATGACAATCCAATCTTGGAAAAAATTGTCGTTGAAGAAGATTCACACCAATCCATTTTTGGAAATATTGTCAGTTGGGGATGACAATCCAATTTTTGGAAAACTTTGTCGTTTAATAAGAATGCGCGACAATCCATATTTGGAAATATTGTCGTTTAAGTGCTTGCTTTTGAACCGATTGTAATGAGCCAGTGTTTTAGGCGCTTAAGCTAAGTGAGACGATTTTTTGTCAGGTCAATCACTTACTACGATTGTAATCGAGCCGACTACTAATCATGTCAAATTGCTTATAGGGGCTAACTGGCGTACCAAGAAACCCGAAATTCCTGCATAAGGTCGAAATCACCTTTCTAAGAGGCTTCGAGCTCTGTCATTGCTGAAATATTTCTGTCGCCAGGCGCTGGAGTAGGGTCTTCCCTGTTCTGCTGCACCTGTATTTATTTTTTACTATAGAACTTTGCCAATTTCTTTAATTATCTTAGGGTTGACCTAAGGCTTAAAATTATCTTAGGGTTGTCCTAATTGAATTAAGAATGAAAAGAACCTTCTAGAATGTTCTAGAAGACTAAAACCATTCCTAATTGCATTAGGAACGATAAATTGTATTAGGCCCTCCCCTAGATCATAGGGCCGTACTTAAAGCTCAAACCGGACCCAGTTTAGTAAATTGGCCATAACTTCCTCAATATTCATCGGAATTGGGCTTATAATATGTCGTTAGAAAGGTCTTTGCAAACCCCATCCAACTACACCACTATTGGACCCATATCATGGACCAACCAAACTGGATTGTCTATTTTCTTAAAATAAAGTTTTCAAAATCAGGGAGAAGAGAAAAGAAATAAAACTTTCCGCAACACTAGACCTTTCCACACTTTCGTTTCATTCGATTATGATTCGATGTGAAAGGCAATCATCATTGGGTTTGGTTTTGGGGAGACACAAATGGGTGTCTACAGAAGCCCCCACTTTGACTAAGTTTGGAGAAACGCAAGTTTCAAAAACGAAAGCCAAAGTAACGATAGGGACGGAGAATGATTCAGAACATTCTGTGATCCTAAATCAATCTTATAACGCCGATACCTGCAAAACAAACATTAGTTAAACAGATAAAAGAGTTAAGAAACGCGTATCTTGCACCGTCGAGCACATGTCTCTGAAAGTAACCATATGTTGTTGTTGCTGTTGTTTTGACGACCTTATACAAGCTAGAGAATGCCATCCCGCTTGAAAACCGCTACGCCCGTAACTGCTTCCAATTAGAATATTTCTTCGCCTGAAACTATCCTCCTCCACTATGATAATATTCCACGTCCAAGGGAATACTATCGAAGATTGCTTCTCTTGAAACAATCCTCAGTTGTTTGTGACAACTCTCCACAATCTAGGGAACGCCACCTTGCTGTTTCGATGTTCACTCGTCTCTGAACAAAGAGCTTCTTTTGGATATGTTCCAATTTCTATTGTGATAGTCTTCGAAAAGATCACTGCTCGTTTAATGTTGCTATGCCAGTACGTCGGCGCTTTGCTGCTTGTGAACTAGTATGTCGGTGCTTTTGCTGTGATGACAATCCTCTTTTCTTTGGGAATAGTTGTCAACACAACTCTTGTATGATGTATGACAATCCGATTTAGGGAAAGTTGTCAATGCTACGTAACAATCCATCCTTGGAAATGTTGTCACGATGAAGCGACAATCCGTACCTCGGAAAATTTGCCAAAATCCAATTTTTGGAAAAGTTGCCAATGCTTCGTAACAATCTTTCATAAGAACTTTGCTACGATCGACAATCCACATCTTGGAATATAACTCTTGAAAGAAATCCATCTTTGAAATTCGCCAACGCTATGCGACAATCCTTTTGGGAAAATATTGCCACTATTGACAATCCGCTTCTTAAAACATTTGCAAAAAAGAGTCGACCGACAATCCACTTCGGGAAAATTTTCCACTTACTGAAATGAATGACAATCTACGTTGAGGAACTTTTGCCGATATTTATGATGAATAGAAACCTACAACAATCCTTTGGGAAATTTTGCTATAGGGAACTGGGTGTATGACAATCCAATTTCGGAAAACTTGCCAGCGATGACAATCCAAACTTGGAAAAAATTGCCAAACAAAGAAGGAGCACGACAATCCACGCTTGGAAACTTTGCTAGAGATGACAATCCAATCTTGGAAAAATTGTCTTTGAAGAAGATGCACGACAATCCATTTTTGGAAATATTGTCAGTTGGGGATGACAATCCAATTTTTGGAAAACCTTGTCGTTTAATAAGAATGCGCGACAATCCATATTTGGAAATATTGTCATTGAAGTGCTTGCTTTTGAACCGATTGTAATGAGCCAGTGTTTTAGGCGCTTAAGCTAAGTGAGACGATCTTTCATCAGGTCGATCACTTATTGCAATTGTAATCAAACCGACTACTTAATCATGTCAAATTTCTTATAGGGGCTAACTGGCGTACCAAGGAACCCGAAATTGATGTATGAGGTCGAAATCACCAATCTGAGAGGCTTCGAGCTCTGTCGTTGCTGAGATATCTCTGGCGCTAGGAATTGGAGTAGGGTCTTCCTTATTCTGCTGCACCTGTATTTATTTTTTACTATAGAACTTTGCCAATTTCTTTAATTATCTTAGGGTTGACCTAAGGTTTAGCATTGTTTGACTCATCGACTTGACACGACTCAAGGCATAAACTTGACTCGCTGTGATTGACTCGAGGTTGACTCGACTCAAAGTGTTTGACACATGTATTAGACTAAAATCAAAGTGATATGACACGACATGACTTGTGTGTGCATTGTAATGTGATCGTGCGACTCGAAAATGCAGAAAAGCAAAAATTTCCGTCATTTTTGTGGAGGGTACCGACTTTCTCCCGAAAAATAAAGACGCGAAGAAAGAATCGAAGTTTTCGAATGCATGTTGAATGAGCTTAGTCAAATGTTGTTTGATACTATCTCTCAAGGTGCAAGGATTAATCCATTCTAGGCTATCTCAATGGTTGACTCAATGATGAAAGCATTTGGGTGACTTAGGCACGGAGGCTAAGCACTTCATACTTCGTGATGCAATGACAATTGTGATTGATAAGTGATTTTGATATGATAAGGCATGCTTCAGCGTTGTGTTAAGATTTCATGACAAAGGGTTCCTAAGGGAAGTATATTTGGTCATGTATCTGTGCAGTGTGTGAAAGTGAAGCTAAAGCTAGGCCGCAAGAGCTAAGTGTGTGGGAAAATATTATTGTTAGAAGAGCCAAATAATGGTGACTCTTAGGCTAGGTAAGCTAATGTTGTAGGGATCAAGCCCCCAAGTCTAGCTCTAAGTGAAAAGGGATGAGCATAGTAAATCCTTTGATATGATCATGGTGGACGTGTGTGAATGTGAATATGAATGCATGTTTATTATGGCCGCACCTCGATGTGAGGTTGCCTACGTATCCGTTAGAAATCAGGCCGAACGTAGCTCTAGCCGAACCTCGCACAAGTGTGTGTACCACAAAAAAGGTCTTTTTAAGGGTTGTAATGTGGTTAGGCTAAAATTTTAAAGAAGAAGGGGATAAAGGCTCAAGACCCTAGATAAGCCCCCAAGGTGTGCAACCTCACTTTTGAATCTTTGTATTTTCATGCTTGAATTTCTATTCTTTTTTTTAGCTCTCTTTTATCTTTTGCTTTAGCAATTATTTTATTTTTATAAGTGTGGGCAATCCCGATCATGCGGTCTATCACTCACTTGGCATTCATGTTTCTCAGGCACGGTACCGAGCACTCGATAAGAGACGCAATCTGAGATGTATTCTTATCTTATACATTTTCATATCAAGGACATTGGAACACTTGCCCTTTTGTACACTTTTATTTATTTTTTCGCTTTTGCTATCTTTTGAATTAGTCAAATCACTCAAGCTTTGTTCTTTGAAAATTGCATAAGCTGCACACCATCCTATCCCAAGGTTAGATAGATGTGGGTTGAAAAAAAAAGAAAGGTCTATCGTTAGACGAGGCTCAAAGTGGTTTATGAAGAAAGGATTGTATAATTGAAGGGCGAAAGGAGATATGATGTGGCTACAAGGGGTGCCTCAAATCATTAGTATACCTTGTGCTTAATTCGACATGGTTTTTTTTTTTTTGAATGCAATGTAATGAAATGATCATATGCAAGGAAATAAATGCTCATTTTATTAAAAAGGGAAAAAGGAAAAATCTACAAAATTAATCTAAAACCAAATAAAAGGTGCCTATGCTAGACTTATTGGGGAAGGGGTAAAATGAAAAAAGAAATAGAAAAAGAGGCCATGAAATCTTGTCGTTGCAGCTCGCCTCTTGTCTTGTGTCATTTACTTCATCATCACCCAGTCTTCTCGCTAGCTAGAGGCAATGGGACCTTGTTTGCTTCTATGAGGTCTTGAATGAGATTTTGAAACCTGTAGCATTCATCGGTGGTATGACCGTTTCCTCGATGGTACTTGCAATAGGAATTTGGATTCCATCTCGAAGATCGATTTTCTGGTGTTGGATCCTCGGTAGGGCCAATAGGTTTGATTAATCCTCGATCATAAAGACGATCGAAAGCAGCATCGTAGGTCATTCCAATGGGTGTGAACTCTCGCCTGGGTTTCCTTTTAGATCCTTGATTGTCCATGGCTAAGACATCATTATGGTAAAAGTTACTAACATTATTACTAGAGTGGGCATTTTCGGAAGATGAAGGATTGTCTCCCTTCTTTCCTTTCCAGCCACCGTGGTTGCTATTGTTATTAGCTTTTTTCTTTGCGAGGTCATCTTCGATCTCGATACCTATGTCATAGACGGCCTTGAAAGTATTCAAGTTGTGTTGATATTTTAAGTGCTTTGAATACTTTTCTTGGAGATTCTTGATAAACATCCTCACAGATTCTTTTTTAGTGGGGACCTCAATCATCTTGGCGGAAGTTTCCCTCCACTTATTAAAGAAAGAAGTAAAGCCTTCATTCTCTTTTTGTCTTAGCATCTCAAGTTGTCTATGGTCGGTTTCAACTTGGATATTGCACTTGTACCTATCAACGAAAGCATTCACTATTGATTCCCAGGTAGAGGTTTTTTCCTTGTCAAGGGAGAAAAACCATTGTTGACAAACGGTTTCAAGAGATAGTGGGAACAAAGAGGAAAAAAACCTTCTTATCGATACCCTTAATGTTCATTATTGTTTCAAAAGCTCTTAGATGGAAGTAAGGGTTATCTGTTGCCTTGAATTTGGGGATGTCAGTGGCGTTGAACTTATGCGGAAGAAGTTCCTTGTCCAGCGAGACCCCTTGCGAACTCATGCCCTGAAATTTATAGTCACTAGATAGCTTGCTTAGACTCTCTTGCATGAGATCCATCCGTTGTTGCTTCACGGGATCATTGACCTTAAGTGTAGGAGCTTCAGTGTTTCAGTCATGGTAACCAATTGGTTCCTAAGCTCATTGACTTCTTCTTGAGTTGCCATTATCTTTTTAGCCTTCCTCTTTTGACGAATCGGTTTATCAAAAAGCGAGACTTGAATAAAGAGGTTGTCCTTGATTAATCGCCCTTCTCTCCTCGACCAAGAACTGTGGGAAAGGAATTCGGGGATACTTATTGTTAATTATTTGACTAAAACTTTATTCAACATGCAATGGATGGAGAAAGTGAAGAAAGATTGGAATAGAATATTAAGAAGAAAGATGGAGGTGGAGGGATATGAAGAACTAGGGATAGAATGTACCCCCCAACTCAAATGACGGAAAAGACCGACTCATGCATGAACCTAAGACATGGCCATGGTGACATGTGCTCAAAGTGTGTGCTAAGACTAGTGAGTGTAGGTGACATGTTGAGACTTTTGTCATGACCATATGGCTAGACTATGTGACCAAGACTCGATTAATGACTTGACAAGGTGTTATTGACAACGAAAATTAACCGAATTAATTAGCAAACTGGTTAATTAGACTCTAGGTGATGACTCGACAAATAATCTGAACTGTCGGCCAAACGACAGGAATGGCGCCACAATATGGTGATTGGCGCCAGACTTTTTAGTAAATGTCTGGCGCTACACACCATACAGTGACGCTACAGCTCAGATTTTGGAACCAATATTGGAGCTTCGGTCCGGGACTGTTTTCGGTATTATTAGCCAACTGGGGTATGCTTAAAGTCATACTAGGTCAATTCGTATTAAAGAAAATAGACTTTATTGACTCAAATTAATTAATTAATTAATTAATTAGGCAAAGTTCTTTAGGTCATTAATTATAATCTCAACACAAATCAACAAACGGTTAAGAGGAGCATAGGATATATATGCACAACAAATAATGCACAATTATTCAAGTAGGCACAACATGATGCAATGAGTTCGCAACCTAACCATGGCTTTAGTTCTCTAAAGTTCGGGATATGGTTTAGTCAAACAGGGTCCACGGTTAATTGTCCAGATGCACCGCGTAGAAGCCTAACCGTGAAGGGTTAACGCGTGTGGATAGAGCACCGCGAGTTTTTAGAAAAAACTCGCTTCCATGGTTTGGTGAATTCAACCTCTCAGATGTACCCTTTGTTGCCAGGAGCGTTCAATCAGGTAGATAGAGCATGAATTCCCAGGGGGTCATGTCCATATGTAGAACACATATGGGTTTCAGAAAAGTGAGAAAAAATTCAATCATGAAGCAGGATCGAGCGAATAATACGAAAAACCGGTCGAAATTAGAACGCATATTTCTGGCTCGGTATTGGGGGAAATTGGCGCCAGCAAACAGAGACTGGCGCCAACTTTTAACTGTAGCGTTTGGCGCCAATATTGGCGTCTGGCGCTACGGCTAAATGTTTGGCGCCAAGCTCTGGCCCCTGACGCTACTTCCCACATGCCTCAGCAGCTTTCTGTGCTCAATAAAATCACCCAGTTTCGCGCGGTGTTATTTCAGTCCTAGTTGTGAAAGACATTTCTCAAATTTCCTACGTCTAAAAATCCTATGTTTTTGACTCATTACGGATGGTCTCTCCAATGAGAACCTTTTTATGCATATTCCACAATGTTAATCAAAATTACGCACATGAAATACTTAGAACTTTTCGAGTCTCATCCACTCATTCTAAATCATTGCCGAAACAAATTCAGGAATTAAAATAGAAATCCTCCCCAATGGAGTCGCCAAAAACCGTAGGGAATAGTTTCAAGCTTTAAAAATCCCACTAGCTTGAACCCCACTGTGATCATACACTAAAGTACGGTGGCGTCCAAAAGGGAAGAAGATAGAGCAAAAGAGTCGCCAACAAGTTTTTTAGGAACTTGTAAACCGTTCACGAGGTGAAGGTTACACCCCTTAACGATCCAAGATATCGTCAACTAGGGATGGCAATATTAAGTGGATATCCACAAACCCGCTCCACCCGCTATAAATATATGGACGAAAACCCGAATTAAATGGATGAAAAGCGGGTGACGGATGAAGCGGGTGATGGATCGGATCGGATGTGGATGATACTTTTTTCATCCGCTAACCATCCACCCGCCCATTTAACATATATTAGATTTTTTAATTTAAGAATTTTAATAATAAAATATGAAATGTGCAAGAAAATTACTTATTTTTTATGTTGCAAATTAATTTTTCAAACATATATTGTTATTGTTTCATTTTTAATTAATAAAATAAAAAAAATTATTGTACAAATAACCGAATTTAGAGTTTATGTGAGTTTTTTTTTCCATTTTAATACTTATCCATTAATCATCTGCTCCACCCGTTTCATCCGCGGATGATGGACGGACGGATATGGATGATAGGTGAAGTGGATGATGGATGGATATGGATGGAGCGATTAAAGTAATGGATGGATGCGAGTGAAGCTCCACCCGATCCGAATCCGATCCATTGCCATCTCTATCGTCAACTCCATAAGGTCATGAACCAAATAAGGGTTCGGGGATGAAGGTACAAATCCAACCTAAAAGAGATTGAACCTGCTGTAATAATAGGCCTTTACTTTATTCTGCTCGTATTCATGTGCGCTTTCTGATTAACATACAATCAATAGGATTAATCCTAAACCTGTTTAATCTATGTTGGTTGAATATTAATGCACAAATAAATTATTATTGGCGATCACTTGAATTATAATCAAAGTTAACCCTAAACAAGATTATTAATTATCTTATTAAGCGTGATTACAAGTACCAAATCCCTTTAACATGCAATAAAGGTGATCAAGCAATAACAATGTAAAATATAATACATATCAAGCAACATAATAAATAATCAACATCATTAATAATAATAATATCAATCATAATCATAATCATGTTAAAGAATAGCAAGATCCAAGGCATGATACTAACAAGATTAATTACAAACCCTAGCATGTCACTAAACAATAAAAATCAAATCTTTAGCCCTAACATGATACTAACATGAATAAATATTAGGAAGAAAATAGGAAGCATCGTACTTTTAATCATACTTGATATTAAAGTTACCCTAGACATGATACTAGGAATCAAAATAACAATCTAAGCATGATATCTACATCATAATATCAATTAATCAATTAAAGTACTTACTTGGATGCCTCGTACCTCTTTCTAATAACAAAATACACACATTAGTAACTTCAAGGAAAATAATAATCAAAACAATTAAATTAAATAATTGAAATAGAGATTTGGGACCAAACCCTCAGAAATTAAAACCTTTCACGTCTAGGGCGAAGGCAACTTCGAATATGGCTAGGTGTTTCTAGATCTAATGAATGCGGAATTTTGTATTAAAAAGCAAGAAAGAATATTTATTCTAACGAATGAATGAAAATTGATGAATGAAAGAGAATTAAAAGAATTGATGAAGAATTGATGAACGCTTCTTGATGAATGAATATTGATAATTGGTGAATGAAAATGAAGTTTATTAAAACTTAAGAATAAAGAGAATTGGTGAATGAAGAAGAGAACTGATGATTCTTGGTGATTCCTCTTTGAAAACGGAGTTTTTGATACGATATTTATAGAGAAAATCACCCAAAAAAAGATAATTTATCAAAACAGAGTCTGAAGACCGCAAAACCATCTTGGCGCCAGCCCTGGCTAATTGGCGTCAGGACCAGTGGCTAGCGCCAGGCATTAATGCTGGCGTCTAGCGCCAATCCCGATTCCAGGCGCCAAGGCCTGGGGTTGGACGCCAAACTGACTTTTAACACGTTTTCAAAAAATCTGATAAATTTCCGTACTGGAAGATAAAATAATATAATTCCCATCGAAAATGCTTATTTGATCTTGATTAAAACTCTGCAGAGTCCTAATTGAATTAAGAATGAAAAGAACCTTCTAGAATGTTCTAGAAGACTAAAACCATTCCTAATTGCATTAGGAATGATAAATTATATTAGGCCCTCCCCTAGATCATAGGGCCGTACTTAAAGCTCAAACCGGACCCAGCTTAGTAAATTGGTCATAACTTCCTCAATATTCATCGGAATTGGGCTTATAATATGTCGTTGGAAAGGTCTTTGCAAACCCCATCCAACTACACCATTATTGGACACATATCATGGACCAACCAAACTGGATTGGCTATTTTCTTAAAATAAAGTTTTCAAAATCAGGGATAAGAGAAAAGAAATAAAACTTTCGGCAACACTAGTCCTTTCCACACTTTCGTTTCATTCGATTATGATTCGACGTGAAAGGCACTCATCACTGGGTTTAGGGAGACACAAATGTGTGTCTACATAAACCGTTCACGAGGTGAAGGTTACACCCCTTAACGATCCAAGAGATCGTCAACTCCATAAGGTCATGAACCAAATAAGGGTTCGGGGATGATGGTACAAATCCAACCTAAAAGAGATTGAACCTTCCCTAATAATAGGCCTCTACTTTATTCTTATCGTATTCATGTGCGCTTTCTGACTAACATACAATCAATAGGATTAACACTAAACCTGTTTATCTATGTTGGTTGAATATTAATGCGCATGTAAATCTATTATTGGCGATCACTTGAATTATAATCAAATTATCCCTAACAAGATTATTAATTATTTTATTAAGCGTGATTACAAGTACAACTTCCCTTTAAGCATGCAATAAAAGGTGTGATCAAGCAATAAAGAATAAATAATGTATCAAGCAACATAATCAATAATCATAAACATCATGAATAATAATTATAATAATCTTAAATACAATAATATTCATGTTAAAGCATAAAAGCAAGATCCTAGGCATGATACTAACAAGATTAATAACAAACCCTAGCATGTCACTAAGCAATAAAAATCAAATCTTTAACCCTAACATGATACTAACAATCATAAATATTAGGAAGAGAATAAAAGGCATCATAGCAATCATATTTAATATTAAAAATACCCTATACATGATACTAGGAATATCATAATAACAATCTAAACATGATATCTACATCATAAATCAATTAAAACCATTAAAATACTTATTTGGATGCCTCGTACCTCTTTCTAATAACAAAATACACACGTTAGTAACTTCAAGGAAAATAATAATCAAAGCAATTAAATTAAATAATTGAAATAAAGATTTGGGACCGAACCCTCAGAAATTAAACCTTTCACGTATTGGGCGAAGGCAACTTCGAATATGGATAGGCGTTTCTAGATCTTGCGAATGCGGAATTTTGTATGAAAAAGCAAGAAAGAATTGAAAATAATGCTAAAGAATTAATGTTTGATGAAAGCTAATTAAAACTAATTATTGATGAGAATTGGTAGATGTAGATGATCGGTGAATGAAAACGGAATTTTTGATACGATACTTATAGAGAAAATCAGCCAAAAAAGATAATTTAACAAAACAGAGTCTGAAGATCGCAAAACAGGATTGGCGCCAACCCTGTCTAGCTGGCGCCAGGCATCAGTGGCTAGCGCCTGGCGCCAAGCCTGGTTCCAAGCGCCAAGGCCTGGGGTTGGACGCCAAACTGGATTTCAACGCGTTTTCGAAAATGTGATAAATTTACTGTACTGGAAGATAAAATAATATAATTCCTTCGAAAATGCTATTTGATCTTGATTAAAACTCTGAAAAGTCAACAAAGTCAACTTATCAATGCTAATTGAATTAGGAATGAAAAGAACCTTCTAGAAGATTCTAGAAGACTAAAACCATTCCTAATTGCATTAGGAATGATAAATCATATTAGGTCGTCCCCTAGATCATTGGGCCGTACATAAAGCTCAAATCGGGCCCAGTTTAGTAAATTGGTCATAACTTCCTCAATATTCATAGGAATTGGGCTTATAATATATCGTTGGAAAGGTCTTTGCAAGCCCCATCCAACTACACTACTATTGGACCCATATCATGGACCAACCAAACTGGATTGGCTGTTTTCTTAAAATAAAGTTTTCCAAAACAGGGAGAAGAGAAAAGAAATAAAACTTTCCGCAACACTAGACCTTTCCACACTTTCGATTCATTTGATTATGATTCGACGTGAAAGGTACTCATCACTGGGTTTGGTTTTGGGGAGACACAAATGGGTGTCTACAGGTATATATTTTTTACATTATAAGAGTATGTTCTTTCCTACATTTGTATGTTCTTTACACTACTAGAAAAGGCCCATTTCCGACGGAAAAATTTCGTCGAAAACACCTTGAAATCCGTCGGAAAAGGTGTTTCCGACGGAATTCCGTCGGAAAAGGTTGTCAGAAATGTCTTGGTAGGAAAAACCACCTTTTCCGTCGGAAACACTATTTCGACGGAATTTTCCATCGCAAGACAATTTCTGGTACCTGCGAATTCCGTCGAAAATTTCCGACGGAATTTCCAATTCGGTCGGAAATTTCCGACAGAAATTCCGTCGGAAACTATTTTCGGGAAATTAAAAAAAATACGTCGTGCCACCACCGGCACGGCGTATCACCACCTCCAACCACCGAAAAAGGCCCTGTCAAGCCCAACCAAACCAACCTTCTCAAACCCTAACCCACTGCCACCACCAACCACATCAGACTAACACCGCCACTACAGACCACCACCACCGTCACCCACTAAATTAACCCACACCACAAAACCAAACCTAACCCAAACCCAAACCCCTAACCCAGCCTCGATCTAACCCAAACCCAAACCCCTAACCCATACCCGACCTAACCCAGACCCAAACCCCCTAAATTCAGACCCAAACCCCCCAAACCCAAACCCGACCTAAAACACCCAAACCCCTCCTAGACCAGAACGAACCCTAACTAAACCAACCTTCGCTCACCACCCAAACCCTTACCCTAACCCTTAGCCCTGGCGGCACCCACCACCACCTCCCTCGACCCACCCTTAAACTGACCCTAAAACCACCAACGAGCCACTAGAACCACCAAATTTAAAAAAAAAAAAAAAAACTTTAAAACAAAAGAAAGAACATTAAAAACATCAAAGCATACCTTTAATTATGAAATTAGCTTCGAATTTCACTAAATTTAGGTTAATAAGGCTTAATTCGACAATAAAAACTCTAGATCTAGAGTTTTGACTGTCGAATTTAACCTTAAAAACCGTATAAAATCAAAAACGTAAGATAATTGGCGCGGCAAGGGGATTTATAGAGGTTGCAGCGGCGTAAGACGACGGCGGAGAGGAAGTACGAAGGAGAGAACGTAGCGTCGTGGGTGAGATGACGGTGAAAGAAGGAGGAGAAGGAGAGGAAGCCATAGATGAGAGAGAAATAGCGCAACAAAAGAAAGGAGAGAGAATGAAAAGAGGGAAGTGAAAAAAAAACGGTTGAGGGGTGAAATAAAAGGAGGGCTGATTTTAGGGTTTGTAGAATTTTTTTTAAAATATATTCCGACGGAATATTCCGTCGGAAATTTCCGACGGATTTTAATTCCGTCGGAAAATTACATTTCCAACGGAATTTTCCGTTGTAAAGCTTATATATTCCGACGGATTTATATTCCGTCGGAAATTTCCGACGGATCTTCAAAATCCGTCGTAAATGTCCGACGGAACAAAAATCCGTCGGAATTTCCTATGTTTCCGACTGAATTAGGTGTCCGTCGGAACCAATCCGTCGAAAGTAGGCCTATTTCTAGTAGTGTTTACTTTTGTATAATATGTTCTTTTTGCAAAACGGTGGTACGATGCAAGGTACCCACGCCTGTAGGAGCCACACACTAACAAAAATTCAAACCATAATGTGCAAAATGTAACTGTATGCTTCATAAATATCATCTAATGGTGCAAAGTCGCTAGCATCTACGAGTAAATCGCAATTCGCGAGTGTTTGATAGTTGATACATTGTTATTTGTTAACCATGTTTGTTTCGGCTAGAATTGCCCAACCTTTTAATTATGATTTTATACATCTTTCATTTCGTACACAACATGAACAAAGTAACAATGAAGGAAACGTGGGAAGCTAAAGATAACTAATCAGCCTTACAACCCATTTGAGAAAGATCAAGCATGCTAGACGTGTATGTATTATTCTATTGTCATTTGTCATGTTAGGCATTATTTATTCTAAGGTGCATTTTAGATTTTTTTTTTCCTTACATAGCAAACAAGAATTAATCACGTGAAATTTTTAAAAATTTCCATGGTAAATATGTATTCAAAATATCAACTTTGGCTAATTTTTACAAAAGAATAAAATAAAATTAAAATTAAAAAATAAAATAAATAAATAAATAATTTATGAAATAAATTTTGCAATATTGAGTATTGACAAGTGTGATTGAATATGACGAGCTAAGCCCAATTCATTAAATAGAATAAGAAATATTTAGAGTTGACCAAAGTCAACCCAGCTCAAACCAACTAAATTTGAACGGGCTTTGGATAGAATTTTTCGGCTCGAAGATGAGTTAAACTCGGCCCAACCCGATTATTTTTTCATTTTTCTTTTTTTAATTTGCCCTGAGTTTGGACTTACTTTTTTTTTAAATTCTTAGTTAATCTTTTTGGCTCGGCACAAAAAACGATAAGTCTATTGTGAAGCTTTGTCCAACTAGAATAGCATAGCAAGATCCTAGGCATGATACTAACAAGATTAATAACACATCCTAGCATGTCACTAAGCAATAAAAATCATATATTTAGCCCTAACATGATACTAACAATCATAAATATCAGGAAGAACATAGGAAGCATCGTAACAATCATATTTGATATTAAAGTTACCCTAGACATAATACTAGGAATCATAATAACAATCTAAGCATGAAATCTACATAATAACATCAATAAAAACCATTAAAGCACTTACTTTGATGCCTCGTACCTCTTTCTAATAACAAAATACACACGTTAGTAATTTCAAGGAAAATAATAAACAAACAATTAAATTAAATAATGGAAATAGAGATTTGGGACCAAACCCTCAGAAATTAAACCTTTCACGTCTAGGGCGAAGGCGACTTCAAATATGGCTCTAGATCTAACGAATGCGGAATTTTTTATGTAAAGAACTAGTTTAGAAAAAGAGAGAGAGAGATATCAAAAGAATCATGATGAGAGTTGGTGAATGATTAAAGAGAATGGGAGAGAATTGTTGATTGTGAATACTGGTGCATCGAAAATGGAGTTTTTACGACGTTATTTATAAAGAAAATCAGCCAAAAAGATAAAATATCAAAACAGAGTCTGGCGCACAAAAAAACGAACCAGCACAAATGCTGGCTGTTGGCGTCAGGCACCAACACTAGCGCCAAGCGCTACAGCTGGCGTTTGGAGCTGATTTCAAAAATTCACGCATTTTCTTAAAATCAGATAAAATTGCCGTAAGGGAGGATAAAATCGTATTTTTCATCAAAAATGCTCTTTGATTTTAATTAAAACTCGGAAAAGTCAACAAAAGTCAATTTATCAATGCTAATTGAATTAGGAATGAAAAGAACCTTTTAGATGAATCTAGAAGACTAAAAGTTTTCCTAATTGCATTAGGAATGATAAATCTTTAGGCCCTCCCCTAGATCATTGGGCCGCATATAAGGCTCAAACCGGGCCCAAATCAGTAATTTGGCCATAACTTCCTCAATATTCATCGGAATTGGGCTTATAATATATCGTTGGAAAGCTCTTGTCAAGCCCCATCCAACTACACTACTATTGGACCCATATCATGGACCAACCAAACTGGATTTACTGTTTTCTTAAATAAGTTTTCAAAAACAGAGAGAAAAGAAAAGAAATTAAAACCATCCGCAACACAAAACTTTCCACACTTTCACTTCATTCGATTATGATTCGACGCGAAAGGTACTCATCACTGGGTTCGGTTTTGGGGAGACACGTAAGTTTCAAAAACAAAAGTCAAAGTATCGATAGGGACGGAGAATGATTCAAAACGTTCTGCGATCCTAAATCACTCTTGTAACGCTGATACCTGCAAAACTAGCGTTAGTTAAACAGATAAAAGAGTTAAGAAACGCGTATCTTGCACCGTCGAGCACACGTCTCTAAAAGTAACCGATTTGCTGCTGCTTTCAGTTTTTTGATGACCTCCTGCCAAGAGAATTCCATCCCTCTTGAAAACCGCTACGCTTGTAACTGCTTCCAATATAGAAGACTGCTTCGCCTAAAACGATCCTCTCCCACTTTGATAATATTCCACGTCCAAGGGAATACTATCGAAGATTTCTTCGCTTGGAACAATCCTCCTCCGCTATGATAATATTCCACGTCCAAGGGAATACTATCGAAGATTGTTTCACTTGAAACAAATCTTCATCTGCATTGATAATATTCCACGTCCAAGGGAATACTATCGAAGATTGCTTTTTTGACAACTTTCCACAATCTAAGGAACGTCATCTTGCTGCTTGTTTTGACAATCTTCCTTAATCTAGGGAACGTCGTCGATCAATGTTGCTACATCTCGAGCCTTTTCTTGAATCATAGTGACAACCTTTCCAATCATAGCAAAAGTCGCTGAATACCGCCTCATCATGAACCGCTCTTTTCATATCTTGGGTGACAACCTCCACAATCTTAGCAAATGTCGTCGAAGACCGCCCATCTCGTGCTATCTTCTCAAATCTTGGGTGACAACCTCCACAATCTTAGAGAATGCCGTCGAAGACCGCCCATCTCGTGCTATCTTCTCAAATCTTTGGTGACAACTTCCAAAATCTTAGCGAATATTGTCGAAGACCGCCCATCTCGTGCTATCTTCTCAAATCTTTGGTGACAACTTCCACAATCTTAGCGAATGTTGTCGAAGACCACCCATCTCATGCTATCTTCTCAAATATTTGGTGACAACTTCCACAATCTTAGCGAAAGCTGTCGAAAATAACTTTACTTGAAGTTATACTCAGTTGTTGCGATAATATTCCGAAGAAAACTATCGAAGACCAAAGCTTGTCGATTTCTAAAGCTCGCTTGAACTTTGCTTCCGCTAAAACCAGTATGTCGGTGTCTCCATGATGAGCCAATTCCTAGGCGCTTTAAGCTATGTGAGACGATATTTCATTAGTTCGATCACTTATTTCGATTGTAATCAAACCGACTACTCAATCATGTTAAATTGCTTATAGGGGCTAACTGGCGTACCAAGGAACCCGAAATTGATGAACGAGGTCAAAATCACCTTTCTGAGAGGCTCCGAGCTCTGTCGCTGCTGCAATATCTCTGGCGCCAAGAATTGACTCTGTCGCCAGACGCTGTGATCTAGCGCCAAGCGCTGAAATCTATTTCCAAACGCTAGATGTTTTCGTCCGGCGCTGGAGTAGGGTCTTCCCTGTTCTGCTGCACCTGTATTTATTTTTTACTATAGAACTTTGCCAATCTTTTTTAATTATCTTAGGGTTGACCTAAGGTTTAGCGTCGCTTGACTCATTGACTCGACACGACTCAAGGCATAAACTTGTCTCGCTGTGATTATATTGACTCGAGATTGACTCGACTCGAAGTGAAATGACACGTGTGACTCATGACCCGTGTGTGCATTGTATTGATTGTGCGACTCGAAAAAGCAAAAAAGCAAAAATTTTGTCATTTTTGTGGAGGGTACCGGCTTTCTCCCAATAAAGAAAGACGCAAAAAAGAATCGAAGTTTTGAAGGTGCATGTTGAATGAGTTTAGTCAAATGTTGTTTGATACTATCTCTCAAGGTAAAAGGATTAATCCATCCTAGGCTATCTCAATGGTTGACTCAATGATGAAAGTATTTGGGTAATTAGGCACGGAGGCTAAGCACTTCATACTTCGTAATGCAATGACAATTATGATTGATGAGTGATGTTGATATGACAAGGCATGCTTCAGCGTTATGTTAAGATTCCATGACAAAGGGTTCCTAAGGGAAGGACTATTTGGTCATGTATTTGTGCAGGTGTGAAAGTGACACTAAAATTAGGCCGCAAGGCTAAGTGTGTGGAAAGAAATTATTTTTTTAAAAGAGTCAAATGGTGGTGACTCTTAGGCTAGGTAAGCTATTGATGTAGGGATCAAGCCCCTAAGACTAGCTCTAAATGAAAAGGGATGAGCATAGAAAAAAATCCCTTGATATGATCATGGTGTAAGTGTGTGATTGTGAATATGAATGCATTTTTATTACGGTCGCACCTCTATGTGAGGTTGCCTACGTATCCGTTAGGAATCAGGACGAACGTAGCTTTAGCCGAACCTCGCACAAGTATGTGTATACCTCAAAAAGGTCTTTTTTAAGGGTTGTAACGTGGTTAGGCTAAAGGTTATAGAAGAAAAGGATAAAGGCTCAAGACCCTCGATAAGCTCCCAAGGTGTGCAACCTTGCTTTTGAATATTTGTATTTTCATGCTTGAGTTTCTACTCTTTTTTTAGCTCTTTCTTTTGCTTTATTTATTTTATTTTAATAAGTGTGGGCAATTCCGATCATGCGGTCTATCACTCACTTGGCATTCATGTTTCTCAGGCACGGTACCGAGCACTCGATAAGAAACGCAATATGAGACGTGTTCATATCGAAGATATTTTCATATCAAAGACATTGGAACACTTGCCCTTTTGTACACTTTTATTTATTTTTTGTTTTTAGTTTTATTTTGATCTTTTGAAATCACTAAAGCTCTTTTTTTTAGAATTGCATAAGTTACACACCATCCCATCCCAAGGTTAGATAGATGTAGGTTGAAAAATGAAAGGTCTATCGTTAGACGAGGCTCAAAGTGGTTTATGAAGAAAGGATTGCAAATTAGAAGGGTGAAAGGCAATATGATGTGGCTACAAGGGGTGCCTCAGATCATTGGTATATCTCGTGCTTAATTCGACAACGATTTTTTTTAATGCAATATAATGAAATGATCATATATAAGGAAATAAATGCTCATTTAATTAAAATAAAATAGATAATGATCCTCCAAAATAAATCTAAGGAGAATAAAAAGGTGTCTATGCTAGACTTATTGGGGAAAGGGTAAATAAAAAAGAAATAGAAAAAAGAGGTCACGAAATCTTGTCGTTGAAGCTCGCCTCTTGTCTTGTGTTGTTTCCTTTATCATCACTTGCTCTTCTTGTTAACTGGAGGCATGGGAAGCTTGTTATTATCAATCAAATGTTGAATAGCCTCCTTTAGCTTCCAACATCTCTCAGTAGCATGACTCCTACCTTGATGGTACTTGCAGTGTTCGTCTTGATTCCAACTAGGCAATCTCTTTTCAGGTGCGGGATCTTGAATAGGTCCAATGGGAGTAATGAGTCCTTTGGCATGGAGTCGATCGAAGGCAGTATCGTAGCTCATCCCAATGGGGGTGAAGTCTTTCCTTAGTTGCTTATTAGATCCTTGGTTATCCATGGCTAAAACTTCACTGAGATCAAAGGTACTAACATTGTTACTAGAGTGGGCGTTTTCAGAAGAAAAAGGATTGTTGTTCTTCTTTCCTTTCCAGCCACCGTGGTTACTATTGTTAGTAGCTTTTTGTTTTGCGAGGTCATATTTGATTTCAATTCCGATGTCATAAACGGCCTTGAAAGTATTCATATTGTGTTGATATTTTAAATGCTTCGAATACTTCTCTTGGAGATTCTTGATAAACATCCTCACAGATTATTTTTCAGTGGGCACCTCAATCATCTTAGCGGAAGTTTCCCTCCATTTATTAAAGAAAGAAGTAAAGCCTTCATTCTCTTTTTGTCTTAACATCTCAAGTTGTCTATAGTCGGTATCAACTTGAATATTGCACTTGTATCTATCAACGAAAGCATTTACTATCGATTCTCAGGTAGAGGTTTTCTCTTTGTTAAGGGAGAAGTACCATTGTTGGCAAACGGTTTCAAGAGATAGTGAGAACAGAGAGGGGAAAACCTTCTTATCGATACCCTTAATGTTCATTATAGTTTCGAAAGCTCTTAGATGGAAGTAAGGGTTATCTGTTGCCTTAAATTTAGGGATGTCAGTGGCGTTGAACTTATGTGGAAGAAGTTCCTTGTCCAGCGAGACCCCTTGTGAACTCATGCCCTGAAATTTATAGTCACTAGATAGCTTTCTCAAACTTTCTTGCATGAGGTTCATTTGTTGTTGCTTCACAGGGTCATCAATTTTGAGGGTTAGAGCCTTTAACACCTCAGTCACGTCATTCAATTGATTCCTAAGTTCATTGACCTCTTCTTGACTTGCCATTATCTTTTTAGCCTTCCTCTTTTGACTAATTGGTTTATCAAAAAGTGAAACTTGAATAAAGAGGTTGTCCTTGATTAATCGCCCTTCTCTCCTCGACCAAGTACCGTGGAAAAGGAATTTGGGGATATTCATTGTTAATTATTTGACTCAAACTTTATTCAACATGCAATGGATGGAGGAAGTGAAGAAATATAGAATAGAATGTGAAGAAGAATGATATATATGGAGGGATATGAAGAATTAGGAATAGAATGCACCCCCAACTCAAATGACGGAAAAAACCGACTCATGCATGAACCTAAGACATGGTCATGGTGACATATACTCGAAGTGTGTGCTAAGACTAGTGAGTGTAGGTGACATGTTAAAACTTGTGTCATGACCATGTGGCTAGACTATGTGACTAGACTCAATTAATGACTTAACAAAGTGTTATTGACATCGAAAATTAACCGAATTAATTAGCAAACTGGTTAATTAGACACTAGGTGATGACTCGACCAATAATCCGAACTGTCGGCAAAACGACAGGACTGGCGCCGCACTGTGTAGTGTAGCGCCAGACGACAGAGTGGCGCTACAGTCCAGACTTTTGCGCCAATGCTGGAGCTTCAATCTGGGACTGTTTTCGGTGTTATTAATGAACAGGGGTATGCCTAAAGTCGTACTAGGTCAATTCTAATTAAAATATTAGACTTTATTGACTCAAATTAATTGATTAATTAATTAATTAGGCAAAGTTCTTTAAGTCATTAATTTATTTAATCTCAACACAAGTCAAACAAACGGTTAAGAAAACATAGAATATATACACAACAAATAATGCACAATTAGTCAAGTAGGCACAATATGATGCAATGAGTTTGCAACCTAACCATGGCTCTAGTTCTCTAAAGTTCGGGATATGGTTAGTCAAAGAGGGTCCATGGTTAATTTTCCGGAAGCACCGCGCGGAAGCCTAACCGTGAAGGATTAGCGCGAGTGGATGGGACACCGCAAGTTTTAGAAAAAACTCGCTTCCATGGTTTGGTGAATTCAACAATCTCGGATGTACCCTTTGTTGCTCAGAGCGTTCAATCAGGTAGATGGAGCATGAATTCCCAGAGGTTTATGTCCAAATGTAAAACACATATGGGTTTCAAAAAAGTGAGAAAAAATTCAGTCAGGAAGTAGGATCGAGCAAACAATATGAAAAACTGGTCGAAATTAGAACGCATATTTCTGGCTTGGTATTGGAAGAATTTGGCGCCAGCAAACAGAGACTGGCCTCAGGCTTTAGCTGTAGCGCTTGGCGCCAATGTTGGCGTCTGGCACTACAGTTAAAATTCTGGCGCCAATGCTCTGGCCCCTAGCACTAATTCCTACATGCCTCAGCAGCTTTCTGTGCTCGATAAAATTTTCCAGTTTCGCGCAGTGTTATTTCGGTCCTAGTTGTGAAAGATATTTCTCAAATTTCCTACGTGTAAAATCCTATGATTTTAAATCATTACGGATGGTCTTTCCAATGAGATCTTTTTTTATGCCAAAAACTGTAGGGAATAATTTCAAAAGTTAACCCCCTAGCCTGAACCCCACTGTGATCATACACTTAAGTACGGTGGCGTCCAAAAGGGAAGAAGATACAGCAAAAGAGTCGCCAACAAGTTTTAGGAACTTGTAAACCGTTCACGGGGTGAAGGTTACACCCCTTAACGATCCAAGAGATCGTCAACTCCATAAGGTCTTGAACCAAATAAGGGTTCGGGGATGAAGGTACAAATCCAACCTAAAAGAGATTGAACGTGCCCTAATAATAGGCCTCTACTTTATTCTGATCGTATTCATGTGCGCTTTTTTACTAACATGCAATCAATAGGATTAACCCTAAACATGTTTAATCTATGTTGGTTGAATATTATTGCACAAATAAATCTATTATTGGAGATTACTTGAATTATAATCAAATTAACCCTAACAAGCACTACTAAAATTCATCCAAATTGCGACCGCCTCAAACGGTCGCAGAAAATAGCAAAAAGGTCGCAAAACATAATTACGACCGTCAACGGTCGTAGCATGGCGATCGTTATTCTTTTGGTCGCAAAAAAACAAAATTACGACTGTTTGACGGTCGCAGATTTTTTTGTGACCGTTTTTACTATTTTCAACGACCGTTAAGAAAACGGTCGCAAATATTAATAATTGCGACCACTTTATGAAACGGTCGCAAATCTTGAAATTAGCGACCGTCATAAGCGGTCGCTAAAAGTTTTAAAAAAAAACAAAAAAAAAAAAAGGAAAACAGACCCACCACCCACTCACCCTTGACCCAGATCCACCGAAACTAGATCCCACCTACCCAAGCCACCACCACTACCCACCCTAAACAACCACTATCCGCCACCCTCTACCCACCACCACCTTCGCCCACCTTCAACCATCAATACCCACCACCATCCACCCACCATTAACCCAAAAAAACATAAATTTATCAAAAAAATCAACCCAGAAATTGAACCAACAAAAACATCCAATTAAACCAACAAAAACAACCCATATAATTTCGAACAAATTTACAAAAATCAAACAAAAAATCGAAATAAAATGCACAAAAATTAAATAAAAATCAGCAAAAAATACGAACACAAATCAAACCCACAAACACTAAGCAAAATTTGAACAAAAATTCAACTCAAAAAAACCCACAAAAATTCGAACAATCACACAATTTCGAGAAAAATCGAACCACTATTTGAACAAAATCAACAAAAATTCGAACCAAAACTCAAACAAAAACACACAAAAATTGAACCAAAACTCAAACAAAAACACAATAAAAAATCGGTAAAAAATTGAACAATCATGGAAATTAGAGAACAAAATAAAACAACAAAATATAATAAAAATTCAGAGAAGAAATACATACCTTTCACAAAAATTCTTCCTCTTTAGGTTTATATGGTCAAATTCGACCATAAAAACTCCAGATCTGGAATTTTTATGGTTGAATTTGACCATTAATACCAAAACTTTGACGAAAATACAACACCACAATTCATTAGAAAACGAGAAGGAGAAGGAGAAGAGTACGAGATGGAGGAAGGAGAGGAAAGAGAATGAGAAGGAGAAGAGGAAAGAGTACGGGAGGAAATTTAGAGAAAGAGAAAGAGAATTAGAGAGAGGAGGAACGTGAGAAGGAAAGAGAGGAGATACAAAAATGAAGGAGTAGCGGCTGTGAAAATATTAGGGTTAGGGTGAGTTTCAATCTCTTTTATACCCTGTTTTTTTAAAAAAAAAAAAACAATTACGACCGCTAAAACGGTCGCAAAATTAGAAATATGCGACCGTTTTAGAGGCGGTTGCAGATTCTGACATTTACGACCGTCTCTTTGACTGTCGCAGATTATGACATTTACGATCGTCTCTTTGACGGTCGCAGATTATGACATTTACGACCGTCTCTTTGACGGTCGCAGATTATGACATTTACGACGTCTTTGACGGTCGCAAACGATTTAATTTAATTTAGAATTATTTTTAATTGTTCAAACATCCTAGCGACCGTCTAAAACGCTAAAAACGATCGCAAAACGGTCGCAAATTTGCGACCGTTGTCAAAGCAGTCGTAATATTGCGACCGCATAAAAAACGGTCGCAAATTTCATAATTTGCGACCGTTTTTCAGACGGTCGTAGAAATAAGGTCGCAATTTAGCCGAATTTTAGTAGTGAAGATTATTAATTATCTTATTAAGCGTGATTACAAGTACAAATTCCCTTTAAACATGCATAAAAGGCGTGATCAAGCAATAAAAATAAACATCAAGCAACATAATAATAATCATCAAAATAATAAAATTATAATCATAACAATCATAATTAAAAATAATCATCATAATAATTATAACAATTATAATCATAAATCACAAAGTATAATCATAATAATAATCATCATAATAACAATCATATTAATAATAATAATAATCATGTTAAAGCATAGCAAGATCCTAGGCATGATACTAACAAGATTAATAACAAACCCTAGCATGTCACTAAGCAATAAAAATCATATATTTAGCCCTAACATGATACTAACAATCATAAATATTAGGAAGAACATAGGAAGCATCGTAACAATCATATTTGATATTAAAGTTACCCTAGACATGATACAAGGAATCATAATAACAATCTAAGCATGAAATCTACATAATAACATCAATAAAAACCATTAAAGCACTTACTTTGATGCCTCGTACCTCTTTCTAGTAACAAAATACACACGTTAGTAACTTCAAGGAAAATAATAAACAAACAATTAAATTAAATAATGGAAATAGAGATTTGGGACGAAGACAACTTTGAATATGGCTAGGTGTTTCTAGATCTAATGAATGCGAAATTTTGTATGTAAAGAACTAGTTTAGAAAAAGAGAGAGAGAGAGAGAGAGAGAGAGAGAGAGAGAGAGAGATCAAAAGAATCTTGATGAGAGTTGGTGAATGATTAAAGAGAATGGGAGAGAATTGTTGATTGTAAACTGGTTGTAGGTGAATACTGGTGAATCGAAAACGGAGTTTTTACGACGTTATTTATAAAGAAAATCAGCCAAAAAGATAAAATATCAAAACAGAGTCTGGCGCACAAAAAAAGAACCAGCGCTAACGCTGGCTATTGGCGTCAGGCGCCAACACTAGTGCCTGGCGCCAATGCTGGCGCCAAGCGCTACAGCTGGCGTTTTGGCGCTAATTTTAGAAATTCACGCATTTTCTTAAAATCAGATAAAAATTGCCGTACGGGAGGATAAAATAGTATTTTTCCTCAAAAATGCTCTTTGATTTTAATTAAAACTCAGAAAAGTCAACAAAAGTCAATTTATAAATGCTAATTGAATTAAGAATGAAAAGAACCTTTTAGAAGAATCTAGAAGACTAAAACCATTCAATTAGGAATGATAAATCTATATTAGGCCCTCCCCTAGATCATTGGGCCGCATATAAGGCTCAAACCGGGCCCAAATCAGTAATTTGGCCATAACTTCCTCAATATTCATCGGAATTGGGCTTATAATATATCGTTGGAAAGCTCTTGTCAAGCCCCATCCAACTACACTAATATTGAACCCATATCATGGACCAACAAAACAGGATTGAATGTTTTCTTAAAATAAGTTTTCAAAAACAGAGAGAAGAGAAAAGAAATTAAAACTATCCGCAACACTAAACTTTCTACACTTTCACTTCATTCGATTATGATTCGACGCGAAAGGTACTCATCACTGGGTTCGGTTTTGGGGAGACACAAATGGGTGTCTACAGGTACTTTGCGATTGTTTAGATATTTTTTTACTAAATGTTCAAAATTTACGATGTTCGGATTTTTTTACTAAATGTTCAGAAATTGAAATTGCTCAGATCTTTTTACTAAATACTTAAAAGTATAGGCATGGTCCACCTATTTCTAAATAGATCAGTATCCATAGAAGAATTTGCGCACAAAATGCTCGATCTACTTATTACATGGGTTTGGGCATGCATTTTTTGGCCCAACCCGATAAAATCGGCTTTTTTTCTTGCCTGAATGGAAAATTATAATATGCACCATGGTGCATCTAGTTCTATGTGAACCACCAATAAAAATATACTTTTTCTTCTCTTTCCTCCTCTACTTCCTAATTCTGATTTTTTATCTTTTATTATCTCTCTCCTCTATTTTTCTCACTATTTTATTTTTCTCTCTCTTGAATTCATTCATCATCCTTTTAATTAAAGTCCTTTATCACCATAGTTGATCATCATAGATTGAATTCCTTCGTTATTATAGATTTAATTCAAATTTTGTTTTCTTCAACCTTCGATTTGAAGCTTTGTTAATGGATGGAGTTTTTACAATGAAGTAGTGAAGCTAAAAATGGCGCCGTCATCGAGGAGAAGGTGGTTAAGACGGCGAAGATGATTATTTTCTGGTGAGATTTCATTATCTAAATCACCATGGCTAGGTATGAGTTTTGAAATATGTAGCTTTCATATTCTTTTGATTTTTTTAGTGATAATTGTGTATTTTGTTATGAACAGTTCCGTATTTGATTAAATTTTAGTATTTTGAACAATTTAAGTTAAAAATATGAACGTATGATATGTTTCCTATAAATACATATTTTTACCGACAGGTATTTTTGAACATCTTTATTATAATTTGGACATGAGATACATTACTTATTAACTTTTTTTTAGATCTATGTATTTTTAATTTTATTAAAATTTTTGACATTCGCTACTTTATAATTTATATATCTGAATATTTGGCATTTTGAGCAGTGTCTTCAAGTGCAGAATTTTTTGAAGGGTGTTTAATGGTTTGTGGTTGGGGTTCAGAAGTTTTTGTAGGGGGTTCATAGGTATTTGTAAGGTGTTCAGTGGTTTGCAGTTGGGGTTCAGAAGTTTTGTAGGAGGTTCAGAGGTATTTAAAGGGTGTTCAGTGGTTTGTGGTTGGGGTTCAAAAGTTTTTGAAGGGTTTTCACTGGTTTGTGGTTAGGGTTAAGAAGTTTTTGTCAGGGGTTCAGTGGTTTGTGGTCAGGGTTTAGAAGTTTTTGTACGGGGTTCATTTGAAACTCTCGGTAAGCGAGTAATAGACTAGTCGCATGAGGTTTTTGTAGGGTGTTCAATGGTTTTTGGTTGGGGTTCAAAAGTTTTTGTAGGGGGTTCAGAGGTTTTTATAGGGTGTTCTTCAGTGGTTTGTGGTCGGGGTTCAGATGTTTTTGTAAGGGTTTAGAGGTTTTGGTAGGGTGTTCAGAGGTTTTTGTAGGGTGTTCAGTGGTTTGTGGTTGGGTTCAAAAGTTTATGTCGGGGGTTCAGAGGTTTTTGTAGGATATTCAGTGGTTTGTGGTTGATGTTCAGATGTTTTTGTAGGGGGTTTAGAGGCTTTCGTAAGGTGTTCAGTAGTTTGTGGTTGGGGTTCAGAAGTTTTTAACAATTAGTTTTTTCTTATATACATCATCTAATTTCTTCTTTTTTGGTGTTCTGACGTTGAACATTTGGCTAATTGTACTGTTCAAAAAATTCAGGGTTCAATTTAATATTCAATTCTAAAAATTAAGAATTTAAGATCGATTTGCGAATTTTAACAATAAATTACTTATACATCTTCAGTAGGAGTAGATAATTTTGATTTTATATATATAAAAAAAAGGACAATTATATAGTAGAACATAGTTTCAATTTCATAATTTGTTGAATTATATTAGCAAATTTAACACAAATGTAGGAAAATCAAAGAAGTTTAAATGTTATTAATTTTATTACGGTGTTTTCTTGTGTTTTTTGTCTTTTGACATGGTAAATTGCAGTTTTTAGAAAGAGAAAAATGGTGAGAGGAGAGAGAAAATACAAAAGAATTAATTCAAAAAGGTTTTTTTTATGTATGAGAGGAAAGAGAAATTTTTTTAATTGAAATAAAAAATATATATGACAGTTGGAGAAAGGAGGAATTTTTATTTAATAAAAAATAAAAACTGAACTCCAAGGGTTTCTATTGTTTGGGCTTCCTCTATTGGGTACAGATTGGGCCATATGTACCTATTTCTAGGTGCACCATGGTGCACATAATACTAATTGTGCCTGAAATCTGCCCCATCTCACTCTTTTCATCACCTCTAAAATTATTACAATTGAGAAAAAAAATAAAAATAAACTGATAATAGTACTATTCATATGAAACAATTATACTCATTGTACAACTTTTTAAATTATAAGTTTATATAAATTAGAAAAATTTGCAAATTGCAGCCATTTAAAGTTCGTATTTTGCAAATTGCAGCCATTTAATTTTTTTTTTGCAAATTGCAGCCCAAAAGTTCATATAAATTGTAAATTGCAGCCCAATTCAACTTTTTCATCGGTTTACAAGTTGAAAAATCTTCGATTAAGGTTTTAGGGGCCATTTTAGTACTTAGGGGACCGAATTGAGCTCGGAATTAGAAAAAAATAACGCAAGTATCTCGTTTTGCGTAACAAAAGTGTATTAATTTGTGGAAAACTGTAAATATGAGACACTTACGTTATTTTTTTGCTAATTCCGAGCTCAATTTGGTTCCTTAAGAATTAAAATGACCCCTAAAACCTTAACTGAAGATTTTTCAACATGTAAACCGATGAAAAAATTAAATCGAGCTGCAATTTACAATTTATACGAACTTTTGGGCTGCAATTTGCAAAAAAAAAATTTAAATGGCTGCAATTTGCAAATTTTCCTATAAATTAAATAAACTTACAATAACCTTGTTGTGCGGTAGTAAACTAGTTATGAACTTTAATCAATAATGCTAAAAGCGTCAATTCTTGTAATTGGGTCAGATTCAGTTAGGTTAAGGCCTTGTTTGGGAAAGAGCTTTTTGAAAAGCTTTTAGCTTATTGAGCAATATTAGAGGTTTGACCAATTTAAAAAGCTAATTTGGGTGTTTGGTAAATAACTTATTAAAAGAGTTTTTTGGTTCCAAAAAGCTATTTTTGAAAAAGCTCATTTTAAGAGCTTTTTACAATTAGCTTATTGAAGAATTAGCCTTTTGGGTATTAAATACATTGAAACAACTAATAATAAACAGCTATTTACCAAACACTTTTACACAATCAGCTATTTACAACTAGCTAGTCAAATAAGCTAATATAACCGGCTAGTCAAACCAGTTAATATAATCAGCTATACCAATCAGCTAAAAGCTAATTACCAAACAGGCCTAAGTCATTTTCAAATTTGAGTTGAGTTTTTTTTAAGTTGGATTTTTCAGGTTACTTTTACACTTATATTCAATTATTTAAATGCAAGCCTCACACGAAGAACTACATTCTCTATATATATTCCTCAAACTCTAATTTGTTGCAAGAAAAAAAATATGACTTTGAATACAATACTTGCAGCAAAATATTCATGTTTAATCTATCATCCAAGAGTCATGAATTTATTTTTCCTACTACTCGGCATCATTCACTCAGCAAACTCTCAATTCTCACCAAGTCCTTCATTTCCAAATGTTCATTTCAAACCACATAATTTACCAAATGATGTTGAAATACCTCATTTTAGGATGCTCAATAGAAAATTTTTAACCAATTGTTCTCCCATTAGTCCATACCTTCGTATAGGTACTGATGCTGTTTCTCCTCTCGCCGCTGAGCAAATCGTTACGGTGACTGTTTCCGGTGTCTTACACCCATCGGATAAAGATTGGGTTGCTATGATTTCACCCTCTCATTCAGAGTAAGTAAACCACGTACTATATACTACTAAAATATTTGACTATTTATATTTGGCATATAAATGTAGCAAACTGCTAATATAATTATGTGAAACTCTAGTAAAATTTCTTACAATGTATCATGTTAATATTTTGCAGTGTACGAAACTGCCCTTTTAATGTCATTCGATATTTAGAGACGGGGGATCTCAGTGATCTTCCTCTCCTCTGTCATTACCCTGTTAAGGTAAAATGTTCTGTTTGCACACGTAACAAATTTACATACAAATTCATTCTCGTTACTACAATACGGATCAAACTAATATTGAATAAAATTATAAATTTGTGATATATATACCGGTCTAACTCTTCTTATTAACCTAAATTGTAGGCAGCATACTTAAAATCCGATCCAAATTATCTATGTTGCAAAAAAAGTGAATGCAAGGAGAATAGTACAAGGGGTACATGCTTAGTTACAACGTGCACGGCCTCAATAAAGTTTCATGTCATCAACATACGAACAAATATAACATTTGTGTTGTTTGGCAATGGCTTCAAAGACCCTTGCATCTTCAACAAAACTCAGACACTACATTTCGCGAATCCTTATCAGCCACTCTACGCGCATATCTCAAGTATAGACTCAACCGGGAAATCTGTACTCTACTAAACTTACCAATCATGCTAGCTACAAATAGATCTGATTTTTTATTTTTATTTTTTTTTATTTTTTATTAACTTCATAATTTGGTAATTAAAGAGTAAATATGTTTAATTTGCAGATGAGAGTTACATGGGTTAGTGGAAATAATTCATCTCAAGAGGTTCGATATGACAATGGAAAATCAAAGAAATCTATTGTCACCACTTTCACTTCAGATGATATGTGCGGTAATAATTGTTCATGTTCAATTAACTACATTGTCGTAAAATGCTTGAGTTTGTACATTACATGTTATTTATAAAATAATTAAGGTTAATGTAATTGCAAAAATAAAATAAAATAAAATAATATATATATATATATATATATATATATATATATATATATATATAGGGGTGTTAAAAAAAAAACCCGACCCGATTGTCCCGACCCGATTGTCCCGACCCGAGAAAATTGCATGTTATCCGGGTCGGGACATGGGCCGCATTTTTTAAATCCCGGGTACCCGAATTTCCCGAAAATAAATTGATATGAAAAAAAAAAAAAAAACCCTCTTCAAACTTAAGCCCAGCCCATTACTCCATTAGGGTTCTCAACTTCCCATTTCTCAAAAAACCCCCTCTGCCACTCTCTCTCTTCTTTTCTCTCTCTTCCTCTTTCTTTCTCTTCCTCGGAGTGAAGCTATTCCGATCTGCACTCGGATCTTCCTCTCTACTTCATGGCTCGTGCCTCTCTTTCTTCCTCTCTCTGCTTCACGGATCTTAGTATACTCAATTCTTGGTTATTAGAAGGTGGATTAATTTGGTAGTTTGGTTATCTATACTGAAGTTATTAATCAATTCTCACTTGTTTAACAATTGATTTTGTTGCGAGAGTTTTCCCTCTCCTCCTCTGCTTCGAAGGGTTTGTGTTGCTGATGATGGATTGATGGCGGCAGTCTCGACCGAGTTCCGGTGAGGAGAGTGGCTGTCGTCGACTCGTCGTTTTCGATTTTCCTTTGGTAGAAATGGGTGTTCGAGGAATTCTGATTTTCCTTTGCTAAGTTGCATTGTTCTCTTATTCTTGTAACTGAATTTTATTAAAAGATTATTAATTTACAAAGTATTTGTTTGATTGAGGTTATTTGATTCATTCTTAGATTTTTAATTGGTGATGTTTATGATTATATTATGCTTGTATGCCTGCTTTTTTTGGTATTTGAGTGTTTGAGCTTTTTGAGAATGAGGGAATGCCGATTAGAGAATGAGAAAATCCGGGTACCCAATGTCCCGACCCGAATAATTCGGATACCCGAAACCCGGGTACCCGAGATATTCGGGTCGGGAAATGGGACGAATTACCAACTACCCAATGTCCCGACCCGATATTCGGGTACCCGGGTTTTGAACACCCCTATATATATATATATGTCGTAATAAGAAACCATTGGGAGGTCTAAATGCAAATGAAACTTTGAGTTTTTAAAAAAAAAACATTTCAATCTAAGTGATTGTAATATACGAAGTAGTTCATTATGGGAAATTCCTTGTTTCTCATGGTGAGGAACAAATTAGCTAAATAAAATTCTTTCATTACATATTATTTGCAACGATTTAACATAAAATTCAGAATGGAAAATGTCTAATCGTTCTAAATAATATGTGACAGAGGTAATACATCTTACATTCTGAATTTTGCCAACAATATTAGCCAGGATCTTTGTTAGTGGTGGACGCGATAACTGAGGAAGTCTCTTCAGGCAACATTGATTCGATTTTTCACATTGGAGACATTAGCTATGCTACCGGATTTTTAGTTGAATGGGATTGCTTTCTTCATATGATTAGTCCTTTTGCGTTTCAAGTACCCTACATGACTGCTATCGGCAACCATGAAAGGTACACGAAACACTCTTTATTACATGAATCTAAACACAAATTGTAGTACAAAAAGGCGACTAGCATTAGTGCCTTAGGGGTGCACTTAACTTTTGTTCCGTGGCAAAACCAGTCGCAAACCATTTACCTCAATGTACATAAATAAATATAAGCCTTTATGTACTAAAACTGCTAGTAGTACTATGAGTTATAACATTATTTCTTTGTAATTACATTTATTGGTTTTGATCTCATGAATTGAAAACAGAGATTACCCTGGTTCGGGATCAATGTATATAACAACAGACTCGGGTGGAGAATGTGGGATTCCTTACGAAACATATTTCCGAATGCCAACCTCAGCTAAGGATAAGCCATGGTATTCGATCGAGCAAGGTCCTGTTCACTTTACTGTCATTTCTACTGAGCATGATTGGAAGCCTAATTCTGAGGAGGTGAGCTAAGTGTAAATGTATTTGTACGTTTTTCAATTTTACAAGTCAGGTAAAATGTTGCACTTTAGAAACGGAGGTAGTAATATTTATCAAACATTGACTATCTTTTGTTTGTGTTTATTAAAAAAATAGGTTAAATCCCGTGCCATGCACGGTTATAATTAAACTTTACAACAAAATTTATAAAGAATGGTGTTAATTCAACAAATTTATCCAAAATAAAAAAAAATATTTGTAACAAAATAATAGTCTCTAATATTGATGGTCAAAGTTGTGTCTCAATAAATTTGCATCCAACCATAACTTATAAAAAAACAGAGGAGTATAATATAATAAAATGATTTTGTTAAGTTGTTCTTATAAACATTATGTATATTTGTAAGATTTATACAAATTATCCTACCAAAATTATTATTCATATTTTTAATTATAATAAATTTTTAAGTCGGAGGAAAAAAAATTATAATAATATTATGATAATCTTGGATGATGATATATGTCAATACCTTAATTTTAAACTATGGTAGTATATTTGTAACTAAAAGATTTATTGTATATAAAATATATGTTGAAAAAAAAATTAATTGAGTATGATTGGATTAAATGTGTTGTCAAAATGGAAATAAATATTATGGTAGGTTATAAAATGGAAGTTATTAAAATTTGGCAAAAAAAAAAAATAAAAAAAAAAAGGAAAGAAGAAAAGGCGGGAAATTTTTTTATAATATCGTGACAAGTGTCACTTTAGGCTCGCTTTTAGTATAGGTTATTGATTACACCATATTATTTCGAGCAGTATAACTAGATAAAATCAGACATGAAATCCATAAACAGAACAAGAAATCCTTGGCTAATTTTTACAGGGTATGTTGTAATGTTATATCATTAATCTCTAAAAATTCATTTTAATTTACACTTTCTTAATCTTCTTTTTATGCATATGTAGTTGTTACGAACACTACAAGAGGGGAGGTGAATTGTATGTGAGTTCCTATTGCTATTTTTTGCGAAAACTAAATAAACTGTAAAATGAACTTATAAAGCACACAAATTTTTACTAGGAAACTGTTTAGGGTAATTTTACCCTGCCACGTGGCCTAATCAGAAGGTGACACGTATTGGTCTAAAATGGACAAATCCCTGCTCGACACGTGTCATTCCCGAAATTAAGGGAAAAGGCGGCCTTCAGGCCCAAATCCCGAGAATGCCGCCAAACGGCGCAGCCCACCAATGATTAGGGTTCAGTAACCTAATCAGGGGCACAAATCCCAAAGACCCTATAAATAGGGAGATGTCCCTCATTTTGAGGACACGTTTTACCATTTATTACACATTTTACTCTTTGATAGAGACATCCTGAGCTTGGAATCCGAGCAGATCCCCACCTAAATTTCCGCACCTTTTTCTCCCTTTAAGTTTCTAACTTATGCGTCGGAGGCGGAGCACCACCCAACTGGTGTCTCCGTTTGTTTTGCAGGGTACAGCTCACCCAGGATCAGTCTTCGTGTTGTAACTCTCCCGAGGGACAAAAACACCTAAAACAGAAACCTTCCAGGGCCCAACTGGAAGTAAAACCTCAACCCTTCCTAAGGAATTTCCAAAACCAAATAACTTCACTATAATAGAGCAATCCCAAATTACAACCTATAATACGCAGACCTTTACTCACAAGTTCCTCACTGAACTTGCTACACAATAGGACCCTATCCTATCCAATCTAAGTCCCAAACTTAGATTCACTCCTACTCCCAAAGTATTCTCTGCCTCACACTAGAAGCTTACATATTGTATGCAAAAGCTAAATTACACACTTGCCCAAGAACCCAACCAGTACAAAACATGTGACCCTGGTATATGATAGGCAAGTTATGCACGAAACCCGAAACTAATATGACAAGAATATAAGCTTAGCAAACTTACACAATTAAAGCACAGATGATTTCTTCAAGCATAACTCACAAAAAACTATGAAATGAGATCTCTACTATTTATACAAGAATAATTGTATAGCAAGTAGGGTTTTCAAAAGAGATTTATGTTAATTTTAACTAAATCTCAAAACACGGTTTTTTAAGTAAATCAAGTTTAAAGAAAATCTTTTCGGAAAATAAGATAAGGAAAGATTATCAAAAAGAATAATATCTTTTTGATATTCTGATTCTAAGAAATAATTATTTGAAAAATCTTTTCCTAAAATCTATTTTTTATCCTTTCTGTTTTATTAGCTTTGCCAAGCTCTTGCCATGCTTCTAATAGGTTTCATGTATATCCTACTTAAAATATTTAACAACACATCTAGGAAATAAAATCTTAACTAAATTAAGTCGCTGCGCCGTTTTATTCTGTACTCGAAGATTGCTTGGGCTTCACGCAGACCAGGACCAAGTTCCTGCCTTCTTCAAGTTCCTATTAGGGAACGTTCCTGTTAGGGAACTTAGATAGTTCTTGTTAGAGAACTAAGTTCCTGTTAGGGAACTCTTCTTTTATCTTGTTTAGTCTTCTTAAAGTATTCTCTTCATGTTCTTCGTAGTCAAGGTTACTGTTATTTCGGATGATATACTACAAGAGGGGGTGAATTGTAGTATGTTCCTAGTGCCTACTTTCGCGGAATATAAAATTGATTGCTGTTAGGAACTTAGACAATGCAAAGCGGATTTTACGAGAAAACCATCCAGGCCCCAAGTGGAAGTAAAACCTCAACCCTCTAAGGGATTTCAAGCCAAACCAATCCACTATAATAGGCCAAACACTCCTAGTTACAAACCTATTACAAACAGACCTTTCTCACAAGTTCTTGACTGAACTTGCTACACGATAAGACCCTATCTTACCCAACCTAAGTCCTAAACTTAGATTCACTCAGCATTTTTAAAGTGCCTACACTCGACCTCTCACTAGAAGCTCATTCGGCTTCACCCTAGAAGCTCACACATTGCATTCTTACAATACAATATTATAAAAACGAGAATCCTCACGAACTCTCACACCCCAATACATAAAACACTCAATACCCTTTTTCCCTTTTACAAGATCTCAAAGAATACCTCTAAAAACGTATCAATGAATAAAGAGATAAAACTAATATGCTGGACACTTAAGATCTATCTGGATTTTACTGGACGAACTGAAACCAAACCTTACTGGTACTTTAACCTGGAGGTTTGACTTAGCTTCGTGGTGAAGGATGAAACCATAAAACACGACCACTAAGCTTCATCAACCTCAACTTTGAATGAATACATATGAGCATATTTATAGTACACCCAAATAATTCTTTTCGTCAAAGATAAGTTTTATTAAAAGATAGAAATAAAAGATATTTTCCAAAAATAAGTTTTCTAAAAATATATCTTTTGTTAAGAATATATTCTATCAATAATAATAAGATATATTTACCATGAAATCAGATTTTATCTAAATCTTATATTTTCCAAATATACTAATATATCTTTTTACAAAAGTTATACTTATCATATCTTTTTACAAAAGATATATATACTTGCCATAAAATTAGATTTTATTTAAAACTTATTTTGCTGAAAATATTTTCCAAAAATAACTTATCTTTTTCCAAAGGGATTTATTAGGAAATAAATATCTTTATTCTTTAAAATCAAATCCCTACAAGATATGCACGTATTAGGTAAATATATTATCATTAAATACGACCTGCGACCTTTAACGACGTGCAGACCTAAGTTCCAATTAGGTTTTGGAACTCTGGCGGTCTCTGAGTTCCTGAAAAGTCAGTAACTCTAATTTCATTGATTATCATGAGTTCACCTTGGTTCTTTAGACTTGTTCCAGACTGACTTTTATGTCCAACATACTTACATGAATCCTAGAGCGATATACTTCGATTTCTCTGTTGTCTTCATGTTGTTTCTTTGAAACTCTTGTTCTGGAATCTTGTAGTATTGATGCATTCAAGATCTTAGGGCAACGCTCCACTTCTGGAACCGCAGGCCAAGTTCGTAACTGGAACTTGCTGTCACTCTTTTTCATTCCTTATTGGAACTCGCACACCAGGTTCCTTTTTAGAATTTGCTATCATCTTCGTAGTACAAGCTTCACTCTTTAGCTTGTTGTCATGCTTCAATTAGGAAGCTCCTTGTGTGTATCTGTTAGGGAGGACTTCATGTACCTGTTAGGGAACATGCTCCGGCTCTCGTGGGAAAGCCTGCCGAAGGTTCCTTCTACATCTGGTTAGAGAACATCTTCTGGTTCCTTCGTGGTTTGGTTCTTGTGGGAGAAACTACTTTAGGTTTATTCATTCTTTCTTGTTCCTCTTGAAGTCTTCTATGTTCCAACCCATTGACTTCACTTAAGTCGGTTCTTGTCTTCACATAAACACTTAAGAGAAACATTAGATTGAAGTTTGTTTGTCATAAACAAACTTCAAGTGAGATAATTAATTAAACTTAAAGCTTATGTAAATACTCCTACACATATACAACTCATGTATGCATAGCGTATTTACCTTATGAAGCTAACATATGCAAACATCTATTTACATAGTTACCTTCATTGTTCTTTAGCCAGCATCATGCTTATCAACCATGACACTCATCATTGTTCTTGTTTCTCTATTGCTTATCATATATTGCTCATGTTCCTTATATATATATATGAGACATTGCTCAGGTTCCTTGTATTATGTTCCAAGCAAAACTTGTTCTTTCTATGCACAACTTAACAAACACGTTAGATAGATAATCATCATTAGTTTATAATCATCAAAACCTAATTACTCAACAGTTACTCTTCCACCATCAAGGTCCACTTCACTTGTCTTTAGTTGAGTTTGCTTGAGTTTAAGTCTATCATCATCAAAACCTTTAACTTCAATAGTAGTATTCAACTTCACTTTGACACACTGAATAGTATAATTTCAGACACAGACCGATGTATAGTTCAAATGTTTTATCGTTCTTCAGTGTTGAAGGCAACTTTGCTAAATATTTGGAGCCATTGCTACTACAAAATAAGGTATTCATTTCTTGCTTCTAAACTGATACATGTTTTATATCAGTCAAATTAAAGTTTATTATAGCTTTATATTGTGATCCTTAATTAAAATGTAATGTACATAGGTTGATATGGGGATGTGTGGGCATGTCCATAACTATGAGAGGACTTGCGCGGTCTATAAAGGCGAATGCAAGGCTAACCCTGTGAAAGATGAGAATGGAATCGACACCGTTGATAATACTAACTATAGTGCTCCTATTCATGTTGTTATGGGAATGGCAGGCTTCAGTTTGCGAGAATTCTCAATCTTTGTAAGCCTCTTTGTTTATTTTTAGTTTTGATTTCTTTGCCTTATTTTAGAAAAATTATGTACATTAATTTGAATTCACGATAGGCTGTTTTGATACAATTTCGAAAAAAAATAAGTTGAACGTAACAACTTTGTCAAGATTGGTATAGTTATATACTCTATGATTATTTCTGATTTTCCTTTGAATTTATGAATCTTTGTGTATGAACATTTTACAGGTAAAAAGTTGGAGTATCACAAGGCTAACTAGGTTTGGATATACAAGAGTACATGCAACAAGGAATGAGTCACACTTAGAGGTTAGTATACATGATTATGTTACTATAAGTTGAGCAAAAATGGAAGAAAAAAATATAGATGACAAAAATAATAGGAAATTTTGCAAAAAAAAAAAAACATCTTTAATAAGTAGATTTTTGTATAAATTTATTTTTACAATGACACACTTTAATCAAATTTTTATTTGCAATGCCACGCCTTTGGCCGGAAAATAAAGAGGGTTTGACCCTGTTTCTAGGCGTTGACTTGACCACGTACAAGGCACGTGACCTCATAAAGCCACTCTCCAACTACGCCACCCACCAAAACGCCACCAAATAGAGTGATTTCGGTGGTGGTAGAGTGGGTAATGCGGTTTTGATGGGTGGTTAGGTCGGTTTTGGTGTCGTTCTGGTGGTTGGCGTAGTTGGAGAGTGGTTTTAAGAGGTCACATACCTCACACGTGGTCTGGTCAACGCCGAAAAATAGGGTCAAACCCTCTTATCCGACCAAAGGTGTCTCATTGCAAAAAAAAAAAAAAATAATTAATTAATTAAGGTGTGTCATTATAAATAAAATAAATAAAAAAAAATAAAAAAATTGATTAAGGTGTGTCATTGCAAAAAAAAAAAATTATAAGGTGATTTCTTACAAAAAAAAAAATTGTTTATAAAAAGTGGTTTTGTGCAAAATTTCCAAAATAATATCATAAAATGGAATATGAGGAATTGTTAGCTTGTTTGCAGCTAACAGTTTTGTACTTATGTTCTTCTCTGACTTTCAGTTTGTGAACTCAAAGACGAGAAAAGTGGATGACTCCTTTCGAATCATAAAGACATAAGACATGATTAATCTAAGATGCACATATACTTGAAGATCTTGAAGTATTAACCTAAGCAGGGGCGGACCCACCTTTAGTCATAGTGGGTCCGGTGACACAGTATTTTTTTTTAAAAATAAAATATCAAAGAGACCCCTTATTATAGATAGGGGGTCTCTTTGATGCTGCTAGTGGTAACAACAAACAATATCAAAGAGACCGATTATTAAGATAGGAGATCTCTTTGATGCTGCTATTGCTACAAAAGACTTGGTGTGTTTTTTTTATATATTAAAGAGACCTGTTATTTATATAAGAGGCTCTTTGATGCTGCTATTGCATTTCACAATTTTTTTGCGTTACTTTCTTTTTCATTAAAGAGACCAGTTATATTTAATAACTGGTCTTTTAAGTTATCTCACTTTTTTTTGTATAATTTTTTAATAATTTTTTTTCCCTTTTTATATCTTATATTTGTACAACCAATTTTAATATTTCCCCATAAAGCTTATCAATTAACTAAAAAATCATAAAGTTAATTCAATATAATAATTTTATTGTACCATTGGTTTATAACATGTTATTTGTAGTATTTTCGACTTGTAAAATTGAATTCTTAAGTATTGTATTTGGTTGTGATATGAATTTTTGTGTCCTATTTTTGGATTGAAATCAATTTGGTATATGTATATATACATATATATGTATGTATATATACATATATATATATATTTTATATATATAAGTTTTGGATTGAAATTAATTATGAATAAGACATGGAAGAAAAAATTGTACTTTCACAAATGATCAATAATTGATGGTGACACACTATCTCGGAAATCCTGGATCCGCCACTGAACCTAAGATGCACATAAAGTGTAAGTGTATATGTAAATTGAAATTTGATTATTTGTACTGTTGTTGATCTGAAGTTATAGTCATTTCAATCATCTTACATTTTCTATACTTAAAGATCTTTGTTCAAGTATATCATACCAAATAACACATGTAAATGTCCCACATTGTGAAAAGAAGAAAAGGGTTATAAGGCTAAGGGGCTACTTCTCCTATTAACATATGGTTTTGGGATGGAACATCCATGAACTTTCTCTCTACTTTACAATTACAGTAATGAATAACTTTTGTATACATGCGGTGTACAATAATTTACTGTACATCAGGGATTATTTTTTAGCAAATTAGGATCACTTTTATAATTTTTTGAGTAACCTTTATCAATAAAGCATAAATATTTTATAACTTTAATTTGTGTCAAGATAACTTTTATTCATATTAGGGTAACTTTTACTCATTTTAGGAATAACTTTATGACGGATGTATAATAAATATTAAGTTATTTTCCAAATTTGGCCGCTTGATCAAGTAAGTCATGGACAATTAATAACACATTAAGAAGTTTCATATCCGACGTAACTAATTTAGGGATGATTTGCCTAACTACTAGAATGAACCAAATTCGATTCTTATTCTAGTTCTAGGTACGTATGTTATTTTGCCTAATTGTTTGCATTACTTGAATGGAAATCGATATCGTTTATCAGGCTTATGTGATGCAATTGTTTGTAAAATTCAGAAGTTAATAATGAGCACGTGGCAGATGGAAAGTTTATAATTCATTGAGAAGTTGAGCAATTAACATTGAAATTTTGTTACAAGGACATGACTTACATGCGCCTAATTGCAACAAAAAATGGTGACAAGTTGGAGTCAAGTCCGGCCAGAAGTTAAATTTTGAATACTACCTTTGTTTTTTATTATGTACAATAAATGACTATTATTTGTGAAACATAAGATATTCTTTGTTGCATATTGATAGAATATGATAAGTATTCTAGTACTTCGTATTATTCTATAAAGAAGGATATATAATTGTGAATATTCTGTAAATATCTTTTGAGATTTCCTAACAAGATTAGGTCTCTCGGTTGTAACCTTTTATATATGTATCAATGGAAAACAATTCAATCCAAAGAGTTTCATATTATCTAACATGGTATCACAACCTAGGTTACGATCCTAGCTTCCGCAATTTTTTATTTTTTTTTTTTATTTTCCTAAGCCCTAGCCGCCACCCTCTTCTTCCCGCAGCAACCCTAAAATTCGGCCAGCAGCATAACCAAGGACGGAGACTCCTCGTCCTCTTCCTATGAGTTTCATCCTACTCTCGGGGTAAACAACATAAAAAATGCAATCCCTCTTATCCTTGAACGGAAGGTTCAATACGCAAATTGGGTTGAGTTATTTGAATGTCATTGTCATGCCTATAATGTTCTTGATCACATTGATACAAAAATCAAGAAACCGATGGATCTCTCTAATGACATGTGGAAGAGACTTGATTCAATTGTCAAAAATTGGATATACGGTACTATTTCAAAGGATTTGCTTGAGACCGTTATATGTCGAGGGGCAATGCCGTAACAAATTTGGGACAGGATCAAAGCATATATATAATAAGAAATGGAGATAGTATTTGGCTGAAAAGTGGCTTATGGTGCTCTGATAATAATTTCTTAAAATTAAAGGTACAAGTTAGACAAAAAATATCCAACAAGGTACTTAGTCACAAACTTGAGCAAAGTCAAGCTACTTTTTGAAAATTTTGCCCAAATATGATTCTAAATTATTCCACTCCCTCAATTTTTTATTTTATTTTTTTCAAATTGTTTTTTTTTTCCAATTTTCAATGCAATAATGTGATTTATCAATCATCAATAACTTCAATCTATATATACAAGTATATACTAAAATAACAACCTCTGATGTTATCAGTGTCTACGTGTCACTTTTTTATTTACTTTTTTCCCTCCAATATGTAATAATAATGTCATTTTTTTTCCTTTTTAAACTGCCCTATTTAACATAAATTTGAAAATATATTCCATTTGAATTTCAAATTTTGAATTTTGGGTTTTCAAAATACATTATGCTTATTTAGTAATTTACGAGTTGTTAACAATAATTAATAATATAATTTAAAAGAAATTTTTTAATTAAAAATGAAAATTATGCACTTTTGAAAATTGCATATTCATATATAATTAGAAATTAGTTAGGAAAATGAGGAAGTTATTTTCTTTCCATACGTGTTAAAAGTCTATATTCAATTTTTATTTAAAATCGTGCATCGCACGGGGTTAATCTAGTCAATAACTTAAAGACACATCAACAATGACACGTGACTTCTCCTGGTGTGTCTTTAAGTTTTTTTTTTTTTTTTTTTTTTTTTTTTTGGAAAACACTAAATAAGTAAAGTTTTAACGAGGTAAAAAAAAAATTGACTACTAGGTCAATTACCATACTTTAATTTTAAAAAGTTAATTATTATGGAAATCTTTACTTTTAGAAAGAATTAAAAAATCAAGCACAACACTAGGAAAAATAGCATAGATTATAATACAATCCATAATAATAATAAAAGATTATTATAAATTATTTTTCCAAGCTAATTACCTTAATCATCTATTAATAACCACATACGAGTAATAAACATTAACTAGTTACTGCATGATATATTGATTGATTACTAATAATTTTTTTTTTAATATTTGTATAAGATATTGCCAAAACATAAAACATACCTATATTCATGTTTAAAAAAAACACAAAGTTTCATATGCGGCTCGCCGCACCGTACGACCAGCCGCAATATAATATTTTTTTATTTTTTTCTCTCTCTTCTCTATCTCCCATTCTCTTTCCTATTTTCTTCTTCCCACCTAAAACACTCCTTTCATGAACTCTCTTCTTTCTCTGCTCTTTCTCTCTCCTCTTTCTCTCTCCTATTTTCATCTTCTCTAGTGCGTGAGCCCACTCAAATTAAACAAGTTAAATGGAGCAGCGGTCGTAGGGGGTAAGGAAGCTCCTTGTACTCCGTTGCCGAAAAACTAGCTAAAGGTTTTCTCTCTCTTCTCTATCTCCCATTCTCTTTCCTATTTCCTTCTTCCCACCTAAAACACTCATTTCATGAACTCTCTTCTTTCTCCCCTCTCTCCTCTTTCTCTCTCCTATTTTCATCTTCTCTAGTTAGCCCACTCAAATTAAACAAGTTAATGGAGCAACGGTGGTAGAGGGTAAGGAAGCTCCTCGTACCCCATTGTCGAAAAACAAGCTAGAGGTTTTAAGGCCAAATTTAGCCATGAAAACTCTAGATTTAGAGTTTTTATGGATGAATTTGGCCTTTTAAGACATATTTCAAGTGAAATTCGAAGCCAATATTTATTTTGAGTTATTTGTTCGATTTAATTTTTTATTTAACAATTTTAATGGTTTTTAGTGGTACGGGAATTGGTGGTGGTGTGGTAGAGTTTAAGGTTTTGAGGACGGCAGTTGAGAAAGGTTGGTGTCGGTGGTGGTTACGGTGGGTTTGGGTGTGGGTTAATGGTTACTAGGTCGGGGGCTATTAGGGGTTACTAGATTGGTCAGGAGTTACTAGGTCGGTTAGGGGTTACTAGGTAGGGGGTTACTAAGGGTTATTAGGTCGGTTAGGGATTACTAGGTAGGGGGTTACTAGGTCGGTTAGGGGTTACTAGGTAAAGGGTTACTAAGTCGGTTAGGGGTTACTTGGTTAGAGGTTACTAGGTCGGTTAGGGGTTACTTGGGGTTACTAGGTTAGGGGTTACTTGGGGTTAGTAGGGGTTACTAGGTTAGGGGTTAATAGGTCGGTCAGGGGTTACTAGGTCGGGGGTTACAAGGTCAATCAGGGGTTAATAAGTCAGTCAGGAGTTACTTTGTCTAGGGAGTTACTAGAGAAATTACTTCAATGGGGTTACTTGAGGGGTTACCAGAAGGGTTACTGATATGGTACCTTACAGCACCGTGCAGAAACGTGCTGAAAAAAAAACATATCGATATTCAATTAGAATTTATAACAAAAAGAAAGGTTGTTTCAATAAATATTTTGGTAGTTTATTTCACAATAATATTAGACAATTTATAACTAAAATAGTGTAGAATGTTGAATTGTTAATAATACTAAAAATTAGCGTGGGTGGCACGATACATATACATATATATATATATATATATATATATATATATATATATATATATATTGCAGAAAATATATTTAGGACTACATATAAATCAAATCATGACAAATATAACAAGATTTCTCGTGACTATGTTTAGATGTACAAAATTTAAAGTACTATAATTTTTCAGTTTCTTTGATTATAATTGTAATACTGGTCATTTCATCACATTTGTCAGTGTTAAATTCATTCACAATTTTTTATATTTGTCTATAATATAAAAAGATATATTTTAAGGTGCTTAGCCATCTATTTATAAATAATTTTAATTTTTAAATTATGGTATGATAATACTTTAGGCAATAGACATGATGGTCGGACATAAGATTTGGTTATAAACTAGTATAGTACCCGTGTGTCGCACAGTGGTAATAAGTAAATTTTTTCATTTTTCTTTTATATATTGTGTTGTTGATATCATTTTTTTTTTATATCATTTTAAAATAACTTGGCTTGCTTTAGAAAAAATATTTTTTAAAAAAAATTGGTATATAAATATTTTCAAAAAAAAAAACATGTGCATAGTCATTACTGTCAAAACGGTTTGACAGTTCGGGTTCAGTTCGGTTTGAAATTAGTTCGGTATCAAATTGAGTCGGTATCAAATCGGGTCGGTTTGAAATCGGTTTAAGTGTCTCACGGGTCGGTTTCAGTTCGATTTAAATAATTATCGGTTCGATTCGGTTTCAGTTTATTCTTGAGCAGTTTTAAATCGGTTCGGGTTGTAAACAGTCCGGGTAATAAATGGTTCGGTGCAGACGGGTTGTGGTTTGTTAACGGTTCGGTGTAAACGGTTATTATCCTGGTTTAAACAGTTTCGGGTTGGAAACTGTTTCGGGTGTTTTTTGGATTTCCTGGGATACTGGTCACGCTCTTCAGGCAACGAGACGGTCCAACCTACAAAACAACGAATACTCCGATCAACGAAATATTTGCCTCCGACGATCAAGTCAGTGATCAGAACGGAAAAGGCTAGAGAGAGAAAGTAGAGAGAAGGTGGAGCTATTTAATGCTCTGTTGTTTGTAAATGTCTAAATCCCCCTCCCATCATAAATGATTGGGGTATTTATAGGGGTGGGACTCGTGCCCCTCTCTAGGGTTTATACCCTAGATCTGCGTGACGTGATTGGCTGCGCAATCAGTGAATGCCACGTGCTACACTGGGGGCGCCGCTTTGCGGCTTTCATTGATATCTCTCGGGATTTGGGCCCTAACGTTGTTAGGGTATGTTGATTATTAAGGAAACTAATGCCCTTAACACATGGCATCTTCTCATGACGACACGTGTCACCCTCTGACTGGGCCACGTGTCGTGACGAGACTGGCCTGCGGCCTTAAGGGCTCTGAATTACGTGGCATCTTCCCGTGGTGACACGTGTCACCCTATAACTGGGCCACGTGTCACTATGGGATTTGTCCACGTATACGGGGTATTTTTACCCACAACATTTGCCCCTCAGAGGGAATGGCTCGTACGCTTACAGGCCGACTCCTCTGACCTCAAATAGCCTTGGTGCGTACAAGTGTATTATGGTTTTGTCAGTTTTCCGTCTGCCTGACAATTTTAGAGCGAACGCCTGTATATACAAATGGCGCGGACGGAGAAGGCCGCCTTTCTTTTGGGAGATGCGGTCGTCTTGCCATCGTGGATAGGGCTTTAGCTCTGCCAACTTCCCTGGACGAAGATAGGCCGTCTTGCTTTTGGGAGATGCAGCCGTCTTGCCATCGCGGAGAGGGCTTTAGCTCCGCCAACTTCCCTGGACGAAGATAGGCCGTCTTGCTTTTGGGAGATGCGGCCGTCTTACCACTGCGGAGAGAGCTTTTAGCTCTGCCAACTTCCCTTTGGACGCGCCGTTTATTAGGTCATCCTCTATTCCGCCTAATTTAACGGAGTTGCTCCTTGTCCCTCCAAATTCTAGGTCACATTTTCAAATTGTAACCGTTCAGCTGTGTTAGGCGGGAAAGATGAATTTACTCTCTTACCCTCATAAATTTTCCCTATATATACAAGGGTTTTGACTTCATTTTGGCACTTTGGAACTTTACATTTTCTAGAGAGAAGTCAGAGCTTTTAGAGAGAGAAAGTGTGTTTTCCCTTGAATCTTCAAGAGCTCCGCCGTGCGTTTGAGTTTTCCGGGAACATTTGTTGAGTTTTCCGATCAATCTTCAAGGCTTCCAAGTTTTCAACACGTACAAAGGTAGGCCGCCTGTTTTCTTTTCCTTGCATTTTTATTTCTTTGTTTATTTAAAAGCTGGCTCAACACTCGGCTTCGTCCGTTTCTCTTCATGAGGCCGGCCGTTTGCCTGGGACTGAGGAGTCTAGAGTGGACGGAGACGAGTTGTCTCCTTCATGGAGTGGGTCCATTTCTAGTGCGTACCAACTCACATCCACCCATTCTTCTCTGTCCCTGCAGTCGAACATGGCACGGACGATGCAGACGCACGATCGTCATGCGGCCAGAAATCCAGACGGAAGTCTGGTAAATCCTAGGCCTCCCTATGACCCCAATAATGTTGACTTAAAGACCCCTTCTACCACTCCTACGACCACTTCCACGGGCACTTACTGCTTGGTCGTGGAAGTAACTTCCTCGTTCGAGGAGCGCCAAAGAACTCAAGGCGCTTCTACTGCGGGGGGAACGTCCGGGCGAACTCCGGGGTTGAGGTTCCCCCAATATGCCAGCTCGGTCATGGATGGGGCCGAGTTGCTACTCTATGAAGGGCCTCCTTATTCTTCTCGGGCGGACGCTGATACGTCCGTCCCAACTCCCTCAGAACTCTATCTCCGATATGGCAGGTCGGACAGACCAAGAACGGGGGTTTCAATTAATGAACCGTCCGACCTGCCCCCTCGCAGAGCACCTCCTACGGGAAGTCAGGCGGCCGGTGCCAAAGATAAAGGCAAAAGGCCTCTTAAAGATATTGTGCCTCCCCGAGGCGGCCATAGTTCTAGGAGGCACAGCTCTGCGGAGGCAGCCGATCTGGACAGAGTGCTGTCTTCCGAGTTTGGGAGCGCTCCTCAGCGAGAGGAGGATGAAGCTGAGAATGCGGCCGAGGGTGGAGCGGCAGCCGCAGAGGACGAAGAGGCGGCCGAGGAGGAAGTTGTCAACATTGACAACTTCAAGAATCCGTACGCCTGCACGGTGGACGGTGGGTAGCACAGCCTTGGGCTACCTGAACTACAAATTTGAGGATTACAAGGCATTCCTCCACCTTGGGGAGGGATTCGAGATTCAACCCCCACAGAAGTCTCGCGCCGTGGCCGCTTGGGAAGAAGCGAGGCCGCGCCAAAGATCCTTTAGCGTCTACAGGGCGGCCTTAGACGTCGGACTGCGATTCCCCCTCCATCCTTTCGTCCGCACAATCTTGGACGAGTATGACATAGCCCTCTTCCAGCTGATGCCAAACAGCTGGTTGAACATTTTTGGGTACTTGGTGACGTGCATCTGCAAAGGCTTCAAGCCACACTTTGCAGTTTTCTGTGAGATGCACTCACTGACTAAGCTGGACGCGGATACAGACGACTGGTTCATCTTGAGAACTACTAGAGACTATATAATGGTGGTGGACCGCGTCTCTAAGTGGCGTGACTGGAAGCACCGATTCTACTGCATCAAAACCAAGGACGTTGAATTTAACTTGCGGATGAATCGGTTCAATGCTGAGCCAATTCAACTTGGACGTGGGGACCTCAAGCCCGATAATCCACCCGTCCACCCCGGCCAGGAGTACCAGCTTGAATACTTCAAAGTCAAGCGGGTGAAAAGGAACGGCAAAACTGAATGCCTTCCAAGTAACTAGGTCCCTTTATCCATCTGGCTACGGGATCCCACCTTTATGTCCGCCTATGGCCTGTACAAGAACCTGCCCCAAGGTGGACGCATGGACACATATTATTACACATACACAGATTATTTGATCTTGAAGAATTTTCTAACACTTTTTCCTTTTCTCTTTCAGCTGAGGCGTACAAGATGCTTGACCAAGAGCAGAAAGGGGAGGTGAACATGACCGATATTGACTTGGCTCGGTACAAGGCTCGCCAAAAGATGTACGAGCAAACTAAAGGAGTAAGTAAACCCTTCTTGATTTCTTCTTTTCATCCGCGTATGTATTACGGAAGAGATCTTCTTCCTAACTTGGCACGGCCCATCAATTCGTCCGTGTATGTATTACGGAAGAGATCTTCTTCCTAATTTGGCACGGTCCATCAATTATATTATCTTGCTTTCTTTTTACTAACTTTTTCCTCTACAGCTGGCCACTCCAACCCCTCGTTCCAAACGGAAGCAGTCGTCCTCTGCGTCCAAGACGGATCAAGATGGCAAGGCGTCCAAACAAAGGAAGACGGTCGCGTCCAAGACCACTTCCACTTCTGCGGCCAAGACAACGTCGCGGACTGCCTCTGAGCAGTCCAAAGGAGAACAACCCCGGCTGAGTGATAGCGGGGCCTCCAAGTCCATAGATCCGGCCACCATGCCGGGTCATGTTAGGTCCGAGAAATCGGATGATGGGAGTAAGTCGACCCCGGCAAAACTGACCGGGCCAGAAGTGACTCCGCCCGTCCAAAGAGTCAATGAATCTGATTGGCTTGATGCCAGTCAGTCGGCCGACGATCAACCTGGTCGGACGGGGGAAGAGGATAACGAGCCTGCGCTGCCCTCGCCATTCACTTTCAACCTTCCTACCCCTCCAAGCTTCTCTGACGGTCAGTCCAAGTAACTTTGGATTTTTTATTTTGTATCTTCTCTTTTTTACTGAGCTTACATTAAACTCTTTGCGTCCGCATACAGATACTGCAAAGGAGCTACACATGAAGACGCCCGGCCAGTCCCTTACTAGGGCGGACAGAAAGGCTATGCGGGAAGCCATGGCCCGGGCCGTCCCTGCTGAGCAGCGAGATAAGATGCGGGGGATACATGAGGGCTTCCTCGGCCCCATGATCAATTGCAGCGCTGAGGTAACTTTCCCCTCAAATGCACTTAGTCAATTTTTCACTCTTACTTTGCTAACACATTTACCTTGTACGCAGCTCTTCCTGCGGCTGAATGCCTTCCTAGAATGGAAGGACAGGGAGAATGAGCGGCTGAAGCATGCCTGGGCCCAGATTTAGAAGACCCAGGATGCCGTTACTGGGGAGGCGGCCGTCCAGCGCCGGTATTTCGAAACCCAAATCAACGCGCTGTCCGACAAGGCGACGCGGCAGGCGGAAGATTTGGTGAAGCTGGGCGAGGCCCTTCAGCAAGAGCCCGTGGCCAGAGATGCCATGAGACAGAAGAGGGATCAGGCCCTGCTGAACGGGCATCGCTGGAGGGAAGGGTTCGAGGCCTCCGAGAAGCTTCAAAGTGACGTGGACTTGGCCCGCAAGCACTTGAAGGAGGCCTTGGACAAGGCGGACACCCTGAGAGTCGAGGTGGAAAGTTTAAAGAAGTCCGTTGGGGACTTAACTCTCCAATTGCAAACACCTCGGGCTCCCAGTGCGGACGAGGTGGTCCGCATCGAGCAGAATGCTGAGGACAGGCTGAAGAGCCACTTCTTTGAGGCTTTTGAGCTTATGGTGGACGAGGGAGAGGCGGCCTTTTATCAGGAACGCTTCACCAAGCGTCTTAAATTTGTCTGCCTCAGAGAAGAGGCTAAGAAGGCCGGGCAACCTTCACCTGAGCTGGACGTCACGCCAACTACCTCAGAAGAGGAGGAAATCGAAGAAGTGGCGGCCAGCAAAGATGGTGAGGCTGAGAGCAAGGGGACGCCTGCTGATGACGCGTCTCCTGTCGCCGTTCAAGAGCTCGACCCGGGCCAGAGTCCAGCTTCTACTTCAACCGCCATGTAATTTCAGCCATTTTCTGCCTTTGTCAATTATTTATGTATATTTTTCTTGACTTTTTCAACCGCCTTTTCGAGCGGTTTTATGTAAGATATTTTACCGCTTTTTGAGCGGTCCTTTTATTAATTCAGCTTTCAAGTTTTGCTTCATATTTTGCAAATTTTACACTTAAGTTTTTGCATTTTCGTACACATATTTTTTTCACGTTTGAGCGATTTTATGTACGCGTATTTTTGTATCTTCGTACAATTGGGGGGTATGCCCCTTTATTCGGCGTTCGCCTAGTCCATACTTTGGGTTGTTTGATTGACTTGGTAGAATTTATACCTTAGGTGGTATGACTTCTACCAAGTGAATCAAATCATAATAATGATTTCCCTTGGACTAGGTGGTACGCCGAATCAACACATTAATTGGCCGTTCAATTGGCTTATGTGAGTTTGTCCATTGAAACTATCGCTCGGACGCACTCAGAAAATTCCAAGTATGATCTCAACTTAAAATTTTCATGTTCGGCTGGCTGGAATGCCTAGGTATGCCCTTGCCCCATTATATCGGTTTCACAGGGTACCTTACCTTTTCCGTGCGCCTTAATTAACGGCGGACGCATTCATGTGACTTGGGATCAAGTTGCCCATTCTTACTTTATTTAATTTACTTTTGTTCTGCGACCGAGTTGCTATGTTGCAAGCAACCTACTTGCAAATTTCACGCGGCCTATCCGTATAAGTTATGACTGTGTAAATAAGCATAAATTAAATGGGAAAATAATTATAACAATGTTTGACTTTTTCATTAATTTGTCAAAATTACATTGTCATGGCCGTACGGCTTACATTGCTCGGTCAACAGACCTAGCTGTATACACAGCTTTTGGCTAAGTAATTAAACATAATATTTTTTCAGATTGTCAGTGTTCCATGTACGCGGGATGGGTCGGCCGTTCATGGCTTCAAGACGGTAAGTCCCATCTCGGACCTCTTCCCTGACTCGATACGGCCCTTCCCAATTTGGGGTCAGCTTGCCATCCTCATTTGCTCGTCCCACGACCTCCATCTTCCTTAGGACCAGATCTCCCAATTTTATCGACCGCTTTGACACTCGGCGATTGTATGCCCTTGTCATCCGAAGACGATAGATTTCGTGTCCAAGCGTCGTGTTGCCCCTAGCTTCAGGAAGGAAGTCTAGGGCGGTCTTCATGGCTTCCCAATTAGCCTCTTCATCATATAGCATCACCCTAAGGGTGGGCTCATACATTTCAATTGGAAGGACTGCCTCGGCACCATAGACTAAGAAGAAGGGAGTTTCTCCTGTGGAACTCTTGGTCGTGGTTCGTATGGACCACAGCACATTAACTAACTCGTCAGCCCATAACTCGTCAGACCATAACTCTTTCAAGCTTGCGCTTAAATCCATTGGAGATCAATTTGTTGTATGCCTCTACCTGACCATTTGCTTGTGGACGGCCGACTGAAGCAAAGCAATGAGCTATGCCTTGGTCTTCCAACCATTCTTTAAGTTGAGGCGTTTTGAACTGAGGTCCGTTGTCAAACACCATAGACTGAGGAACGCCAAAGCGTGTAATGATACTCTTCCATATGAAAGCTGAAACATCCGTCCATTTGATGCCCCGGACGGCCTCGGCCTCTACCCATTTTTTGAAGTAGTCTACTGCTACAAACACATACCGCCTTTGGCCGGACGCTGGTGTGTACGGTCCTAAAATGTCCATCCCCCATTTGGCAAAGGGGAGCGGACTACTGATGGCCAAAAGACTGTTGGCGGGTCGGTGAATTAATGTTGCGAACCTCTGGCACTTGTCACACTTCTTTACCATTTCCATTGCGTCCGACTTTAAGCTCGGCCAGTAGTAACCCAGGCGGGCAGCCTTTTCAGCCAAAGCTCGTCCTCCAATGTGAGAACCGCACTGCCCCTGGTGAAGATCATCCAAGACATCATGCCCTCTCTCAGGAGTGATGCATTTCAGGTACGACTTTACAAATGCCTTTTTGAACAACTCTCCTTGCTTAATTTCAAACCAGGTCGCTCTCTTTTTCATCAGTCAGCTCTCTTTAGGATCAACCGGGAGTAATCCGTCCTTTAGGTAAGATATGATCCCGTCCATCCAAGTGGAGCTTCTATCAATGGCGTGTACTGGTTCAGCGTCAATACTCCTCTTTTCTTTCACTTCCCAAAACACTGACCTGGGAGAATCACATGATGCTGAGGATGCTAACTTAGAGAGGGCGTCCGCCTGATGATTGGACGAACGAGGGACCTGCTGTAGAGTAAAATGATCTAGGCTCTTAGCCTCCTCTTTTACAATCTTCAAGTACTTTATCATGGCCGGCTCCCTCGCCTCGAAGTCTCCATTCACCTGGCCGACTACAAGTAGGGAGTCCGAGCATACATCAATTTTTGTCGCTCCTGCCGCCTTACACATTCTAAGGCCGGCCAAGAAGGCTTCGTACTCGGCCTCATTATTAGAGGCTTGAAACAGGAATCTTAGAGCATACTCAAACTTATCTCCCTCAGGAGACTGACATATAACACCTGCTCCACAGCCAGTAGCTGTCGCACTACCATCCACGAACACTTTCCAGATCTGGTCTCCGGCCGTCTGAAGATCCGGCCGAGTCATTTTTGCTAAAAAATCAGCAAAGGCTTGCTCCTTAATTGCTTTCCTTGGCTCAAATTCAATGTCAAAAACTCTCATTTCTAAGGCCCATTTAAGCATACGGCCGCTTGCCTCTAAAGTTGCAAATGGCTTCTTCAGAGGCTGGTCTGTGTAGACCACAATTGAATGTGCCAAGAAGTATGGTCGTAGCTTTTTCGATGCCATGTATAATGCCAAGCCAAATTTTTCAATAGGGGGATACCTTATCTCGGCGTTATGAAGTACGTGGCTAATAAAGTAGACAGGGATCTGGCGGTCGTCCCGTTCAGCAAGTAGGACTGCACTTAAGAAGTGTTCTGAGATGGCAAGATAGATAAATAGCTTCTCGCTCTTAAGTGGACTGACAAGCCGAGGCAATGTATGTAGATGGCCTTTTAACTGTACGAATGCTTCCTCGGCCTCCTCTGTCCACTCAAAAATGGCTTTCTTTTTTATGGTTTGAAAGAAATAGAGGCACTTATCCCCTGATCTTGACAGAAATCTACCAAGTGCGGCCAAACAGCCGGTCAATCTTTGGACTTCTTTAATTGTCCTGGTGACTTCATGTCCATGACAGCTTGGATTTTTTCATGGTTGGCCTCAATTCCACGTTGATCAATTAAAAATCCGAGAAATTTACTGGACTCAACACCAAAGACACATTTCTTTGGATTTAACATCATCTTATGCCGCCTGAGTTCGGTGAAAGTTTCTCGTAGATCCTTCAGATGGTCGGCCGGCTCTTTTGATTTGACAATCATGTCATCAATGTACGCCTCCATATTCCGGCCGAGCTGATCTCTGAAGACTGTATTAACAAGTCGTTGAAAGGTAGCTGGGGAATTCTTAAGGCCGAATGGCATAACTTTGTAACAATACAACCCCTGCTCAGTCACGAACGCTGTTTTCTCCTAGTCTTCTTCCCATAATGGAATTTGATGGAATTCGGAGTATGCGTCCATAAAACTCATCAGGGCATGCCCGGCCGTCGAATCAACCAGGCGGTCAATTTTGGGCAGGGGAAAGATATCCTTAGGGCATGCCTTGTTTAGATCGGTGTAATCCACACACATTCTCCAAGTTCCATTCGGCTTCTTAACAAGGACCACATTGGCCACCCATTATGGGTAATAACATTGCCGAATGAAACCGGCGTCCAGAAGCTTCTTAACTTCTGCTGCGGTCGCCTGATTCCTCTCTTCCCCATGATTCCTTTTCTTCTGGCGGACACGTTTAACAGCCGGGTTTACAGCCAATTTATGCACGTCCAGGTTAGGACTTATACCTGGCATCTCGCCAACATCAAATGCAAATACATCTTTGAACTCTCTCAATAATTGAATTAACTCATCCCCAAGCACACCCACAGCTATAGTGCCTACACTAACCGTCCGACCTAGTTGATCGGGGTCAAGCACTATATCCTGGTGACTTCCGGTCGGCTGGGGTCGTAACTCTTCTGGCCGACCGACAGTCATTAGCTGCTATGGTTGCTCTATCTTGGCCGCCTTACGCTTTTGGCCGACCTGGTGTGTTAGGAGTGAGGTTCCTTTTTCTCTTGGCTCGGACGACTTTGGTCCGCGCGTTGTGGGCTTAACCGCCAACTGATTACATTCCTTGGCCATCTTCTGACTTCCTTGGATTGTACCTATTTTCCCGTTCGTCCTCTCAAACTTTAGCAGCATTAGGTGAAGCACAATGACTGCTTTTGCTGCATTCAGTGTAGGACGGCCAAGTATGACATTATATCCAGTCAGTTCTTTCATAACCAAGAAGCGGAAAACCATATCCCTTCCTTTAATTTTTGCCCAAATCAGACGGGTAAGTCTATCCGTCCTACCGGGTGGATGACATTCCCCCCAAATCCGACTAACGAGTGAGTGATGTCTTGGAGAGCATCCTCTAGGAAGCTTAGATTTTTCAAGGCGGCCAGGCTGATGATATCAGCCGCGCTACCTGTGCCTATCAATATCCGTCCGACCTTCAAATTGGCTATCTTCATAATGAATACTGTAGGGAATAATTTCAAGCCTTTAAAAATCCCACTAGCTTGAACCCCACTGTGATCATACACTAAAGTACGGTGGCGTCCAAAAGGGAAGAAGATAGAGCAAAAAAGTCGCCAACAAGTTTTTAAGGAACTTGCAAACCGTTCACGAGGTGAAGGTTACACCCCTTAACGATCCAAGAGATCGTCAACTCCATAAGGTCATGAACCAAATAAGGGTTCGGGGATGAAGGTACAAATCCAACCTAAAAGAGATTGAACCTGCCCTAATAATAGGCCTCTACTTTATTCTGATCGTATTCATGTGCGCTTGCTGACTAACATACAATCAATAGGTTTAACCCTAAACCTGTTTAAACTATGTTGGTTGAATTTAATGCACAAATAAACTATTATTGGCGATCACTTGAATTTATAATCACAATTAACCCTAAACAAGATTATTAAATTATCTTATAAAGCGTGATTGCAAATACAAATTCCCTTTAACCTGCAATAAAAGGTGATCAAGCAATAACAATATAAAATATGATACATATCAAGCAACATAATCAATAATAATAATAATCAATCATAATAATAAATATTAGGAAGAATATAGGAAGCATCATACCTTTAATCATACTTAATATTAAAGATACCCTAGACATGATACTAGGAATCATAAATAACAATCTAAGCATGATATCTACATCATGAAATCAATTAAACCATCAAAGCACTTACTTGGATGCCTCGTACCTCTTTCTAATTACAAAATACACGCGTTAGTAACTTCAAGGAAAAATAATAATCAAAACAATTAAATAAAATAATTGAAAGAGTGATTTGGGACCAAACCCTCAGAAATTAAAACCTTTCACGTCTAGGGCGAAGGCAACTTCGAATATGGCTAGGTGTATCTAGATCTTGTGAATGCGGAATTTTGTATTAAATAAAGAAAGAAGAGAAAGAAGAGAATGAATGTTAAGAATTATTGAAAAGAGATGAAGATGATGAAAAGAATTGATGAACGATTTATTAATAAAAAGAGTTGACTAATGGTCAATGAATATTGATCATGGGTAATTGAAAAAAGTGATTGTTGATGAATGAAAATTGTAGACGATTGAAAACGGAGTTTTAAATACGATATTTATAGAGAAAAACAATCAAAAAAGATAATTTATCAAAACAGAGTCTGAAGATCGCAAACCTAACTTGGCGCCAGCCCTGGCTCATTGGCGCCAGGACCAGTGGCTAGCGCCAGGCGCCAATGGCTGGCGTCTGGCGCCAATCCTGATTCCAGGCGCCAAGGCCTGGGGTTGGACGCCAAATCGGCTTTTAACGCGTTTTCGAAATTCTGATAATTTTACTGTACTGGAACATAAAATAATATAATTTCAGTCGAAAATGCTATTTGATCTAATTAAAACTCTAAAGAATCCTAATTGAATTAAGAATGATAAGACCTTCTAGAATGTTCTAGAAGACCAAAACCATTCCTAATTACATTAGGAATGATAAATCGTATTAGGCCCTCCCTAGATCATTGGGCCGTACTTAAAACTCAAATCGGGCCCAATTTAGTAAATTGGCCATAAATTCCTCAATATTCATCGGAATTGGGCTTATAATATATCGTTGGAAAGGTCTTTGCAAGCCCCATCCAACTACACCACTATTGGACCCATATCATGGACCAACCAAACTGAATTGGCTGTTTTCTTAAAATAAAGTTTTCAAAAACAGAGAGAAGAGAAAAGAAAAGAAAGGAAATAAAACTTTCCGCAACACTAGACATTTCCACACTTTCGTTTCATTCGATTATGATTCGACGTGAAAGGCACTCATCACTGGGTTTGGTTTTGGGGAGACACAAATGGGTGTCTACAAATACCATGAGATCATTGTGCAAGGCTACCTCCCCCCGATCGGCCTTACTGATGATTACTTCAGGGAAGGGTTCAGCCTTCACTGAGTCCGTCTGCATCACCTTTCCCAGGTTCTGGGCGTCCTTCTTGATCCCTTTCATAGTGGGACCGCCTGAGGCAAATCCTCCTGATATCACGGCCACAAAGCCTGAATCAGTGTTGTTGCCATCATCTTCTTTATCTTTGCTCTTATCATTCTTCTGTCTTTGCTCGGACGTGTTGTTTGTCCGTGTGTAAGTGAATTTGGACTTCATCACATATGAATTCAGCATTCCCTTCTCGGCTAACTTGTCCAGCTGTCTCTTCAAGTTGATACAATCATTTGTGTCATGTCGCACGTCCTTGTGGTAATGACAATACTTGTTCTTGTTCCTATACTGAGTCGGGCCTCTCAGCGGTTGTGGCTTCTCAAACTCAAACTTATCCTTGATTTCCATCAAGATAGAATAACAATCCTTGTTGAATTCAAACTGAGGCTCGTACGCCTTGATCTTCTTGGACTTTTGTGGTTGGGCATCAGCCACCCAGACTTCTTTTCTCTTTTTTCCTTCTTTCTTTTGGCCGGTCGAGTCTTGCTGAGAAGGTTTCTTCTCAGCCCCCTTGGCCGGCGCTTCTGCTTTAGTGAGCGAACAAAAGTCCGTCGCCTTAATATAAGCTTCGGCTTCCCGCTAAACACCTGCGTATGTCCGAATCTTTTTCCTTACCAAGTCAAATTTAAAACCATTGTGCCTTAATCCCCGGAGACATTCAGAGTAAGCGATTTCGTCCGGCACATTATGAATTTGGGCTTTTTCTTGGTTAAATTGCTGGACGTACAAGCGTAGGCCCTCATTTTTTTGTAGGACGATTGTCGCCAAGTTAAGGCTAGTCTTTCGAGGCGGTATGTTGTATGAAAAATTTCCCACGAACAACAAACTAAGAGTAGTAAAACAATTGATACAACCGGCCGGCAAACTGTTGAACCAATCCTGCGCCACACCTTTCAGAGTGGCCGGGAAACATTTGCACCAAGTGGCGTCATCTACGCTTTGCAAGTACATCAGGTTCCTGTACGAGGTGATGTGCTCTTCTGGGTTGCCCGTGCCATCATAGGCTCCCACAAGCACACTCTTCACCTTTGGTGGCTGAGGGGCATTTAAGATATCTTTGCGAAAACGGGGGCGGCTTATCTCCTAGAGTAAGTAGGCGCATCTGCCAATCGATGGGCTGTGGTTGCATGGAAGGTCCATCCAGGTAGGGAGCCTGTCCGTACACCTGCCCGTATGGCCCAAATTGTCCGTATGCCTGGGGGTTTGGCTGCATCAAGCCATTGAACCCCTGAGGAGGTTGATATTGCAGTGATTGGGCTGGAATAGGAGTTGGAGCATGGAAAACTGGAATAGGAGTTGGGGTGCGGACTGCCTGACTTCCACTGGAGATGGCTGTGTTGGAATGCTGGGAAAGAGAATGCTGTAAAAAATCATCCGGCATAGTTGGGGTTGAGGCCGTGTCCGAGTAAGCGGCGCGCTCCCACTGCTTATGCCGAAGGTAATCTCTTGCGTCCTTCCATCGTCTGGACGGCTCAGGCTCCTCTCTTCGAGGCTGCCTACCCCTCCCCCCAGCCGACTGCGTTTTCGCCAGCAAATCAGAGAAATCAGTCCGCGGTACTCTCGGGGACCTTCCAGTCGGCCTTCGAAAGGGAGTGTTTCCAGCGTCCGTTGCATGGACTGCTTTGCTGTGTGTCTTCTTTGGAGCCCTCTGTTCCTCTCTCTTGGGCGGCTGCCTAGAGGTAGAGGCTCCATTTTCAATTTCTTTTTCTGAGTTCATTAAGCGCGGCCTTAAGAGAGGCAGCGGTAACAGGAGGGTCATCAGCTTCTTCAAATGAGGCTATCAGAGGATCGCTAGTACGGATCGTAGGGATTAAATCCTCTACATGTCCATCCTCGCCTGGATTAGGTGTCTGACCGTTTATCGCCATAACGTACGAGTATCCCCACAGACGACGCCAAATGTTTCGGGTGTTTTTTGGATTTCCTGGGATACTGGTCACCCTCTTCAGGCAACGAGACGGTCCAACCTGCAAAACAACGAATATTCCGATCAACGGAATATTCGCCTCCGACGATCAAGTCAGTGATCAGAACGGAAAAGGCTAGAGAGAGAAAGTAGAGAGAAGGTGGAGCTATTTAATGCTCTGTTGTTTGTAAATGTCTTAATCCCCCTCCCATCATAAATGATTGGGGTATTTATAGGGGTGGGACTCGTGCCCCTCTCTAGGGTTTATACCCTAGATCTGCGTGACGTGATTGGCTGCGCAATCAGTGAATGCCACGTGCTACTCTGGGGGCGCCGCTTTGCGGCTTTCATTGATATCTCTCGGGATTTGGGCCCTAACGTTGTTAGGGTATGTTGATTATTAAGGGAACTAATGCCCTTAACACATGGCATCTTCTCATGACGACACGTGTCACCCTCTGACTGGGCCATGTGTCGTGACGAGACTGGCCTGCGGCCTTAAGGGCTCTGAATTACGTGGCATCTTCCCGTGGTGACACGTGTCACCCTATAACTGGGCCACGTGTCACTATGGGATTTGTCCACGTATACGGGGTATTTTTACCCACAACAGAAACGGTTTCGGGTTAGAAACAGTTCAGTTCTTTTTCGGTTCAGTTTATAACTAAGGTTCTTTTTCGGTTTAGTTTATAACTGGTTCGGTTTTTCTACGATTTAACGTTATTCGGATCGATTCCATTTCGAATTTACTAAATTACGGTTCGAGTCGGTTTTCGGTTTCAAAAAATCGATTGTTTATCGTGTCGTTTGGATTCGGGCAGTTAAATGGTTTTGGTTTGAATTTTGATAGTACTTGCTAACCTTTTGTTGGTTAACAAGTTTTATATTAAGTCGAGTCTTCATCATTTCTTATATACAAATTCTCATTAATTTTATATATACATATCATGTTCCGTTTCGTGTTTAGCCATACCGATCTTACTAGTTTGTAGCCAATTCGTTTATAAGTGGTCCGGTTCATAAAACAATTCGGCTTGCAAGCGGTTCGGTTAATAAACGGTTCGGTTTATATATAGTTCGGTGCAAACGGGTTGCGGGTTGTTAACGGTTTGGTGTAAACGGTTTTATCTCGGTTCAAACGGTTTCAGGTTGAAAGTGGTTTCGAGTTAGAAACAGTTCGAATCTTTTTCGGTTCGGTTTGATTACAATTCGGTTTAGAACTGGTTCGGTTCATTAATGGGTTCGGTTCTTATACGGTGTAACGTAATTTGGATCAGTTCGGTTTTGGGTTCATTCACATACGGTTCGGGTCGGATTTCGATTTCAAAAAAATGGTTTTTAATCGGTTCGGTTCTCATTTGGGTCGGTTTGTTTCGGGCAGTTAAATGGTTTCGGTTTGAAATTTGACAGCACTATGCATAGTTTTTCTTTAGAAAAAAATGTTTATTATTTATTATTGCATTATAATATTTACTACAATGTTATATAAAAATTTTCTACAATGATAGTTAGACAAAATATATTTAATGTTTCATCATCTATTGAGCTTATATGTTTAGAGTGGAAGCTTAAAAAATGTATATTATTAGCTATCAATATCTTATATTTGTAGGCGTCACTTGAGGTGCGCCTACGTAAAAGTATGTGTAAATATGCTTGGCACTCATAGGAAGTGGGAATTGACATATACGATTAGGGACAAGGAAAGTAGGGAGCCGCCAACAAGTTTTTAAGGAACTTGTAAACCGTTCACGGATCATTTAAGGCAACCACGATAAAGGGACAACGAAGGCAACAACGATTGACCCGTGAAGGTTACACCCCATTCATAATCCATGAGATTACTAACTCCATATGGTTCGGAACCACGAAAGGAGGATCGGGGATGCTGGTACGAAGTGAGTCATGGAGTCACATTCGCCCGTATTGGCCTCTACTCGATTCTTATAGTGAAAAGTGATTCCTGCGATCTCAAAGACATACAAACAAAGATTCAATTTTCTCCAATCTATTATTAAGCTAAATTGGTTGAATATTAATGCAACACATAATTCTAAAATATTAGTGATCACTTGATTAAACAACAAGATTAAAAAGGATCCTAAACCGGTTGTCCAAATTATCTTATTAGGCGTGATTTTCAATTACATATTCCCTTTAAACATGCTATATGGTGATCAATAAATAATAATAGAATAAGCATTAATATTGGAAGCAATTCAACAATAATAGCGTTAGTCAAATCAAATATAAATCAACCTAATCATGATACTAGCAATATAAAATAATAAGAGTAATTAAGTGAATTAATTACTCACTTTCCGCGTTTCCTTGAATTGCTACATCATGAATAAATTGTTGGTAACTTCAATAAAAATATAAATCAAATAAAAATTAAATTAAATTAAGGTAGATTTGATTTGGTCCAAATCCTTATTCAATTATATCTTTCACGCCTTGGTTTAAGTATAAAACTTTGGGTATTGTATGGACTCCTTGTAATGCTTAGGGGAAGTATTATGGAAGAATAGGGAGGCTAGTATTTAGGCTAAAGAGGGAGAAGAGAATTATTTTGTGATCAAGCTTGTTGATTATTGAAAAAGGGAATATATGAGATCTATTTATAGAGAAAAAAGAGGGGTCGAAGAATCAAGAAAAGATCGAGTTCGAATCGGATTAAAACTCTTGCGATAGACAACAGTTTTTGCGGTTTTTGTTTTTATCATATCTTTTGATCCACAAATCGGAATGAGATGAATAAGATATAGTTGGAAATATCTTGAAGTATAATTTCTAACACAATTGGAATCAGATTAAAATATATTATAGAATAAAAGATATGGCTGAAATAGTGAGACAGTGTCAGTTTTGGATAGAGTTTGACATTTTATTCATATCTTTTCCGTTATAGCTCGGAATTGATATTATAATATATAATTGGAAAGATAATTTCAAGGGATTTCCAACCATATAATATTTGGATAAAAATTGTGGGGTACGAAAATAATATCTGTCTATCTTTGAACGTCTTTCAATTCGAATAGAATTAGGACTTTCAAAAAGAAAAGTTTTATTGAATTTCAAATTCTTTAATCTTATATTTTCAAAAAGGATAATTAGGATCTTCTAGAAAATTATAGAAGTTTCTAATTAATCCTAATTGGTTTAGGAATTGGATTAAATCATTTGGACCCTCCACATGATCATTGGGTCGTAGGCAAGGTGGGCTTAGGTTCGGTTTGGGCTCAATTTAATATTTTGGCCATAACTTATTCGTTATAACCGGATTTGGGCTTATAATATATCGTTGGAAATCTCTTTTCGAACCCCATCCAATTATTCAATCATTCGACCCAGATTATGGACCAAAATAAACTGGATTAAACGTTTTTATAAAAAGGATACGAAATGAATGATTTTAAAGGACACGAAATTTGTTCATTATCGGGTTTGGTTTTGGGGAGACTTTTTAGGTATCTACAATATTGGTGTTGTAACACCCCGACCCCAAACAAATTAGGGAGGGGCCTATTGCCACAAAATGCGCATCAAGGGCCAACAATTGTCCTCACAAACCAACACGAGTCCTTTTGGCACATTTTGTCCTCACTCATGCGCGCCCCAGGAAAACTTTCCAGGAGGTCACCCATCCCAAGACTACTCCCAACCAAGCACGCTTAACTGTGGAGTATCTTAGCAAATGAGCTCCCTAAAAGGAAGATGCACCTTGTTGATATGAGTAATATATCAAATCCTTTTAAAGCAATCATGAGGGGTATTACATACACCCCCGCAACTGGGTAGCCAAAGTTTTACATCCAGTCTGGCTATGGCCATATGGCCCCAGAATTCTCCCCTGCTAGATGACTAACATAGGATTAATTATCCACGGTCAGCACGCGGTCGCAGGGTTGCTCTGATACCATTTGTAACACCCCGACCCCAAACAAATTAGGGAGGGTCCTATTGCCACGAAATGCACATCAAGGGCCAACAACTTTCCTCACAAACCAACACGAGTCCTTTCGGTACATTTTGTCCTCACTCATGCGCGCCATAGGAAAACTTCCCAGGATGTCACCCATCCCAAGACTACTCCCAACCAAGCACGCTTAACTGTGGAGTATCTTAGCAAATGAGCTCCCTAAAAGGAAGATGCACCATGTTGATATGAGTAGTATATCAAATCCTTTTAAAGCAATCATGAGGGGTATTACAGTTGTATACTGAAATGATTCAAAAGTAGTAATGAGTATACAACAATATTGATGCCAAAGTCAACTTTCGTATTTTTAGTTTTAAACCTACTTAATCCTAAAATCTATCAAGTAAAAGGAAAGGGAAAAAAATTAAAAAATAAATAAATTGATGACATCATAAGTGAATTTGGAGGGAAATTTTTTAATAAGATCTTGACATGTACGACACTTTAAGGAATTGATGAAATTGGCACGTTTTGTTTTAGTAATAATTAATAGATGAGTCAAAAGAGACAGACGTAAAAAAATACGGGTTGCTAGTAACCAAGGTATTTTAATTTGGCTCCCTTAAATTTTGTATTTAACCTTAGTCTTTTTTTTTGGAAAAATGGAAAAGAAAAATTCAACCTTTGAGCAGTCTTCTTATAAAAATCCAACCTTCCATTAATCTTATAAAAATTCAACATTTATAGCCCACCTTTTTTAACAGGTCCATTTGACCTTTAACCTGTTAAACAAGTTAATTATTTTTTAAAAAAAAATTCTCACTTTCCTTCTCACTCCTCTTCTTTCTCTCTCCTCTCTACACCACCACCAGGCCACCTCTGCCACCACTTACTGTAGGAGATTATAGGTACTAGATGCGGAATAAACATGAATCATATTCATATAGTACCTAATCCCAAGATCTAATGCATAACACATAAAGAACATATAATTGTACCTTTGAAGCGTGATTCCACGTGCGATCGAGCAAGAACAATGGGAGATAAAGAACCTCAAGTGTGATTCCTCTACTTGGTCCATGGGCAAAAGTTAAACCTCCACTAATGCTAGTTAGTCGTGATTGAACGCTTAAATCAACCTTCAACGGAGAAGTGAGACACGAGCTAACCACGAACCACCACGACGAACACCACGAGCCACCACGAGGGGGCGCCGGACGCACGGATGTGAAGGAAGAAGGGAGGGCCGTGAGGTGAGGAGAGTATTTAGGGTTTTGGGACTTGGTTGCTTGTTTCACAATCCACTGAATGTTGATTGTTATCTTCAACCTTAGGCATGGATCTTATTTATAGATCACATCTCTAAATAAGAGTTCATGTCAAGCCCAAACACCTTATCCTAAACACACTACTCTAGCCCAACACTCTAAATGGTATGTCATAATCTCATGAGGCCCATTAATGGGCCTCTTACTTGTTTAACCCTATACCCTTGTTGTGTGACCTTATAGGATCCATTCTATTGGGCTTTGGACTATTTAACTAGCACAAAGATCATTTGTCATATCTAGCAACAAACAATAACGATCCAAAAGAACGAACTTATTATCTCCATAATAGTGATCCTTGATATATCTAATAATTGCACTTGTCGAAGACACAATTCCTTCACTTACCCCACCCTACCCAAACCCCAAACCGAAACCCTCTTCCTCCTCCTCCTCCACTCTCTCCTTCCAAACCAACGCCCCACCCAGCCTCCTCCTACCTCCCCATCCCTCTTTTATGCCCGCCATAACCACCACCCCAACATCTCCCTCACCCAACCCCGACAACTGCATCTAAAGGGTTTTTGAAATTGGGGCCGAAAATATGCAATTGAGGGTTCTCTATTCGAATTGGTGGTGCGACAATGGAGAAGCACCATAGTGGAGCGGCACCGCCAAATTGGGTGGCTGGAATGTTGACGAATGCTTGCGGCCAATTAGGGCTGCTATGGTGGCTTAATTGTTGCAGGTAGTTGCTGGTGACTGGACGCAACTGTGATGGAGTATGCAAGAGAGGAGTTGCGGCGGTGGAATTGTTTGGTACAGGTTGAGTGAGGAGGTGGCTGCAACGCCGGCTAATTTGGGTGGAGATGGAGCCGGGAGTAGCAATCGGTGTGGGTTGGAGCAGGTGCAGCGGTAGTATAATTGGTTGTTGGTTTGGGATTTTGGGCTGCTACTATTGGTTGGCCGTGATTATGGCTGGGCGGTTTGGAGTCGGTGGTTGTGGTTTGCGAGGTTGCTGCAATGGAGGGTGGAAATGGAGATATTGGGCGGTGGTGTGAGCTGGAATTTTTGATTGGTGGCTGTGACCGTTGTGGCGCGGCAGTGTGATTGTGTTGCTGGTGTCTTTGGGTTACGGTGGGCGGTGGGGATGGGGTGGTCAGGGACCGTGGGGATGGGTAGTTAGGGAAGAAGGTGGGGTTGGCTTTTCTGATTTTATTTTGTTTAATTTTTAATTATTTTATTTTGTTTTAGAATGATTAAAAAAATAATTGACCAATTAATGACTGACAAGTGACACATAACTTATAAAAATCGGTCATCAACAGATAATGAATCTGTTAGAGAAGGTGGGGTATAAAAGTTGGATTTTTATGAAATTAATGGAAGGTTGGATTTTTATGAGAAGACCGCTCAAAGGTTGGATTTTTGTTTTCCATTTTTTTTTTTAATCCACAATAATGTTACGAATGGTTAACCTTAGTCTTGTTGCATGTTATCCAATCAATTGTACGTGGTGGTGTGTAAATGTGTAATCTTGTGTAGTGTCAATAGTATACAAAATAAATTAATTGCTTGCTTTTTCGGATAGAGTATGAAAATGTAACCATTGATGTTAGACCTTTCATATCGTTGAAATGTTGCAATCATACGAAGGGCAAGAGTTTGAGCTAATTAAGGATAATGATCCAAGAAAAGGACCACCAAAAAAATCAAATTGATTTATGATATTATTGTCATTTGTACCTATTGATTAATATGTCTAAATTGGGGTGCTAGAACCTAGAAGTACTTGCCGACTACTAGGTGTTTATTTCATTTTTAATCTTCAATAACTCTATACGTATTATTACTAGAGTAATAGAAGTACTTATTGTAAATTTGTAAAGATGGCGTGATTGTCATAAAAGACAAACGTTCAAGAATTAAATTGACCAAGATTACATGATTTTCTTATTTTATTTATAATGTGAATAATAAGAGGCAATGATATAAACGACAATCAATCACTAGTATTGTTCACTAGTATTACTAGTGTGGCCACGGATTTGCCTATTAGTTGTATAATACTCCGTATGTGACTATGTACGGCTATATAAGTGGGAGTTGTGAATATGATTAATTTCAAAGTAGATGCTAATTACAAAATTTTTGGTGCATTCGGGTAAACCATACACATACATCGTTCCTAGAGCACAAATCGATCTAGGCCTATGCACATTATAGTAATATTAGTAATAGTAACATTATAGTATAATTAAGTACAAAATAAGAAGCTAAGGTTGGTGTGGCAAATATTAACACGTAACGTTTGCCTCCAAGAATTAATGAATTTATAAAAGCTGCCGTATTTAGTTTAGCAAGTTTATAGTAGTATATTGCTTAGGAGTTAGGACATCCTCAAGGCCTGCTGTCACCGTTGACTTTTATTTTTTATTTTTATTTTTATTTTTTTGTGTCTTTTTTCTTGGTTTACCTTTTGGACTACTCTGAATTTGAAGGTCAGTTTTGGATGGTTAGGTTCCAATCCCCAATCAATTATTGTTATTGCAAGGAATAAAAAGCACAATCCTCCCTACTAAATACAGTCCTAATCACAACTGCACCAAAAACCAATTGGTTAACGTGTTGAGATACTTTCAACTTAGCTTGCTTCCAAGTGCACGACTTAGTTCATAATTAATAATATAAAGTTTTTAATCCATAATATTTCCTCCATTCTTTTTTAGTGTAATTGATGTGCGTTAAATTTTGATATTAATTGCAAATTATACTTTGACTAATCATTGTGATTTATAAATGCGATAAAATTTTATCCTATGACATCTTATTTAAAATGTCTCTGTTTTTGTCCCAAAAAAAAAAGTCTCAATATAAATTTAATTAACATCAATTTTTTTTAATTAACCTTTAAATGTTCATATTTAAAAGATATTAGTCGTTAAAATTATGTATTAACATATAAAAGAAACGTATCAACTAAAATAGAATGAAGTATAAGAAAATCAGTTTGGAAAAATTGACAGGAATATTATGACCTTTACCCGGTCCGCCAAAAATAAAACCACCTTTTGATAATCTCCCAATAAAACGACCTTTGACATGCATCTTCCAAAAATAGAACGAAATTGGTTAGTAACCTGTTTAATAGGTTTCGTGTGACATGTGTCATTTTGTAATTGGTAGATTGGTTTTTTTTTCACAATTTTTTTATACCAAAAAAATTGATTTTAATTTTTTTTTTAAAAAAAAACCCCAAAACATCCCTCACCCATCAGCAACTACCACTCGACCACCAGTCCACCCCAACCAGCCCTGAACCTTATCACCGGCCCCACCATCACCTTTCTCCGGCAATCCTACCCTACGCTCACCAGCCTAAAACCCCCACCTCACTATCGGCCCGAAACCAAACCCACCATCCACCATAATCGAAACCCCTCAAAAAGGAGCCAGATGGTTTGGGATTGAGCAATTGAGCGAGGGTCAGGGCGGAGTGGTTTAGGGATCTAGCGCGAGGGTTAGGGCGGGATGGTTTAGGGTCTAGCCGAGTAGCCAAGGGTCAAGGAGAGGATGGTTTGTTGTGTGTTCTGGCGATTTGGCGAGGATCGAAATTGGGGTCAAGGTCGGAGAAGGGGATGTTTGCGTGGTTTGGCAAGGGTCGCAAAGGTCGGGACGGTGCACTTTGGTGGCGCTGTGAGGGGGCTGACCGAGGGTAGTGGTGGTGTTGTGCGGTGGATGGTGTCATGGTGGTGGCTGCTGCAAGCGAGGCTGAGATCAGGGATGGAGATTGGAGGGATGAGTTGTTTTAATTAAGTTTTTTTCAAAAAAATAAAAATTAGTTTTTAAAAAGAATATTTTTAAAAAGATATATGTTAAAATTAAAATTAAAAAATCCAAACCAATCAACCTAAGAAACATGTTACCGGTCATTTATCCTATTTTTGGAAGATGCATGTTAAAGGTCGTTTTATTGGGGGATTATCAAAAGGTGATTTTATTTTTGGCGAACCGAGCAAAGGTCATAATATTCATGTCAATTTTTCTAATCAGTTTTCAAACTTGTAATTATCCCTACAATTTTTCAAATCCTTAATCTTTAGTAATAAATAAATAATTTCTCATTATTAAGCTTCCAACATTATTTCTTGGTGCAGTGATGTATTGGCGCTGGTGTATTATAGTCTGTTCTAACCAATTAATAAGATTTATCATTTTTTTTTGGTGTTTCACCCGGTTTATCCTTTGGGCTAATCTGAATTTAGAGATTAGTTTTGGATGGTTGGGTTCCAGTCCCCTCCCAATTATTGTTGTCGGAGATTGAACGCAAATCCTTCCTACCAAGTGTACATAGTCTCAATCACTATTACACCAACATCCAATTGGTAGATTTATCAATATTGTGAATCTATAGTGAATCAAAATGGGCATTTCAATTGTAATAGTGTAACATGCATAATCAAGAAGTTCTTGTCAAATTTCATTAAATTGTATTAAAAGTTAAAAGTCTAATCTATTAACTATTACAAAAACAGACTATGCTGACGTCACCGCTGCATATATGTCACTTCCTTACTAAAATAATTTCCCGCCTAAAATGCAAGGATGATGTCTTCTTCTTCTTCTTCTTCTTCTTCTTCTTCTTCTTCTTCTTCTTCTTCTTCTTTTTTCCCTCTTTTTTTGTTTGTTTGTTTGTTTGTTTGTTTGTTTGTTTGTTTTGCAGAGCTATCATGTTTTGCAATTTTGAAATTTAAATGTTGGAACTTTTCACATTTCAACTAAAACCTATCAATTTATCCTAAGAATTTTAAATATAATACTAATAAATTACCTCCAACGTTTTTTTTAGGCCAACATTAAAATGTATATTAGGTGACGTTGAACCGATAATATTTAATTTCATAATTTTGATGAAAATTTAAAATTTTAAAATTTTAAAATTACTTTTTTTTTTTGTTTAAGGTGCATAATTCTTATATAGGTTTTATATAAACCATGCATCGCACATGTTTCAATTAACCTAGTTATATTGATAGAAGATAGTTATATATCTATTCTGTTTACCTTTTTACTTATTTCAGGTCTAATAAGTTCTGATAAATTCAATTAAGTTCTGATAAATTCAATTAAGTTCAAATAAGTTTAGTTCAGGAAATATAAAATTTAAGAAGGGCTACCAAGTACAAATTAAAATTAAAATAAGTTTTAATAATAAGTCTGATCTAGATAAGTTAAGTTTAGTTAAATTCAAATAAGTGAAAATTAGGTAAATTGAACACACCTTAATGGTCGATTGACAATTATTATTTTTCTTTTTGTGTTCCACCCGGTTCACTCTTTGAGTTAATCCATATTCAAGGATTAGTTTTGCCGATTGATGACAATATATATTAATACGGAAATTTTGCCAACAACTACCATTTAAATGACCATTTTTGAAAACAATTGCCATTTAAATAACCACTTTTGATAACAACTACCACTAAAGTTTTTTTTTTTTTTTTTTGAAAAAACTACCACAAAAACACAAAAGGTTTGAGTAGCACTACCACATTTATTATTGTCGGGAAAAATCTCTATTTTAGGGGCATATTTAATAAAATTACCCTAAAAAAATCCAAATTAAATGAAAAATATTGCTCTACATTAAAACTAAATTGGATAATACCCACTTCAATTGCTCAAAATCCCCCAATTTCGTGAATCCCTTAATTCAAATTTTTTACCATGCATAAACCCAAATTGTAAGATTTAAGTGCGAAATCAATCAATTATAATGCGAAATTAAAGATAATTGACCTACAATTGTGTTAGACTAGAAAAATCTCATGCACAATTGATTGAAATTTTATAAGCTAGACTCTCTCAACCGGAAATATTCTTGCAGAAAACTAAACATGATAGTGCTACTCAAAGCTTTTTGTGACTTTGTGGTAGTTTTTTTTTTTATATAAGAAAATTTTCAAAAGTGGTCATTAAAACATGGTAGTCGTTCTCGAAAGTGGTCTTTAAAATGGTAGTATTAACAAAATTTTATTTTAATAACTTTGTAGACTCGTATGATATAATCAAATTTGTATGGTATACAAGAAGGTTGGGTCTAGACCCGGTCTATTCTAGTCTTTGTATGTGAGATTTTAAGTTTTTAACTAATTAAGATAAATATGTAAAATCATATAGAATCATAGATCTAAATATCTAATCGTATGGCTTACATAAATCCGATAAGTAAGATCTCAAGATTTGAGTTGTGATTTTGATCCATAACTATGGTTTTCAATCAATGGCTTTCAAGGCCTTAATTATTCCTCTACCTTGCCTTAATTGCCATTAATTAACTTGAAAATTATTTTTCTCTACCTTGCCTTAACATCCATTAATTAATTTGAAAAGTATTACTCCCTCCGTCTCCAAAACTTTGACCCTTTTGGAATAATTTTAGTCCCAAAACGATCGACTCATTTGCATTAAAATACCCACCAATTTACAACAATATTTAAGAAAAATTAGTTTTCCCATAAAAATTTTATTTTTTCATATATTTTTAATATCTTATCTCTCTACTTTTTTACAAACCCCACGTGAATTTATCCTTTCAATATGTTTTTTATTTCTTTTTATTTAAGTTTCTTAATAACCACGAAATCAACCCAAAAGGGGTCAAAGTTTTGGGGACGGAGGGAGTATCTATTATAGTACTTATTTTATATTTAAACTTAGGTTGAGTATATTTAGGGTTGAAAATTAAGGTTGTCCGTGATTTAATTTAATAAGTGAATAGAGAAAGTTTTTTTTTTTTTTTTTTTTTTGACGAGAAATAGAGAAAGCCTTACTCAGCCTAAAAAAAAAAGGGTAGCCTTACTCAAAATAAAAAATAAAAAATAATAATAATAAAAAAAAAAGGTTAAGGTAGCCATGTGGTGGATTATAATACGTAGTATTATTTTACCGAGAATGTCCTTTTATATAATGTTGTTGGTACTACGTATATTATTAGTACGCATTCGTGGATCAACTCTCGGTATTATCTAACAATTTCCGTTTGACAATAAAAGGTTACAATAAATTTCGTCCAAAAAAAAAAGGGGGGTTTAATAGATCAATAATATAATTGAGTAAATTTGAGACTTTGAGTTACGTAATTTAATGAAGATGAGATGATCTCATAGTCATGACGTATAAAAGCTAATTCTCCACATTTCTTTTTAAAGCTAAACTTTTAGTCAGGTCACGAGACAACGATATTTGGCATTCCAACTTTTCGCCAAGTGTCGCACCACGTTGGATGTACTTAGATAATACCAATACCTGCTAGAATCGGGACATGGGTGAGAATTGATCCCAAGACCTGCTAGAATCGGGAGGGAAGCTCTAACCACTTGAGCTATCCCTCACTCTCATAAAATACCAATATTATTATTAGTCATTTATGCCTACTACATAGTTTAAATCGTTACAAAAACACATCAATTCCTAACTAATTGTGTATTAAACATATATTTTGAAATTTGACATTTTGATTAAAAATTTATTTCAAAATTTAAAAAACAACTCAGGCATCGCATGGGACACAAAACTAGTTTTAAATAAATCAATTCAAGCCCGTATAAATTTAACCCTTCTCTTACTAAACAATGATGAAGCTAGACTTAATTAAGGACAGGGGCCAGTCTAATAAAAATATAGGGACAATAGGGTCATATATGAGCCAATTCAATTGGCTCGAGTAGCGCAAAGCACCAATTAGGGGCCATGGCTCTCATAGGACCCAACTAAGCATCGCCCCTGTTATTAAACCCCATAAGGCCATAACTAAGCAAGGCTTGTTCTCATGTGCTCACATTAAACCCTATTTTGTGATTAATAGATCAAGACTTTAGCAGTTTACTCCCAAATACCATCTCCTTGCCTAATCTTAACATGGTATTAGAGTTACTCTAAATTAGGGTTCTAACATTTAACAATTTAGAAACTTTACTTTTTCATGATACAAGGCTGACCAATATGATGTGCAACAATGTATGTTGTGATCAATTATTTAATTGTATGCCGATGAAGGCGTTGTAAAATAAATTATATAACAATGCAAGGCTAACCAATATAATAATGTGCAACAATATACAATATATGTTGTAATCAATTACTCCGTATTATTTAATTGTATGCGATCAAGGCATGCAATGTAAAATAAATTATAAGTTTACAATTGCAAATTAAAAAAAAAAGTATATTGTTGCCAAAATAAATAAGATAGGAAGAAAATTCCACGATATTAAAAATTTAGTGTTTCATTATGTGAAATCTTAATAATCTTTTTTTATTCTCATGTTTCTTTTTGTATGTTTCTTTTTACAAAAATATCAATACACACGCATAAATATGAAAAGACAAGTAAACTAGTTAGGACCCTCAATTTAATACTTCGTATGTGATTTCTGTCCGTTAATAATTTCGAATTTGTGAGTATTCACATTTAGTATACATTGCCAAAACTAATTTCAACCAAATTTAGTTTTTACTTTATTTTTTAAAAGAAAATTTTATCTAATCAATATTATTACACTGAGTAATAATACTAGAGAACATATAAATAATTGAATATACTGTATGATAATCAACATTGCCACGGTATCGTTTGAAAATCCAAAGGAATATTTCCCATATATACACTATAAAAATCAAATTGGATAATCCCCATCAATTATGATTTCCTTATTTATTGTTGACTATAGACATATAAAAATAAATTGTGAATAAACTATACCAACAAAAAAAAAATGGTGTGAACATAAAATTATGTAAAAAGAGGTTTTCAAAAAAAGAAAAAAAAAAATATCTAAAAAGTGTTTCAAGGTTTATCACAAGCCACATCATAAAAAGGCAAATCAAATTACAACTTTACACATCACTACTCTTATAAATACTCATCATATAATTAATCTAATTACAATTTGCAAATCATTTACAAAAATAAGTGACACATACATGAAAAGAACGAGTAAAACCATGTCACTCCCTACATTTTTCAACCCCAAATTTCTTATAATTTTCACCATCAAAATCTACATTCTTAGCTCAACAATTTCTAATGCACTTCCAACATCATCTTCTCTTTCAAATGTCCAATTCGAGGCCGAAAATTCGCATAATAATGAGCATGAAATACCCCTTTTTCGAAAACTTAATAGACGACATTTGATTGATTGTCTTTCTTCTAACCCTTATCTTCAAATTAGTGTCAATACTTCTTCACGTCTCTCTAATGAGCAATACATCAATGTCACCGTCTCCGGTATATCGCGACCGTCCGATAAGTATTGGGTTGCCATGGTTTCTCCTTCTCATTCTAGGTACGTACATAATTAAGCTCGTTCTTATTTTATGTCATCACGCCATTTTCTTGTTCATGAGGTTAATTTTCTCACAAAAAATGTTAAAGAGTAACAAAATTAACCGAGTTTTTCTCTCAAAAAGAAGAAATTTTCAACATTACAACAAACTACTTATAATTTTCTTTTTGTATACCACATATAATCATTTGATTTTCCAAAAAATAATTACCAAGAGAACGTTAATTAGTTTCAACTCCATATTAGTTATGTACCACTTCGTACTTGTTTAATAACTAATACATAACATTTTAACTACTCTCTTCATTTTATTTTTTTTTAGTTCTACTCATGTTTTATTTTAAATAATCTATTAATTCTTTTTTGTCCTATTCACTCTGCTTTACCTTATTTTTGACATATTTCTTTTACTTTTTTTTTCGATCCTTTGATTTTACTTAATTACACATTTCTACACTCATTCTTTTATTTTATTCGGCTTTTTCTTACATAAACGCACACTTTTACATTTGATATTCAAACTGGATATAGACTATAGTGAAGTTAAAATAAAATTATTTATATGTTAACAATTAATTGTATTGAAAAGTATCAACCAAATTATTATACACGAAAAATTGAAAATTTATATGAATTTATGTTGTTGTTACACTTCTTGAAAGCTAAATTTATTTAAAAGAATATTGTAATAATTTGTTTTAACATTTACATTGATATTTTCCAGTGTGAAATACTGCCCTCTTAACACTTTGTTGTATAAACAAACGGGGGATTTGAGTAATCTTCCTCTTCTTTGCCATTATCCTGTCAAGGTATCACTTATTTATTTATTTACTTATTTATTTACATATTTTTCATGTTAATAATATTTGTTAGAAATGTTGAATATATCAAGGTTGCATTCATATTAACAAATTATTTATGTTGTCTATTATTCTTTCAATTATTAGAGTATATGATGCAATGTTGAAAGTTGTGGTAACCATCTTATAGATGATATATGCGTTATTTATGGATCGAACATAGTATAGAATAAAGTATTTTATGCGAATATAAATTAAATAAAGTATAACGGTTCAATGATTAAATAATTTGAGTTGCGGAATGTAGAAGTTAAGATGATATCATGTATGTGGTATGTCATGGAAAATGCCTAAATTTTATTGAAAAGGAGAGAAAGATATAAGTTAAGTTGTTTATATCCACATACATCTAAATGGGAGGCCCCCTAAAATGGTACTTGAATTACTTTTTAACTAAAAATTACGAAAGAATTGCCTAAACTTTTAGTTATTACTTACCTTAATTGGTTATAATTAGTAAGGTATAATTTAGTTTAGTGGATGAAGTTTCTTAAGTTAAGGTTTATTATATCATGTCATCATGGTTCACACGGTACGTAACATGTTTGTGATAATAATAGGAAAAAAATATATAATAATAATAATAATAATAATAATAATAATAATAATAATAATAATAGCTAGCTTAGACTTGTTAACACGTTAGATTTTTAGTACTATGTATATTATAATAATACTTCAAAAAAAATGTATATTATAATAAAAGACTTAAATATATAAATTATATTCTTTTCAAGAACTTCAACTATTAATTAATGATCTAAGGATATTTTTCTTGATTAAAATTTATTTTATTTAGTACACTGTATGTTTTTATTGATTAGAATTTTTTAGGAAGAATTGATTGTGACTAAACTTTTTTTGTATTAATAAGAATTAATTGTTTTGATCCACTAATACTTTTATATATCATACTTGTTGATTTTAAAGCTATAATTAGTTAATTACTAACCAAAAGGAATTTAATGATCGCATTTGTTAAATATAAAAATATTTCAATTTTTCTAGTTGGAGGGAACACGCTCTTAGCTAACTCAAGTGACCCTACATTGATCGATCATAAGGTAATGGAGAATTTCATAATAATAGAAGCATTGACAAAGTTGTACCAACAACTAATTAGAATGCCATCTGGCCTTAAAAAAATAAAACGTAGTTCTTCTATATATTCCAAGATAAAGAAACATTTTTATTTGAATTGCATAAAATTGAAGAGATAAACCAACATATACTTCCTCCATTATATATTACTTCAACACATTATTTTGGCAAGCTCTCTAAGATGAATATTAGACTATATATAAACATACAAATTAATCATAATAATTTTACCACCAATAAAATGAATATATTAAGTAGTTATGGTTTCAAATTTATCACTTCATTCATCGGTTAATCTTTTTTAATTACTTCCTCAAATATAAAAAGTGTTGCAAGTAAAATTTAAAAAATAATAATAAATAGTCTCTTGTTCATTTGGAATCACTAGAAAAGCTTTAACCACTTGAGTTATTTCTCGCTATATAAAAAATAAAATAAAAAATATAAGAAATTTTTTTTTAGAGTATTATAAGTTAATAAAAGTCACTTTAAATTCACTAGTTTATGTTCACACATTTATTATTGGTCGACATTATAAGTATCGTGTCTTAAATTGGTAGCACTAGATGACTAGAATTATCTTGAACCAGTTGAATGTGGATCAACTTTTTCCAACTACAAACATTGGCATCAAATGTCACATGAATTATATTCAAACTGTTTCGATACAAACATACGGAGCTGAGTATCAAAATTTTAATCAAACATTTTATGTGAATGCTTTTCATCCATACTTCTTCAATAAAAACCAACCACAAACTCTTAAAATTAGAATCAATATCCAGCTATCAACTCATGGACCAACACATGCATTGATCTTGAAAAGAAACTTTTAACTTGTATTCAATTCGAGTACTTAACTCCATCTGTTCTTTTAAGATTGTTCAATTTTCCTCATTTCACTCTACTTAGGGCATGTTCACTTCAACTTAATTTCAGTTTAGTTTAGTTTAGTTCAACTCCAATCAGTTCAGTTTAGCTCTTAATTTTCTTCTCTCATTAAATATTCATTCCAGTTCAGTTTAGTTCAATTCAGCTCCAATGAATTCAGTTCAGTAAATATGAACAGGTCCTAGACTAATTTAAATGAATCAATAATTTTGTCTTCATGCATGTGAGGTAAGGGGTAAAGTACAAAATAAAGATATGGTGTTCTTATTATGGATTAACAATATAACGTAATTAAAATGACTTTATTGTCCATAATAAAACGAGGTAAGGATAGTATTAGTTAGGGTACACATGTTAAGTTCTTATATATTTTTATTGATGTATATTTATTGTATTCTCAACAAAAACCAAACACAGAATGACCATATTTTTATGTCAAAATAAATAACGTTCATGCTCATACTCCTACTCGTACTTGATACTCATCCCACCTTTTAATCCTTAAACTCTCATTTTTACATACCAAACGCCCCGCCAATTTTCAAAAACTTCCCATAACACCCCCCCTTATGTTCCCCGGCTGCCCAAAAGTTTGTTATGAATACAAAAATGTGTGTAACCAATAATCCAATATGAACTTAGCATATATTACTTCTTTTTGTGAGAAGGGATTCCATGGAAATTGAATTCAATTTGATAAAATTGTTTCTTAATTTAATAAGACTTTTTATTCCTAACTTCATTCTTTGCTCAAAATTATAGGCGGCATTTCTGAAAAATGATCCAGATTTCTTAACCTGCAAAAAGAGTGAATGCAAGAAACAAGGAGCTAATGGAAGCTGCAGTACCAAAACTTGCACCTCATCAATTATATTTCATGTCATCAACATACGAACAGACATCGAATTTGTGCTCTTTGACAACGGCTTTAATGCACCTTGCATCTTAAAGAGAACTACACCTCTTCCATTTGCTACTCCTAATAAGCCCCTCTATGGACATATTTCAAGCGTGAACTCAGCAGCTACCTCGGTAATACACATATACAACTAAACTCGATAATTAGACAAATCGAACATTATGTAATTAATATTTGAGGCCTTCCTCTGTCTAATCTCAGAGCTAAGAGCTAGCCAATCACCATGAGTTGAGACCGAGGAAGTACCAAAGTTTACAAAAAATATATTTGGAAGTTTTCTTTGTCATCATGGATTAGTAGATTAGAATTTTAGATTATGAACTTCGTAATAATTAAAGCAAAAACTGCAGATGAGAGTAACATGGGTGAGTGGAAGTATGGAATCTCAACAAGTTCAATATGGTAATGGCAAATCAGTAACATCAAATGTTTCAACATTTACACAAGATGATATGTGTGGTAATAACCCATTGCTAATATTTAAGCAAATTTCATTATCTTTTCCTGTAAATTTTACATGTTTTTATAATCTTGGATGTCCAAATAATACAATCATATAGGTGGCATTGTGAAGAGTCCTGCAGAGGATTTTGGATGGCATGATCCAGGTTATATACATACAGCTGTTATAACAGGACTTCAGGCTTCTGCAAAATTTTCCTACAAATATGGAAGGTTGTTCTTCTCTACTGTTTGACACACCAATAGTCTTATTCCCCCTTGGTTCTTTGAGTCTTGAATTGTGTTCTCAACAAGTTTGTTTCTGCTGCGCTGCTGTGCAGTGGTGCAGTTGGATGGAGTGATGAGGTCCAATTTAGAACACCGCCTGCAGGAGGATCAGATGAACTGATGTTTTTAGCTTTTGGTGATATGGGAAAAGCTCCTCGAGATTCTACAGTAGAGCATTATATTCAGGTAAGAGCCATAGCATTTTCTCCTTTTAAGGCATGTAGGCCAGAATTAGTCCTAATGTGCTTAAGACCAAAACCTTGGTTAGAATCGTAGTTTTCTTGACCTACATTTTGACAGTGCGGGTTAGATTGTAGTTAGTCAACAATCCTAACCATATATTGCATTCATCAACATCACTGAATTTAAATAACTGCTTTTGACTGCAGTCATATAAACATATTTCTTCAATTTCCAGCCAGCTAACCTTAATTTATGGCATTAGCCAGGATCACTCTCAGTGGTGGATGCAATGGCAGAGGAAGTTGCTACAGGCAAAGTGGACTCCATCTTTCACATAGGTGACATCAGTTATGCCACAGGTTTCTTAGTCGAGTGGGACTACTTTCTTCACCTCATCACACCCTTAGCATCTCGAGTATCTTACATGACCGCAATTGGGAACCATGAAAGGTTCATTATATCTTCTTATCTGATCTGAAAATCCAAACAAACTCGCAATCAGCATCTTTATTAATGCTTCTTTCTTGTTTCAATTGTCTTGCCAAAACAATAGGGACTATGCTGATTCAGGATCAGTGTACCCAACACCAGACTCCGGTGGAGAATGTGGTGTTCCTTACGAGAGTTACTTCCAAATGCCAACCTCATTAAAAGATAAGCCTTGGTACTCCATTGAACAAGGTCCTGTTCACTTCACTGTCATCTCAACCGAGCATAAGTGGACGCCAGGTTCTGAACAGGTATAATTCAATAATTAATCCTCATTTCTTCCTAAATAAAAATTATTTTTCTTTCTGCATCATTTTCAGTAATTTTTGGTCCTTTGATTACCCTTCTTCCGTTGCACTTTTGCAGTACAATTGGATGAAATCAGATATGGCTTCAGTTAACAGGACAAGAACTCCTTGGCTAATATTTAATGGGTTAGTTCAATATTTTCCATCACTATTCTTCGCTGCGTAGTGGTTTAACTAGTCCTTCTGTGCAACTATACATATCAATGGTCAAAGAGTAATCTTACAAAACAAACTCAGGAACAGAGGGAGTATTACAGTTGTAACCTTAATGAAAGCTAATCTTGACACAAAAGTTATGGTTTCATTTCAGGCACAGGCCAATGTACACTTCTGCAAAATCGGCTCTAGTCAGTGTTGATCTGTTATTTGTTACTTTTGTTGAGCCATTACTACTCCAAAACAAGGTTAATTCTTCCCCTCAAATGAATTTATATAAGTAGTATATATTTGCACTAGTAAATGAAATTTTTGGTTTTATACAAAATTTGACAACTGTATATGATTTGTGTTAGGTTGATTTGGTGTTATTCGGGCATGTTCACAACTATGAGAGGACTTGTGCATTGTATAAAGGCAAATGCAAAGCCAAACCTGTGAAAGATGCAAATGGAGTAGACACTTTTAATAACTCAAACTATGCTGCTCCTGTTCAAGCTGTTATTGGGATGGCAGGGTTCACTTTGGATGAATTCTCACCTATAGTAAGGCCTTGTTAACTTTTTCCATAGTATAAGGTCTTACATGTTATTTGAATAATTTCATAATTTAAACAAGTATATTGTTTTGAAAAAAGAATATTTGAAAAAACATAAGTTTCAATTCATTCTAAATATTAATCTTCATCAAATTATAGAAATGTTTATTAACACTATTTTGTTACAGGCACCAGATTGGAGTTTAAAGAGGATTAGCAAGTTCGGTTATTCAAGAATACATGCAAAAAGGGAAGAATTGAATTTTGAGGTTTGTTTTTGCAAAATAACTCATTATGAATCCATTAAAAGAAAAAAAATATATTGAAGCACTCTTTAGACATTATTGGTAAAATTTCTTATGCGACTATTTTCGAATGTAATTCTTCTTTTCATACCTTGCAGTTTGTGGACTCAAATACAAGGCAAATCGAGGATTCATTTCGGATCATAAAGAAGTAAACTTAATTAAGGAAGGGAAGTTTTTGCACTTGTTTCATTTCAAACCAACCCATACAATAGAACTAGATCAAAGCTAATCAAGGAAAGAGAGTGTGTCCCCATCATGTTTCATTTCAAGTCCCGAAGAAGAAGAGTAGATCAAGGATAGTTTTTTAAACAAACTAGCTAGTTTCGTATAGAATCATATATAGTGTCTGAAATTTCAACACATACAATAGTACATTCTTGTAATTCATTCAAAAATTAAATTGGGCACTTTGTATGATATGAAATGTGTACAATATCATAAGAAATTGATAGGAAAAGGATGGTTGGAATTATATAAAGTTATGTGAATTTTTGTATGTGGTGTTTGGAAGTTTTCATGTTCATATTGGGTGTTACTCAGGTGATACTGTTTGTATTCAGTAATTTCAGTTTTTCATTATAAGATACAAAATTATGCAGCTAAAATTTTCTTTGCCAATTGTTTAGGCCTTTGTCTCATAATTTGGGCACATACGGACTTTATAATATAGATTGAGAGAAATACATTCTAATTTTTCCCTACCTAACATATAAAAAAAAATTGATGCATTAGAAACACACACATTTACACAATAATGATAGTCTCCGGGAAAATCAGCTCAGAAAATTTGAAGAAATCTGGGGTGGGGGAGCGAATTTCAAAATGACCATCAATTAATAAATAACCAAAAAATGAAATTAAAAAAATAGCCTTTGTTTGGAATCTTTGGATTGAGAAAGTTGAAGGGAAAGGAAGAGAGGAGAAAAAAAGGGATCCATTCATCCATCTGCCCTTGTTTGGATACCATTTAGTAAAAGGGAAGGGAAGGGAAAGGAAATGAAGGGTTCATTTTCACTCCATCTTTAATAAACTATATAATGTAACCATACCTTCTTCCCCCCCCCCCCCTCCTTTCCTCTCCCTTTCCCTTCCATGTTGTTATCCCAACAAACCGTAAATGAAAATCAAAAACAACAAATAAAGCTCTATTTAAATTATAAAATGAAAAGCAAGAAAGGGAGCCCAAACCTAAGCCATTAGAAGGATCTTCAATGGTGTGGTAAGTATGGCAGAAGAATGACAGTGTGAGAGGAGATATGTTGTGCTGAGGAAAAAGTGGCAAAAAAAAGGAGGAAGTTAGGGCATATTGCCAGCTAATTCACATTAAATGCGACATAAAACAATCAATCAAAATGACAAGTGTTGGTGAAATTAACGATGCCAAATTAAATTAATGGTTAATGGTAACCTATTCAATACCAGCATATAGCTTTGAGGGTTATAATATGTGGATGAGAAGTTTGTCATCTTTCAGGAAATTGTTAAAATTAACAAACCCAAAATTCAAATAATTCAATATCACATTATTCAAATAAAAATCAAAGAATAAACTCAGATTCTAAAATCTAACAGTAAAGCAAAATAAAAGAACTTACAAGTTAAAAGCGATTTCCATCAAATTCAAAAGCTTGAATTGGCTTGTGCACCGTTACTGTCTTCATATTCTTGATCACTCTCACTGTTATTTCTGGATTTGTTCTTCAATTGAGAGGAAATTAGCAGAGAGAAAGAAGATGGTAACGAGAGAAGCAGTGTGAAAGGGGAGATATATAGTGCTGAGGACATAGTGGGAGAAAAGGAGGAAGACCAACATGAAAAGCAACAAATTTCATGTGATCTTCAGGTGCATGTAGCTGCTACAGTGTTTTCACCATTTACACACTCAGATCAATATTCATAAGCATATGTCAGTTTCATACTTTTTAATTGTTAGAAACATGTCTCTTGCAGCCTTCTAGGAAACTACGCCATATAAGAGCATTTGGAGGGAATGGCATGCTAGCGATCACTTGCTCTGCTTCCTTTAAATGCCCATGACGAGCTAATAGGTCCACCACACCATGATAATGATCCATCCCTGGCTCAAGATCATATAACCTTTGCATTCGTGAAAAGAGCGCCATTCCTTCTTCAACTAAGCCTCCATGTCTGCATGCTGAAAGCACAGCCACAAATGATACAGTATCTGGCTTGATTCCCAGGAGCTCCATTTCCTTAAACCTTTCCAAGGCCTGTAATACAAAGCCATGATGCCCAAGAGCAGAAATTATAGTAGTCCATGTAATAAGGTTCTTATCTTGTGTAGCATCAAAGACTTTCACCGAATCTTCAACACATCCACATTTTGCATACATGTCTATTAGGGTGTTGCAAACAAATGTGTCACAACGTTCAAAGTTGGACTTAATTAGGAGACCATGGATGGAAATACCAAAAGCAAGGCAGCGCAGACTGGTGCAACTACACAGGACACTCACGATTGTATAATTGTCAGGATAAATTTGTAGTTCCAGCATGTGCTTAAGAACTTCAAATGCTTCCGTATGATAGCCATTATGAGAGCAAGTAGACACTAGAATGTTCCAAGAAATAATGTCAGGTTCATCCAGCTTAGAGAGGATCTCCATAGATTTATCAGACTCTCCCTTTCTACTATAAGCAGCAGCTATGACATTGGAGGAAACCACTGGAATTGGTGTCTCCGCAGAATTGGCAATGAGTAATGCATCAGATATTAGTCCATTTTTGGCATACGAGGTAATCAGCGAGCTAAACACATACTCATGTTGAAGGTATCCCGTTCTTATAATCAAACAATGGACCTGTTGCAGCTCAAAGACAGAAGATACTTTCAGCACCGCAGAAAATGTAAACTCGTTAGGACAATAACCAAACTGAAACATTTCTTGAAATAAAGATAAAGAGCTGCTCTGACTTTTAGAAGTGACAGCTGCAATCAAGCTGTTCCATGAAACAACATTTCTATCACATATTTCATCAAAGCACCGTCGAGCACAAACTAACATATCGCACTTCCCATAGAAGTCAACCAATGCACTACCCACAGAAACATAATTTTTCATTGAGTTTTTTATAACCTTAGAATGGACATAATCTCCACACAGTTGTATCCGCAGATTGGCCGAACAATTGATAGCGCCAACATAAGTAGTTTTGTTAGGCAAAATCCCTTCGCAGAGCATATGACAGAGCAGCTCTAATCCCCTGCCAGGACTGTCACTTCTCGCCAACGGCCCAATCAAGGTATTATATGTCACAACATCACGAAATGGCATCTCCTCAAACATTTTTACAGCCAAAGAAAAGTTCATGCATTTCACACACATGTTGAGAAGGGAATTTGAGGTAGAAACTTCATGAGTTAAACCAGTTTTAATAACTAGACTATGCACTTGTTGTCCTAATTCTTGCGGCTTTTCTCCCGTAAAACCAGACAGTAAACCAACTATAGAGCCCTCGGAAAGCTTATAACTTGCCCTCATCATCTCACGAAATAAAAGCATAGATTCTTCCATGAACCCATGATATCCTAGCAAAGATATAACAGAATTCCATGTGACCAGACTCTTGTGAGGCATATCTTCAAAAACTCGAACAGCCTTGTCAATACACCCATGTCTGCCAAACATACCAATTAAAGCAGTCCCAGCATGAGGTTCAGCAAATAGCAATCCATTCTTCAACATTAACCCATGTAAAATAAATCCCCTCTTCAAGTCCAAAGAAGAACAAGAGAGAAGACCACCAACAGTGAATTGGGTCGGTCTAAAACCACAAATCCACATACAAGAAAAGAGTTCCCAAGCATCATCCACCTGTTCATTGCGACTATATGCACTCATTAAAGCATTGTAGGAGACCAAGTTCTTTTGGGGTATTTTGTCAAATACCTTATGTGCACTCTGTAACTCATGGAAAGAAGCATACAAAGAGATAATGTTATTAGCAAAGTAGGTTGATTGTCTAGCATATGAACCCAGAGTAATGGTAAGAGCATGTAAGGATTGTACTGCTTTGAGGGTTGCAGCTTTAGTGCATTTATGCAGGAAATCATGAAGCTGTTCATCTTGGTATCCAATTAAAGTATGTTGGAGTGTACTGAACAATTGACAATGCCTTAAATTAGCAGTAGAAGAACAAGGTAATTTCAACAATACAGAGCACAAAGATTTTCGGAGGCTTGCGCTTGGTATATAGGAGATGATCATGTACAACCTGCTAAAGAAGAAAAGTCAGTCGAGTAGACCCAAGTTCAGAGATGAATTACACTTACAAGTTACAACCCAAAGTCAAAATTTAATAGTAAAAGGAAAACATAGTGCTAGAATGGAGTGTATTCTTAATACCAACAATGGCAAAGTTACGAGTAATACATCACCTGTTTAATTAACGATGATTTTTTTTTTCTATATCATATGGTAGCATAAAATTTTACTATAAAGACAATGTACATTAAGGACTAGTATAGTATATCTGCTGAGTACTAGATTAGAGTTAGCGCAAAAGGTATAGTATAGCAGCCTTTCCAAGCGAGCCTCCAACAAACCCCCATGACGTGTCAGGAAGGATATTACGGGAAGCAATGAGGAAATATTTTCCTGCCAATGGAATCGAATGAGGGTAGAACTTCACATCCAGTTGAGAAGGCAGGACACCCCGACCCTATAATTATTAAGCCTTTGCAATGATACTTGGTTCAACTCGATTCATAACCATTTTTTGCATTTGGGACTTTCTATCTTCTTGGGTCGATAATCAATCGACTTTCATTTGGATAGTAAGTAGTTTTTATAATACTAAGCTTTGCTAATCACCTTAAGAACATGCAATTGCAATATCAATCCTCATTGCTAATCATATCATTTAAGAACCCTCCTCAATCCTCACCTCTTAAGTTAACTCTGCAACCATCCTCAAAGCCACACCCGTCTCTGAGGTAAGGCAGCAGAGGCGGCCACCTCGGCCAAGAACAAATATTCCACTTTTATAGTTCCGCCCTAACATTAAAGGGTTTCACAACACATTAGCAACCACATTTGACACAATTATCAGATTGAATTCTTCTCGTTTAAGAATTCCAGGAAGAAAATTTCCATTTTTATAGTTCGTTACTAACATCAAAGGGTTCTGTAACACATTAGCAACCAGATTTCACTCAGTTGTCAGATTAAGTTCTGATCGCTTAAGAATATGATAACCAAAATTCTAACAACAAAACTTCTCGTTGGAATCATTCAGTAACTATAACTAACTGTTCAATTATCTACCTAAGAAGAACCCTAAACTGACTATAATCTAGCAAAGAAATTTCACGTTATAATCTTTCAGTGTTGAAAACCAATAGTTCAATATTCTACCTTAGAAGAACCCTAAATTGAATGCAATGACTAAATTAAAGATTAATACTTGAATGTGAAAATGATATTCGATGAAAGATTACCTCAGAATGAAGCTACTTCAATGGAGGAGAGAGAAAGCTCAAGAGCTGCTTTAATGGAAAACTCAGAGTATGCTTTCAATGGAGAAGAGAGGGGGAGCAACAATTTCCTTTGAATTCAGCAAAAGAAATTTTTCAATTTATTTAAAACGATCTTTCTAATGAGCGTCCCGGCGCGTTAGTTAAGGATAAATTATATTAGTTGAAATGGTATTAAGTTAGGAATTCATAATAAAATCACACGTTATGTGGTGTAATTAATGTTAATTTTACTCTAATATTTGCACTTTAATTCTCTTATCTAACTCCCCGAGGGTGCTCATTAGCTTTTGCCTTTTTAAAAATACCTTTATTACTAAGGGAAAGGCTAATGAGCACCTAGGGCGTTAGATAATAAGAGGAGTAAAAGTGAAAATATTAGAGTAAAACTAATATTAATTACATTAAACGAAGTGTGATTTTGTCATACATTCTTAGTTTAATACTTTTTCGACCAATATAATTATTCATTATCTAGCTCCACAGAGCTCTTATTAGCAAGATCTTATTACTAAAAAGGTTTTTTTTTTTTTAAAAAAAAAAAAAATAGATAACACCTCTAAATGATTGAATGTACCTTTTTGTTGAATTAATCACTTTTTTTAATCAAAAACTATATCACCCCTAATTTACAAAATCAGCAGGTTTCACTACCCCTATCTCTAATTCTCTATTCTAGCTAGTTTTCCCAATATGGATGCAGTAAGCTTTGAGTGTCAAGTTGCTAAGAGACTAAGGGTCTGTTCTGATTTGCAGAGAGGGGCAAGCCTTTGTTATATCATCCAAAGATAATTATATCATTTGACTAAATTACTTAAAATACAACTATAATATTCAAAATATGACTCATAACAACCTAATTACATAATATAAAAAAGTGATTATATCAACCAACATGTGACTATATTATATGAGGGTGTCAAAGATTGGCTTTACAATAATTTAGTGTAGTCCGGGTCCATACAAGACTTTTTAATAATGTTATCCAATACAAATAAAAGTTATCTACTTTACAATTTATTGGTAAACTCTTTTATATGACTTAAAATCAAATCTTAGTGATCGAAAATATTTATATATTGCCATTATAAAATTTAAAATTATGTCGTTGTCTATTAAAACAGGATCGAGTATAAAATTACTCAAAAAAAAAGACAAAAAGTTGACCCAATTGGCTAAATTTAAAGTTGTCATAATATTATCACAAACTAGTAGGTGTATCACAAACTATTGGGTGCGGGAGGAGACGACGTGACGATGAAGACGACGGAGACGATAAAGACGATGAAGATAAAAATGATGGATGAAGACATCAATGACGACGATGACGATACGGTCTGAAAATGGTGGTAGCAATGGTGGTTTTGCGATATAAATCTAGATTTGTGATTAGGCGAGAATGGAGGAAGAGAGAGAAAGAGGTGGTGGAGATGGGTTCGGTCGGAAGATGGGTAGTGGTTGGTGGGTGCGGTGGGAGTTGCGGTGGGTTCGGTGGGTGCGGTGAGAATAGGCGTGAGAATTTGTGGCGTGAGGAGCCAAATAGTTTGTACATAGAGGAAGAAGAGGGAAAGAGGAGAGAGAAGGAAATAAAATAAGTTGTATATATCATCCAGTACACTTAACATATAAGCCAATTAATGATTGAAACATGTAAGCCAACAAAAGGAACATATCAGCCAACAAATGAAGTGTATCAGCCAACAAAATAAAAAACATAAGCCAACAATTAAAATACACATATCAGCCAATAAAATAAATGATACGTATTGAGCAGGGGCGAAGCCAGGATTTTCAAGTCCCGGGGCTGGACTTATTAGACAAAAGATTGATGGAAAAAATTAAAGTGTACTAATATTTTATTGTCACCAAAAAAACATTACTTAATTCGTAGTTGATGACTTTTCATAGTAGCAAAATCATCAATCAAAGATTAAATATTAAAATCTACGACAATCTCTTTTTCTATGTATACAACCAAATCTCTAAGAAAATCATCTTCCTTTTTACACCTTAGTTGAATTTTGACAATATTCATTGCAGAAAAGACCCTCTTCTTGTTGAATATTAACTTTTTGTAAAAAAAATTTGTCTTTGAAGTGGAACCATCCTCTTGTTGATTATTAACTTTTTTGTAAAAAAAAAAATCTATTGTTTTTTATCTCATGAATTAATCTATATCAATACAAAAACTACAATTCTCAAATTAAGTAGAATATAACCCTAAAATTTGGTCCTAAATGTCCATTCAATAAATTAAAAATTACCCAAAATTATTAAGTAAATAAACATATTAAGCAAGTAAACAATTAATCACCCCCCTTCAAAAAAAAGTAAACTGATTTGGTTTGCTAGAAACCCACATTGAATAAAAAGTTTTAATTAAAAAAATATGTAGGAGATAGGATTCGAACCCAGTCCACTTGGAAAAATAAAACATTACCCAACCAACATGACAAGGTATATTTATTGTTATAATTGTGTGTCTTGAATATTATATATACTAATTTTAAGGGGGGCCTTAACCTAAAATATATGGGCAGCAAATCTGGGCCAGGGAGGCCGGGCATCCACTAGCCCCCCCCTCCCCCCTCCCTTCGCCCTTGGTATTGAGATGATTATATCTTATTTTAGATTTTTGCCTACGAGTTTTTACCTTTCACTTGAAAGGGTTTTTCTTGTTTTAGGCCTTAGTAATTTATTTTAATTACTTGGATATATTTGTTAGTTTAATTCGATTAGTATAAGATAGCTTAATAACTTTAAAGATCATATTTGCAAAATATTATCTTTACAAGTTAGGGATAAGTTTCCTAGTCAGATTAGAATTTGTTCTATATGATTGTAAGCTAATTGTTTAGCTTATACGTGGTTAAGAATTAATTAAAAAAAAAATCAGATTTGAATTTTGTTTATCATAGAAAAAACGTGAGCTTAGCTCGTGTTTATGGTTTGTTAAACCTTGTCGTTGTGCTAAACTTTGATTCTTGAACCGAGCCTTCAAGTATTGCCTCTCAGCTGAGCCTTAGGAGTTCTATCGTTGTGTCACAAAAATTCTTTAACTCGTTTTCCTCAAGAAAAACGAATACATACAACTATAATCGTATAATAAACATATTAAAATTCAAGAAAGGTTTAAAGATTGTTTCTTTTATTCAATAAATATATCAGCCAACTAAAGAAACATATAAGCCAAATAATGTCAGCTATCAGCCAACGAAAGAAACCATCAAAAATTAAAAAAAACATATCAACCAACAAAAAGAATATAAAAGCCAACACAAAAATCATATAAGCTAACAAATGAAACATATCAGCTAACACATGAAACATATAAGCCAACAAGTAAAACATATCAGTCAAGCCAGACGCACAGAAATTTCTGTGCGGACATTTGCATGCAATACGCTCTCAAATATTATTCAATTTACACTAATATTATTGTAAATCAGTTGTAAACAAATGTTTTGTTAATTTATTATGCTACTAATATATCTCCAATGTCTTTACTTTGTGCCTAGGTTGCAAAATAATGAGTTCGGATACGGATATGGATACAACACAAATACGGAAAAACGCCAATCTCAAAACAGAGTACACAGATATAACATGTAACAATTCACACAATATATTTAAACTATCGAATTTAACAATTTATTCAATAAAATCACTAAAATAATGTAGTATCAAAAATCAAAATTGCATTATATATTAGTCCGTCATCTAATAAGCCAAAAAAAATAAAAAAAATAAAAAAATAAATACATGCACATAGAAATATAGAATTGTAAATGCAAACGTAAAAATTACCCACTAATTGATCTCTTTCCCCCTTCTAGTTCTATATACAGTATACTCGGTATCATTTTGGTACTCTATTGGATCACACATTATATTATTAACAATATTTTTATACTCCCTTCGTTTTTTTTAAATGCATCACTTCCATTTTGGGGTGTGTTTTTTTTTTAAATGTATCTTTTTTATCTTTGGTAACTTTAAATTATATTTTATTATTTCTCTCTCTTCTATAAGAGCATGAGCAATGGTGGGTAACTCACAACCATTACAACTCATTTCATTCATTTATCTCTCTTCCAAATCATCTTCCACCTCACTTTCCACTATCTTAAAGCTACTATTATGAGTCACCTTAATTTTTATTTTTTTTTTATCTACAATGGTAAGGTTACTCACCACTCTTTCTCCTAATTTTTATCAACCCATCATCTATTCTTTATTTGAATTTGTAATTATTGAACTTACATAATTATGTAATAAAACTAAGACATTGTTAATTGGTTTATTATTTTAATTGGAGCATTATATTTACTACAAAAAAAATCTTAATAATCACTTAAATATGTAAGCTTTTTTTTTCTAATTTTTGAAATGAAAAATACAATACTAATATAAAATTTAAATTACAGTTTATAAAACAAAGAGATACATATAAATATAAAATACAATCTTCATTAAAAGTGATTTTGCTCATTGTGGGGAATAAATTCAAGCGTTAATCCCCTGCTTGAACCCCACTGTGATCATACACTAAAGTACGGTGGCGTCTAAAGGGAAAGAAGATAGAGCAAAAGAGTCGCCAACAAGTTTTAGGAACTTGTAAACCGTTCACAGGGTGAAGGTTACACCCCTTAACGATCCAAGAGATCGTCAACTCCATAAGGTCTAGAACCAAATAAGGGTTCGGGGATGAAGGTCCAAATCCAACCTAAAAGAGATTGAACCTGCCCTAATAATAGGCCTCTACTTTATTCTGATCATATTCATGTGCACTTTCTAATTAACATGCAATCAATAGGATTAACCCTAAACCTGTTTATCTATGTTGGTTGAATTTAAATGCACAAATAAACTATTATTGGCGATCACTGAAATTATAATCAAATTAACCCTAACAAGATTATTAATTATCTTATGAAGCGTGATTACAAGTATTAATTCCCTTTAAACATGCATAAAAGACGTGATCAAGCAATAAACAAAATAATCAAGCAACACAATAATCATGACAATAAAATTATAATCATCATCAAGATAATAATAATAATAATAATATTCATGATCATCATAAATTATAACAATTATAATCATAATCATAATCATGTTAATATTAAAGCATAATAATAGCAATATCCTAGGCATGATACTAACAAGATTAATAACAAATCCTAGCATGTCACTAAGCAATAAAAATCAAAGCTTTAACCCTAACATGATATTAACAATCATAAATATTAGGAAGAACATAGGAAGCATCGCAGGAATCATAATAAGCATATTTGATATTATAACCTTTTCCCTAAACATGATACTAGGAATATCATAATAACAATATAAACATGATTTCTACATCATAATATCAATAAAAACCATTAAAGCACTTACTTTGATGCCTCGTACCTCTTTCTAATAACAAAATACACACGTTAGTAACTTCAAGGAAAATAATAAACAGAACAATTAAATCAAATAATTGAAATAGAGATTTGGGACCAAACCCTCAGAAATTAAACCTTTCACGTCTAGGGCGAAGGCAACTTCGAATATGGCTAGGTGTTTCTAGATCTTGCGAATGCGGAATTTTGTATAAGAGAGAGAGATGAATGAAATAATCAAGAAAACTTGATGAGAATTGGTGAATGATTAAGAGAGAATTAGAGAATTAATGATTGCGAATGAAAACTGATTGTAGGTGAATGAAAACGGAGTTTTTAATACGTTATTTATAGAGAAATCAGCCAAAAAGATAAAATATCAAAACAGAGCACTTGGCGCACGCAAAACGAGGTTGGCGCACGCAAAACAGAGCTGGCGCTAGAACCAGCTAATTGGCGCCAAGCGCCAGGCCTGGTTCCAGGCGCCAATGCCTGGAGTCAGGCGCCAGGCCTGTTTTGGACGCGTTTTCGAAAATCAGATAAGTTTGTTGTACTGGAGGATAAAATCGTATATTTTCCTCGAAAATGCTATTTGATTTTAATTAAAACTCTGAAAAGTCAACAAAAGTCAATTTATCAATGCTAATTGAATTAAGAATGAAAAGAACCTTCTAGAATAATCTAGAAGACTAAAACCATTCCTAATTGCATTAGGAATGATAAATCATATTAGGCCCTCCCCTAGATCATTGGGCCGCATATAAGGCTCAAAACGGGCCTAGTTTAGTAAATTGGTCATAACTTCCTCAATATTCATCGGAATTGGGCTTATAATATATCGTTGGAAAGCTCTTGTCAAGACCCATCCAACTACACTACTATTGGACCCATATGATGGACCAACCAAACTGGATTGGCTGTTTTCTTAAAATAAGTTTTCAAAAACAGAGAGAAGAGAAAAGAAGTTAAAATTATCCGCAACAATAGACTTTCCACACTTTCGCTTCATTCGATTACGATTCGACGTGAAAGGTACTTATCACTGGGTTTGGTTTTGGGGAGACACATTTGGGTGTCTACACTCATCTATTCATTCGTTGCTGAAACATCCCCATATATGCTCAACCAAGTCTTTTGTTAGTGCAATATGGGTCTCCCTATCACGAACACTATATCTATTTTCCATATAACCACTTAAATTGAGTCTATCCAATCGTCCACTTCTCACGGTAAATGGTTGATTGTTGTTACCAGATGATGACCCAACTACATTTTGTAGTCGATCATTGATAATTCGGATGCATCGTAATGCAAATATCCATCTCGCTCATCTTCAACAATCATATTGTGCATGATAATACAAGTCATTACGATTTTCCATAAAATTTCAGTCGAGCATACTAGACCTGGTTGATGTATTGTAGCAAATCGAGCTTGTAACACTCCAAAGGCTCGTTCATGATCTTTTTGATAACTCTCTTGCTTCTTGGTAAATAATTTGTGCTTAGCAGTTTGTGGGTGTTTGATTGCTGGGATAAATGTTGCCTGTTTTGGATAGATATTGTCTATAAATAATAACCCATATTGTATGTATTTCCGTTGACATTAAAGCTAACCTCTAGAGCTTGGCCCTCACATATATCAAAGAATACTGGTGACCGTTGGAGGAAATTTATATCATTACAAGAACCTGGTGTACCAAAAAAGACATGTCATATCCACAAGTCTTGTGAAGCAACTAGATCACGGTTGTTGTTTTACTTCTACGTTGATACATTCCTTTCCAAGCACGTGGACAAGTTTCCACTCCTAGTGCATGCAATCAATGCTTCCCATCATACCAATAAATCCACGACTATAACTTTCACGTAGGAGTCGTTCAGTATCCGTTGTATTCGCCCTCCTCAAGTACTCCGGTCCAAACTCAGAGACAACTCCTTCAACAAAGTGAGCGAGACATTCCCTTGCGGTACTTGATGCGAATTTAAGATATTCGTCAACTGCATCGGCTGATGTGTCGCGCGTATGCTAACATCCGAATTGCTGCAATGCATCATTTTTGGAGGGGGGATGCACCTAGTCTTCCGGTGGCATCCGACCTTTGTTGAAAGTAAACATCACTTTCGCTTAGTTGATTAACAATGCGTGTGAACACATTCTTACGCATCCGAAACCATCGGTGGAACATATCGTCTGTGTACAATGGTTGGGACTAAAGTAGTCATTATATAATTGTACATCAGCATATTCTCGATCTCTTGGTACATACCACCTTTGGTACGTAGGTTTAGGAGTGATGGGCGCCTGGTGAGTAGAGGTTACAAAGGGAACAACAGCTGTATTGATCGCTTCCTCGATCAATTCGTCTTCTTTTCGCCTTTGGGTAATTGGTTACCACTCTACATAGTCGTTGACCATGTAATCAAATAACCCTGAACTAGATGCACTAGAAGAATTTGAATCAGAGTTCATTTTGTAATATTTTTTGGTTAAGAGGAGGAGAGTTTTGTTGCAAAAATGATACTTATTTTTATGTTTTGAACCATGAAGTACAACCCCCTTATACATAACTTCTAAAATAATTCAAAACAAATAACTAGTGTTTATGATATATTGGTACAAAAGTATAAGATATATGATTTTCGATAAGGTTTATAGATTTTCTACATTTGTGATAAGGTTTATAGGTTTCTTTTGTAGGACATTTCAATTCATGGGTACACATAACAGTGAAAGATAAGATTTTCTGATGATGCATATAGATTTTCTGTCAACACATGTGACATTTCAATGTAGCATTATTGTAGGTCGGTCATATTTTACATATTTTCAAAAGTTACTACAGAACATTTTTCAATACGGAGTTGATATTAATAATTTAATTATTTGCAATAAATAATTTATGAGGTTAACAAAATTAGAGAATTAATAATAAAAACTTCAAATTCATTGCATTAAGAAAGAACTAACAACAAAATATTACAAAGGAAATTTAAAACAATAAAATTAAAGTAATATTACATCAATTAAAAATAGCATAATACATGGAGTTTAATTAACTTAATTGATATTTAAACTAACCCAAAAGATGTGCAAATTCTTACTTTAGTTTTACATAAATTTCATTTTCATCTTCAGATAGAATTGGTTTTGCAAGAAGGACACTAAATAGCTTGAACCTTTTTTCCTCCTATTTTTCTAAGCTTTGGCGGCATCTCGTTCCTTTTAATACTGTAGCATACGTTCCGCTACATCAATACGCCTCTCATCAACATCTTTATGTTGTCCTATAATCACATTCATCTCTGAAAGGGCTTGAGTAAAAGACTCTAAATTTTGAATTTTAGAACTACAACCATTTTGAATTCTTGAATTAACAGCAGATTTACCTTTTCTTTTCGTTGCTTTCACCCCATCTGGACGACGACGCAAGAACAAGTTTTTGGACCATCATCAGTTGGAGTATCTGAATCTGATCTTTCTGAATTGCCACCATCACTAGAAGGTATGTCTAGATCTACCGGCCTCCATTTGTCTAAGTCTCTCAACATCTCCCAACAGCTAATTAAACCAAAGCGTGAACCATTACACGTCCCACTATATATTTCATGAGCTTCAGTCATCTCATCATGAGTGTTGGTACCACACCTATACCTTTTTTCGCTTCATTATAGCAACCAACCCATGTACTCACATCTTTATTCTTCCCCACCGACTTTTTATAGATCTCAAAGTTCTTAGGCGTATGATGGATTGATTATTTTCTCTATCTTGATCATAAAGGGATTTTATGTTCCTCCACATTATGGCCAAACTTTGATCTGTTGCCGTCTCTGGATCTTCAACTGCACATTCTACCCAAGCAGAGACGAGTGTGTCATCTTCTTTTGCAATCCATTTTTTTGCCCTCCCACTTGTGTTGCTCCCACGCGGAGCTTCAACATCGTCATCATCAACAGCACCATCAACATCATCATCATCAGGTTGTTATGAAACCCTTGGATTCTCGGGTGGGGTTAAGTTACAAATTCTTTTTCCCTCAGGAGTTGTTGGACTATTTTGAATTATTTGATTCCCACCATAATGTTGTGACATTGGAAACATAAAACCATATGGTAAATTTTGCGGAATTTGTTGTAAATTTTGGTTTGAAAATTGGTCTGGGAATTGTGGGAAATTTTGGTTTGAAAATTGATTTGGAAATTGTTGTACAAATTGTTGGTTTGGATGCGTTGGTTGGCTAGGAATGTTATAAAATAACATCCTTTGAGCATTTGGATTAGTAAGGTTACTTGGATCAAAATGAAAATTACTTTGAAAATTCGAAGAATTGGAAGTTTTGTAGTTTGAATTATTTTGAGATGAACCACTTCTATAATTAGGATTATTAAGATCCATAATCTGAAAATATTTTAGCAATAAAAAAAGAAGGGTAAAATTTTTAGTATGAAAAACTATATCAATATTAGGCTCTATTTATAGATAAAATTATAAGTAGGTCACTGGTGCAATTATTTTTTGAAAAAAAATTAAAAGCCTTGTATATTTCACCGTAACAAATATTATCGTTGTAAAAATAAAAGTGCAAAAACTAGCCGTAATTCAATGAATTCAAATATTGCTTTGAAGGTGACATTTATCATGTTTCTATTGGATAATAGCAAAAAAAAAAAGTAACTTGTGGGTCAGTTACTCATTAGTGGGGCATTCTCCTTACTATGGGTAACTTGTGACTCACTTTCCACAATGATGAGTTAACTCACAAAGAGGAGAGAGAGTGTTGCGAGTAGGGTTCTAACTCACCATTGCTCATGTTCTAATACTCCATCCAAAATATTTAAGCATTTCTCTCTCTTTTATGGTCCCCACTAAAATAATTAGGGGCCGTTTGATTCGAACGAGGGAATCGGAATGGAATGAACAAAGGGAAAGAAGAAGAATGGAATGAAAATACCCTATTTTTGCTTTGTTGTTTGTTTTTAAAACAAAGAGAATCATTCCCCCACCACACCACCACCACAACAACCACCAACATTTCATCAATTTTTCACTTCCCACCATTTCCAGCCACTGCTGCACCTTCTCCACCACTCGCCGCCTTTCACCGTACCTCCCCCTCCCCTCGCCGCGCCAGCCCCGATCTCCCCTCCCCCAAAAAAACCAGCCCTAGCCCCGAAAACCCTAGCCCCAATCTCCCTCTCCCCCGAAATCGTCGCCTGACCCTCCCACCACCATCAAAACCCTAGCCGCTAGGGTTTCGAGGGTGGTGGGAGGGCCAGGCGACGGTTTCGGGGGAGAGGGAGATCGGGGCTAGGGTTTTCGAGGCTAGGGGTGGTTTTTGCGGGGCTATGGGTAGTTTTTTTTTTTTGGGGGGGGGGGGAGGGGTACAACGGTGGTTGGGGGAGGCTCGGCGGTGGTCGGGGGAGGTGCAGCGGTGGTTGGGGGAGGCTCGGCGGTGGTCGGGGGAGGGGCGGCGGTGGTCGAGGGAAGGGGCGGCGGTGGTCTGGGCTGGTTTTCCGGTGGTGTTGGTAGGTGTGAAGGTGGTGATGTGGTGGTGTGAAGGTGGGTAGGGAATGGGAAAGTCTAGGGGGTGGGGAATGAAGTTGGAAGGATTTGGGGTAATGAGGAGGGTAAAGGGAATGATTAAAAGTGTAAAACAAACATCAACAAAGGGAATCGAGCTAGTTGATTTCCATTCCCTTTCTTGATTACCCCCAACCAAACGGCCCCTTATATAAATCAATCTCTCTCACATACTATTTATTTCATGACATACATTGTACTTTTATCAAAATAAATTAATCACCCACTTGCCCCACTTGCACAATATAATATTAAAGCAAATTACTTTCCTAAAACTCCGTGTAAATACATCAAGTGATGCATTTAAAAAAAAGGGAATAAGTACTATATTAGCTCACATTTAACAATGTGCTATATTGTAGGTATACTTTTACCCTGTCTCTCTTACTTTACTTTAATTTCCAATGAAAAAAAGTTGAAAAGGTGAAGTGACGTATCAAAAAGTAGAATGGATTGTATCATAGTAGGACACTGTTTTTAAATGTGTTCAAGACGTATGTGTCGAACAAGTGGTGATATCGAACACAAACACAACTTTTGGGTGAAGTGTTCATTGTGTCGTACTCGCAACTTAGCAATTATGGTTTGTGGTTAAGTGTGCATTCTCCTGATTAAATGTGCATTCTCCTGATTAAATCTAATTACCCTTGATTTTCATGTAATATGTAAAATTATCCACCTTTTATTTTTATTCAAGGGACCCGACTTGACCGACATATTTGTTCATTTAAAACTTTGACTAATAATACCTTTAATTATCAATAACTTTAGATTTAAATTATAAAAAATTATTTTTGTTTTTAAAATCATCCATTGAGACTGATTTTAGCAAGTACTGATATGATTATATATAATCTCATGTATGACGTACAAACATTGGTCGAAAAGGTGCATATAAATAGTGTCAAAGTCAATACTAAACACTTAAATAAAAATGAAGGGTGTGTTTCTCTAAGGCAAATAGGACTTGCCCTAAAAACTACGAGTAATATTAATCACAAAATAACCAAGTTAGACTAATAATTCAGACATTCTAGGTCTACCCTTCCTAAACACAAACTAGTGTACTGTAAAAGATGGAAGCATACAATAATTGAACTTCCAGTCATCATACCTAAGTACTAAATGACAACCTTCTCTGGGCAGTGAGCTTCAACAGATATAAATACATAGTTAGCTTGAACTATCCCAGAATTTGTTTGCATCAAAAGGAGGTTCCAACTAATCTTGCCATACAAAGCGGTAGATATTTCTACTAGCAGCAGCACTGACTGCACCCTCACTTTTCTTCATCAGCAACTCCTGCTGCGCAACAATATCCTTATCCTTATCCTTGCAGAACAGAGAAAGGCGAAAGTAATCCATTAACAAGTGTTGGCCTTAATCACCAATCATAAAGACACAAATTTAAGAAGTGCAGCTATCAGGCGTATCATAAATCAGTATTAAGTGATAATGACAATATACTCACATGTATGCAATTGAATATGTTTATGGGTTCGAGTCTTTTAACTAGAACATATCATGCACAACATAACCGAATATGGATCAGAATTAACAAAAACAAAGGAAAACTACTCACTAAATCAGCATATGCATGAGCAAGAGAGAAGAGAGTAGGATAACATTCCAAGACAACCATGGCAACCTCCTCAGTCACCTGAGGAACCTGCAAAACCATAGAAGAGTAATTCTAGATGGTAGGGAGGGGCAGCTCAGTTGATAATATAGACAATCTACATTGCTGAAAACGAAAACTTGAACTTCTGAATTAAAAATAAAAAAGGTCTGAGCTACAGCCAAACCCACCTGCATGAGCTGTATGGCAAAAACATCACTAACTGTCAGCTTATCAGCATCTTCACATGTTTTGATAAACTTGTTATACTTGGGACAAACACCTGCGGTTTTGCATCCTTCAGCTGATGAAATCAGTTTATAGTGATCAGTAATTGCCAGAGTTAAACAGCCATATCGGTGAAGAGTATCAACCAGGCTTGTTGTTCTTTGCACATCAAACCCCTCCAAGATCTCTGTAGTAAAGCAACTAAAGAAGACCACAAATAGGAAACAGTTGTCAGCACTTTCATAGATAATTTAGCAGTTAAACTTAGGAGATATTACCTCCAGAAAATTATAATGAAGTAAAACATAAAGAAAACTATAATCATGCAAAACATGAATGAAAATTATAGACCACATCAGCGCAGGAACAACCAATGAGTAAAACAGTTCAAAGTCACTTCTTTTATTTTATATAAATGCAACTTTCACTACAAAGGTGCAATATAACTTCTAATAGCATAGAATAGCACCCTTTTTTATAAAATAGATGGATAAAATAGCAACAACTCAGTGACCATAATTAATATTCTTATAGGAAAGTAACCATTGTTGATGAAGCTTCACATGTAGCTGAAGATGCTGTGACGTTCCTCTCAGAAAACCAAAAGGCCAGTGAATTCTCAATCAAGGTTATTCTGTAGATCCAAGAAATTTAATATTTTGCTATCTTCTTCTCTTCTTGTTATAATGTGGAAATGCAATGAGCAATTCTGCTTTGAACTAGACAACCCAGATTAGTTGTCTATCCAAGCTACACTCCAATATTCAATGTTCATGCAGTTTTCAGTCTTGCCATACAGCCAAAGTCTTTATTAATGAAAAAAAAAAATAAAAAAAATAAAGGTAACCCATCCAATACCCCTGCCAAATTCATCTATGGCCTGGCAATCAGCTGCTCACTTGTAGTGGAGGAGAAGGACAATTATGCTATATACATAGATGCACATTCTAGGATATGCAGAAATGCACATAGAAATATAGAATGATAAATTCTTACGCAGTTTTAATGCTATCAGCTCCTTCACAAGCATTAGGATCACCTTCCACCAAATATATAATCTTCTTCATTCCAGTTCTCTGAAAGAACAGTTAAGTTCCAGAAGCATGAGAACAAGATCAAATAACCCAAAAGCTGAAGAAAATATTTGCATAATTATATATTCTAAAATAAATTGTTATGCTACGTGGCTTAGGGAATTATATAATACCAGGATAATCAGAGTTCTTAAAAAGAATCATATGATGAATTAAGAAACCAAAGATAGGCAAAAGTGAAACAGAAAGAGAAGATTCTAACGAGATTGCAAACAAAAGAGAATCACCAGAAAATCAATAGACAGGTGGAATGGTTCTGATATTGATAGTTCCTATAGGAAGAATGCAGGATACCAACCAAAGCTTCTCTTTAAGGAAATTGCTCTTAAACATTCCAAAAGTTCTTAAAACTGTCTATATTATTTTTACTTTTTTACAGGAAAAATATAATGGAAGATTTTGAAAGGATGAATATTAAAAACAAGCCACAGACACCATCTTTTCAGGCCACGGATTATCATTAGTTAGGTATATAATTAGAGATCTCAAACTAACATAGAATAGACTACAACAGGATTCACATCATAAAGCCAATTTGGAAGACAGATTAAAGCATGGATTCAACTTCTGAATCACTCTCAAAGATACAAGAAAAAAAAATCTAAATACAAAGACACATTCTAAAATTTGTCAAGAGTAATTGAAAAAAATGATACACAAGCATATATTTGGAGAAAGCATAATTTATCAACTTAACTTCAAATGAATTCTAAAAACCACATTATATCTCAATTCTCATTAATAAACTTGACATATTTAAGACTCCTGCAAGGAAAAACACTTACAATTTATTTAAACTAAATAGCTGGATAACTATGTGACAAATCATTTATGATGAGGACCTCAAATTGTTACTTTGCCCCCTGTTCAACTCCTAAGATAAAAGCTGAACATATAATCAGCTCAGCTGCAAATTGAATCTAGTCATACACTTGAATAAAATATTGTAACATCATTACAAAAATTAGACATTCAAAATTCCAAAACAAACCAAAATGCATCACGCCACGAAGTACACTCTGCACATTATGACCTAAATCAAGCACAATTGATCTGACTAAGAGGAAAGAGTTTTAATGACCTTAATGAAAACAATGATTGGAAAAACTTACTAAGAAAACATAGTTTCATAATCACAACCCGCCACGGAATCATGAGAACCTTAAAGGTTTAGTTCTTTAGACTGAATACCTGAAGTCTCAACTTCTGATCCCTGTAGCGGTTATCTCTTATTGAACTACGTAGGTCATCAACATTTTTCCTCTCAACAATGAAATCAAGAACATATTCAGTGGAATCTTTTTTATGACGTGCAATCCAGATAGCATCTCCAACGGGCAAACGTCTGACCTGCAGGAATATCAGCAGCACCAGTCAAATGAACCGGCATCTTTGGGGCTTGCAAAGATCACTTCAAATATCTATGCATCTTACTTACAAATTATCTCTACGGTCCATTAATGGGAGGTCAGAAAATTTTTGAGACACACCCAATTAAGAAAAATGTCCAAATCCATTTCAAGTGACTTTCAGCTGATTGTAGTAAAAGCTACAAGTTGACCTTGTGCTTTTTATTATACCCAGAGAAATATAGAAATGAAAGAGGAGAAAAAAGATGCACCAAGAGTGGAAATTTACGTCCACAACATTCTCCAGAATTATCTAGCTAATAATAAAATTTATAGGACTGCATTCGAGCATACTGACACAAGCTCAAACTACCACTTAATCACCTACCAATGGTGTCATTTATAAACTTCCTTATTTACTTTTAAGTTTTGACTGCTCCACAATTCTTGATCAATAAGACCTATCAGCTCAATTACCAAGACGAGCAAAAAACTAGAAAAATACGGTCATTACTTCATTTATTCCAATCTTTTAAAGTACTGCTTGTATAAAGAGATGCAAATCATGCAATTAGTACTGTTAAACTATCTTTGATAACTATTCATCATCAAAAGATGACTAACTAGGTTAAATGGAAAATAGTGAATTAGAAAACCCAAACAATAAAAATGATGTAATTTTGTAAGAGGGTGTAATCTCAGAACATCTGAAGTGAGAAAAAGACCAAGTTTTATGACAGTAGGACAAAAATATAGAAATATTAAGAAGCAAACATTTACCTCTATTTGAATTTTATATTCCTCAAAGATCTTTTCTTTAAGATTTCTTGACTTTGTCCTGAAACCAGATAAGACAAATCAGACTAACAAACAGCAAGTACACAAATCATATCATTAAGAAGCTAGGAAGACATCAGCAATGAGGCTACAGTATATATGCATGTCTACTACTAAATTACCCTCCCACAGAAGAAGAAGAAAAAAAAAACATTATGAGAAAAATAATTTATTTGGAAATTGTGTTCTCTTCATTTGAGTTTCACTTATCTTATTTCTTATAGACTTATACTTCATTTCTTTTTACTTGCAACACTTCTCATTTCACGCTCACCAATGCATTATTTCATTCACGAATGAGGCAAATTTAACTAACTCCCACATGACTATTTTTCTTAAACTATAGATCATTCAAACAAGTTAAAGAAGAGTATATGAACAGTGCATAAGTCAAAGGGTTGCGAGTAAAAAGAAATGGAGGATGTATTGTCTCATCTGATTAGCCTTAAACCTATCTTTATCTAAACGTATTAACCCTTATCTTATTTAAACTTATTAGTCCATACATATAATATCTTATTTTATACAGTATTATCTAATTCAACCTTATTAGAGCTTATAATGAAGTTTTATTATACCTTATTGAACCTTATTAACCTTAAATTGATATTATCTTAACTTTCCAATTCTTGTCTAATTTTATCTTATCTGGATTTGTTAGCCCTTATATTACCTTATGTTATCTAAATTTATAGGCATTATCTTACAGAAACTTAACTTAATAGCTTTCAGATAAGTAAAACTAAGATGAGGAGAACAGAGCCTTAATATTAATGACTAATGACCAATAATTCCATCATGAAAGTACAACATACAATCAAAAGGAAGAAAGAAGCCAGAACCACCACGTTGTGAAAGTAAAACGAAATTGAAATTGTATAGGAATGAATACAGTCACAGCCCGAAGTATACAAAAGAGATAGTGACCCACTTGGCAAAGTGTTCTCGGTCATCCAAAATCAAGACGATTTCGTATGTATCTTCGAACTTCTGCAGTACTTCAAGTGGTGGCAGTCTAAGATCAACTGGACTGGTTTGGCAAGCAGGTTGACTAGCCTTTTTTCCCTGAGAATCCTAAAACATTTTCAAATAGAAAAGGTGATGAAAACCAAATTCACAAAATTAGTATATCCAAAGTAGCAACAGAATTTCCATAGAGCCAATAGAAACCAAATGTAGCAAAAAGAAAATATGCCTCCTCAAATTTTAATAATTCCAGACGTGCAGCCCATCCACTTCAAACAGACATAAACACACTTTCCAAATATAATCCAAAATTCAGAAGGAAAAACGCAGCATGAAGGATTAAGCTAGTTGCTTGCTTTTAATTTCTAATATTTTTTTAGAGATAAACATGAATGTGCAATTGGCAGCTTTCAGCAATCCTCTACAAAAAAAAGGAAAATTCGTTGATTACTGACCAAGGTTGATGAGGAAGTAAGACCATTATGATTAACTACACCAGTCACCTTTTGTTCACCTTCAGCATGAAAGAAAATGGAGGAAAAATATAAACAAAAATGACAGTGAAATTTGATTTCTGAATTAATACGGATGCAAAAAAGATCAATGATATAAATTATCCAAAATCCAAGACTTATGGTATGGCTTATTATGGCCCTTTACCCTCAACATATCTACAGCTAGTAGATGCATCATCAGAATTTCTTCTTCCAGTTGGCTGAGGATCAGAGTGAAGACCATAAACTTCATTTTCTCGCAGTTGGCAAAGAACTGTGGGTCAGATTGTAGATAATTCTTGGGTTGGCGAACATACAGAAACTTCAGCTAAAGCATGTAAAACTTGTTCACTTGTGTAGCCCAAGGTTGTGAACTACAAATGCAAGATTACAGAAGAAATACACATTATTTCTTTTGCTGAAAACAATAGGCAGCCAACCTTTTTTTTTTTGTTAGGTGGAGGGAGGGGTTGTCAAGTATTATGCTTTACACTTGCATCCAAAACTTCAATCATGAATTATCATATAACATAGCACATAAAACACAAAATCAAGATTCACAGAAAAAACAAAGCTATTACTGGTGATCTTCAACCTTAGAGTCAATACGCAAAAACATAGCTAAGCCTCCATCACAAAATTATAGTAGTGACAAAAGAAGATTTTGACTTATGAATTCATCAAATAGAAAATGAAGATACACAAAATATCGACTTTCTGAGAAAATCATAAAACCATCAATCCTCCATGTTCATGAGCAAATAACAAAGTTATAATGCTCATTAATGAGCCTGAAAGTTGTTTTCACAGTCCATGTAAAATAATTTATGCAACTTTGCTTTCATAAGTTTGGATTTATGGTACTCTTAAGCAAGTGTATATGAAGCTTTTTACAGTTAATTATCATAAATTCTCCTCTTTTATTTTTAGTTCAACCACTTTTTTTAGGCTACTATATTAAGAACTTGTTCTTTTCAACTTATTTCATTAACTTATTATTTATACTTACAAGAACCAAACAAGATCAAATCAGACTAAAAAAACAAAAATCAAACTAGAAGTTCTAATATTTGTTTACTTACGCATTGGGACAAATCTAACGGGATACATTGATGTAAAAATGTTTATTCAGACCATGAAACAAGATCAAATCAGACCAAAAATCTGAAAATGATAGAACCAATGTCAAACATCCCTACAATATATGGTCAAACTAAAACAGAACAAAGAAAGTACAAAAAAAAAAAAAACAAAGCAAATTACTTGTCATCACAATAATTAGATTATTTAGATTAAGGTTATAGTTCAATGATATAGTAATTTCAATTAATGAGCTATTGGTAAGACTAATAATAACTAGGGTTTCAAAGCACTGTGACATTTACAAGTCCCCAAACAAAAGGGAGAATCAACGAAAAGGAAAAGGGATATAGACAAGAAATTAGAATATCTATGTGCATTTGCAAAACTGTACCTTTTTCAACAATATATTAATATAATTTTCTAAGGTCTTTTTATTTCACCCTTAAAAAAATCGTGAAAAAATTAAAAACGTGAAAAATAAGTTCTAATAAGGACCAATAATGGCAATAAGGGGTACCAAATTCATTTTACAACTAAACTTAAGCTCATTCAATTTGCTAGGATTTAGCACAGAACAGAGTAGTCAAAGCAAAGAAAACAGAGTAACAATGGCAGCCAAGGGATAGTTGTATTGCAAATCAAAGTAACTTACAATACACGCCTTCTTTCGAGAGGAAGGTTCTCTCCACAACAAACTTCTTAACAAATTTTTGCATGCATTTCCCTTGACCCCAATTCCCTATTAATACCCAAAACTGAAGCAAGCAACCGACTCTAGAAGCTGCCAGCAAAAGGAATCAAATAACAAACTCCATAACTAATTTATTTATGGATTACTATTTTACCCTCTCCCATCCAAAACTGATTTTCTAACAAAATTCCCTTCTCAAGCATTGCTAACATTCTTGGGCCTCCTTGCATAAGTGAAGCGGATACTAGGCCTAGTCTGATTCCTTGCACAAGCCAATATATTATATCATATTTTTTCAAGTAAAAAGAATGTACTCCAAGACAATCAAAATAAAGATAATTAATATAGAACTCCATGTGTCCTGCAATATATTTCTTCATAGGAAATAGCAGAATTTTAAAGAGTTTCTTTCTTTGGTGGGACATGTAATTCCTTGTGGAATAAAAAGGTACACAGATTGAAGATAGTGGGTAATTTTATGTAGAGGAAAGAGAGAGTAAGAATATGTTATTGGAAAGAGTGTGTAGATTTAAATTTAAGGAGCATAATATGCAGCATGCAAGGAGTAGGTGCCTCCAAATGAATTTCAACTAATGCGCACAACCTAATATTCCACACGTTTGCAGTATCCTACGTAGAATGAACCTCAACTATGTTGACTGCAATTTCACCTCAAAAGACTTTTCACACTTTTACTGATAAGTCATGCAAAAAGATGCCACTGTATAAGTTATTACTGCCAAGAGTGCCAACATTATCACCATGACTACAACTAATTACATAATACTAACAAATCCGGACCAAAGAAAGTGATGAAAGGTAATATATACGGAGGCAATGCACCAAAGACCTTACAGTTATGAATGTGATATAATTTTGATATCTTTGAGTGAGAAGTAAAATCCAAATGAGATTAATAAAATGTACCCTCTCAAGAAACTCCAAAGGAATATCATCTTTCATGCCCTTGTTCTGATGAGGAGATGTGGGTGAAACAGTAGCTACAAGCTCCATAATCTCTTCTTCGTCATCTGAAATTGAAGCTTCTTCTGTGTTGCTAACATTTGCAGCAGAATCAAGCATACCTGATCGAGACAAACACTCGAGCGCTACTTCACGACCCTTGTCAGATAACATATATCTGTACAATAGAGATTTTTTTAATACTCCCAAACAAATTCTGCCTAGGAGTCCAATCAGTCCATGTCATGACCTTTATTGCACATAATATGAAATAGAGGCAGTAATAAAAAAAATATAATTAAAAAAAAAAAAAAGTGTACAACAAAGTTACAAAAGTGAACAGTCCCCACTAATATAGTTAGTAGTAAAGTAATTTCACCTTATAGATTTTCATTACAGAAAAATGATGCATGTATTGTAAAACGTCCTAAAACAAAATACTCGTATATTTCATGAATAGAGAAATGATAAATTATTTCCTTACTATACCCAAACTATTGTTTCAAATTTTTTAGTAATAACTAAAAATAATATTTGACATTCCTAAAAAAAATAGGCAGCTAAAAAACCAAGAACCCAAGCAAGCCACGCCAATATGCTTTCCTAACAGTTTAACATTGCCTTGTGCAAAAGTTCATAACATAGCCAGCTTACTTTTGTGCTTCTTTCTCAGCTTTACTTCGTTCTTTCTTTAAACAATATTTTGCCCAGAACCTTCAGGGCCCAACTACTACATTCCTCACACTTATTCGACTTTCAGGTTTCAACTCTAACACAAGTACACATTAAGTTTAAATTGCATTTGAATGCCAATTATTATACTAATCATATTTTAGATGCCTATATCTAGAAAGAAAGTCAAATGCCAATGCAAAAGGGGCCATTCAACATTCAAGGCTATACAGCTGCACATGTGTGTGCAGCACAAGCATTAAGACAATTGCAACAATACATGTCATATCACAGTCTTATAGAATACAGTAAACATGATAGTAATGAAAAAATTCACAAGACTATCCATTTCCACAGGGACAACTACAAAAATGATGAATTATTTCCAAGACAAAAACATCACATACAAACATCAGCTAGTTTTCTGCTTCATTACTAGAGCACTTAAAAAGAATTGACTAAGACCCTAAGAGAAGCTATGCAAATTCATATTTACATAAAATAAGCATAGTAAATACATATGACTAATTGCAAGGAATAAAAGAATAGAAGCCATACTTTGCCGGACAACTGTTCTTATATACAAGATCTTTGTCAACCAATGTCGTCATTGCACTCCATCCACTATACCAATCCCTAGGGGAACTACCAAATTGCTTCTGCTTACCTCTGCCTGCTTCTGGCCTAAGTACATACCAAATGAACCATAAGGTTAGATGTCTTTCATTAATAGCCATCCAAGAGTAAATTCAGCATAAACCAGACATAAGGATTAAGGAGTATCAATAGTTTACAAAACAAGAAAAATAGAAACAGGGTATTCAGATCATCGTACGCTATTGGCACTCGTGAGAGACCACTAGCTTCAGCTGTATCAATCAGCTCTTGCTTATGCATAAATTCTTTTCCATTAGTAGTTGCCCTGATGAGGAAAAACACAGGAAGTAAGTCTACTTTGCAATAATATACTAAAAGCTCAATAAATTCCACTTATCTCTTTATTAATTTAGAATGAAAACCAAACAAATTTTAAGGCTACATTTTTAAAAAGGAAAAAAATGTTTTCATTTTCCTTTGTTTTGTATTGTTAAGAAGTGGAACACAATTTTTCTAAAACTTTTCCATGGTGGATAACATTTTCCTTTTGTAAAGAAGGAATGTTACATTCGGCTCATTTACATCTTTTTTTGGCTCCTCACATCCATCCTCTCCTTTTCCACTTCCATTTCCGTTTTCCTTAACTTTTCTTTAACAAAACTAACAAAGGCGAAACCCTTTTACAATTGTGTTTACTCTTGATCATTATTTTCCATGAAAAATGAATTTTGATTGAAAATGGTTTCCATTAGAACAAACAAAGCCTTAGAAGAAAATCAATCCTTTCCAACAACAATGTGAATATTATAGTATGGCTAGCAAAATCTAAGAAATCAAATAACTAACAAAGTTAGTTTCCAAGAGCATTCTAATATATCAAAAGTAAGTCCATACCTATGTAAAGAGATCAACAATGCATAAGCAACAGAGTTTTTATGTGGTATATACCTTCTGGGGGCTTTAGCCTTCTTACCTGGATCATTCAATAAAATTAATAAGCAATGTCCTCTCTATATAGTTAGAAATTTATCAACAGAACTCACACCAATATTCAACAAAAAAAAAAAAAAAAAAAAAAAAAAAAAAAAAAAAGGCTGAAAAAGAACGCAGTACCTCCATTCGCCAAATTATCATCTTGAGAAGCATTAGAATTACTGTTGAAAAATCCTTGCATCTCATTCGCAAGCCACTTCCCAATACCCCTAGCCAATTATTTTAACAAAAAATGACAACACAAGTATTAAGAGGGGAAAAGCAAACAAAGTATTGTCAAAAATTTAACTTCACCCCATTAATTTTACCCTAACTAACCCATTCATGAAATTAAACTTCACACATCCCTAATTTCCTTTGGCTAAAATCCATTCATGAAATGAAACTAAACCTGCCTCAAAATCTCACCTAACTAAATCATTCATGAAATGAAACTTAACCCGCCGCAAAATCTCACCTAACTAAATCATTCATGAAATGAAACTTAACCCGCCGCAAAATCTCACCTAACTAAATCATTCATGAAATGAAACTTAACCCGCCTCGAAATTTCACCCTAACCAAGACCATTCATGAAATGAAACTTAACCCAACTCAAAATGTTCACCCTAACTAGAACCATTCATGAAATTAAACATCACCCACCTCTAAATTTTACCCTAACTAAAACCATTCATGAAATTAAACATCACCCACCTCCAAATTTTACCCTAACTAAAACCATTCATGAAATCATACATTTAAACAAAACCAAGTCCCAAAATTCACTCAAACTAACACCATTCATGAAATTATCCATCACCCACCTCCAAATTTCACCCAAACTAACCACCATTCCTAAATTTAAACTTCAATTATCAAAATTCCAGTAAGCAAACAGTAATTATAACAAAATTAGACAGAAATTTGAGATCAACAAAAAGATAAAACTCACTTAATTGCTTTAAATTCCTTGAGAGTAGTAATGGGGGCTTTATGATCACAAACACTAATGAGAGCTTTTTTAACAGTTTTCTCAATATTTTGGGTATGAGCTTGGGGATTTTTCTCCATCCTTTCATTCCGCCATTGTCGCATGTACGCAACCAGCGCATCGTTCTCTTCACACACTGGTCTCTTCTCAATCGCCATTTTCGTCGAGGAGAGAGAAAGATTTGATCAGAAATTTGGTGGAGTTTTTGTAAATTGTTAGGGTTTTATGGAAATTAATTTGGGGTTTTTATATTCATGTTTTTGTAGAGCGAAAAAAACCCCGCTATTTTCTATCTTAATAATTTCAAATGAAAACATTTATTTGTTATAATTTTTATATCAATGGAAAATTAGACATGCAAGTCTGGGTGGTGTAGTCGGTTATCACGCTAGTCTCACACACTAGAGGTCCCCGGTTCGAACCCGGGCTCAGACATCTTTAGAGTTTTTTAAATATTATGTTAATTTTAATTTTTTTTTTTTTGAAGAAATATGTTATTTTTAATTTGTTCTTTCTTGTTCTTGACAATTTTTTTTTAACATATCTTAATTAAATTTTAACGGAGTGATTTTCCTAAAAATTGTTTAAACAAGCAAAAAAATCCACAATAACTATACTTCCTTACATACCGTCGATGTCAAACAAAAATAAATAAATATAGAAAAAAAAACAAATTTTTTTAATTAAACCCCAGTGAAAGCACTAATTTTGTAATTTTTACATGATCTGAATTGTATTAAAATCTAAATTGAATAAATGTATGTGTTCTATAGTTTTTTTCTTAAAATTTTAAATTAAAGTAGGCCGAGTGAAAATAGAATAAGGCTATGTATGTGATGTTAGTTTATTTTCCATAAGTTAAACATTAGAATTCGTTTATTTTCTTATGATTTTCCACTTCTCTCCTCTTTGGTATTGTACAATTTAAATGGAGTTTTTGTCCAATACTCCAATATATTTTGGGTCTATTCTACAAGATAAGGTATTCTTTGTTTAATTTCACTCTAATTATAAATCAATATTTTCAATTTGTATTTTTTTTCAATGGACTATGAAATGAAGTTTAATTTTGTATTTTCTATTGTTTACTTGTAGCTTACTATGTAGATAGATTCATCATCACTTTGTATTTTTTCGTGTGATAATTTTATTTTGGATTAATTGATTTTACAAAAGGTTTTGTGTGAGACCTGACTCACATGAGACCGGGCTCAATAACAAAAGTCTAACAAAAAAGTGTGGGCTAACAAAACCCGAACGCGAGGCCCGCAACACCAAATACATGACATGACAGTGATATTCTAATACTTGACAATAATATTCTTATACATGACACTAATATTTTAATACCTGACAATAATATTCTATTACATGACAATAATATTCTAATACCTGACAATAAAATTCTTATACATGACACTAATATTTTAATATTTGACAATAATATTCTAATACATGAAAGTAATATTTTAATATCTGACACTAATATTCTTATACCTGACTAAAATGGTCTTATTCCTAATAAAAATTATCTTATTCCTTACTAAAATTATCTTATTCCTAACTAAAATAATCTTATTCTTGACTAAAATTTTCTAATTCATGACAAATATAAACAATATTTATATTAATCTAATACTGACAATACTAATCTAATACCTGACAATAAACATTTAATACCAAACAATAAACATTTAATACCTGACATTATTTTCTCCTTCCCCACTGACCTCTTCTTCCATGGCTACAATATTTTTCTCTCCTCATTACATCATTGGAAACCCCTCCAAATTGGGATTTCCCACATTAAATCAAATTGGAAGTGGGTAACGAGAATACTTCTCAGTCTCAGAGAAGATTCTAGAATGAAACATTGGAGTATAAGCAGAGCTCCATACTTGCGGCAAAGCATCCTAAACGAAAGCTCAGAGCAATCAACCATGGTCCATGGGAGCAACTATCAATTTAGGCCGACCCAACTTCTTCTAATGGGCCCAAGCCCGACACTGTGAGTTGGGATTTGTTGGAAGAAACTTTTGAAGAGCTTAAGTTTCCTACAGCTTTTATTAATTTCAGATACGAAGTCCAATCAAATCAGTGAATATCGGCCAATCTGTCACCAACTTACTTAAACAACCTAAAGGCGGTAGCGTGTAGTTAGAGTAGCCATGAATGAGAGCTTTGGAAGTTGAACAATGTGATGGTTATGGCGGAGGAGAGAGAATCTCATTATCAGATCATTGCTTGCCGACAGTTTCTTGTTGCGGGGGAAAGCAGCGGTGGTGGAGGAAGAAGGTGGAAGTGGGTAACGAGGTGATAATGATTGAATTTGGATTTTAGTGAGAGTTGGTGAATGAATGGTGTTGTGAGTGTTGGTAGCGGACTCATGGTGAATCCGTCTCACCCAAAACTTTACCTTGATTTTATATTTTTTGACTTTGAGATTGCATGATATAACTATATTGTCCATTTTTTATCAATTAAGTTGTTGTCATTTTCAATTGTACATTTTTGCATTATAATTAAAATTCATAGTTTATACTTCTTATAATTGTGCCAATCCTGTTTTAAAATCATGGATACTAGCACCAACTTGATAACACCCTAAGTTTACCAAGTCACAATTCTTAAATTAGATTATTTTATAATATAAGAAACATTCTAGATATTAATTTCATTCTCAATAGTATGATAGTATCATAACCATTCAAATTAAAATAAATTTGTTTTCAATAAAGTCTACTAATGTACAACCAACATATAATAAGATAAAATAAATTATTAAATGTCAATGCATTTGAACCTCAAGTGATGATACAATAAATTAACAACGTAGCAAATCCACTTTTCTTACATTGGTATTCCATTTCCTTCATTCCAAGAATGAAGAATTAACAAGGGCAATTGAGCATGTATGTTTTTTACTATTCTTTAAGTAAATATCTTCTTAAACATGCCACTTCAAGCAAAATTGCAACTCAAATCGAGGATGATGTTGAAATTCTTTCATAAATAAATATGACTTATCTTATTTATTTATGAAAGAATTGAATAATATAACAATTACGGAGTATATATTTTCATACGAACAAGGTAAGTAGAATGAGACTCGATTAGAACTACACGTCATTAGTGTGTATTGGTGAGCTATATAAGAATATTGTAGTATATAATTATCTTGGGTGTTGACTTCTTAATTCTTATTTACTTAGTCAATTGGCCTTTAAACATTAGAATATATATCATCTTAGCATGTTTGCTACTTGCCTCATTTACAGTTCATTTTACATCACTTCTAAATAAAATTATAATTTCCAAATTCCAATTAATACAACAAAGTACATGCCATTATATAAAATAATGCTCCAAATCTACAAAGTCTTCTATAGAACGTGGAGAATTATGTTCTAGAACGCAAGTTAAATTCCACAACTTCACAACACAGCAAATGTTCATGCCAACATTGTTAATATATTGTACCTAAAAATTCTACTTATCTTAGTTAGATTTAAACTTACAGAAGTTCCTAGCTAAATTTTCGACTCAAAGCGAAGATTTATAAGTTACTACATTACCTAAAAACATGAAGGTGAGTTAATAATTTCTTGTTCAGCTACTAATTCGTTACAAGATGTACTTGTGTACTTTTTTTTTTCCTATGTATTAATTCGATAGAAGTTGATTCAATGATCGTAAATATGAATTTATTTTCAGCAAAAGATTGTAGTTAAAGTACAAATGCGGTGTGGAAAATGCAGGAAAAAGGCGATGAAGATTGCTGCTAGTGCAGAAGGTACGATTTCTTACTCCGTCTAATGGTCTTATACGGTGGATCATGTAAAAATTTACCAAAGGAATTCTGTTCTGCAATGTGATGCAGGGGTGATATCAGTAGCGATACAGGGGAACGACAAGGACGAGATTGTTGTGATAGGAAACCGGGTGGATTCAGCAGGTTTATGCACGGCGTTAAGGAGGAAATTAGGGGATGCAAACTTGGTGAGTGTAGAAGAAATCAAAGATCCAAAGCCGGAAGAAAAGAAGAAAGACGAAAAACCCGAAGAAAAGAAACCAGCAGCAGCAACTGCAGAGGAGAAAAAAGTCCAAAAGAAATTTGAAATTCATCATTGATAAAGTGGGAGGAAAGCTATCCTCTTGGAAGTCCAACATGCTTTCAAAAGCCAGGAAAGCAATTCTCATTCTAGCCACCCTTCAATCAATTCCCGAATACTACATGCAAGTGCTCCCCTTTCCCAAATCCATTTGCAAAAAGTTGGACTCCATATGTTTAAACTTCTTATGGGGGAGCTCAAATGAGTCCAAAAAACTCACCTGGATATCTTGGGATAAAGTTTGTCATTCCAAGAATGAAGGGGGTTAGGCTTTACTAAGCATGAACATATCAATACTATCTCCCTAACAAAATAATGTTGGAATCTATACAATAAAAAGGGATGGGCAGCCTTGTTACTTAGGGAGATATATATTGATAATAAGAGATATTCAACCCCTTTCAATAAAGGTTCTCTTGTTTGGAAAGGCATAGGCAGGGGATGGAATCTCTTTGAGAAAAATCTTAGTTTGGGATGTGGGAACGGGGAGAGACATTAACATCTGGAATGACAGATGGCTTTTGCATCAGTCCCTCAGACAGATGCAAATACATCCCATCCCCTCAAACCGTTTGCCCCTGAACCTTGTTGACTGTTATTCTCTCTCAAAATCTATCAGAGCTGGAGCAGCTTATCTTATTCGAGATTACTGACTCCTTTTTTTGAGCTGTTCAATTCAGTTTCAATCACTAACCATCCTGATAATGCTTACTCATGCTGGAGTTATAAGGGTAAATTCCAGGCTTCCAAAGCAAGATTAGAGCTCACAAATAGCACCACAAACTGACACCCCTTGTTCGATTGGGGGAAAATATGGAAACTTTAAATTCACCTCAAAATAAAAATGTTCTTATGGCAGCTTGCTTGGGACAGAACACCTAATAACCTTAACCTGCACAAAAGAATTCCCAACCACCATCCTTTTCTGCTCCTTCTGTCCTTCTCAGGAAGAATCAAACTTCCACCTTTTCCATTCTTGTACTCGAGCTAAAGAAATATGGAATTTGATCCCTCCTCCTTCACCTCTTCAAACTGCAACTTCATGGCAAGATTGGCTTCAGGAAAATCTTTGCATCTCTTCTCCTATTCACAATGGAATCCCTTGGAATTTCCTTTTCTCTTTTACCCTATGGCATATTTGGCTCAGAAAAAACGCATGGATTTTTAACAAAAAAACAACAACAATCACACAAATCATCCACCAGTGCATATGGGTTGCTTTTGAGTGCCATTTCTCAATTGCCAACTCGAAAAGTCTAAAGCCCTGCTCTCCTACCTGGTCTCCTCCCCCTTTTCCCTCCCTTAAAGTTAATTGTGATTCTTCCTTCATTGAGTCAAATAAGCAAGTAGGTGTAAGCGCAATCTGCAGAAATCACTTGGGTGATTGGATAGAAGGGATCACATGGAAAAGCTATTGTCCTACCAGCCACGATGTTGAGCTTAATGCTATATACCAAAGTCTGCTTTGGGTTAAAGACAGAGGCTGGGAGAAAGTTACTATTTATTTAGATTCTAAACGAGCGGTTGAAGAAATTAATTCTAACTAGACTCTTGCAAATTCATTTGTTTTGATTACAAATTACAGGGCCCTGGTAAGGGAGCTCCACCCTTTGGAATTGCACTTTGAAGGGTGAGAAGCAAACTCAGTAGTTAACTTAGTGGCGAAAGATGCGAGGATGAACCTGGAGATTATGAACCAAACTTGTTTTTTGTATAATCCACCTCCCTATGGTAGCTTTTGATAAAGAGCGTAGCTCAGAACATGTTAACCAAACTTTTAATTTGGCTGGTGATGTCCCAGCGTTGAATATTGGTGTTGTAACAAACCTTAACTTAAGTAATTAATCCTCGCCTTTCGTAAAAAAAATGGTATGGAAAAAAAATATGCTACTTAAATCACATGTTAGAAAATAATTCACTCGAGGGAGGAAATGAGAAAAATCACTCAAACGAGTCACAAGAGGTTTGAACTCTTAACCTTAACACTAGTAGAAAAAACGCTATTTGTAACTAACAAAAACGGGCTTTTTGTAACCAACATTGGCCGTTACAAGCACTGGGGTTACAAATAGTCATGTCATTTGTAACGGACAAATAGGTACCTATTCTACTATCTTAACGAGACAAACCACCTTAACGAGACAAACCACCTTAACTTTTGTTATTTTCTCTCTAATTGAGTTGTATCACAGTTTCATAACACAACTAGTATAAATAATATAATAATATAGTATTAGTATGGAGACGTATAGAGTAATTAAATATTATTGAAGAATGCTTTAATTGCCAAGCTAGCCTAGCTAGTTTCTACTCTGTGGCTGGCTGCCTTCATTCATATGGGCTTTGGGGTGCCTTTGATAAGCACAATGCTTATATTATTGTATGAATTTAGTGGAACTAACCATAACCATTACTCCCTCCATTTTATTGACTTCGCATACAATTTAATTTTGTGAGCCAAGGTTGGTCAAAGTGAGAAGATCAACATAAAACGGATAGAGTAGAAAACATATTTGATTACCCATATTTGGTTTCTAGCAACATATTATGACCTCACCTTCCTAGAATAATTGAATTACAATATAATGACCTCACCTCCCACACTTCAAGCCCAATCGGATCTTGTGTGAGGGGGTGTAGACACCTACTTTTGGCCTCTTATCCCGAAAGGAAGTGCAATGATGTTACAAAAATCCGTTCTTCATGCTAGATCAAAGTTGAAGTGTTTATGGACTATGAAAAGAATTATGAAGTAAGTTGAAACCCATATTTGAGACCAATTTATCTTAGAGCCTTGTCCCATTACTAATTAGGCCTAAAACGTGTTCATACATGTTTAAACTTGATTAATAACGGACCCAAATGCGTCAAATGCAATGATTAGATTCAATGGAACCTACATTGTTAAAAAAAACCGAGCCAAAAAGATGAAACAACTATCAAATTCCCATGAAAAGACTATACAGATGAATAGCCCTTTCAAAGAGCTTTCCAACGGTATATTATAATCCCAATTCCGAGCCAAAACGAAGAAGTTATGATCAAAACACTAAACCGGGCCCTAAAACCGATACCCTTGCACTCCAACGGTCATAACTTTTGATCCATAACATATTTTAACCTAATTCTAACGGAATTAAAAAGTAAACATTCATAGATTTCCAATGATGTCTCACACACCTTAATCTGACTTTGCAATAAAAAGTTATGGAAGTTTTAAAAACGCGTTTTCGTATAAGGCAAACCGCAAACCAACACAACTCAATCAGTTGTGCGCGCGACTCATTGAGATGCGCGCGGCAATAGCGCGACTCCGAGAGTTGCGCCACCACCTGACGGCGTGGCTCTAAAACTCTAAACCTATATCCCTACGCCTATAAATAGGGGTCTTCGTTCAGTATTATGGGGACCGAAAAATCAGAATTAAAAACCCTATTATTTTCAAAACCCTAATCTCTCTACTTCTCTTACTATCATACTACTTTTCCCTCTTTCTTCCCAACTACTCTTCAACCCTAATCCATCCATTGAACCTCTTGAAGGTACGAATTGAAGAAGAAAGAAAGTCCATAAACATATTAAAACGGAGATTTAACATAAAAGAAGAACGGTTAGTATCCTGAGCACTTAGATAAATCACTTTTCTTTTATTGTTTAAATAACTTTAATTGATTAATTAGTGTTTTTTTATCACTTTAAAAAAACTTTTAATTACTTAATTCACATAGTATTCTTTTGTTAATCAAGAATAGAATTTGATAATTAATTGTTGTTTTGTCACTTAAGACAAGTTGAATCTTGTTTATTTATATTATTGTTCTTTCACAAATATTATTAAATAAGAATAACGACTTTCGCAATGTAATTCCTACGTGATTAATGCGTGTAAATAAAATAAACTAACTTAGTTTTAGGTATCGCGTTGCATATATTGTTTGGTAATGAAATTGTGAAAAATGAAGAGCTGGTAGAGGCCGTACTAGGGCTAAGATAGCGATTCCCCTCTAAAGGGAACGTTATCTTAGTACCCTTGCTCCCGAACTCATTTCGGGTTTATGTAGACCAATTTGGGCATGGGTAAACTTATGAATCGTGCTAATTATTCCATGAACTCCATATGGAAGAAAGGCATGAACGAGGTTTATGAGTTTTTCTAAAACTCTTTGGCGACTCCTACTTGTTTCTTACAAAAAAGCGTGATGAGAGTATCATTTCTAATTCAAGGTCTTCCAAACAGTCAGGAATTCAAATCCTAATACACCCTAACAAGTGTAAAGTCTTAGGATTTTAAATGGCCATGGACATTTAAGGAGAGGACCCCTTACGATGGGAACCCCCTCCTTACAGGGGGCAACATAGAGTATAAAACATATTATTAGACCTCAACTATCAGCTTATGATTGAGTTAGCCCTTTGACATATCTCCATAATCAATCTTCTTCTATATATCCATATTTAGTACGGAGTAAGTGTTGGGAGAGGATTCTTAGCAAGCTACAAAATAGGAAAAGATCAATCAAAGAATACAATAATTGACTTCACTCACACATAATAAGGAAACAAGTTGAAAATAGAAAGATGCATGGTCAAAGATACCAAAGAATATTCAATAAAATTATAGCTCATCAATCAAGAACTTGATTGGGCTAATCAAGGAGTCAACAATCAATTAAAGATCTTATGAAGACTATGGTATCAATCAAATAAAGCTAAATAGTGAAATGAATAACTTGATTGACGGAATATTATCCGCGTAGTGGTCCCACCTGAGTACAGACAGTACGGACTCAAGTGCACCTTTCTGAGTAAGTCGATCACCTTACTGAGCCTTTTTGAGTAAGGCAGCTTCCCTTCAAAGCTCGGACCATTAGAAGACACGTAATGAATGCTTGGGCAACAAGCACAATCAAGTCCCATGATTGAAGGAGCGAATCAAGGAAATATCAATCACCAAGTCAACATTTCCTAAGATATGAAGATTCCAATCAATATTGTCAACATTACCATATATAATAGCAAGGATTTGTCAATATTTACCTTTATTAAACTTACAAATCATTATAAATAGGATGCTCTAACTTTGTAATAGAATTCATTCACACATTCATACATTGGCTAATACAATATACCACACTTTTTATATTAAAATCTCTAATTTATGTCGTCTGATCCTTACTAACACCAGTTCGTCCTTACTCAGAAATGCCTCTCTTATCTTGATCTTTGTTCTTTTATTTATAATTATAATTATAGTTCTATTGTTTTATTGCTCTTGACTAATTCATTTGGAGGTTGTGTTTATTTTCTTTTGGCAGATTTGATTACTAAAACCCCATAAAACCTTTAACAAATTCCTAGCTTAGAAACCCTTTTCTAAGATTTGTCCTAAACAGTAAGTGGACTCTAATGTCTCTAAATGAACAACATTTCCTTCAGCTAGGCCTTGGCAGCTAGTGTTATGGCTAAACTAAGATATGAACTAGACTAAGGGCCTGTTCTATTCAGCTTAATTTCAGTTTAGTTTTGTTTAGATCCTAATTTTCTTCTCTCAAAAGCAATTCATTTCAGCTGTATTAAGTTCAGTTCAGCCCCAATCAGTTTAGTTTTGTTCAGTTGTTTTCAGCAAATCGAAACATGCCCTAAAATCCTATATAATGCGCGGAGTAATTCACCATGATTCTCTTGATCTAATCTAAATTATCGAATATACTTGTACATTTTTTCTATTATTTTAAAATTTGTTTTCATAATCTTATATATGATTTGAACTCGTTTATTCTAATTAAAAAAATCAACTTTTTTTTTTTTTTTTGTTGAGGAAAACTTTTAAAATTTTCTTTTTTTTTTATTCACGTCCGCATTTTATTTCATTTTATTTTATGAGAGAAACACAGTTTGCCTCACATTTTCAAGATAAAATTATAATTTTTCTAAATGTAGTAAGATATAAGAATATTACTATACAATACAAGTATACAACTCCCTAGTCTTTGACCATTAGATTAAAGCTGGCTTTTCCTATAATTTGGGTTCACAATTTTGTTACCTTGTAGATAGAGTATTGTTCATATTAATAGAAAAGGATAAGTATTTTAATTTGCTGTAAAATCTCGACAACGTTCATTTTTTATCCTTGCCAACTCCGTTAAACACGAGACATTTACAACTTCACATCCTCGACCATTATATATTAGTCATTCTCCCTTAAATCAAATTACGGCAAATTAATAAACTAATTTTATTATTTCTTTTAGTTTTTTTCTTTTTATTTTTTATTTTGAGGGGGACAATCTCACAAATCTACATTATATCAATGGCATCACTAGTAGCTCCTACGGTCCGTTCTACCGCAGTTGCCCTTCTTATGATAGCTTATGTTATCGGGTTTATTGAAAGTCACAACTCTATGGTTTATGGCCAGTCATGCGACGGTTATAGGCCCGATATGACGGGTCTAACTAGCTATTGTAACATGTACGTGAGAAAAGACGGCCCTAGTATCCAGCCCTCCGAAGATTGTTGTCGTGTGATAAGGAATGCTAATATGCATTGCTTATGCAAGTATGCTACCAAAAGTTTAGAAAGTATTATTAGCATTCCTAAAGCCGTTTATGTTGCTCAATATTGTGGTGTTGTCCTTCAAAGTGGAGCAAAATGTGGAAGTAAGTATCTCAAATTTCTAATTATATATTCTCTTAAATATGTATTATTGATGACCCTTAGAGATTTTTTTTTTTAAATTTATTTCAATTACTACATCCATCTGTTGATTTTTAGTTGCAACAAAGGAGTATTATTTGAGAAATATAGAAAATATCTTTGTTGCAACTAAAAATTAACGAAGGTAGTTTAAAACTTATTGGATTTCACCTTTTTATCTTTTAATGCAAGATTGATACATCCATTGGCACTTCTCTAATAACATCCATACTTTTTTTGGCAGGCTACACAGTTCCAAATACACCATGAACGCAATTCAATTGTGGTGTTACAATATAACCGGTTGTATCTTGTATGTTATGTATGCACTATGATGCTACTAATCACATACGAGAATAATGCATTATGATGCCAGAATGTAAATGGGATGTTATAATCTTTGTATTTGATAAATATTGAACTCCATCAAAAGTTTATTAGTAAAGTGATCATCTAATTAATTGGAAATTTGCCAATAAATTTTTGTACTTAATTTTGAATAAAAAATTATTGTTCATAAACAAATTGCATCATTTGCATGTGTCAAAAAGTCAAGTTAGGAAATATTGTATGATCCTTTTTATCTATGATCAGTATGGAGCAAATAATACAATTACTTGAATTTTCAAAATTGCATACCCAGGCCAGATCACTTATCAGAAATTTTAAAAATAGATTCGAAAATATATATATATATATAATATAGCGCTAACAAAGTAACCTCTATAATGACTGGCAGTGCATCTAGTCACATACTTCCTCCGTTTTCTTTTAGATGCAACACACCCTTTAGCGCGGTAATTAATAAAAGTGAGATTTACATGATATAATAAACTTTAAAATAGGATGAGTGGTTGTTAGGAGTGTAATTTAGTGGGCCATGTGCTTTAAATAAGACATATAGTATAATTTTTCCCTAAAGTAACTTTCCTTTTATAGTGTGTTGCAAGTATTGTGACATTTTTTTTTAGGAAAGTGTTGCAAGTAAAAGAAAACGGAGGAAGTATAAGATTTGGTGTATAACTTTACATTAATATCTATTTAAATAACATTTATATGATAATTTATTATTACTATACCTTAGTATAAAACCAAAATCAAAATTAATATCACATACATGAATAGTAAAAAAAAAGATCAAGTGTGTCAATTATTATGGAAAGTGAAATGATAAGAAAGATAAATAAAATTGGAAAAAAAAAATTCTCATAAATTTTAACATAAGCTAAGTTACTCCATATCATAAAGAAACTAGCTTTTTGGCCCGTTCAATGCACGAGTTGTTACTTTGGTTAATTATTTTCATCTGTAGGTATGCTTTATTTCTATAACTTAAAAGGAAAACAAAAAAAGAGTGAGGATAGAACTGTGAAAGAAGATGAAGGAATTTAGTTAGATATATATACATAAAGATTGTTAGATATGAAATGACATATTAATTAAGATTCTATTTAAAGTCCATAAGATGAAAAGACAATTTTTATTATAATTCATATATTTATGTAATGCGTAGTTGTTGTTTTTTTTTTTTTTTTTTTGAATAGATGTAATGTGTAGTTGTGTACTAATTAACTGAACTTTATTTTATTATGGTGGAAATGAAATACTACACTTTTTTAATTGAATTTGAAAGTTGTAGAATGTATAAGGACTTAAATATAAATATTAAGGGAGGTGACATGTGGCATATGGGGTAATGAGTGACTTATGATGCCACGTGTCATTTATAAAAGTTGTGGTTTGTATCTTAATGAGTATAGATAATTACGAAAAATTTTACTATTTAGTATACAAAATCGGGTTTGTATCTTAATGAGCTATTCTGAAATGACCTATAATTGAAAATTTTAAATGGGTAGGAGTAATATTACCTCCGTTAATTTGTAGTTTCAATAAAGTAACTTTTAAAATCTCACAAATAAGGTCATTTGTTACAAAAAAAAATTAATGGGGTAATTTAAAGAAAAATAATAAAGGAAATGCAAGTCAATTCCTTGTCAATGAAGTCCAAGTCAACACGCGCCAAACTCGTCAACGGTCGAAACTAAAAGTCTCCAAATGACCAAACCTTATTCTTTCTCGCCAACAACCCCAACAGAATAAAAATTATCATTCACAATTTAATTCACATCATCAACTACAAGTTATTCATTCCCCCAAATTAAACCACAACATAATTAGATCCATAAACCATAAATTATATCAATATGGTACCATTAAAATTCCCAAGAGTACGATTTACCACTATTACCCTCTTAATGATCGTTTATGTTATCGGGTTTATTAATAATCACAACACTATGGTATACGGCCAGTCGTGCGCGGGAGATATCCCTAGCCTCGTTAGCCAATGCGCTAAGTATGTGCGGAAGGTGGGCGCGAAATCCCCACCTTCCGCGCAGTGTTGTGGTGTGGCAAGGAACGCGGATGTTGTATGCTTATGCAAGTATGTTACTCAAGGAGTCGAGAAGTTTGTAAGTGTTGATAAAGCGGTTTATATTGCTCAATATTGTGGGATTCCATTTCAACATGGTGCTAAATGTGGAAGTAAGTTTTCGTATTTTCACTTGTTCTATTTTAAGTATTTTATACCTTTTTGTTAATTTGTATGTTTATGTATTGTGTCTATGATCAACTTTTTTTCCTTTGCTTGTTGTGGCATGAGTTTTTTTTTTTTTTGGTGGTGGTGTTTAGAGAGCCACAAGAGGGGAGTGAGAATCGATTTCAGGTAAGTCGGGAGGGAAAGTGTCATAAGTTTCTTAAATTAAAGGAAAAATTGTTCCCATTAATCTGAACTTTGCCTCGTCCGCCGAAAATAATCCCAACTTTCGTTTATTATCTATTGCACCGAACTTTGGGGGTATTAATTTTCGTTGCACCCAACAGGTCATCTAACCTGATGTAGCAAGTTACCTAGACACGTGTCAGCGTATGATTGGCTTAATTTTTTTTTTAAAAAAAAAAAACAAAAAAAAAAAAAAAAAACCCACAAACCACCCACACCCAGCGGCTGCCACCACACCCCCACCCCAACCACGCCGGAAAATCACCTCCACCCTCGAAAAACCCCTCCCCTGCTGCCGGAAACCGCCGCCCAGCCTTCCCCCTACCTCGAAACCCACCCTTTCCCTTCCCCCACCCCCGAAAACCCCTCCCCCACCCTTATTTCCTCCGTCACTCCCCTCTCCCCCGCCGTTTTCCGACCCGAATCCCCTTCCCCTTCCCCTTCATTTTCGCCATTCCCCCCTCCCCGTCGTTTCCGCCCCCTTCCCCTTCGTTTCCGACCCAAATCTGCCCTCCCTTCCTATATCCTCCCCCACTGCCATTAACGGTGGCTGCCGTTAAGGGGTGGCTGGGGTTTTTTTTTTTTTTTTTTAATTTTGTTTTTTTTAAATTTTGTTTTTTTTTTAAAATTTTGTTTTATTTTTTTTTTAAATTTTTTTTATTTGACCATTCATATAGTGACACGTGTTCAAAAAAATATAACACATAAATGTTGACCGGATTAACCGGTTGCAGGTAAGTTGGGTGCAACGAAAATTAATACCCCCAAAGTTCGGTGCAATAGATAATAAACGAAAGTTGAGATTATTTTCGGCGCACAAGCCAAAGTTCGGATTAATGGGAGCAATTTTTCCTAAATTAAAATATAGCATTGCTTGTTTTATTTGGTGATGGTTAAAACTTTTGTTGAAATCCTTGTGGATGGTTTGGTGTCCAATAAATCAATATTAATAGGAGTAATTTTTTAATTATATTTAAAATTTTGTATGATTATCTGAAATTAGCTATATAACCAAAAATCATAAGGAGTTCTAGGTTCTTTAGTTTTCAAAAAGGTAAGTACAAATGTTGTAAAGATGGCCCATAAACTAGATGTCTCTACTAGGAAGGGCATGAAATTTGCTTTCTTGGCTGTCAAAAAAAATAAAAAATAAATAAATAAATAAAATTGTGTCTTTATAAAAACTTGAGCGAAATAAACAAATAATACTTCAAACCCTTTAAAGTTGAACCAATATAATTTGTCACAACTGAAACTTATTGTTTATTTAAAATCAAGAAGTGATCTACGAAGTTGGGAAATTATGCAGTTAGTTATATACTTATATCATATCCTTAAATTAGTGAATACATGTTATATGATCCAACTTCAAATTCAGTGGTATTTTGTGTATATAGAAGGACAATCCATATTGTTTCAAGGTGTATTATATATATATGCACTAGTGTGTGAAGCACGCACGCGTTGTCTTGAATATATCTACATAGATGATGTTTTTATTAATACATGCAAAATGCATAACATATATAGTCAAACATTTGTAAGTATATACTTCCTCTGTTCCTTATACTTAAAACAATTCTCATTTCACATATCCCAACAACAAAAGGTATAAAATGAATAAAGTCACATATATGCTTATTTGATTAACATGAATTATATGAAAGTATTAAACTAATTAAGAAACGACATGAAATGATATTATTTGGTTTGCAATTTTGCAAATATCATATATTGAAATGTCTAGGTAAGTTGATTTTTTCATAGAAATTTATAGAACTCATACTAAAACTAATACATTTGGAAGAAATTAAATGAACTTATATATATGTGAAAAACCACTTTATTAGAAAAAATCTTTCTATATTCAACCAAACAAACACTACTATGTCACCTTATTTAAAATGGCCTACATTTCATATCTTCTTTCTATCATATTCCACACGTTATAAATTTCATCAACTAAATGGATACCAAACAAACACTTGTTAATCACATTCCACAAATTACAAGGAGCACACGTTGTTTTAACCCATCTATTATACCATGAGCATGACTACATAAAGCCTATTAAATTTTCTAGTATATCATGAATATGTTTCTGATAGAACAATGTATACTACAAGAGGGGGGGTGAATTGTAGTGTATGTAGACTATGGTAAATTTTGCGGAATTAAATCTACTACTAAGAGAAAAGACACTGATATAGGCAATGAATAAATTCACTCTGTAAAAATGATTTACAATCACTAATACGTTGCCTAGACTCAAGTTCCGTGAGGAACTCAAGTTACCCAACTGTGATCCCTCAATCACAGTTTCTCACACTTTGTGATTCTACTCCGAATCACTTGTACAGTGTAAACAACTCTCTCAAGTCTCACACTTTACAACTCTCACAACCCAAACCCAATTACACAATGATTACAAGTATTTCCTAAAGAACTTAAGAGACTAAGGATGGAAGGAACTTCTCTTTTAAACACTTTGAAACTCTATGCTCAGAATACTTAAGATTGTTTTTCCACACTTTCAAAACTTAACGTTGATTTGTTTTTATAAGGAGTTAAACCAAGCTTCCATCAAGTTCTCACTTCCCCCTTAATCCCACGTTCTCTTTGGCTGAGAAGTTGGGATGTAGGCAGAGGAAATTTAGGAACATGATTTCCTTAGCTTGACTCCCAAGTTCAACGTTCTCCTTAATACTAGGAGCCAGTATTTACCAAGTCAAAAAAATCAGTTATTCAAAAAGATAATTATTTAATAAAAAAGATAATTATTTATTTATTAATTAAAACATAAATAATTAATTAATTTTAAACTTATCTTTTTAAATTAATGAATTATTTATTTATTTATAAAATCTTTTTAAATCTTTTTCAAAACTGATTTTTATCACTTCCTTAAATTAAGGGTTTTGAAAACCGTTTTAAAACTTGCGTTTAAAACTTTCTGAGTCATTCGTCAAGTTCCTTCAGGAACTTCAGGTTCCTTCAGAAACTTCGAGTTTCTTCTTAATTCCTTCCAACACTTTTGTTTCTTAAGTTCGTACACTGAGTAACTAAGAATATAGAGTTGTGAGGACATCTTGAAAGCTTGCATTCATCGTCAAGTCTTCCAAACTCTGTCGTTCCTACTCCGGAACATGTATTTGTGTACCTGAATCTTTCTGTTCAACCAAGACTCATAAACATCATTAGTCAGAGTTTGTTTTATGTAAGTCAATCATCAAAATATTAAGGTAGTCAATTCAACAATATTCCCCCTTTTTGATGATGACAAACAAAAACAAACTCGGTTAAACAAAACAAACATCCAAGCAATCAGAGTAACCAATACTTAAATAAAACAATTAAATTATTTAAAGCAATAAAATAAACTAAGGATAAAGAAGTCTGCATCATTCATGAAATTAATAAATTGTGAAATTTATACCTTTACTTAAATGATGAAGACTGAAGGGAATCGGTTTGAGTCCAGCTTTCTGAGTTTGTTCTTCTCTTCCCCCTTTTGACATTATCAAAATGATAGAAAGAGCATGCTGTATATAGTATTAAACTACGGAGGGAGTAGTAAATCTGAATTCATGAACGATTAAGCATGCGCACACAGTTCATATGCAACCAAAATGAAAACATCAAATTCAAAGACAAACTTAGCCAGTTTAATACAAACCGAAATAAAACAAAACAAAATGTGTAAAACAACCAAAAAATCCAAAAGAAACTAAAGAAAAACTAAACAAAAGAACATTGTTCATAAATCACAAGAAACAGTGGGGTAGGTGTGTTTGGCAAAGGCTAGGAGATGGTAGTAGCTTCATGGTAAGGGAACATCCTTGATTGCATCAAGAATGATTTTGTAACAACTTTGCTTCACCTTAGCTTTGAGTTCCTGAGTCGAGGAGTCCATATGAGCGTTTACTTTATCTTCCAGAGAAAGCATCTGAGTTTGCAGCCCCTCAACTTTAGTAGCCAGGTTATCCACTTTAGAAGAAAGGTTAGTTATACTCCGTGTAAGTGTAGTGGACAAAAGCTGAAGTTCCTCTTGGATTTGCAAGGAACTTGGACCAGAGCTAAAAGCACTGAAGCCAAAACCAGAAGTACGAGGCTGTGAAGCAGGTGGAGAAGGTGTGGTTTGGTGAACAGAGGAAGGAATAGGGGGTGGTGATGGAGTTCCTTCAGAAACAAGGGAAGACGGACCCTCTTCAGAAACTTTAGATGTATCATCATCCAATTCAACAATAATAACAGGCTGAGATCTCAATGTTCTGGGTTTAGAAGAAGCAAGTCTAACGCTTCTCCTTTTTCTACCTGTTACAGGGACAGTTTGTTTAACAGAGCCTCCAATTTCCTTGAGTAGCTCTTTCACTAACTCCTCTTTGTCATCTTTTTCCTCCTTCTCACTCTCTATTTCTTTCTCTTCTTCTGTTTCCCTCTCTACTGCACTTTTTCTCTCTTTTTCACTCTCTTTTTCCTCTTCTTTTTCACTCTCTATTTCCTCTTCTTTTTCATCATTTTTCTCACTGTCTTTCTCTTTCTTTTCTTTTTCTTTCTCACTGTTTTCTTCCTCTTTTACTTCTTCCTTCTCACTGTCTTCCTCTTTTACTTCTTCCTTCTCACTGTCTTCCTCCTCATCAATGATTTCCCTCTCATTCAGTTCCCCCTTACGTTGATCTCCCTCTTCCTCAGATTCCGAGTGTACATCGGTAATAAAACAAACTTTTCCACGAACAACTTTAAGGCTTAATTTTGAGAGGGATTTTTCATGGAGTATGTTTTCTGGTTTCAAGGGGTGGGTTTCTCCATTGGTTAGAGGAACTTTGAAGGTTGGAAGTGGCGGTTGGTGTTTTGGGGTTTTTTGAGGTGAGTGGGTGCGTGTGGTAAGTGAGGTAAAAAGATAGGTGACAGTTGAGAGTTTAGTGGGATAGAGAAAAGGTTGTGATTTATTTTGACAATGATAAAAATTAAAAAAATAAGATAAAATCTAATTGAGAAAAAAAAAATCTTTTTGTTGTTTTTAAATTTATAAGATAACAAAAATAATAAAAAGATAAAAATAAAAATTAAAAAATAAAGAAAAATAAAAATTACGAAAGAAAAAAATTCCAGCAAGTTACTTCAAAGTAAAATACTGGTTGACATGTACAGAGCTTTACAAAAAGGAACTTGGAAAATAATATGGCTTAATTTGTCTTCTGCATCAACATAATCATATGCTCACATACTCATTAGAATTACACACTCTTTCATTGCAAGATTCGAGGTTATGTTTTTCACACCAAGGTTATATATAGCAATGCTCAGTCGTTTCACTAAGACATACCTTGGGGTTCCAAGAAGAACTGCTCAATTCATCTTTATCATTTCGAGTTCCAATCGCATCTTTTCGAATTTTTCTCTACTCAAAGGCTTTGTTAGAATGTCAGCAATTTGATATTCAGTTTGTACAAATTCTAGTTTAATAGAGCCTTTTTCCACATTGTCTTTTAGAAAATGATGCCTAACATGAATATGCTTTACACGTGAATGATGTACTGGATTTTTTGATATGCAAATAGCACTTGTATTATCACAGTATATTGGAACACATTCAAGAACTATGCCAAAATCACGTAATTGTTGTTTTATCCACAACAGTTGTGAGCAACATGCAGCAGCTGCTACGTATTCTGCTTCTGCTGTGGATAGAGCAACTGTATTCTGTTTCTTGGAACTCCAAGAAACTAAACAAGATCCTAGGAATTGGACCATACCTGATGTACTTTTTCTATTCACCAAATCCCCAGCATAGTCAGCATCGGCAAATCCAGTTAGATCATATGTGTCACTTCTTGGGTAGAATAAACTCAAGTTGTCAGTTCCTTTGAGATATCTCAGTATTCTCTTGACGGCTGTTAGATGCGATTCTTTGGGGTTTGATTGGAACCTAGCACACAGACCAACACTAAAAGAAATTTCAGGTCTACTTGCAGTTAAGTATAGTAAGGAACCAATCATCCCTCTGTACTTTGTCTGGTCCACACAAGTTCCTGAGGGATCTTCGTCTAATCTAGAGTTAGTTACCATAGGAGTGTGGTTAGTCTTTGCGCTGTCAAGGTTATACTTTTTCAGGAGTTCCTTGACATATTTTTGTTGATGTAGAAATATTCCTGATTTTGTTTGTTTGATCTGCAGTCCTAAAAAGAAATTTAGTTCCCCCATCATGCTCATTTGGAACTCACTGCACATCAAGTCAGCAAAGTACTTGCACAAAGATTCGTTAGTTGCACCAAATATAATATCATCAACGTAGATCTGTACAACTAAGAGATGAGCTCCTTTAGATTTTAAAAACAAAGTTTTATCAATTTTTCCTCGTTTAAAATAATTTTCCAAAAGGAACTTGGACAGTCTTTCGTACCATGCTCTTGGAGCCAGTTTTAGCCCGTAGAGAGCCTTATCAAGTTTAAAAACATGGTTTGGAAAGTTTGGATTCTCGAATCCAGGGGGTTGATCGACGTAAACTGTTTCTTTTAATAAACCATTCAAAAACGCACACTTTACGTCCATCTGATACAGTTTAAAACCCATAAAAGCAGCAAAAGATATTAAAATTCTAATAGCCTCAAGTCTAGCAACAGGAGCAAATGTTTCCTCAAAATCAATACCTTCCTGTTGGTTATATCCCTTTACAACCAACCTAGCCTTATTTCTTACAATTGTACCATATTCATCAAGTTTGTTTCGAAAGACCCATTTTAAACCTATGACCTTTTTATCTAGTGGCTTAGGTTCAAGATGCCATACCTGATTTCTTTCGAATTTATTCAGTTCCTCTTGCATGGCTATATCCAGTCAGGGTCTTCTAAGGCTTCTTTATGGTTGCGAGGTTCCAAAGTAGATAGAAAAGCATTGAAGGCACAGAAGTTCCTCATTTGCGATCTAGTCTGAGTTCCTTTGCATAAGTCACTAATAATTTTGTCCAGTGGGTGTGACTTTTGGTGCTTCCAAGGTTTGGGCTGGAAGGTTTGGATAGTAACTCGACTATTCTTATTTTCTGAGCCAGTTGCTTCTTCTTCAGTGATTTCCTCTTGTGTTATTGGTTCCTCGGCAGGTTCTTCAATCTGAGGCTGTTCTATCGAAGGAACTTCAGTCAGTATGTCGAGTTCCTTCTCCGGATTTTCATGATTTTCATTTACTCGAGTTGGCTGCTTATTTGGAATTATTGCATCTTCTTCTTGTTCTTGAGAACGTACTAGACCAATTTCAAAGTCATAGTCCTCATGTTCCTGTGTACATGGAAGTGGATTAGTTTCATCAAATATAACATGCACACTTTCCTCAACACACATAGTACGTTTATTGTAAACTCTATACGCTTTACTGTTAGTAGCATATCCAAGAAATACGGCTTCATCACTTCTTTCATCAAATTTCCCTATGTTTCTTTTACCATTATTATGCACAAAACATTTACAACCGAATGCTCTAAGATGAGATATGTTCGGTTTTCTGCCTTTCATCAGTTCATAGGGTGTCTTATTTAATATAGGCCTTAGCATGACACGATTTATAATATAACAGGTTGTATTCACGGCTTCTGCCCAGAAGTTCCTTGGAAGATCGCTGGCTATTAACATGGTTCGAGCCATGTCTTCTAAGGTTATGTTCTTCTTTTCCACAACTCCATTTTGCTGTGGAGTTCTTGGAGCTAAGAAATTATGACTTAAGCCTTGTTCCCTGCATAAATCATCAAATTTAAAATTCTCAAATTCAGTGCCATGATCGGATCTAAGGTGTATCAGTTGATGACCTGTGGACTTTTGAATTCTCTTGGAAAATGTAACAAACTCGTCAAAAGTCTCATCCTTACTAGACATAAAAATAACCCATGTAAATCTAGAATAATCATCAACAATTACTAAGACGTACTTCTTTCCACTTCTACTTTGAATTCTCATAGGACCACATAAATCCATATGAATTAACTCTAAGGGTTTCGTGGAACTCACCATCTTCTTGGATTTAAAGGATGTCCTGACCTTCTTTCCTTTCACACAAGCGTCACAAATTTTGTCACATAGGAACTTGATTGAAGGAAGTCCCTCTACCAAGTTCCTTGTTCTTAACTTATCAATCAAAGAGAAACTTGCATGACCAAAACGTTTATGCCACAGTAAAGGATCATCCTCAATGACACTGAGGCAAGTTAAGTTGTTCCTCGGAACTGTATTGAGATCCACTGTATAAGTGTTTCCTTTCCGAGTTCCTTCCAGCAAAACTTTCCCAGTGTCATTCTGAATGATGCTACATTTTTCAGAATCAAAACTTACAGAGTTTCCTTTATCACAAAATTGTGATATGCTTAATAAGCTGTGTTTGAGGCCCTCGACTAAAAAAACATTATCAATAGCTTGGGAACTTGACCTTCCAACTTTTCCTACCGCAACAATGCTGCCTTTCTTGTTATCACCAAAGGTCACTGTTCCTCCTGTATAGGCCGTCAGTGAGAGAAATCTTGATTTATCTCCTGTCATGTGCTTGGAACAACCACTATCGAGGTACCATTGGTTGTTCCCCCTCACTACGACTTGCAAAAGAAACTAAGGGTTAGATTCAGGAACCCCATCTTTCATAGGTTCCTGCGTTGACACAGTAGACTCAACTTTCTTTTGCCATACATAGTTCATGTTTTTAGCAGACTTGAGTTCCTTCCTTTTACATTCAGTGTCTTTGTGTCCTGACTTGCCACAGAAGGAACACACAATCTCACTAGGGAGTTCCACATACTTTTTCTTTTTACCACTATTCTTCTTTTTGTGGTTGAAACCCAAACCCTCTGTCCTTCTGGTTTGAGCTTCAGATATCCACTTTGGAACTCCCATGTGGATTGCACTTTTGTTGTTTCTAGCTCTTTCTAAATCCTTTTCAAGGGATTCATTTTTGTCTTTAGTAACCTGCAATTCTTTTTTCAAATTTTCAAGATCATCATTAAAGGTTACTAAAGGCAATTGAAGAGCATTATTAGAATCAATGTTAGTGCATAACAATTTATACTGAGTCAATTCAACATTTAACATGATATTTTCATTTTTGACTCTTTCCATTGTTTCTTTAAGCATAGTGTTTCTATCTAGCAAATCAAAGAATCTTCCCTGAACATCTGTTCTTGAACTATTCAAATATTTCATATGATCCTTATAGATTTCTAGAGCTTTTTCATTTTGTCCAAGTTTAAGACATATTTCTTTATATTCATCCAAAGTTTCTATGAGCAAAGAAATTAATTTGTCTTTTGACAGGGATTTCAGAAATTTAGGTTCGAGATTTACCTCCTCTGACTTTTTAGCAGACTCACTGTGTTTAGCCATCAAACACAGGTTTGCCGTCTCTTCTTCCGTGGATTCTTCTTCATCCTCGGAACCTGTGTCTCCCCATGCAGCTATCATGGCTTTCCTGTAATCAGATTTTGAAAAGTTTGGAGTATTAGATTTTCCGTGTTCCTTCATTTTGCCTTTTCCTTTTTCTGATTCCCAGAGAGGGCATTCCTTGATGAAGTGATCTGTGTTCCCACATTTGTGGCATCCTCCAGTTTCCTTGGAATATTGGTTTTTCTTGAAGTTCCTTTTCTTTTGGTCACCAAACCTTTTGTTGCGGTACAACTTTTTTAGCTTCCTGACTAGCATGGCAGCTTCTTCCTCTCCAGATTCGAAATCCTCTTCACTTGGTTTGACAACCTTTAGAGAAATTCCTCGGCTCTTTGAACTTTCTTGGCTTTTGTTTGATAGGTGAAGCTCATGAGTTATTAAGGAACCTGCAAGTTGTTCAAGGTTGAAAGTTGTAAAGTCCTTTGATTCCTGCAAAGCTGCCACTTTGGATCTCCACCGTTCATCTTCAGGAAGACTCCTTAGAATTTTGCGTACCTGTTCATCCATAGGAATAACTCTACCAAGAGAAACTAATTTATTAGTAATATTTTTAAAACGAGTAAACATTTCTTGAATAGTTTCTTTTGAACCCATTTCAAAACGTTCATATTTAGAAAGCAGTATATCAATTTTAGAACGTTTAACTTCATGAGTTCCTTCGTGGGTTATTTCTAGTAAATCCCATATTTCTTTTGCTGTTTTACATCCCATAACACGAGTGTGTTCATCTGGCCCTAAACCCTAAACTAGGAGTTTTTTAGCAGTAGCATTAATCTCTTTCTTCTCAAAGTCGCTTCTATCGTATTCAGAAATAGGTTTATGAATTACCTCGTTTTCTACATTGGTCTTTGTTACCTCGTAATCTCCTACCTCGATAGCTTGCCAGACTTGATAATTCTCGGACTGTATGAACATCTCCATCCTCGTCTTCCAATAGGCGTAGTACTTCCCATTGAAGAGTGGAGGTCTTTGTGTAGAATAACCTTCAGCTAGTCTCTCGTCCATCGACATTGTTCCTCCAGGAACTTGACTCGACAGGGCTTCCTGCTTTTCCGAGTTCCTTGCTCTGATACCAACTGATAGAACAATGTATACTACAAGAGGGGGGTGAATTGTAGTGTATGTAGACTATGGTAAATTTTGCGGAATTAAATCTACTACTAAGAGAAAAGACACTGATATAGGCAATGAATAAATTCACTCTGTAAAAATGATTTACAATCACTAATACGTTGCCTAGACTCAAGTTCCGTGAGGAACTCAAGTTACCCAACTGTGATCCCTCAATCACAGTTTCTCACACTTTGTGATTCTACTCCGAATCACTTGTACAGTGTAAACAACTCTCTCAAGTCTCACACTTTACAACTCTCACAACCCAAACCCAATTACACAATGATTACAAGTATTTCCTAAAGAACTTAAGAGACTAAGGATGGAAGGAACTTCTCTTTTAAACACTTTGAAACTCTATGCTCAGAATACTTAAGATTGTTTTTCCACACTTTCAAAACTTAACGTTGATTTGTTTTTATAAGGAGTTAAACCAAGCTTCCATCAAGCTCTCACTTCCCCCTTAATCCCACGTTCTCTTTGGCTGAGAAGTTGGGATGTAGGCAGAGGAAATTTAGGAACATGATTTCCTTAGCTTGACTCCCAAGTTCAACGTTCTCCTTAATACTAGGAGCCAGTATTTACCAAGTCAAAAAAATCAGTTATTCAAAAAGATAATTATTTAATAAAAAAGATAATTATTTATTTATTAATTAAAACATAAATAATTAATTAATTTTAAACTTATCTTTTTAAATTAATGAATTATTTATTTATTTATAAAATCTTTTTAAATCTTTTTCAAAACTGATTTTTATCACTTCCTTAAATTAAGGGTTTTGAAAATCGTTTTAAAACTTTCGTTTAAAACTTTCTGAGTCATTCGTCAAGTTCCTTCAGGAACTTCAGGTTCCTTCAGAAACTTCGAGTTTCTTCTTAATTCCTTCCAACACTTTTGTTTCTTAAGTTCGTACACTGAGTAACTAAGAATATAGAGTTGTGAGGACATCTTGAAAGCTTGCATTCATCATCAAGTCTTCCAAACTCTGTTGTTCCTACTCCGGAACATGTATTTGTGTACCTGAATCTTTCTGTTCAACCAAGACTCATAAACATCATTAGTCAGAGTTTGTTTTATGTAAGTCAATCATCAAAATATTAAGGTAGTCAATTCAACAGTTTCATTCTCTCTAGAAGAAATAGCAATTTTGTAGGAATTAGACTTTTTTTTAGTGGTATACCTTCAGAAGTGGTATACCTTAACAAGTGGTTGCATTTAAGGGCATAATTTTAAAGAATCCCTTGCTAAAATGGGGTGGTTGAGTCCATTATTATTCAGCTTTAAATAGTTCCCTCCACCAACTTTCTTACCCCAATATATTATGCTAATTGATTTAAGATAAAGTGTATACTCTATAGGTGTCACTTAAAACATAGAAATGAGTCAATGACTATGTTGGAGTGTTGGACATACCCGGACCCAAATCTCTATCACCAACCACCCCCAAAAAATGTCTCTAAGATGACTAATAGGTTATTCAGGATTGAATTTAGTTTGATTTAATTTAATTGCAACCAAAATGAGTAAATAAGTTTGATTTTATAGTTAGGGTCTATTTGTTTCCCACTCAATTGTTACTAAGCTACTTTGTACAATGATTAATTAATATATTGACTTATTGATTTTCTTTCCAGGTCAATTTTTGTCGATCTTTCTAATTATGACTTCTAGGACAATATGAGTGGATGATTTTAAAAAACAAATTAAATGAAATTTTTTATGATAAATCTCTTGTAATATGTTGCTTCTGCATTTTAAAGTTGTAGTATCATTTTGACATGACACGTTTGTTACACAACACACCATAGTTAGCGCGCAATTCTGATTCTACTGGGACATTTTAGTAAATTGCTAAACTAAAAAGGAAGTATAGTGGGACCCAAATTTGCCAATATATACTTCCTCGACCGTCATTCATTCTTCCATAGAGCAAATCAAATAAAGAAAAAAAATAAAGAGAGACAAAAGAAAGTGAGAATATGGCATTAGCAACTCCTACATTGCGTTTTACTACAATTACTATCCTTCTTATAGCTTCAATTTTTGCCTTTGGCAACGACAACTTCATGGCTTACGGGCAATGCGAAGGGGATATTTCGGGTTTAATTAGCCAATGTGCTATGTATGTGAGGAAGGCGGGGCCGAAAACCCCGCCCTCCTCACAATGTTGTGCCTTAGCCAAAAAAGCTAATATTCCATGCTTATGCAAGTATGTTACTAAGGATATTGAGCAATATGTTAGTGTTGAGAAGGCTGTCTATGTTGCTCAATATTGTGGTATTAATTTTAAGCATGGCTCTAAATGTGGAAGTAAGTGTCTATTAACTCAATCTTTTTGAATAAATAACTCTTTTTTTTTTTTTTTTTTGGTTTTATTTGCTTGAAATCATAGCATTTTCTTTTTTAATATGGACACGAACATGATACATACTATATCTAATACTACTATTACTTATATTGAAATTAAGTAATTGTTCGTTTATTATTGTTTTTTTAGGCCACTCAAATATTATCTTCATCTTTAAAAGCTTTTCGCATTTTTTTATGAGATAATTACCGCTAACAGATAAATGATTCTTATGAGATGGACTAGTAGAGGAATTGTTATTATTGTTACATAAAATTTGTGAAATATTAGTAGAGCAAATGATATACAAGTAAAAAACTATAAAGAAAAAGCTAAGAATAATTCATGATTTTCATACAGTAAGGGATATAATAAAAGTAAAAAAATTGATAGAAGACTGACCAACACGAGAAAATCATCACATAAAATATGAAACAATGAAATTGTCTCCTACACTCCTACTACTGTCGGTTGCCATGAAATAATTAATTAGGAAAATATTGATGAGAGATTTGTATTTATGTAATGATTGTGAATTTGGCATTTTGGGATAAACGTATAAATATTATGTTGTTGACTTCTTATTAATACTTGTATGTTAATGTTGTTTGTTGTTATTAGATGACCAATTAAACAGGTATAGTATGATTGGGTAAGAGTTGAGTGAGTAGAAATTTAATTCAATCTTGTACACTTAGAAAATTGTCTACCTGGGTTTAATTTATGTCTATGTTAGAGACTGATTCATGATTTAATGTTCGCTTAATTTATATTGATTCGTAATTTAATGTTCGCAATATGCAATATAATTTACTTGAATGTGTTAAGATGACAATATATATATAAGAAAAAAATGTTTGCCTCTTTTGGCGATCAGGAAAGGATCTTAATTGAGGGTCGTGATGACATTGTCTTCCAAAAATTTTTAAAGAGCAAAAGAATGTATTATTGGAATATAAGCTACAAGTATTATAAATTAAATAACATATTATGGCAAAATGATTAATTATATATTTATATTATGTAATTATATTTTTAAATAGAGGCTAAAGGTTTAACGTGATTTCCTCTAATTTTTGGTCTAAAATTTGCCTATGTGTAACTAGCTAGCTACCCATTCTTATATGGCTCATCCATTTTAGGTATAAGAGTATTACCAACTACCAAGTACTCCTTTTCGATGTTGTAAGATTTGTAACATTAACATTTCTAACTTAATACCTTTTTTTGGCAGGTTACACAATTCCATGAGCACGTCGATGACAATTATGCCACCGAATACAATACAATACAATAAGCAAATGTTTAAATTATGTTATGTATGCACTACAAATAATAGCTAAGTTAGTTACGAGCATATTGAGTACGTTGTGGAGCAGTGGTATCGTTTTCACCTTATATTTCACCAAAATATAGAATAAATTTAGCCTGGATTGTGTGCACGGATCTACTTAATGCATACTTGATACGACGGTCCATCAAATTAGTTTCCTAATTATAATGCAAGTGATGTTCAACATGTGATTCGAATAGAGTATTCTAGATTTCTACTATGTAGTAGTTTACTAGTTTTATATAAAGTAAACTTGTAACATGTATGTTCTTTCTGTTTTTTTAATGAATAAACTCTTTTTATTAATAAAGAAACACTTTTTATTTATCTGTTATAACTCGTGTTAAGGAAAGAACAATTGAACAAAGGTCTATTTATGATTATGAAAATAAATAAGGGTACGAGTACAAATTAAATACAAATTCGAAAAGGTATGTATCTTGTGTCGTGTCATTTAAGCTTGTGATGGGCTCTTTTATAAACGGGGTCATTGTAGTGTCGACCTGACTTAAGACTACAAACATAGAAACACTACAGCCAAATAATATTTACTTACAAAATAAGTTCATAATTTTTTAAGACTAACAAAGGGATGAATGAGCTGAATTGCCCAAAACTACATATGATATTGTGTGAGAATGTGAGATATCTGAGAAATTGAGAATCATATGTACAATATTTTGGACCATGAAAAGGCCTCATCTTGTCATCTTCTTTTCGCATGGGCCTATCCTGCACACTACATTCATTTTCTACCTGGCAACTTGCAAGTTATACCGTGAGAAATAATCCAAACACTGAGAAGTCAAGCTAAGAACTACTCGTTCTTTAATACTTCGTATCTTACATTCTATTGAAACAAGTTGTTTAGGTCTATTTTATTACTTGGTCAAATGTATTATGGAGTAGTTTGAATGGATTTGTTTTGATCTAAACTAGTCTGATTTAATGTAATTGTCGGATTAAATTGATATTTTTACACTAATGTAAACAAAACATATTACTTCCACGTAATCCTAATTAGGAAAGTCACAAACAACTTTAGATTTAATCTCTAGACTCTAACAAAAAATAAAGACGTTCCCAATTCGAACACCCTAACTAGAATCTTATGCCAAGTAGATACGATTGTACTTATTAACTCAGGGTTCGTTTGGCATCACTATATTTTTTTGTTTTTTGGTTTTTTATTTTTTAAAATCACATAATATATGTCATATAATGAATCAATAATTAGTCAAAATTATTAAAATCATGATAATTATGAAAACTGACAAACATAAAAGTGAAAACACTTTTTTCTTTTTTCTTGTTTCCTGTTTTTAGTTTTTTTTGTTTTCAAAAAACTGGAAAATGAAAACAAAAAACAATGCCAAACAAGCCCTCAATTTTCAATTTTTGATCGAGTTAAACTCAATTAAATAACATTTTTTTTAAGGAGAAGGTCCATCTTAGGAAGGCGAGATGTAAGGGAAATCCCTCCTAGAATGTGCTTGGTGAAATTCGATCCCTAACTTTACACCTAAAAATCGGAGAATTAGCCAACTACTCTAGTCTCCTATCTCAAATAATTTGAGTTGTCTCGAGTCTCTCAATTCAGGGTCTATTCTCTTCAGCTTATTTTTAGCTCAGTTCAGTTTAATTCGGCTCCAATCAGTTCAGTTCACTTCCTAATTTCCTTCTCTTATAAAATATTCACTTCAATTCAGCTCCAATCAATACAGTTCAGTTCAATTTAGTAAATCAAAATAAATCCATAGCACCCTTACTTACACACAGCACACAGGCCCACAACTATCCCAATAATCTGACATTAGATTGTTCTACGCGTGCCAGGAAGCAACAATACATTAATCTAAAAAGTACTTGCTACCCACAACAAAGAACAAAAGAATGACGGCCGGCAAGCAAGGAACCAATGCAATACATTATACATACCATTATCATATTAAGCTAATAATAAGACCAATTAAACGACTAAAAGCACCACAAATAAAGTTTAATTGCAATTAAAAACACTCAAATAAGCAAACATTGATACCAACTAACGTGACATGGAATCCTAACATTGGTCCACAATCCCACATTTGGCCAAAAACTTTGAAACCTTCTCCCAAAATACAAGTATATTCATCACAAAAATATAAATAATTTATATACATTAAAAAAAAAATAACAAAAAATATAAATAAAAATTGCATTACAGCCAATAAAATTAAAAAGCCGTTAAATCGGTCCCAATGTGGACCCCAAAAGCTACCAATAAAATAATAAATTTTTTATAAAGCCAAAAAATTTATTTTTATTTTATGAAATCAAACTTTGCTTTATTTTTCCCTTAATATTCAAAATTAGCCGTTGCAGTTACACCCTCCCATTCACAACATTTAAATATTCTACCCCTTCAACAAAGCAACCTCCCCTCCCTCCCTCCCTTTAATTCCCTCACATTTTCCTCCGCTCCTCTACCACCAAATTTCCCTTCATTTTCCTCCCTCAATTTCGTAACTTTTCCTATTTTTCCAATTACACGGTAACAACATTATACGTCTATACTATGTGTTCCATTCTCCTTAACCCGAAAAGATCACTATCTACCCCGCTACTATACCTATCTAGTAGCGCTACGAATAGCAGTAGTAGTACTAGTAGTAATAGTAGCGAGGCAGCCGAGGATAACCCGAATAATATTATGGGTTATCCTCGGCCGTTTCAGATAGTGAAAAATGTGGAAAAAATAATGGCAGGGTCAACATCAAAATCGTACAAGCTCCTAGATGTACTTTCGGGTCATGTAGGAGCGATTTCGTGTTTAGCGTTATGCGGCGAATTCGTGTTGAGTGCGTCCCAAGGAAAGGACATTATTGTATGGCAACAACCCGATTTACGGCTTTTTACTAAGTTTGGTGCGGGAGAAGGTTCGGTCAAGGCGCTTGTTACGGTAGGAAATAAAGTCTTTACGGCCCATCAAGATAGCCGAATTCGGGTTTGGAAGGTGTCTAAGAGATCGGAGAACGTGTTTCGACTCGTGGATACGCTTCCTACGACGAAGGATTACCTAGGAAAGTGTATGAAACAGAGTAATTATGTACAAATTAGAAGGCATCATAAGAAGTTATGGATTGAACACGCTGATAGTATATCATGTTTAGCAGTTGAAAATGGGTTAATTTATTCTGGTTCTTGGGATAAGACTTTAAAGGTTTGGAGATTATCTGATTTAAGGTGTTTAGAGTCAATTAAAGCACATGATGATGCAATTAATGGGTTAATTGCTAAAAATGGGGTTGTTTACTCTGCTTCAGCTGATGGGAAAATTAAGGTTTGGGGTAAGGAGAGTGGTAAGAAAAACTCGAGCTCCGGCTCGAGTTTGCATAAGTTGGAGGGGGTCCTAGCGGGTCATAAGGATGTTTCAATGAATGCCGTGATCGGACCCGATCACGGCAATGGGGATGGGGATGAGAATGAGAGGGTGTATGGAGGTGCATCAGATGGGTATTTGATGGGGTGGGAAAGAGGGAGAGAAGGGGAATGGAAGTTGGTTGTTGAGGTAAAAGCACATCAATTGTCAATATTATGTTTAAGTTTTATGGGAGATATTTTGTGTAGTGGATCAGCTGATAAGAGTATTTGTTTATGGAAAAGAGATGATCATTATAATTTTAAAGATGGATTAAGAGGTGGGATTAGCAAAATTGGGGTGATTAGAGGGCATGATGGTCCAATTAAGTGTTTGCAAGTATCACCTAATTGTGTTGGAGGTGGATTTTTGTTGTATAGTGGAAGTCTTGATAAAAGTTTAAGAGTTTGGTGGGTTTCTAAGGATATTAGTGATGAAGATAAACATTGAATTTCATACAAGATTTCATCAATTTTAAATTTTTTTTGGGTGTTTAGTTTTGGTTGATTAAGAAGAGCATTGGTCATTAATTTTTGAGAATGTTCAATGCTTTACAAGTTGATTAATACATTATTTTTTTTATTTCATTGTTTGGTTCTTTGATGTATTCTTCTTGTATGGTTTGTATAAGGTGTGGAGTTTGTAATTGGTAGTTTGATTTGTAATTTTTTTATTTAAGGAGTTGTTGCATAGGATATATGATGACAAGAGTTTTGGTGTACACTATCCATTAGGAAATGTTAATAGTGATGGATAGTCTATTGTGTTGATGTGATGTATATGCTCATAAGTTGTCCATTATACTTTGTATTTCATTAGAGGTTGTAATGATTGTTATAATAAATGAAAATCCATTTTGTCTTGAATTAGTTGTTTTATTTTTATTTATTTATTTTTTTTTTATTATATTTTTTTCTTTAGATTTATTTGAACATACAGTTGACAGTGGAAATTGTCAAGACATATTTTTTAGATCACACTACAAAAATTGTTAACAAAGAGTGCAATTTGTTACATCTAAAGCAGACGAGTTTATTTATATCCCTTTGTTAGGTCAAATAAACATGGTAAATTGAGTTGTATTTTGAGTGGTTCAATAATAAAAACAATAATTAAGGCGGTGTCTTATTGAGAAGCAAGAAGCGCGAGAAGATGTCCTCTTTAAGTCCTCCCTAGCCAAAGGTTCATCTCGTCTTGGCAAGGTCCTTCCTATGTAGGGGTTCAAATCTTGTATTGGCCACTTATTTACAAAATATTTGAATATTATGCAAGTATTAGTTGTATTGATTATTTTTTTTCTAGCTATTCATTATGATTTATTTGAACAGTTGACAGTGGAAAATGTACACCTACATTTTTAAGTTCACACTACAACAATTGTTAACAAAGAGGGCAAGATAGATATCCCCTTGTTAGCTCAGGTTAAACAAACATGGCAAATAGAGTTGTGTTTTGAGTGGTTCAACATTAAAATAAATAAATAATAATAATAATAGTAATAATAATAATAATAATAATAATAATAATAATAATAATAATAATAATAATAATAAAGGTGGTGTCTTATTGAGAAGCAAAAAGGGCAAGAAGAGGTCCTCCTTAAATCCTCCTTGGCCAAAGGTTCATCTCGCCTTGTCAAGGTCCTCCCCAGGTTTGGGTTCAAATCTTGTATTGGCCACTTGTTTACAAAATATTTGAATGTTATTAGTTAGAGGAATTAGTGAATCACCAAATAGTATTGTTATTTGGATTTATATACTACCTCCGTTTTTTATTATGTGCAACAAAAAGGTGTTATTTTTTAGACATAAAATATTTCTTTGTTGCACATAATAACAAACGAGGTAGTATGTAACTACTAACTAGAGAAAAAGGACTTGTTTTTGTTGATTATATCCTAACTTCCATCAACAATTTGTTCAAGACCAAAAGGGGGGAGAGGAGAAAGTGAGACATGAAAAGATAGACAAGGAGTGGTCATTTGTTTGCAAATCAAACATGGTACTCAAAGGTGATTTATAATCTAAAGTATTTATCATAAAATAAAACAAGACCAAAATGGAGATATTAATTCTTGTTTGGGTACTAAAATGGTCATACCCATTTTAGTCTTGGGTAACTCTACCCATATAAGCCCAAAGGCCATAAAAAAGGTATAAAAAGCCCCAAATAAGTCAAATACATCAATATGGCCTTCAACGGCCCACATATGTAATTTTAGGGCTCATAAACCCACTTATGTACTCATATAAATACCCCTCAAAGGGCATAAGGTAAAGGGAGGTCACTCTTATCATCTAAGATGACCATACTCCTCCACTCTTTCCCCTAAACTCCTCTCAAAATATGCATTGTTTGGCAACTAACTTGAGCGTCGGAGGCTCCGCCCCGGGTTCAACCCCCGGGGCTCGGGGTTCATTTTGCAGGTCCATTCAAGGCCCAAATTCGAGGTTCTCAGACACCCCTCCAAGGCCCGGTTAGCTCATTTTTTGCCGAAACAATTCTATTTCATTTATTTTTAAACCTCAAAAGGTGTAACTACTACCTACAAAAGCACCATGTTAATGGATGCTTGCTTCGAGTACTGCGAGTACTAGCACTGTCAAAACGGTTTGACAGTTCGGTTTCGGTTCGGTTTGAAATCGGGTCGGTTTGGAATCGATTTAATTGTCTCACGGGTCGGTTTTGGTTCGGTTTAAATAGTTATCGGTTCGATTCGGTTTCGGTTTATTCTTAAGCGGTTTTAATTCGGTTCGGGTTGTAAACAGTACGGGTAGTAAACGGTTTGGTGCAGACGGGTTGCGGTTTGTTAACGGTGCGGTGTAAACGGTTTTTATCCCGGTTCAAATAGTTTCGGGTTAGAAACAGTTCGGTTCTTTTTTGGTCCAGTTTATAACTGGTTCGGTTCTTTTTCGGTTCAGTTTATAACTGGTTCGGTTCTTCGATGGTTTAACCACTTTAACGTCATTCATATCGGTTCCATTTCAAGTTTACTATAAATTACGGTTCGGGTCGGTTTTCAGTTTCAAAAAATAAATTGTTTATCGAGTTGTTTGGATTCGGGCAGTTAAATGGTTTTGGTTTGAAATTTGATAGTATTTGCTAACCTTTTGCGTTCACAAGTTTTATATAAAGTCGCAAATCATTTCATATTTAGGCATCATATTATAAACAAATTCTCATTGATTTTATAAATACATATTATGTTCTGTTTCAAGTTTAGTCATACTGATCTTACTAGTTATATTCCTGTCAAAAAAAAAGTTTGTAAACGGTTCGATTTAATTATATTCCCGTCAGAAAAAAAAAATCCATTTAATTATATAAAAAGTTTGTAAACGGTTCGATTTAGAAGCGGTTTGGTTCATAAATGGTTCGGTTTATAACCAGTTCGGTTTACAATCAGTTCGCTTTTTAAATGGTTCGGTGCAAACGGGTAGCAGTTTACTAACAGTTCGGTGTAAGCAGTTTTTTTTCCAGTTTAAACGGTTTTGGGTTGGAACCGGTTTCGGGTTAGATACGGTTCGATTCGGTTTTCTTTCAGTTCGGTTTATATTTGGTTCGGTTTGTTAACGGGTTTGGTTCTTATACGGTTTAACATTATTCGGGTCGATTCGGTTTCGGGTTTACTAAAATACGGTTCGGGTCGGTTTTCTGTTTCAAAAAATCGATTTTTAATTGGTTCGGTTCTCATTTGGGTCGGTCGATTTCGGGCAATTAAACGGTTTCGGTTTGAAATTTGACAGCACTATCGAGTACTAATTATGTTCTCCCTTCATTTTATAAGGGTTTGTACAACTTTTTAATAACTTTAGCTATATCAAATAATTTGCATTAGGACCAACCATATATGTCCATACAACCCTGTTTCTGAGATTTTGGTGGCCCAGGGCAAATATACAAATTGGGCCCTAATTAACAAATAAATAATACAATGTTAATTTAAGAAAAATGGGTGTTTACATTTTTTTTTTATATATACATACTATGAAAATTTCCCTTGTTGCATCTTCTATTCTTTCACCACTCACCAACACCCACTAACCCATACAATAAAGCCACCTTTACCTTAAACCCACCATGACACCATCACCTTATCCAACATCTCTATTTCTCCAACTCCTTCTCACTTCACTCGACCCCACTACCATCACTACTCCCTAACCGCTAAATCACCACCTCACCGACCCCTCCTGCAGCAGCACCTCCACCCACAACCACCAAGTATAAAAAAATACGAAGCACAAAATAGTAGAAACAATTTTTAAAGGGAAATCAACCAAATGACATAATTATATTTTTTTTTTTGAACTTACAAATTAATCATTGCCTCTTTGGTAACGGTTCAAGACAACCAATCAATGTGATATTTCCCCCCCCCCCCCCAATTTTTAGTTTATTGAAATCATTTATACATACAAATTAAAAGTTAATGGAAAGAAGAGAATTTGATGAGTGATGGAGGACATGCTGAGAGGTTATATATAATTAGATTGATGCCAATTGAAAATTTAAGAGTAAAATAACCGGTAATTAAAATTTTCAACTTCATTTGAATGGAATTAATTTGACTAGAAATTGGGAAGAGATACAATTTTTTTGGAAAGAGAATCAAATTATTCATCACTTTGGAAAGTGAATTAATTAGGCGGATAATCACAGAATAAGGAACCATAAAAAGCATTTGATATTCTTTAGTATTAACTTTGCTTGTCTATTTTTTTAATAATTGGGGCCTTATCTCATAACTGAACTTGGGCTTTTCAAGTTGGGGCCCAGGGCGGTTGCCCCAGTAGCCCTGCCTTTGCTACGGCCCTGTGTCCATAATGGATTTGGTTAATTCTCATTAGAGATCGATAAAGTCTATAACGTTTTAACTGCCCCCGTGAATTTTTTTAGTTGCAATAAAGTAATTTTTTATGTCTCACAAAATAATATTCCTTTGTTGTAACTAAAATAAAGTTAACAGAAGTAGTACTATTTTTGATGAATAATACATAATAATAATATGTGAAATCTTGTTAGTTTGAGTACAACTTTCTTAAATAAAAAAAGTAATATCAATGCTTATATTAACATACTAGATGTAAGCCCGTGCGATGCATGGTTCTAGTATATCATTCTATTTAATTAAAAATTTTGTATATTTATGAAGATCATTCATTAGATATATGGATAAAATTCCTAATATCATAAGATAATTTTAATTTTAACACTAAAGTTATCTTTTGTTGTTTTATTTATTTTACGTGACGCTTGAATTTAAAATTCCAAACCTTATTCACTAATTTGCTTATGTGACAATATAAATTTTTAATTCAAAAAAAGAAATGACAAATCTCATTTTTTATTGATCAAAATAAGTCTTTTGCCTATGCATTTATTTAATATACTCGTTCTGTTTAAAATGTTAGTCTCATTTATAATCGGTTAACTATTAAAAATTATGGGAAATCAGTCATATAAGATTTAGTTTTATTCGTCTTGATGAGTACATTTTTAAAATCGAACTTTTATAAAATTTGTTAGGGAGGGATTAAAGATACGTAGAATTTTCCATCAAAAATTTGCATCCATATGTGTAAAAAGATATTAAAAATTAAACTTTTACAATATTTTCTAGAGAGAGATTATAGATATTTGCGATTAAAAATTTGCATGTAAAAAAAGATAATTATTACTTAGTTTTTTATTTTTATTTTTATTTTTTTTATTTTTAGAAAAGATAATTATTGGTTTTTAAAAGTAATTTAAATTTTAATTATTCAATACCTATGCGTCACTTTTGCTTAGGTGGCAAGTACATTTTTTAATTCTAAAATAAATTATTAATCTAATTTTTCATTGGTCGAGATAATACCTTTTCTTATGTGGTGCGCCAAATGCTCCCGAAAAATGTATACTTTATTTATATATACTAGTTTTGTGCCCGTGCGATGCCCGGGTTGTTTATTGAATTTTGAGATATATTTTTAATCTATATGTCAAATTTTAAAGCATATCATTGATACAAATAAAATTAGTTAGGATTGATGTATTTTTGTGACAATTTAAACTTGTAGACATGTAATGACTATTAATAATAATATTAGTGAAAAATATTTCTTGACCCGTGACCTGAAATAATGACTCTGTTTGAAATGACTCGTGATCTACACACAGTATTAAAATTATATTAGATTGTGAAGTATATTATCTTAATTGATTGGAATGTATTATAAACAATGGATGTAGTACATTTTGAACTAATTCTTTCGCTCCAAAAAAATATTATGATACAAAAAATAAATTTATATGATAATTTATGAGAGTTATAATCTAATTATTTTTGAATAAAATTATAATTCAATTTCTACATATGAAATATTGGTACTTTATCAAAAATAAAACTCTAAATTAATAATTTTATCCTAAAATTCTATCCAAATTTGATTGAAAATAAAATTCTAAACTAACTTTTTTATCCTACAAATTGAATTCTATATAACTCTATCCTACGTGGCACGATACTTGGCGAAAAGTTGGAACGCCAAATGTCGCTGCCTCATTGTCTGGCTAAAAGTTTAGCTTTATATATTAGTTATAAGATATATTAGTTATAAGATATTAGATTATACATTCTAGACAACATACTTCGTATTAAATTCAAAGTATAATGTACTTTACATTTCTTTATCAAACTTTACAGGTCAAAAAATATAATTGAATCATGTCGAAATAGTATATACCTTACAGATGGGACATTGTTACCTCTCATTTGTGACTTATAGTTTTATGTTCTAACTACTTGTGACCTTAAAGGTCTCGAATGAATCATTGCATTCAGCCAATTCTTGGGCAAAAGTGCCAATATTGTTCATTTTATATTTGTGGGGAAAGCTTACAATCTATTTGTAGAAATTATGTGATTTATTATGAAAACTAGTGACATTATATCCGATACCACTTTGTTTTTTGGTAGTAATGGAAACTGAATCCATGTTTAGCTTAAATTTTCCAAATAAAGAGTTTTTTTTTACGAAATTCCTTGTTTATCATATTGAGAAACGAAATTTATTTTTATAGGGGCATTTTCGTAAATAAATCAATAACTTTTTCATTATCGTGGGCTCCACAATTGAATAAAGTTGTCAATTTATTTACGAAAATACCATGTGAGAAACATTTTGTTTCTCACTATGTGAAAATGGGGCATCCTTGTTTTTCTTTTTGGAGCTACTGTGGTTTTCTTGTAACTTCTTACCTTAAAATTTAATTCATCCGAGTGAGTCTTGGATGGGAGATTTGAGTTTGTATAGGGTAAGATCTCGTTGGTTACCTGGTTAGTCTCTAGCTAGCTGAACTTTTCAAATTTAATATACCAGTAATTATTATGAACAAAATATTTTGTACATTTTCAAATAGACTGTTTAATACGAGTAAATCCAAGTTGATACCTAATACTACCTCCGTTAAATATTATCTGCAACTTTGGAGCAGATTATGGTTCACGATGCAAAATTTGAGGGGTGAAAATTAGTGGAAGTTTAGATGGTTTAATTAAAGTAGAGGAGAGAGAAAGGCTGACCCCCCACTTGCATTTGAGTGGGGAAATCTGTCAGTTTTTTTGAGGGAAATAGATTTCCCTCTTAAAATTTCCCTAAAATTTCAAACAATTTGAAATTTTAGGAGATTCAAAACTCCCACCAAATTTAAAAAAAAAAAAACAGATTTCTGCATTACAGAATGAGCATTTAAGAGGCTTATAAAAGGAGCCTCATTCATTACACAAGCATTCAATGTTTCTCCCAAAAGACAAGCCATGAAATTTTTAAGATTACACCATTAGTTTTCCAAAAGTTAGCACTAATCGCAGTCATTAAGTCCCTAAATATCCAAAAAATTATCCTAACTAAAGTCAGTGATGCACATGATCTTCACAAATCAGACGCTTCATTGGCTTGGCACCTCCATCATCCTTTCAGCCTAACAGGAACACCCCTTCTTCACAAAAAAAAAAACCAGCAGGGACTCCTGTTTCATCAACCTTGAGCTGGAAAGATACATGTGTAGTAAATGTCATGGAAGAGTTAGAAGAAGGGGTGTTTTTGGAGGTTGATCAACTGTTAACTGAAGAAGAACTAGAAGAGCTTTACTATGACTTTGAAGAACACATGCAAGATTGTGGCTTGTATGATGATTCTGATGATGAAGTAATGGATGAACAGGGGTAGCAAGACAATGATCAACAAGCATAGCAACAAACAGAAGATCAAGGCAACATTCAAGCAGCAACAAGCAGAAAACAACTTGATTTGCACAAGAAGAGGGAAATTGTAGATGCAATTTTACTCAAAATGCATAATGGGAATTTACCAAGAGGGTACATGCAAGAATTATCACACAAATTCAATGTACACAAATCAACAATCACAAGGGTTTTCAAGGACATTCAAAAACAGTTAGAACAAGGTGATGTGATTGATGTCAAGTCCAAGAAGTATGGCAAAACAGGGCCTAAACCAAGGGAATTTACTAATGAATTCCTACAGTCAGTGCCTCTACACCTTAGGCAGACAGAGAGGAGTTATGCAGCAGCATTGAAGATATCTCATGTTACTTTTCACAACTTTAAAAAAAAAAAAAGAAGGCTCAGAACACATACAAGCAGCAACAAGCCAGCTCTCACAAGTGACCACAAAGTTGCAAGACTGAAATGGATTCTGTCTTACATTAATCCTATCATTGGGAATGAAGACCCTATATTTGATGATATGGACCATGTCATCCACATAGATGAGAAATGGTTCTATCTTAATCCAGATAAAAGGAGATTCTATCTCCTTTCAAGTGTGGAAGACCCACACAGAGTTCAACAGTCAAGAAGATTCAAACTGAAGGCAATGTTTATGGCAGTAGTGGGAAAGCCATTGTATGGGAGAAATGGGGAGCTACTACATGATGGAAAATATGGCATGTTTCCTTTCACAGTCAAAGAGCAAGCAAAAAAATCAAGCAAAAACAGGCCTGCAGGAACATGGGAGACCAAGGCAATACAAAATGTGAACAGGGAGGTCATTAGGGAAATGTTGCTCACAAAAGTAATACCATCAGTCATCTCAAAATGGCCACAAAGTCTAAGCAAAAATGTCACAATACAATGGGACAATGCAAGACCACACCAGATACCCAGAGATCAAGAATTCATTGAAGCTACTACAGCAAATGGGTTCAACATTCAACTGGTGTTTCAGCCACCCCAGTCACCAGACTTGAATGTGTTAGACTTAGGATTGTTCAGGTCTATTCAGTCACTGCAGTACCAATCATTTCCTAGCAACTTGGATGAGCTAGTGGACAAGGTCATTGAGTCTTATGACACATTCAAACCAGAGGTGAACAAGTACATTTGGATCACTTTGCAAAAATGCATGATCATGATACTGCAAGCAGAGGGGGGTAACAAGTACAAAATTCCTCATATGAACAAAAAAAAGCTTGAGAATTTGGGCATTTTGCCAGACAAGGTGGAGGTGCAAAGGGATATAGTGCTGGAAACTATAGAGTACCTAAACACATTGTTTAGGCCAGCCACTCAAGGGACTCAAGATGCAGCAGAAGATATGGAAGTGGATGCAGATTAGGGGACTCAAGCCACAAACCAGGTTTTGCACACTGACAACATTGACTGCCACACATAACCATTTAACCTTTTTTTTTCCATGGGTAATGAATAGGTGGTTAGGTGTATTTTGGTGATTTAGATTAAACTAACATGTTAGGCAGTCAAATGTGAAGTCTTTTGTTTATGTGCATCAACTTTTGTAATCACTATATGAATGAAATGATAAAGACAAGTTTTTGAAGTGTTATGGCAATACATGTCCATCAGAATGGTTATCAATGGTGTTGAATACTACACTTCACAACATTGTTACCTCAACAACAATCTCAAACAAGAGATTGTTGGAGCAACTCAAATGTGTTAAGTGAAATTCAATGGAGTCCATTCATCATTTGAACCATAAAAGTCACTAAGGGTGGAATTTCATACAGACAAGGGGGATTCCACACATTCATGGGGCAAATATCAGAAGGGGGGACTCATTGAAGCACTGCTATAACAAGAACACCAACCCATAGACATTGTTCTCTACAAAACATGATCATTGAGAACATTGTATATACCACACAACAAAACAAACAAACCAAACTGAACTCAGCATTCATCATTCATCAATCACAATCCCTTGTTCCATCTTTCTTAGTACACAAACAGAGAGATCAAGGCAACACTATTTCAATCAGACAACCAGCATAAGGCAACATTATCACAGCCAAAAATACAGAGTACACCTTATCATTCATGAGTATTACTCAAAATATAACCATCATTATTACTAAAACATAATATGAACAACATTCCAGCCACACATGGTCTATAATTAAGCCACAGGCATGCTCATCCAACAGATCCACCAAAAAAAAAACAATCCACCAACATATGGGCAACAGGACTCATATAATTCACCCACCAACAACATAATCCAGTACACAAACAGAGAGATCAAGGCAACACTCTTTCAATCAGACAACCAGCATAAGGCAACATTATCACAGCCAAAAATACAGAGTACACCATATCATTCATGAATATTACTCAAAATATCACCATCAGTATTACTAAAACATAATATGAACAACATTCCAGCCACACATGGTCTATAATTAAGCCACACATGGTCTATAATTAAGCCACCAGCATATGGGCAACAAGACTCATATAATTCACCCACCAACAACATAATCCAGTAAAAAACAAACAAGGTAGCCCAGAACACATGCAAAAAATCAAAGCAAACCAACCAAGATATATGAGGGACTCAAGAATATAAATGAAAGAGATTAGGGTTAGGAACCGTTACGAAAGCAGTCACTTAGAGGGTTGAACCGAACGGTTCATCCGCCTCACATAGCAGTTGACCACAGGGACTGAAGAAGCCTCCTCCATATCCTCATCCTCATCAGAAGAAAGGATGATGTACTCATGGTCTGGAAGCCCACGCATCCTCCGAAGAGCAACACGCGCCGCCTTCCTAGTAGATCTGACCTTGGGGGTGACCTAGGCCTCTTAGTTCTGGCCTTTTTCGGAGCCACAGTAACCCCCAAAGAAGATTCAACCATGAGATCTGCAGGAAGAGGACAAACAGAACTCAGATCTGCAGGAGCAGGAGCAGCAGACCCAGATTCAACCACCATAGGAAGAGGATCTTCCTCCCTCTTCAACTTCCCCTCCTCCCTCTTCAACCGTTCCTCCTCATCAATACTTTTTAGGACTTGACCCAAAGCTCTGTATGTGTACAGAGAACAGTAGCCAGCAGTTTCAGCGGATTCGTAGAAATCACGAGGAAAAGGGTTGCTAGTTTCAAAGCAATGGAGGAAGTGGTTGATCAGATTCTCCTCACCCTTATCATTTGTTGCTATGTACGCATCTTTCAAAGGATCAAGGTTAGGCATTTTCGTAGGGGACTCTTTTTGCTCAGAAAATGGTGTGGTGAAGAGTAGATCTGGAGAGAAGGAGAGGAAGAATCGAGGTAAAAGAGGAGAGAGAAGGTGGGAAACGATGAACTAGGGTTCATCTTCTGAAGAAGATTCATGAACATAAAGGGAAACCCAACCATCAGAAATTAATTTTTGGTGGTTGGGGAAGTCAGTAAATGAGGAGACAAGGAGGGAGATGGGAAAATAAAGGGAGGGAATCATTAGGTTAGAGTAGATCTGATTAGTTTTAGGTTTGTGAAATAAGATTAGTTTAGGAGATAATAAGGGTAGTAATTAAAAAAAACATAAGTAAAGGTAAAATGGTAATTTCATGCTTTTTTTTTTTACTAAAATTGAAACAAAAATGGAAAGTTGCAGATAACCCTGATCATCCTGAAATGACAAAAGTTGCAGATAACATTTAACGGAGGTAGTATCAATGACCTTTGTTATATCAGGACAATGCTGTCATTTCACATGGTTTAGTAAGGGTGCCGAGGTCATTTCGGCTGATTTAGTGAGGGGTAGTGGAGTAAATTCAAGTACAGTACTACTAACAGTTAAAAGAAATCCACATTTATTGGTTTCCTCGTTCGTTAACTCCGTCAAAGCTACCACCTCCATTATCACTTCTTCATCACTAAAAATTGAAACCTATAATGGGGAATGTTCACCTGCAATGGTCAATTCGAAGAAGATGTTAAATCCCTAACCTTTAGGGTTAACCACTTAACTATGCCCTTTGTTTTACCTTTTATTCTTCTGGTTTTCGTTGATTACGGCGGCGAAGCTGCCAAAAATATGGTGGAGGTGGACATGGTTGGGCATCTTCAATGGAGGACGGAAGGTTGTGCGTCGTCAATGGAGGGTGAGAGCTTAAGCAGACAAAAGCTGGGTCAGATTTTGGATGATATAAACGTTGGGTTCTTTATATCTGATATTAACTGGGTCCGGCTCGTTTAATACAAAGTACTTTTTGAGTTCAGATTGGAAAGCATCAGCACTATTAGGAATTATGAATCATTTTTGTTTTGTAAAGGCTTATAAAAATTGTCATATCTCCTAAAATAGCAACAATTATGATTGGGAAAGGAATGAAAACATCGAAAGGATTCCCCCTCCCGCGAATCATTAGGGACTGTGATAATGTGATTACTGATTCCAAATGGAATAATAATTTCAGACTTTTGTTAAAGATTGTCTCAATTCTCTCAAAGTTATTATGTATCTTAGCTTATGTACGAATTCAGGACTTTCTATTATGTCTTTCTGATTTTGTACAAAACAATGCAATTGCATGTAGGATTAACTATTACCAGGAAGGTAAGCAAGTTTATCCCCACCTTGATGCTATAGCAGCTTACAAAAAAGCTCTTCTGACGAGGGCTACATGGATCGATAGACATATAAATCCTCACAGAACCATACCTGCCATAGGTGATGGAGTGGGGGAGAATTTTAAATTGTACCCGCCCCACCTGTGCATCCCCACCACATACCCACATCTATATATCTTTAAAAGCAAAATTATATGCTTTTAAACTATTTTATAAAAAAGTTAAGGAATTTTTTTTTAATAGTAATCCGTATTAATTATGTAGGATTGTGTATTTGAGAGGCGAAGATTAGATGGGTCTTGGGTGGGGATTAAGCGAGTCTTTGGTGGGGATTAGGTGAGGGTGGATATCCAAGAAGGGGGTGGGGTGGGGATGAGGATGAATTTTGAACTTTTTGCGAGGATAGGGATGGGAATGGAGATGAAAATGATATGTGGGGATGGGGATTGGAATGTCAACATCTGCCCCACCCCGCCCCGCCCCACCCCGCTCCATTGACATTTCTAATTGAGACTATGCATACATACACAACTCTGCAAAGTGTGTCATGGCTGTGTCACGTAATCAGATTTATTTGTTACAACTTGCATAAGAGTTTTTTTTATACAAAAGTTGGTTAGAATATATATAAGGTTAAGATCTAATGAGAAGTTTCTTTAAAATGAGAAGGATGAAAAAAAAGTAATCTGCAAAAGTTTTTCACTAAATATGTATGCATATTTCTAACATCTACTAAATGTGCAAAATTGATTTTTGGACTAATAAAAAATTTGAATTTGTTGGGAAAAAAAATGAAATTGTGCACATCATGTTCAAAATATATAAAATTAGATTCAATTTTTTTTTTTGGCATATTAGTTAAAAAAATATACACATTTAGGCCCCGTTCTATTCACCTTATTTTTGCTGAACTGAAATTATTTTTATTGAAACAAAATTATATTGGCTGAACTTAAATTACTTTTACTGAACTTAAATTAATTTTACTGAACTGAAACTATTTTTACTGAACTGAAATTATTTTTACTGATTTTTAGTTATAATTCTTCTTTCAGATTACTGAATTTTACTGAACTGGAAGCATTATTACTAAACTCAAAGTATTTTTACTGAACTGAACTTAATTTTACTCAACTGCACTTATTTTTACTGAACTTAAAGTATTCTTACTAAACTGAAATTAATTTTACTGAACTGCACTTATTTTTACAGAACTGAAATTATTATTATTTAATATTATTTTTTTAAGGTGAAGAGAATAAGACCTTAATATAAATATTATGCATATAATGTCCTTCTCATCTTTCTCATTTTAAGAAACATTTCTAGTTTTATTTAGGTTTGCCTTCTCGCTCTTTGAATACATTAAGAGAATTTCAATTCACATACTCACCTTTGACCATCTATTTTGATTTATAAATAAGAAAAAACAAACTTACAGAGTTAACTTCTTATAATGGAAGTACATAGCTAGCTTTTTTTTATAATAATAAAAAATTAAAAAAATAATAAAAATAATAAAAATAAAAAAAAAACCTGAAGATGATGCCAGGAGAAAGAGGAGTACTCCTAAAACAAAGGGCTTCCTCCATGCCATTTTCATGCTCGTCAACACCGTACGTTCTGATTATGTAATTTGGTTTTTGTTGGTTTTACATACACATCTTCATTATTTATACACAACTGAAAATTAATCTCCCCAATAATCTTTTAATTAACAAAGACTTAAAAAGATTAAGAAAAATTTATAGAAGGTAGCTCAGAATCTTCCTTCACATAATTATGTAATCGTGCAATGTAATACGGCGTAAGATGTGCAATGTGATCGTCCTCAGATCAATTTATGAATCAAAAGTGGACTCTTTTTTTATATTAATGGCTACGTTTTTCTTCATATTTAAAAATCCAACATCTCAATATACAATTAAGTTTAAGGGTTTATTCTAATCATTTTATTTTACTTATTTATGTAAAATTAAATTTAAATAAATTACTACGTACTCTGTAGGTTGTTTAAGGAAAATTTGCAAATTGCACCCATTTAAAATTCGTATTTTACAAATTGCAGGAATTTAAAAAAAAATTGCAAATTGCTGCCCAAAAGTTTTTATAAATTGTAAATTGCAACCCAATTCAACTTTTTCATCGATTTATAAGTTGAAAAATCTTCGATTAGGGTTTTAGGGGCCATTTTAGTTCTTAAGGGTCCGAATTGAGCTCGGAATTAGCAAAAAAATAATGCAAGTATCTCGTTTTGCGTAACAAAAATGTATCGATTTGTGGAAAACTGTAAATATATATGAGACACTGTACTTATGTTATTTTTTTGCTAATTCCGAGCTCAATTCAGTTCTTAAGGATTAGAATGACCCCTAAAATCTTAACCGAAGATTTTTCAATATGTAAACCAATGAAAAAATTGAATCGGGCTGCAATTTACAATTTATATGAACTTTTGGTCTGCAATTTGCAAAAAAAAATTTAAATGGCTGCAATTTGCAAAATACGAACTTTAAATGGCTGCAATTTGCAAATTTTCCGTTGTTTAAATAGGTAAGTTCATAAATAAGGGCTATTTAAGTAGAATTTATAATTTAGTTTGATAGAAAACACGTTTTTTTAAGTAATTTAAAAAAGCCAACTTAAAAAAAAAAACCTAAATTTTCTTTGTTCTTTCTCTTCAATTCAAACCTAGCCACCACAATAAAACTTAGGGGCTGCCATAGATTTTTATTGATGGTAAGCCCCAAATTCTTCTTTAATTTAATGTTTTTAGCTATTAAAGATCACTAATATTATGGTGATTATAGTCAATCCCTTTATGTATGGTTTAGTGAGTTCTCTAATGGTGGGATGTTTATTATAATTTGTTTGTTTGTTTTCTGTGTGTGTAGGGATACAAATTTGGAAGATTCATCTTGCAAATTTGTGGATTTGTGAGTCTGTTTGTGGACTTGCGAGTCTATTTGTGGATTTGCAAGTCTGTTGGTATGGGGGGGTACAAATTTGGAAGATTTGGCTTGCAAATTTGGATATTAATGATCAATCAAGTTTTATCATTTTTGCGACTATACATCAATGGAGCTATGTAAAGAACGATGCGAAGACATCTAAATTTATCCAGGAGTAGTGCAAATACCATTAGTTTAGGGGTGTTTAATTCTTATATTGAGAATTTAGATCTCTTCAGGAATTATTGTGATTGTCAAATGACTATTATTATTAATGAAATTACCCTCCCTATTCCATTCAAAAAAAAAATGAAGAAAGAAGTGTTTTATAAATTTTCAATCTCGATCCTAAGATAAAGAAATCAGAGTTTTGCACTTCGTATTATAATTACTTAAACTAGTGTGTAGTTCGGGCGTTGCACCGGGTTGCTACTTTAATTATTCCTTGTGATTATTTGTATTTGATATTTATAATGTCTTTTTTTTTTTAATTAGATCTTGTAAGTATCAATTATATATATTTATTTTCATGTTTGTAACATAATTGATAATTGCTTAGATGTTTAAATAATTATTCTTCTTATAAGAGGTTTGGTGTTCAGAGTACTCCAAGATCTGGCTTTGTGGGTATTATTCTGCTTTATAACTCAACTTTTTATAATCTTCTCATGTTAATTCCATCACCTATAAATTTAATTTACTAATTTGATAGTACAAGCTATTATTCTCTAGCCTATAAATTTTCATCATAATTTTAGGTTCATAATTAAGAGTACATCAACAATAATTAAATATTGTAATTGACTTTTAATGGAATCCAAAAGCTTTGACCTGCAATAATCTCAATGATTGAATTAATCGACCAAAAACTTGATAAAAACAAAAAGAAAGCACTAAAAATAGATCCATTCAAAGAATTAGAGTATCACAAAGGTGCCTACGCTACGTCTATGTATATCCAAGTAGTGAAACAATCGCCTCTCATCATATCGACCACCAGTTTCTGTACATAATACGCGACCCCGATTTCTAGACTCAGGCACAGGGCTGGTACTAGAAATGAACAGGCCAAAAAATGTTCCGCTACCACCCTCTCCCTCTCTTTCTCTCTCACTCTCTATGTGTACAAAGCGCTTGGGCAATGATCGGGAAGAAACCATAAAGGTAAAACCTCTTCCCTCCTACTTCACCCCATTCTCTATACCAAACCATCTAAATTATCGTTCAATCATGTGGTAACCTAATGGGCAGAAGAATAGGAAGCTGTAAAATGAATAAGTCAGATCAATCATGATTCCTGCACATCATCGTCATCTACACCTGGTGATGGCAATGGTGGAATAGCAGCTTCATGAATAGCTGCATCTGTAAACTGCAGAACCTTCCTCACAGTTGCCTGAGACTCTCTGACTTTACTCCTCTTCCTTGAGGAAGCGACCAAATCATTAGGTCTTGTTGAATTAGAACTCACGATTGAAGATAAGAAATTGTCCTTTGAAAGAGATGTTGAAGCAGATTCAATAATAGAAGTGAAAACACCAGATTCTCTCAAACCCTGAACAATCACCTGTTAAGTAGACGAAAGAACACAAGAATAAGAGATACAGGAAACAAATAAAAGTGAGAAACAGTAGCACAACACAACAAAATAGAGTGATCTCTCCTACAGAGTACTCTGAATAGACCATATTTTAGCCCAGCAGTATCACATCCATGTCTTTGTTATAAGCCTTGCAAGGTTTGATGATGTTTGGAAGGGAATAACAACACTTACCATGGGAGCATATATGCGAGTTAAAATGCCCTTCCTCAACAGTTTCAGGTTTAGTGTTTTGTCTCCCCATACAACATGCTCTTGATACCTAAAATCAGAGACGCCACAAAAAAACAGTAATAATGAATCATATCCGTTGAAGTAACGTCTTTCCGTACCAACCAATAAACAGACAAAAAGATCTCTTAGGCTCAATAACTTACCACTTCCTCATTTCTTCCTCAGTTGCAGTTGAAGCAATTATGAATGCCTGCCATTGGTAACATTTATTTAATCAACAATGAGAAATATATGCATAAGGTAAAATAGAATAATCAACACCATCATTCATATCTTTAGTACTTGTTTGGTTGACGACAAGGTACGTGGGAAGTGGAAGCATTTAGAAAATGGAACAGAGCAAAACCAAAGGAAGAAGCACTTTCTAGTTCTTAAGAAGTTCCAATTAGGGAGTGGAACTTCCTATAGTAAACCAAACAAGTTCATGAACTTCCTACAAAACTAGACTATATGAAAAAATAACTTCCTATGAAATTGTACTTTCTATACTCAACCAAACCAACAAAATATTGGCTTCCATGACAGCACAAGCCGAAAGCACAATCAGATGATAGCAATCAGATGTTGAATTCGAATTTAATCAAATACAAAATAGGTGGATAGACAGCTATTATATGAAAGGGCAGACATTGATACTTGTACTATCCCTATTAATGGTTCCTGAACCCCAAGCTTAAATGACTTTTAGTTGCAGGCTGTATGTTCAGCAAGTTGTGGGCTGGATCAATTTTATGAAGAAAAAAAAAGGAAAAAAAAAGACCTTTTCTGTTGGTAAAATGTAAAAGTAGCATGGAGAAGTGTTATGTGCAAGGAAAGCTATTCCAAAGAGCATCTGTTTATAACTTGGCTATGCACAATTGCACAGCAGATAAGTTGGGCAAGTGGAGCATTGAATGTTCTGCTGCCTGCATTCTGAACAGCCTGACAACGAGCAGCACCCCCTTTTTCAAATGTTCATTTCTGATGGGGTGTAGGGAAGTATTATGTTGATCTTAAGGCGTAACAGAGTTTGTGCTGGGTTCAATGCAGAGGGATAGAGAGCAGTGAAAATGAGTAGGAAGACCCGAAGACCAGGGTACAGTCAAAGCTGAAAATAAATTTTTATAATCTTTGGTTAATAGGAATTACTTCGCATAATATTTCAGGAAGGGTGTGAAATCTACAGATGCTGTACATCATAAAAGTTCTATTCAAAGTTTCTAGCAGACGTTCTAAAGAGCTTAAAGGGTTGATTTTGGTGCAAGTAGTGTTGCTTCTTGGCAGGCCAGTCGCAAGCTCTTGGCCCCTATCATTCTGGCAATCGGGTTCCTTTGAGACCTTGGATTTTCTAATGATAATTTTCTACAAATTTGGGTAACATGTTTAGTTACAAAATCATATGGAGCCTTTACCCACGCATGTCCTATCTCATCTAAGATACAGAATCTGTAGTATTTTCTGAACAAAGAGGAGGATTCTATCATTTAACATTAATGACGGTATGCACCCAAAGCCTCTCTCATTTCAGATTTTCCTACATGTTAATTGTCTAAATCGGCTTATAGGGAAATTAGGTACTGACACTTGAGAAGATTATCTATTGCATGTTTGATTTGATAGACAGTCATAAAGCTTGACAAGGACAACAACAAACTTATAATCCAAGCACAGACAAGACTGTCATGCATCTTAGGAAAAACAACCCTATATTAATATCATGCCCAATAAATAGCATAGATTATTTTTAGGGAATCAACTTCTAGCAACAAATTCCCTATCTGATACTAATATGGTTCAGATTCTACCATGGGACTTCAAGTTTGGACTCTGACTATTAAGGACTAACTCATAACTACAAGCCAGTTGTACAATAGACGAAGCCAAGAAAACTACTTTTTCAGTCATAACAATAAAAGAAGATACCCTTACTATCCAAAACACTTCACATCACAGAGAAAAGAGGAGGGAAAGAATGGATATAAAAAAATGTGGTTAAAGCTAAAACTTACTGCTCTATCAAATTCCAGCATAAAGCATCTCTTAACATCCTCTTTTGTTGGCTTGCATCCACATCGATCACGTCTAGAAGTCAAGTCTGAAAACTTTGAATATGTATAGTGCAGAACAGCGGCTTCTTCGAATTTGATCTCACTACAAAAAAAAGTAGCAAATGACATAAATCACTAAAACCATAAAGGAAATGATATACTCCATAGATAATTTTGCATAAATAATGACAAGGGAGCTGGAACAATTAGAAATGGGCAACACTGAATCATGGCCTCTTGCTTAGAAAAATTGACTATCTGAACATCTAACTCTCCCCCTCCCCCCCCCCCATCTTTTTCCCTTCCGGAATTCACGTGGCTCTCTTCTCCTTCCATTAAGCCATTGCTGACATTGCTCATCCTAAGCCATAATGTCCAAGAACATTGAGAGCAATCATCAAATGCCTTGGTTTGATCCCTTCAAATTTAAGCAAGCCCTTCCTACCCCATCTATGCCTTATAATACCCTGGAAACTTCATAGGAATTGTATCCCCTCTCCACTCATATTGTCCCACCAAACCTTTTAGTTATTAATGCCATTACATGATATACACCTCAACCTATATGCTCAGAGAACACATTCCTTGTTGCCTTATTCAGTAATAACTAATAAGTGGTTATGGCATCTTTCTATATTGGAAAGGATCTTTACAGGTTCAAGGTTGATCTAAAGCGGAGACGCTGATACTTAACTAACACCTATATAAATTGGTAGCAGCCGTAGCACTCTTTCACTGTCTTTTAACAAACTTTTTTTTTCCTTTATGATGACCCCCCATGGCTATCAAATAATACCTATAAACTCCAAAGAGAAGACAAATAAAATAAAAACTATTACACATTACTACAAAACTAATGTGCTTACAAGACAGAAAAAGTTGTCATACTTAGGAGTCTTCATATAGTTATGCCACCGGTGGGCACCATTAGGACGCAGATGATCCTGTACTCGAGCAATCGATTTCCCATTACCATAGGTCAAGAAGTAATTGGGATTTCCACGAGTAGCTTCCTTGTACATGCCAAAGTACGTATCTTTTGGGAGATGATCATAATTCTTTTTAAACATAGATACCTATTGCAGGAAAGCAACACAAATCAGTGGATGAGATGTAGGGTATGAGAAGAAAATGATAGGAAAACAACTATGTCCCTAAGTATTTGACACTAATAAAGTAGGGACCGTAGAATTATACAATATGTGAAAAAAAATATATAAAAAAAAAATGATAAGAATAAAAATAGTAATAACCATTGTCTATGTATCCTATTTGCACAAACTGTGGTAAGATATACTCAGCATTTTGGTATTAAAAAGTCTTAACAATAACTAACAAGATTATAAGTTTATAACACTCCCATCTGTTTTTTAAAATTGGTATTAACCTTTAAGTTGCTAATTTGCCAGTAATAAAGAGCTGTGATATATGTTAAAATCTGAATGATTTGTTTGTTTCAAGAATCAAGACAAATAACCTCTAAGGTATACAGCTTATAATTATATTGATGGGAAAAGTCAGTTGCAAATGTACTATAAAGTGTCTTAAGCTAGAAAGATTTTTAATATTATACTCTGTACTAATCATCAATTAAAACACAAGTCAGGAAAATTTTATCAAAGATCTCCATTCAAAGAGCCTACCTCACTGAAAGGATCTTGGATATCATCACGTTCCACACTGCTTTCCTGAAAAAAGAAATGGTATTAAATCAGCACCATAACAATGTGTATAAGAAAAAACATCTATACTAGAACAGATAACAATATAAAGCGGTTATTATGTTAGCGCATTTTTACTTACATAGTTCGGAAAAACAACCATATCCACATTCACAGGAACATCAAGCAGCAGTTGCCGCAATGAATACTCCCGAGTACCAGCCGGGTGTATTAGCTCATCAGTATCAAGATGAAGAATCCAGTCTGCACCATCATCCTAAAGATAGCAAGATCCATAGAAAAATCAGCCAAAAAAATAAGATTAATAAAATCTGTCAAATGCTCAAAAACTAACTGGTATTTTCTTACCCTAGCCATAACAATTGCCATCTCCATGTTAAGTGACTGCTTCACAAATAACTCATAATTACAGGGCTTGTAAAAGAAACTTGCCAGCCATGTTTCATTCCAAATTCGGCTAAAGAAAAAAAAAAAAGAAAGGAACAGCAGTCAATCGATTGAACATACAAGTTTTCAAATCAAAAACAACAAAGCCTCATATCAGTCCATCCAAGGGATCTAAATTTTCAAAAATGAAGTGTACGCCACTAGTACACACAGACAGCATCAAAACAAGATCAGATCAGCTAAAGATGATGTAAAGGCTATATGGGTAGCCACAAGGCACGGTGCTAAGCAATTATACAGCTTATATACCAATCAACCACGGAACCGAACAAGCCTTAACCCAATAAGCGGAAGGTCAAAAAAAAAAAATCCATACCTCCAAATTACCCTGATATAACTAGCTTTTACCAGGTTCAAATTACCCTGCCCCCAAACACCCTAATAATTGGGAAGTGTGCAGCAGAGAGTTTAAAAAAGTTATAGGAAATGACAAAGAGAGCTCAAAATTGAACAAATAATTTCCCTAATCAATGCTGCAATTACAAATACATGTTGGACACTGCCAGCTTAACATTTAAATTATCAAAATGCAGGATTAACACACCTTCTAGCTTGTTGATCCTCTAACTCTTTTGTTCTATAGATAACTTTTACACCCTGCACATAGAACAGATGTCAGCTATTCAGATAGTCTTACCAGAAACTACTGCAACTAAAGAAACCTAAATGTGGCAAAGGAGAAAGTCGAAGGACCGCAGTTAAACTCACAGGAATAGATTCTAAAACCCTTGTAACTTTTGGTGTTGCAGCCTTCCCTTCCACAAACAGGTAAAATGTAGTGACCCCAATAACCTTGTGGAAGAACATCCATGGAAGAATCTGTTCCAAACTTGCTGAGGTACTCGTCGTGATCGCAATCTAATCACAACAAAATTAGGTCTTTAGTTCAAATAAAGACACATCAAATCGATACAGAGTATTTAGCTCCCTGCATGTTAACTTCTCAGTACAGTTCTCATTTTTTGATTTCAAATCGATTCAGAATGTTAGATCTTAACTAATACAGTAATTAAAAAGTTCAAAACATATCAATTAAAATCTTCTCAGCTATTATTAGTAATTGAAATGCACAGATACAAGAAATGACATTGAATCAGCAAAATGCCAATTAAACTCAATTAATCAATTGCATCCCACAATTCAAATTTAAAAAACTGATCCATTTACAATCAAATCAGCATCCAATTAAAAAATTACAACTAATTCACATAAACAATAAGAAATCATGCAATCAATTCAAATCAAAATCCAAACTGAATCATAAATTTAGTAGCAGGTCAAGACAAAACCCCATCAATAATCAACCAAATCAAACAATACCCATTTCGATTCAAATCAAAACAAACAAAACCAGAATCAGATCAATAAAAAAAAACTCAAAAACCCAATCAATCACAATACAAAAACAAATTACCTTAGGCTTAAGATCGGTTTGATAATGAAACTTCCAATCACGATTATAAGGAAAAGAAGGCGATAAATGGCTTAAAAGGGGTCCACAATCAGAGCGCATAACCTTGGAAGTTGTAGTTGTAGTAGGAGGAGAACTATCCATGCCAGGAAACTTGTGTTCTTCTGCAGAGTAACGTGTAGAAGGGTCTGTAACACCACCACGCCATTGAAGAACAAAGGCGAAAGCAGCGAGCGTAAAAGGGAGAAGAGTAAGAAGAAGGAGGATTCTATAAGTGAAAGAATTGTTTGATGAAGAAGATGAAGATGGTGGTCTTAGAGAAGAGTGAAGTCCACCCGCCATTGCTGATGAAGGAGAGAGAATTTTGGAGTTTTGAGTTTTTGTAGAGGAAAATGAATTTATTTTTTGGTGGTATGTTTAATGGTGAAGGTGGGAAATGTGTGAAAAATTAAAAAAAAAATGGAAAAGAATTGATGGTTTTGATAATTGAAAAAGTTGGGAAATTTTTGAGTTAAAAATTGGGTGAATGATTGAATGTAAGATGTGAATCTTCACTTAATTAGAAAGCAATCACTTGATATGGAATTATAATATTTGGTGGAGATATGATGATCTCCATAATTATATTAAATTGGTGATATCCAAATCACCATATGTAGTGTTTGGAATTTGGCTATGTTCAATTCACTTCTAATTTACCAAATTTGTAAAAATTTTGATTTCATTAAATTATGGCCTGATTTGTACAACAGATATCATATTTGTAATGAGTGTTGTTCAAATAGAAAGTTTTTGTATTTTTTTATTGTAAAATTAAAGGTATCTAGTGATAAGCAAATGCAAAGAAATAGGAATACATGGTTTGATTTGATGTGGTACATCTGTAAATGTTTAATGTTTGATTGTATAATCATATGTCAACTATGCCTCAAAAAAAAAAAAAAATCATATGTCAACTAAGTTTTACGTATTCATAATTTTTCATTTTGGAGACTGTTATTTTTAAGCACCTTTTGGGAACTAGTGTGACATTTTCAGCTAAAATTAAATAAATGCACTTTAAAACTTAGTTCTTTAGGTTTTTTTTAAAAAAATAAAAATAAACACTATTATTACAATGTTAATCAAGAATGTCATCTCAACATCAAAATCTTTTCAAAGAAGGAGAGAGCGTCATTTGGGGTATAGTATGTGAACGACATAAATACTAAGAGTTTTGTGTGCTGGTTAAAAAGCAATTTCCCTCTTTCATTTTAACTTCTTCACTCTGTCAAAAACATTCATCTTCTTCTTTACATATCTTATTTTAATGTGGTGCTTATAAAGAAGAATATCGACAATCTTGGATAAGATGAGATTATCAAATATATTAAGTTCCAAGAAGTAGTTGGCATAGTGTGGGTGAATATATGATCAAAATAGCAAGTGATTGCTTTAAAGGATAGAATCGGAAGAAGGTTCAACAAATTATCATAGGTGAATATAAGGAGCAATAATCTTTTGTTCTATACAGTGGCGGATCTATGAAGGCACAAGGGGTAGCACATGCTACCCTTGGAAAAAAAAAGCTCAAAGAGACCTGTTATCTTAAATAATTGGTCTCTTAGAGTCTGCTATAATAAATGACAACAATCCCGCTTCTTTCCAAGTTAAAAGAAATGAGACTTGTTTATATGAAACAAATCTCTTAGGTTCTAACCTTTTCTTTTTATGATTTCATTGTAAAAAGAAAATAGACCTGTTTATATAAAACAGGTCTCTTAGATTGATTTTTTTTTTCTTTTTTGAAACAAATTAACTATAGTTATATATGTACATAATATTTCCTTCAAATAAAATAAAATAAAATATTTGTACATAATATAATTTTTGTAAAAACTCTCATTTAAGTTATAAAAACATACAAATTAGTAGAATCTTAAGATTATAAATTATATATACTTATACTTTAATTATTTTAATCACGGTACATAATACCAAATATAATTATAATAAAACAATATTATTCTTCTTGTCAAAAAAAATTATATTATTCTTAAAAACTCCTCCTTTGATAAAACTTCTTCCCATTTTTGTTGCACTTTTCAATGCAAATACTTATTTGGTAGTAATTATTATATTTACTATTTAGTTTCATTTGAGTAAATCAATAATTTATATAAAATAAAATAATTTTATAGTTTTATATTTACTTTTGAATAGTAAATTCAGAGGAATACATACAAAAATATACTATTAAACCTATGAAATACTTTGTAATTTGATCATATTTATAAGTAGAATATAATTTATTCCATATTCGTTAAATGAAAATTCATCAATAAAAATGAATTTTTAAAATTTAAAGGCTAATGATAATGCTAGTATACAATATAGATCTTTTTTTAATTTCCATTTTTCCCCTTATTATTCTATGCTACCCCTAGTTAGAATTCCTGGATCCGCCACTGGTTGTATAGGTCTGCATTAATTAGAAATCAAAAGATCAAATCCATTAAACACCATCTTAAGCTTACTCTTAATGTATTTGGAAGGCTTTATATGCTTTAATGGTCATAAAACATTTCTTTGAGATTGATGGTTGTTTGTTGAAAGGGTTATTTGCAAGGTAATTGTTAGTGACTGTAGGAAAAGGATGGAAATAATCAATCCAAATTGCTTGGGTTTATGCAGAAGTGAAAACCATAAATAGTAAGTGATCGTTGAATTGTTACAGCCACTAGCATATGACATAGCTAGGGACGTTAAGCAAGAATCGAGTTATGGTCTAATTCAACCCCCACCATTTAAACAGTTGAAGAATATATAAACCTATTATGAAAATAAAATCATTAATAGGAGAAACACAAGGCATGAATTTAATTAATCATCAAGACATCAAGGATAGGTTAAGTTCAAAATTGTGGAGAATATCAAAAGGAAGCCCAATAAGGCTACAACAAAAAGAAGTGTCCAACGCCCCTAAAAACAACCCCATCCATACATAATGACCTAATGCAGACAATGTTTAACACCAATCAATAACCCCAATTTTCAAATACTAAACAAACTAAATGATAAAAACACACCTCTAACTATGCATGACACGGGTGTGAGTCTGTTGACCTAGAGTATATAACTATCCTAATGGCTATCAAATACAAGTTGTGGTAAGCAACTTCAACATCTATTACACTAATAATGTATGTATTGAAGTTCATCAACCCAAATCATTTCAAGTAGCATTTCATTATCAAGAACATAAAAAAAAATAATAAAAAAAAAGAAACACTAATGATTATTGGGTTTTATTATTTAACCACTGTTGTCATTAGCAGTTTATTAATTAAATCCCTGACATAATTAGCATTTTTACTGCTTTGAATGAAAAACGCGCAAAATGTACAAAATTAGTATATGATTCTACCTTCCTATGAGAACTACTTTTGGAAAAAGTTTTTTAAAAATGACACAAATGGAGAATATATTTTTTTTAATTCTTTTTGCAAATAAGTCTTTTCTTTTAAAAAAAAAATGCCTTATAGTCACATGACATGCATGCCAATACAAAACTTTCAATTATATATATAATTATGGATAACCATAATTTATAATAATTTAATATTAATAATCTACTCATCGAGACGATTCCAACAAGTACCCACACGACTATATTTTATTTATTTATTTTATGTATGACAAAGTAGATTTAATATATAGATAGTATCTAAATTCCAAATGGGTTACTTAAAATAAAACGAAGGGAGTACACATGTAATAGAGTGTACGATGCCAAGAGCCCAAGACCTCCCCAAATGGAGAATTAATTTCATTTAAGCAATTTTAAGAAAATTGTACTTTGATTTTAATAAAATTGGTGCTTTTTAATATTTGCATCACTTTGACTTAGGCACTATTCGCGTATTCTCTTTGACTTAGATATTTATAACCATTACAAAAGAATAAATGTTACTCCGTATTATGTAAAATGTCATTGGGTTACTTAATTACAATGCTTATTTGCAAAATTATATTTTATTTTTAAATTAATTATACTACTTTTCCCTTATTTTCGTGCCTAGCTATAATCCTTTTTGTGTCCCTCAAAATCTTGCACCTGTTTCCAGAAAAAAAAAACATATATTTTTATCCTATTCTATCTGTGTTTTAATAAGTGTTACACTTGACCGGCACACAATTCTTGACATGTTAATTGACTTAAATAAAAATAAGAAGTGAGTGAGGTAGCTAGAGTATTTATAAAATTGCAAAAGAAAGATAATCAGACTGGTTAAGAAGTGAATAAGGACAAGGAGAGAAAAATAATACCAAAATGTAGCCTTTTGCAAAATAAAAAAATAAAATAATAAAATCTAATGTATATAAATAAAGTAGACATTTTTCGGGAGCATTTGACGCGCCACATAAGAAAAGGTATTATTTTGTCCAATGAAAAATTAGATTAATAATTTATTTTAGAATTAAAAAATTTACTCGCCACCTAAGCAAAAGTGACGAATAAGATTTAAGAATTTTGACTAGGTAAAAACAACGAATAGTGAATAATTAAAATTTAAATTACTTTTAAAAACCAATAGTTATCTTCTCTAAAAAAACAATAAAAAAAACTAAGTAATAATTATCTTTTTTACATATATGGATGCAAATTTTTAATCTCAAATATCTTTAATCTCTCTCTAGAAAATGTTGTAAAAGTCTGATTTTAATAATGTACTCATCGAGACGAATAAAACTAAATCTCATATGACTAATTTCCCATAATATTTTATAGTTAAACGGTTATAAATGAGACTAACATTTTAAACAAAACGAGTATATTAAATAAACGCATAGGCAAAAGACTTATTTTGATCAATTAAAAAACGAGATTTGTCATTTCTTTTTTGAATTAAAAATTTAAATTGTCACATAAGCAAAATTAGTGAATAAGGTTTGGGATTTTAAATTCAAGCGTCACTGCGTCACATAAAATAAATAAAACAACAAAAGATAACTTTAGTGTTAAAATTAAAAAAGTATCTTATGATATTAGGAATTTTATCCATATAACTAATGAATGATCTTCATAAATATACACAATTTTAAATTAAATAAAATAATTACTAGAACTGTGCATCGCACGGGCTTACATCTAGTAATAATAATAATAATAATAATAATAATAATAATAATAATAAAGTTTAACACTATGAAAATATGACCATTAACCTCCATTGTCAATTATGAAGGGGCTTCTATTGGAAAGCCTCAATTTTTATTTTCTTTTTAACTTTTTGTTTCTTAGGTTACAATAATGTCTCCCTTGAATGAAAGGGTTTATCTCCTTCGAAAGTCGGGGTTTTTTCGATCTCCTTCGAAATAGAAGGTTTTTCGGACTCCTTTAAAAGACAAGGTTTTATTTGTGTTTAATTTGGTCTACGGTTATGCGAGGTTACGATTGATTATGGCTCGGATTCGGGTTACAGAATCACCACAAGAATTTACTTTCTTACAAAATTGAGAAGCGGCGACGGATCCACTCAAAAAGTTGTATGAGACAACGGATGGAGAATGTGCCGAATTGTTATATTTACGTATTTAGATTGTTAGCTCTTCTACGATTAATTCTTGTATGATTTTGTTAAATTCTTTTGATTATCATTAACCGCCAATTGTAAATGCCGTATGATTTTAATAAATGAATTTTAATGTCCATTAGGACTTCTTTCCAACAAAAAAAAAAACAGTTATATTTGATAAGTATACGAGTAACACTTATTAAAACACGAAAGGGGTATAATGTGCACACATACCAAAAAAAAAACATTATTGATAGTATCCATCAACGCACACACCCCGGCATACAAAGAATTTCCCTTCACTCCATTTTAAAACCGCTACTATCCTGTTTCCTGTACATAACAGACACCATATCTATTTATCTATCCACTCAAAAATGGCAGCTTTCCCTACTATTCCCTCTAAATCTCTCTCTTCCTCACATCATCAGCCACTTCACGTCGCTTTTCCGACATCTCTCCGACCGTCTCTAGTTCGATTTTCCGGCGAATTAGACCGCCGGCGAATGAGAGGCGTCAGTGTTGTTGCTCGCGCTGGCCCAACTACCACTCAGTTCATCTTTGCTTTCGTCTTCCCATTCTCTCTTCTCGCCATTACTGTCTTCACTGCTTTTCGAATTGGTGATAGACTTGACCAGAAATTCCTTGAGGAGGTATATAATTTTAGTAATTTATATGTTGTACAATTTTTGTATGTTAAATATGCTGAATTCTGGCTTTTTATGCATTTTTTGTAGTGTTAATTTGTTTCTAGGAAATGGGTTTATGGTATAATTAAGTGGGGTTTTTGAGTTTTTGGGTTGTGGTTGATAGATATATTTAGGGCGTGTTCAACGCTAGCTTTTGAGTAATTTTTAAGTAGCTTTTAGTGGTTTGATCAAGTCACTACTCAACAAAAAATGTGATTGTTTGACAAAGTAATAGTTCAACAAAAATGTGATTGTTTGACAAAGTAATAGTTCAAGTAGCTTTTAGTGGTGGAGTATTAAAAGCTAGGATTATTAGCTTTTGAAATTAGAGTCAGCTTTTGAAGTAGATTTTAAAGTAGCTTTTGAAAATTTAATGTATAGTTTTAAAAAATAACATGTTGATTCTTAAATGTAACAGTTAGTCAACCACTACTTTACCGAACAATCATACTTAAATTATCTTTTTTCACAGCTTGTCGACAGCTAACAACTATCTCCACAGCTACAGCTTCCTTCACAGCTATATTTTGCCGAACATGCCCTTAGATGAAATTTTATAGCAAATTGTTGTTTTTTTTTACAAAAGGTATGTTTATGTGATGTAGATGGGATTTGATCTTAGGACTTTGGTACCCAATCCCGAGACTTTAATCGACTAAGCTAGTTCGCAAATTCTTAATTTCCATGGCCATACAATTTTGGACTTCATGACACCAGGGTGCTGTTTTGAACTGTTGATGGGTCTGATTAAGTCCTCAGTGGCTTTGTTGAAGTAGTGGGAGGGTTATTGTTTAAAAGTTGTATGCGCTATATGGTAAATTGAGTGAAAAAATTAAGGGGGAGAGTTGCAATCTTTGATTTCTGTACTATGGAGTATTCACTGTGTAGATTATTTCGCTACAAAATAGTCATAGATGTTTTAATAGAGAAAGTAAAACGAATCAAGGCGAGGAGAAAGGTGTTTTTGATGTTGGTCTTGCTTGCATAATACAACATATCTTTATTGAGGTGTTAGGGCCGTGTTAGGGCCTGTTCTCTTCGGCTTAATTTCAGTTCAGTTTAGCTCCATTCAGATTAGTTCAGTTCCTAATTTCCTTCTCTCATAAACAATCCACTTCAGTTCAATTCAGTTTAGTTTAGCTCCAATCACTTCAGTTCACTCCAGCTCAGTTCAGTTAATCAGAAAAGGCCCTTAGTATATAGTGTTTTCTGCTTTGCAACTGACAGTATCTTGTTACTTGGTCCATATTGGTCTCTTGCTAATTTCTGGTCAATTTTATAAGGGTACCATAACAAATTAAACTTCTTCGTAATATAATAAAAAAAAAAACCTGGAAAAGGGTTCTTTGTGGCTATGGAAACGAGGGGGTCGGGTGTATATACATGGTTTGGTAAAGATGAATTTGAAGTAGTGGTTCGCCTGATTATTTGATAGCATTTTGATAGATTAGCATGCAAAACTGTTGAAGAAGTAGCACTATTCTAGTGCTAAAAATGTAGGTGAGGGTTTTGCATGTTGGGTTATAACTTATAAGTGACCAGTAACACTATTCTAGTCATATCATTCTGTGCCAAGTTATCTTGGAAAAATGATTGCTTATCTTGATAAAAAGTGTTGTTAAAAAGTGTTGTGTTTTAACAAAATAAATTTGGCTCGGGAGAAGTCGATACCGGGAGCCTAATGCCTTCTCATGATTGCATGGACCTATAGAGCTACAACTACGACGGAATATTTGAGGAATGTGATGAAACAATTAGAATTAAGTTGAGGGTAAGTAGGATTTCGTGATATGTATCATTGTATCTTACTAGGTAGAGCTGGGGAAAAAAAAAATAACAGAATTCTTTGTAAAAGCTCAATTACGAGAACTTGGGATGAATAAAAAAAAAAAAAAAAAAAAAAAAAAAAAAAAAAAAAAAAAAAGAGGATGAAAAAGTGGGGATTGATGATTGGCAGTTGACGTGATTGGGTTTTTGCTACGTAAAAACTAAAAATAAAAACTGCTAGAACTGCCAAACTAAGACCATCATTTGCATTGATTTATACAGTGTGTTGGAAGAACAGCTGACTGTGGCTTACTTATAATGATGTTAAGTGTTGTTCAGTTCTTGCTGTAAAAGACAGCAAAGTTGCAAGTTGAAATAATTTAGAGAAACCTGCTTAAATCAGCTGATTGTGATTACAAGACAGAATACAAATATTTTCCTTGTGATTTTGCATTGACTAGCTCAGAGTCCATGGATATCAACCCCTTCTTTATACATAGAAAGTTGTCATTTTATGCATTGTATGCTCCAAGCCCTAGTTTTCCTACTAGAGGTATATTTCCTAAATATGAACTATGAAGCATGTTGGATATCTAGTGGCTTCTGATGTCCGTTCTTACCATTTTAAGAGAAATAAAAGCAAGACATTGGAATCAAGTACAATTGTCATGGAAAGTTGGAAACTCTACTGATAGTTGATGTATATTCTTTTATGTGGCTCTTGTAGTCAATGATGATATTGTGATTTCGGTGACTTGTCCTGTAATCCTGTTAGCATTCTAATTTGTTCCTAATTGTGCATGTGTGACAGCTTGCCATGAATGAAGCAATTAGAGAAGCAGAGGAAGAGATCGATGATGCCTCTGAAGTAGTCATCCCTAAGAAAGAGGAACCTGCACTTTCCCGAGCTCGCAATAGGCCGAAGCGTGAAGTTTGAATTCCAACATTCTACTTGGGATTGCAATTACATATTTTTAGGGTAGATCTAATTTAGGCATCTTCACCCCTGTAATTGCTCCAATCTTTCATGAGATGAACTGAATACACCTCAGTTTGTATAGCTATATCAGTATAGTGGCTACTACAATGATGAATGCAATAGTTATTGTAGAAGTGGTGGAATCCATAGAGGAGTTGCCTTTGTTTTGAAAGAAAGTTACCAAATGAAACTTCCTTTTTCTCTCAAAATATTGAGGGACCATGATAGTCCAAACCTGCTAGCTGAGCGCGCAGATTACAATTACTTGTTCATTTACAGATCGATATATGTGTAATTGTGTATACTAATATAGAAATTCCATTTTAATCATCATCTATACAATTCATTTATCTACCCTTAAGTTTTCCAAATTCTGTTGAATCTTCATCTACAAAATACTCTTCATCCTATTTTTTTGGGTAACATAATGAAAATTGGTGATGTACAACTAGTATCTGAATATAATCATGGCAGTTAAGATTGCAGTTAATGCAGTACTTTGTATATGAAATTATGAATTACTCAAACTTCACCCCTAAAAATCAAAGATTTCGGACCTTGATAAAATGTAGATTGTAAGCCACTTTGAATTACCCTTTGTATACAGGTGCCGGCAGCAATATGATTCCATACTTCAAACCAACAGGTAAATCCTCCAGAACAGAAGAGTTGAATTATTATTATTGTAATACCACAAGTACTGCTAACAGTATACAAATCTGGTTTAGCTATTGTCAACAGCAACAGCAAAAAAGAAATTCAATGTTCCCAGTCAGAACACTTGAATCTCACTCTAATCTACACTTAGCTACACAATTACTAACAAGGAAATGAAACTATAAAAGAAAATCTATTGCTATCCTAACTCCTAAGACAAGTATACAGTAGTGACTACAAGAAATATATACCACGGAACTTAATCAAGGCTGGATACTCTTTAAAACAATGCTGTAACTGAACTGCTATGGCAGTCAGTTTCATATAGATAATTTCTAATGAGAGCATGCTGAGTTGTTTCCATTCTGAAGCGGCATTCTGCAAATCTTCTGAGAAAGCCGTGACTGATAGTATCAACAGATCAGCTTAACCTTTTGCACCCTATTTAGATCACATTTCATTGGTGCATGACCTAAGCAAGCAGAATTCAATAGTGAGTTAACTTGACTAGTCATTTTGAGCAAAAGTAGTACAGTACGTATAATAAAGCAAGATTCAAATCACCTGTTAGTTGGCAGCAGAACAAACAGAAAACAGCTTCCATGTGATAATTTGGGTACCTTATTTGCTGCCATAGTTCAAACTGAATCTTGTATCACTTCCAGCTCTGCTGCCTCCCTTTGAGGCCATCATTGAGTCTTTCCTGCAACATTCTTTAATTTCTTTATTAGTTGATATACTAGGCTATAGAAAAAGAGCCTCCAATGTTAATGAAGTCCAATGTGCTAATGGATTCAGAATAAAAGTTCCCTCTGAGATGGATTTTGTTATTTTAGCACCCCGCACAAAAAGGTTTGACTTTGCTCATATACTTGACACCACAAGGAACATACAATGTCAGGAACCAAGAGGAGGAATAAATGCAGGTCAGTAACATTATGTTATTGACAAAGACACCACAGAAACTTTATTTTGTAAGAACAATCGAAGGCAGATGCTATTAAAAAAAAGGAAATAAGTTCAATCAATATACTCTGAATCTTAGACACACAGTTTGGCATGATTTATAGCGTTTGAACGGGTTTTGACTTATTATTGCAAGTCTGTGTGTGTGTGTGTGTGTGAAAATTGACACAAAAGCTTCTATTTTACTGGCATACAAAAATGGGTTTATTAAAAATGGGCGTTTTTAAAGCTTGGCACTCATAGGAAGTGGGAATTGACATAATACGATAAGGGACAAGGAAAGTAGGGGGCCACCAACAAGTTTTTAAGGAACTTGTAAACCGTTCACGGATCATTTAAGGCAACCACGAATAAAGGAACAACGAAAGACAACAACGATTGACCCGTGAAGGTTACACCCCATTCATAATCCATGAGACTAACTCCATATGGTTCGGAATCACAAAAGGAGGATCGGGGATGATGGTACGAAGTGTCTCATGGAGTCACATTCGCCCGTATTGGCCTCTACTTGACTTTTGTAATGAAATGTGATTCCTGCGATCTCAAACGACATACAAACAAAGATTTAATTTGCTCCAAGCTATTATTAGGCTAAATTGGTTGAATATCAATGCAACACATTATTCTAAAATATTAGTGACCACTTTAATTAATAACAAGATTAAAAAGGAACCTAAACCGGTTGTCCAAATTATCTTATTAGTCATGATTTTCAATTACATATTCCCTTTAAACATGCAATATGGTGATAAAAAAATAATAATAGAATAAACATTAATATTGGAAGCAATTTAACCATAAAACCAACAATATAAAATCGTTAGAAAAATAATAGAAATAAAAGAAACATAATTCTTACTTTGATTTGTTTGCTTGCAACTATAAAACAATAAACGAGTTCGTAACTTCAAGGAAATTTAACAAAACAACAATTAAATCAAATTAAATTAAGCAAAATAGGATTGATTTGGGGCCAAACCCTCAAACAGTTTTACCTTTCACGCCTTGGTTTAGGACAGAACCTCGAATAAAGTACGTGCTCCTTGGAGTGCTTAAGGAAGGAATTTTGAAAGAAGTAGGCTAGTGTTTAGGCTAGAGCATAGAAGAGAGAAAAAGAAAATTAATTGATGCCCAGTACATAAAAAATGAGGGGGTATGTATAGGGAAAATGAGTAGAGAGAACGCACGGAACCCTAAAAAGGATAAAAACCCTAAAAACATTGCCGCGACACGGGAAATATTTGTGTGACGCGGGATATTCTGGAGTGACACGGGACATATCTAACCTATGGGAGTTAAAACGCGTGAAAGGTTTACGCGGAAATGACACGGGGCTGTCCCGTGTCATAGCACCGGCATCGTGTCACGGGGAACTATGCCGTGGCGCGGCAAAGTGTCCCGTGACATGGCACAGTTTGCCATGACGCGGTAGTTCCTGCGTCTGTTTTTCCATCCAAATACATTTTTGCCCTAAATATGTTCAGCCTTTTTAAGTGTTGATTCTTATTTTCGAGCTATTTTTGATTTATTATTTATTAATTGGGATGAAATAATAATAATAATAAATGAATAAAAAGGTTTAGGCCAAAATAAAAAATAAACTATGCTTTGACTAAACATCAAAACTGATGTGTTGGCCATTTTAAAAACTGAATTTAATTAAATATGACTTTTTAAGCACTCTCGTGATTAAAAACTGAACCCGACCAATAATGGCAGTGAAAGATTGTTCATCATCGGGTTTGGTTTCAGGGAGACATTTTTAGGTGTCTACAGAAACCGACTTTGACTGATTTTGTAGATACGTCAGTTTTGAAAATGATAGTCAAAGTAGTCGATAGAGACGGAGAATGATTTAAGACGTATTGCGATCCTAAATCACTGTATATACGCCGATACATGCAAAAAAGTGTTAGTTCCACAGATAAAAGAGTAAAGGGATAGAATGCGTATCTGACACCAGTGTATCGGTGACAAATGATTGGTAGTTTCCTATGCTTGAAGGAATCCACCGGATGACATTTCGCTGAGATACTTTCCATGCCCGAGGAAAGTCGACTGATGAGTTTGGTAGTTTTCTAAGCCTGAAGAAACCTATTGGAAGATACTTTCCATGCTTGAGGAAAGTCGACAAATGAATTTGGCGTTTTTTTATGCTTGAAGAAACCCACCGATAATACTTTCCATGCTTGAGGAAATCCGACAGCGGTTTTCTATACTTCAAGAAATCCATCGAGGAAAACAGATGAATTTAGAGGTTTTCTATATTTGAGGAAATCCACCGATAATACTTTCCATGCTTTAGGAAAGCCGCAACTGATATAATCGCTAATTGTTTTGCTTTGAGAGCATTACCAACAATGAGCAAAAAAATGCTCATGAGCAAAACTTTGGGTAAAATTAAAACAAAAATGTCTTACATCAATGAGCAAAAGTAAAAATGCTCATGAGCAAAATGAAAATTGCTCATAGGATAAGCATTTTTAAAGATGAATAGTAACCATGTGGGGTCAACAATGCAAGTAAAAAAAAGATTTAAAAATAATATAGTAGAGAGAAATATAAGAAGGTATTAGTAAAAGTAAGAGAGAAGATGTAGTAGAGAGAGAATGGGGAATAAATTTTTTTTTTATCATCGGTGGGATAAAAATATGATCACAAAAATGCTCATGGGTTGGAAGAGAGAGAAAGTGGGTAGAGAGAGAATGAGGAAACCAATTTTTGCACATTGTTGGGAATGCTCTGAGAGGTGACAACGATCGACAATTTTCCATGCTTTGAGGAAAAAAACTTGTCTAATAAAATTTGCAAGTCTCTGTGTATCGAGAACCTTGCGCCATGAAATAATGATGGTTCAATTATCCTCGAACGTGGGCCACAGGTGATTTACCTTCAAGTCGAATATCCGACCATATTAGGTGTTTAAAATGTCGAAAATGTGACTCTGATGCTTGTTAGGGATAAATTGGTAATTTTAGTAACCTTTAAATACCAATTAGAATTTTCCGAGTAATTCCAGTGAGAAAATAATTGTTCAAAAGCTGCGGAAAATCGTTCAAACTTAGTCAAAGATGCCCGGAATATTCGCCAGGAGTTTTCAGGAGCGTGCAGGACACTGTGCACCGCGTCACGTGGCATTATGCCGCGACACTGTGCTTAGTCCCGTCAAACGGTAAATAATCCCGTGCCGCGGCAGCTGTCATCGTGTCACGGCATATTTGTTTCGCCGTTTTTGTTTTGGTTCCATCGCTGCAGCTTTTCGAGTGCTCGCCGCTACTGTCGCTGCTGCCAGTGACGGATCCAGGATTCCAGATTAGGGGTAGCACTAAATGCTAGAAGGAAAAAAAAAATACACCTACTAACTTGAAAGTTGAAACTCAAATTAAATTATTTAAACTGGTAATTAACACATCAAGTTATTTTTTTGCATAATATATTGTAATTCTGTATTTTAAAAAAAAGTTGTCATCAAATTTTAAACATCTATAGATTTTGCAATGAGCTGTTATCATGGATAAAATTATGTACATCATACTAGTTATTAAAATACTATTATTGTTGTTAACCATTTTTTTTTATGAGAGTTATTTTTATCTAATGTTTGAACATAAAGTCAAGAAAGTGAAAAGTTATTTGGGGAAGAATCACTTTTCGATGGAAACCATTTATATCTAATCTATTTGAATATAATGTCAAGAAAGAGGAAATTAATTTTGGGGAAAAACATAATAAATCATTGATATTTTTTAGGAAAAAAAATATATCAAAACAAAAAAAAAACAAAGACTTAGAAATGAACTAAAAATTCCTAATAAAAAATAAATAAATAAATAAATAAAAAGTAGGTGTATTGTGTACATGAAGAGAATCGAACAGCTGACCATTGGGTACAAAAAGAAAACTTTATGCCCCTACTTTGATACCACTGAAGCAACCTTAGTTATGCTGAATAATACGCATTGTGTAATTTTTATATTGTGTTTCATAGGAGAATTTTTTGTAAACAATTTTTTTTTTTTTTTTTTTGGGATGGGTAGCACGTGTCCCCCCGGGTCACTACGTAGATCCGCCTCTGGCTGCTACCCGTGTTGCATGGAGATTCACCGGGATACACCATGAGCTACCGTGTCGCGGTGTTGGAGTTCTGTTGCTGCGCTTTTTCCGAGCTTTTCGAGCTCAATTCTTCACCAAATTCACTCAAATTTCTTACTATCTTCGTCATTTTCGAATTTCTACAAGGATCCATGTAAGTTTTCTTTGTTTTTTGTCTCAAATTTTGTCGTGAATGCCATCTTTGCTTAAAACCCTAAAAAATCAAATTGGGGCCTTTTGATTTTAAGCTTCTATGTCAAAATTCTTGCCATGAATTAGCTTGTATATGAATGTATGTTTGTTTTTGAGCAATTTGGGACCAAGTTTGTGTGATTTGGTGAAGAAACGAGTAAATCACCATTTTTGGTACTACTTGTGTGTGAAATGGTGTTCTTGTTGTTCACATTATTTCTTCGCACTTGAAATGATGATATATTGGTTGTAGATCTTGTAAAATATTTCATGATGTGCCGATCTGTTGTTTTTGTGCAATTTCGAAACATGCTTTGTACTATATATGTACCATATTGTCATGGAGAACATAGTGTCAAGCAATTTAGGAGAACTGTAGTATTAGTTCGTCATGGAGAAACTAAGTACTAGAAATAATTCTATTATTTTGCTAATTTTTAGCCTGAGGTAAAAATTTTGCGAATAACAGAAAATGCAACTTGAGGTAGTCATTAAGTTGTTTTTTAAAATAAATAACTTAGGAAATGATGCTAAGTATTTAAATTTTTATTTTTGTTTGAATGTAATAGCATGCCTAGAAGACGGGATCGCGACATATCTACTCATGGCCGGCGTCAGGCTTTTGAGAGAACACTTTCACAGTTCCCGAGGGCATAGACGACGATGCTTTGGAGACTGAGCCTCGCCCTTCTACGGGTAGGGGTAGGTGGACTCCACCTCCGTGGACACCAGACGAGTTGGTTTTCTTTCGTGAGAACCATATTTCTCAGTGTCCACTTACCGGTGCAGTCGATGGCATGCTTCGCCATCATGGATCAGGAGCTGGAGATTTGATTCCCCGACTATACAGGATTATCACGGGGGATCTTGTCACTAACGCCTTATGGGAGTGTGCCGGTTTAGGAGATTTCTATTCAGCAGTCGTAGGATTTCGCAGCCCCCGAGGTTATGGTTCGACAGTTGTTCGAGCGTTGTTAGGAGTATTTTTGGGATACTACCAACACTTTCCACTTTGCTTTGGGGGAGATGACAGTGACCTCGCTGGATTTCAGCATGATTAGCGGCTTACGCTTCACCGAGCGGGCTATACGGCAAATTTTGGACCTCACTTGGGGGGCGGTTGAGGTAGAAGAGTTGTTAGGTCCTGTCGTTCAGCATATCAGGACTCGGCCGGTGCCTCGAGGTGGTCCTAGGAGTGGGCGATCAGAGTTGGCTTCTATTCTTGCCCATGGCTTTGACATAACTGAGACGACATTTGAGCCAGCGAGTGCGGATCTTTATCTTGATTCTCATTTCCGGGACTCTTTCTCATGATAAGAGTTCACGTGTGCTATCTGCCTTCTACTCTCGTATTGGCTAGTATTGGATATGCTGATCTATTCTCGTCGCTGCATCATGGGTGCAGGCAACTGAATGATCAGGCCCCTATTGTTGTCTACAGTTTATGGAGAGTCGTAAAGGTGACGATCTTTCTTCTTCTTGTCTTGTTTTAATCAGTATAACTCATGTGCTTAGAGATTACTTTCGTTGCAACTGTGGTTCTATGAGTAATTTCCGGGATTGGCCCCTCGACCACATCGCGGAGCGGTCCATGATTTCCCTTGTTGGAGCCAGCTAGCGTGATCGAGGCGAGTCACGAGTGGAGTCCGTATCTATGCTGCGCGGGCTGCTGTGTCAAGGCACCTTTTCTGTTGGTGTAAGAATCGATTTCACAGCATGTTATTCTATACTTTGATGTTATTTATCGGCATTCGTTGCAACTTTTTATGGTTTTCGGGCTGCTGTCGAGATCCAGTATTGGCCTTGGGCTGGGATGACCGATCTTCCCGAGGCCCCGGAGCTTTTGGCGTGCCGTACTGTTTTCTTTGGTATAGCACGCTTTGTTTGGTATCTTGGAGAGCGCGTTGTTCGTCAGCACAACGCTGACCTCTTTGTGGTGCCTTTGCCTCCACCGGAGTCGATGTTGGATTCACGTTTGCTTAGGGAGTTGCTGAAGAGGGGGGAGCGCTATACATTTCCTTGGCAGGAGCTCGTGCGTATGAAGAGCGATTATTCACATGATTTGCTTCCTTCCTTGGCTCCTCCGCCCCATCTTCCCGAGGTATGATATTATTTGACACTATTTGTCTCAAGCACACACTAATTAAGTAAATAATGTCAAATACATAAAGTGTGAATAAAATATACAAAGTGAGTCATGATACATAAATAGTGTCAAGTGTCATCAATCAAAGTACATAATAAAAACCCTCGGTCAAAACTCTCCAAATCCAGAAGAGCTAGGATCAGTGTCATCACGAGCCTGCGAATACGGGAACGGCGAACCAAAGAGTCCTTCCATCATCCGTGTACGAGGAGTAGTATCCCTACTAGTCCCCATAGCTCCAATAGAAGACAAATTCAAAGCACGACCTGTCCAACTCGTAAACGGCGTAGGCTGACTCCAAGATGTAGAAAGCGTCGGAGGAGACATCGTCCCATACAATGGAATTGAAAATAAGCCCTGCACCGGTGGTGGCAGCGTCCCTGGTCCACGGGGATAATGACTGGCCTAAACTCTCTGAAGACTCGAATGGCTGGGAAGATGAAGGGCGCTGCCACTGAGCCTCCTGAAACGGCTGCAATGTTCTCGAGGTATATTCACCTGTTTTCCCATAATTACCATTTTTCTATCTTGCACTATTGACATCTTTTCACTTTGCGTCTTTCAGGAGCGACGTAGGTCTCGCTCACGCTCGAGGCATAGAGACTGGGACGAGGGGGGCCTAGTCACCGCAGACGATCTCCTGAGGTTCGTCGACATTCTCAGTCTCAGCGGCAGCAGCCTCCGACATCTCAGCCATTTCAGGGTTCAGACTTAGCGGTGGCAGTCTTCTGTGGAGGCGCAGTGGCAGCGCCCTTGAGTTTAGGCCAGTCATTATCCCCGTGGACCAGGGTTTCTGGGACGCTGCCTCCGCCGGTGTAGGGCTTATTTTCAATTCCACTGTATGGGACGATGCCTCCTCCGACGCTTCCTACATCTTGGAGTCAGCCTACGCCGTTTACCAGCTTGATAGGTTCCGCCTACACCTATGGGGACTAGTAGGGATACTACTCCTCGTACACGGATGATGGAGGGACTCTATAGTTCGCCGTTCCCGTATTCGCAGGCTCGTGATGACATTGATCCTAGCTTTTCTGGATTTGGAGAGTTTTGACCGAGGGTTTTTATTATGTAATTTGATTGATGACACTTGACACTATTTATGTATCATGACTCACTTTGTATATTTTATTCACACTTTATGTATTTGACATTATTTACTTAATTAGTGTGCATATTAGTGTGTGCTTGAGACAAATAGGGTCAAATAATATCATACCTCGGGAAGATGGGGCGGAGGAGCCAAGGAAGGAAGCAAGTCATGTGAATAATCGCCCTCCATACGCACGAGCTCTTGCCAAGGAAATGTATAGCGTTCCCCCCTCTTCGGCAACTCCCTAAGCAAACGTGAATCCAGCATCGACTCCGGTGGAGGCAAAGGCACCACAAAGAGGTCAGCGTTGTGCTGACGAACAACGCGCTCTCCAAGATACCAAACAAAGTGTGTTGTACCAAAGAAAATAGTACGGCACGCCAAAAGCTCCAGGGCCTCGGGAAGATCGGTCATCCCAGCCCAAGGACGATACTGGATCTCGACAGCAGCCCGAAAACCATAAAAAGTTGCAATGTTTAAAGGGAAAATGCAATTGAAAATCACAACTAATAAGATAATTTGGACGACCGGTTTAGGTTCCTTTTTAATCTTGTTACTAATTAAAGTAATCACTAATATTTTAGAATAATATGTTGCATTAATATTCAATCAATTTAGCCTAATAATAGTTTGGAGCAAATTAAATCTTTGTTTGTATGCCCTTTGAAATCGCAGGAATCACTTTTCATCATAAGAATCGAGTAGAGGCCAATACGGGCGAATGTGACTCTATGACTCACTTCGTACCATCATCCCCGATCCTCCGTTCGTGGTTTCGAACCATACGAAGTTAGTAATCTCATGGATTATGAATGGGGTGTAACCTTCACGGGTCAATCGTTGTTGCCTTTTGTTGTCCCTTAATCGTTGTTGCCATAAATAATTCGTGAACGGTTTACAAGTTCCTTAAATAACTTGTTAGCGGCTCCCTACTTTCCTTGTCCCTAATCGTATATGTCAATTCTCACTTCCTATGAGTGCTAAGCATATTCTCCACATGCTTTAACGTAGGCTCACTTCAAACGACGCCTACACTAGTGTATTACATAAAGCCTAATTATTTCATACTTCTAGCAATTCCTTTACTAAGCCATAAACATACACAGCGTTATCAATAGGACCACAAAAGCACATTAGTTGTTTGGAAAAAAAAAAATGTGATGAACAAATTGGAAAATGATAGGTGAATGACAGGATTCTCCTCTTTCATAAACGTAAAAAGTGAAGTGCTTGTCAGGTGAAGCCTTCAAGCATGCAACAGCTTGGGAAAAACCTAATATTGTTGCTGAACATTTGGAGACGGTACAATAGCATAACATCTCAGCACTATAAATTCTCGGGCTATCTCCAAGTGCCAAATTACCTAAATAGTTCTAGTTAGTGGTGCACGAATCACAAATTTCCCGAATCCTGACAAGTGACAACCCAACATCCCAATGCTTTAACTACAATGTCACAAATTTTGTTGCAGTATAAAACAAAGTTTTGCCAAGCATGTTAGCCATTACAAAAAGATTTGACACAGCATAAAAACCATATTTCTTTCCAATAGAAAATACCTAAACTTCTCCAATTTTCTCCCCATTACAGTAATGCCCACAATGATTCAGGAGTAAAGATTATTAGGTTATCTAGTTCAAAAAGGAAAAAAACAAATACTGTTAAACATAAGATGGAATACATTACCTCTGTTCACTCTTTAACTTGGCAGCAATGTAGAACCTTTTGCTTTCAGTTTGGACTCCAGTCCAAAGAACTTCAATCCTGATAGGACCAAGTCTGCTGTTTTCTTCTTCATGTATTCCATAAGCATGTCATCATAAAAAATCACATTGGCTTCGGATATATATTTTTCCTCCTTCATACAGGAGAAAACCTTCCTAGCCTCCTCCAACATCCCATGCTTGCACATGCCAGAGATAACAGCACAATATATAATTTCACTAGGTATGCCTCCTTGGTGTAACATTTCATTTATTACTTCTATGACCTTGTCAGCATCATTCTCTTTGCAAGCATGGATAATGCTTAGAGTGTATTTAAACTCCATAGGTCCACTGCTGACATTAGCCAAGCAATCTTGGACTAGGGAAATCGCTGCATCAATCTCTCCTATTTTGCAAAGCCCGTTGGCCAGAGAGCAATAGGCTGCAACGGAGGGAATGGAACCCATCTCCTTGATTTTATTATACCAAAGACACGCCTCTCTCACATCCTCAAGATCAACAAGACATGTGATCGCATGACTGTAAGTTGTTGAATCGGGTGCAAAGTTTGAATCTTTCATTTCCTCAAAGAGGGACAATGCTTCCTTTGGTTGTCTTACCTTGTACAGAGCTCCCAAAAGAATATTGTACATTGATGCACTACAATAACCTTTGATTTTCAAATCTTTGAATACCTCTAAAGTGCAAGGCAATCTCTCGTCCATTTCAACCATCAGAGAGAAGAATCCAGAAAGTCCATCAATAACCGGTGATCCTAATTTTTCCATCTGGACAAGCAATTTGCAGTAATCATCCATTTTTCTTGATTCTGCATAAGATATCAACATTGGATTCACAGTTGTAAAGTCTGGTTGGAGACCCTCGTTAACTGTTACTTGGAAAAGCTTATAAGCCTTGTCAAGTTGTTTCAAATTACATAATCCTTGTATTAATGAATTATAGATTGACAAATCTGCCCTATATCCAGAATCCATCATATCCTTTAACAGGTCAAGGGCTGAACCAACCTTGCCATCAGCCACAAAACCATCCACCAATGCACCATATATAGCTCTATCAATCAACTCTCGCCTATTCTTCATACCCTTAAATAATTCATAGGCTTTATCCACACGATTCCCTTTACACAAAGCTGAAATCAAAGTCGTATAAGCCATTGCATCAGGCAAAACCTTATCTTTCTCCATTTCATCCCAAACCTTCAAGCACCCATCCAAATTCCCCTCCCCCACTAAAATCCGAATCATAGCCGTGTATGCAAAAACATCCGGTTTTAACAAACTCCTCATTCGTCCCAAAAGCTCCAACATCTCATCAATCCTCCCACCCTTGCACAAACCCTTGATCAAAATCATATAAGTTACAGTCTCCTCCTCCAAACCATCCTTCTTAAAATCTTTATAAACCAACATCGCCAAGTCTAAATGACCCGTCTTAACTAAAGCATCCATGATCCTATTATACAAAAAAACTCGAGGTTTAACCTCAAATTTCTTCATCTTCTCATACACATAATACACCCTAAGACCCCTATTATTATCAGCATGCATTCTAATCAAAATCTCAAACTGTTTCTCACTAGGTGGTCTACCCTGCATATGCATTAACTCAGGTATTTGATCAGCAGCTCTAAACTTATTCAATCTATTCAAACAATAAGCAAATGCATTATAAGAAAGATAAGTATGTTGATAACCCTTTTGTTTACCAGCCCAATGGAAGAACTTGGAGCAAATGTTGGGGTCATCCTGCACCTTAAGGACCTCAGCAACCATGTCCGGGTTAACCCGGCGAAGCTTCGAGAGATCAGCAATCACCTCTGGACCCCACCTCTGGTGTTTTCTGAAAGAATCACAGATGAAACGAGCAATTGGGGATAATTTCTGAGCAATATGGAAGAAATTCTCCGATGGGGTTTTAGATTGAGAGGGTTTTGACCCAATTTGGGAATCTGGGTCCCAATTTTGAAGATTAAAATTTGTGGGTTTTTGAGATTGATGAAAATTAGGGTTTATGGAATTGGGGGAATTAGGGTTTATGGTTTGGCGATTGGAGAAGAGACCACCATACACAGTGGGTCGATTCTGGGAAGGCTTTCTTTTGCCATAGAAGAAGTAGAATTTGGTTGGTTTAGCAGGTGGTGGCATTTTGATTTTGGGTTTGATTTCGGGTTTGATTTCATGCAACAATGGATATCATATTTGAATTCATTAGTTAACAATTTCATTCAGATTTCCCATTCTGTTGTCCTGCATTTGCCACCATTTTGTATTCGAATGGAGGGAGGGAATGAGTGACGCCTTGATTTATCCTTTTGATAAACAAAAAGGGGTGTTTGTTTAGAGGGATAAGAGAGGGGGATAGGATGCACATAAAAGGGAGTTAGAGCAAGTTTAGCTCCAAGTCTTAAGATTTGGGGTGATAGTATCAAATTGAGTCTTAAGATTTATACTTAAAACTTTTCTCATTTTTCAAGACTCAACTTAAGACTTGAGATTGGGACCCACTTTACTTTTATTTTTATTATTCCCTTTTTTTTACACTTGTCTACATATAATATGTCAAATAATTAAGTCTTAAGGCTAAAGTGATAAATTTGTATAAGTCTTAGTGAGTTTTAACAAGAATTTAATGACATCATTTTCAATGGGGACCACCAAAAATGATGTCACATCCAAATTAGTAACTAAGGGGGGTGATATAAGGGATGGGGACTAAATTTAATGGGTAAAAGACATTATTACCCTTAATGAAAGAGAAAGGAAAAGAGGGTGATGAAAGGATAGTAAGGGTATTTTTGTATTTTTATTAGTTAATCCAATCTAATCCCAACTCATACCAAACAATGGAATACACTATTTTTATCCTTATTCCATCTATTCCACCTTTTTATCCCACCTTCTTATCCCACTTAATCGCATCCCTCCTACCAAATGCCCCGAAAATTAATTGACAATTATCAATTATGTAAATAAATCAAAATAAAATTAGAGTAAGGATAACATTTTTGGAAATAATAAATCATTGGTTATTTTTATTATAAAATAAGGGGAAAAGAAAGAATATTAGTGAGAGATGTAGATAGGTAATTGTGTTGTCTATATTCATCCATTTCATGAACCATATATATATATACATCATGTGAACCATGTAACCTAAATGGACAATGAAGAGTCCATTCATAAAGAGTTACAATGTGAATTAAAAGCATATGGAGGTTACAAATGAAGTTACAAAGATACTTAAGATATTCATAATAAAGAGATAGTTACAAGCTATAATGGACATACATTATTATTTGTAACACTCCCCCTTGGATGCCCTTTATCTAAGAGAGATTTAATGCGCTTATATGCTGCCTCATTAAAAACCTTTCCATGAAAAACCCTGTGGGAAAAAACCATGGATAAGGGAAAAAGAGTGCAACGTGCAATTACTCCCCCTCATTATTATATCACTGAAGATCTTTGAGACGACGCAATCAAATATGATAAACTAACTTTTTAAATGTTGCGGTCGGAAGAGCCTTAGTGAATAAGTCTGCTAAATTCTCACTTGAACGAATGTGCAATACATTTATATCTCCATTCTTCTGAAGATCACGAGTGAAGAAAAATTTGGGTAAGATGTGCTTTGTTCAGTCACCTTTGATGTATCCTTCCTTAAGTTGAGAAATACAAGCTGCATTATCCTCATATAGAGTTATCGGTGCCTCTTTCTTAGACAATAAATCATAAACTTCTTTTATATGTTGAACAACCGACCTTAACCATACACATTCACGACTAGCCTCGTGAATTGCTAAAATCTCAGAATGATTGGAAGACGTAGCTGCAATGGTTTGTTTCATAGAACTCCAAGAAATGGCAGTACCACCATGTGTGAACACATATCCAATTTGCGATCGACCATTATGACGATCAGATAAATAACCTGCATCTGCAAAACCAATCAAATTTTCTTTGGACAACTTTGGGAAAAATAAACCAATATCCTTCATACCTTGAAGATAATGAAGTCAATGTTTAATCCCATTCCAATGCCTCCGGGTTGGACATGAACTAAACCTTGCTAATAAATTAATTGAAAATGATATGTCGGGTCGTGTATGACTTGCAAGGTACATTAGTGCTCCAATTGCACTAAGATATAGTACTTCAGGACCAAAAATTTCTTCATCATTTTCCCGAGGTCGGAATGGATCTTTCTCTACTTCAAGTGATCTTACAACCATAGGGTTGCTCAATGGATGTGTTGTATCCATAGAAAATATTTTAAGAACCTTTTCTATGTATGTTGATTGATGCACAAGGATTCCATTCTCTAAGTGCTCTATTTGTAACCCCAAGCAAAATTTTGTCTTCCCAAGATCTTTCATTACAAACTCTTTCTTTAAATAATTGACAGTCACCGAAATCTCTTTAGGAGTTCCAATGAGGATCAAATCATCAACATACACCGCAATTATAACAAATCTTGATCCAAATTTCTTTATAAAAATACATGGGCTGATAGGATCATTCTTATCCTTCTTTTAACAAATACTCACTTAGACGGTTATACCACATATGCCCAGATTGTTTCAACCCATAAAGAGATTTGTTCAATTTAATACAGAAATGTTCTCGAGAACTAGATTTCGCTGCTTCTGGCAGCTTGAATCCTTCTGGGAGCTTCATGTAAATGTCATTATCCAGTGGGCCATATAAATAAGTTGTGACTACATCCATCAAACGTAAGTCAAGTCTTTCTCTTATTGTCAGACTAATCAGAAATTTAAAAGTAGTTGCATCCACCACAGGAGAGTATGTCTCCTCATAATCAATACCAGGTCTTTGTGAGAATCCTTGTGCAACTAATCGTGCCTTATATCTTACAATTTCACCCTTTTCATTTCTCTTTCGCACAAAGACCCATTTATATCCCACTGGCTTTACACCTTCAGGTGTATGGACTATATGTCCGAATACTTCTCTTTTTTCAAGAGATATTAATTCTGCTTTAATTGCTTCTTTTCATTTTGGCCAATCATTTCTTTGTCTACATTCTTTAATTGATTTTGGTTCATGATCCTCATTATTATCCATAACATCTGATGCTACATTGCATGCAAAAACATCAGCGACGTCGATTTGATTTCGGTTCCATGTAATTCCAGACATGATATAATTTGTTGAAATTTCTTCATTATCAGGTACCTAAATTTCTTCCTGTATCATGTCTAAATTCTCTTCTGGAGATCCTTTAGAAATTGTTTCTTCAATTTGACCATCATCAATCAATGCTCCTTTTCTTTTGCGAGGATTCTTATCTTTGGAACCTATTGGTCTTCCATGTTTTCTGACGTGGTTTAGACTCATTAGCAAATTTATTTTGTCCTTCCGGGACATCTATTTTAAATAGATCATTTACAACTGGAATATGTGATTTGGTCACTCTTTTAGGGTCAGCAAACGAGTCTGGCTATTGATTCGCTAAACTTTGTAAATGAATTATCTTTTGAACTTCAAGCTCACATTGTTTAGTTCAAGGATCAAGATAAGATAATGATAATTCATTCCATTTAATTTCTTTTTCCAGCTCTCTCTTTTCTCCCCCTAATGTTGGGAAAAGTGATTCGTTAAAATGACTATCTGCAAAACGAGCCGTAAATATATCCCCAGTTGTTGGCTCAAGATATTTAATTATTGACGGGGATTCAAACCCAACATATATTCCCAACCTCCTTTGAGGACCCATCTTAGAGTGTTGTGGTGAAGCTATTGGAACATAAACTGCACATCCAAAAATTCTTAGATGGGAAATATTTGGTTCCTGACCATAAACTAATTGTAATGGGGTGAACTTGTGATAACTTGTTGGCCTAATGCGAATTAGTGCTGCTGCATGTAATATAGCATGTCCCCAAGCATAAATTGGGAGTTTGGATTTCATAAGCAATGGTCTAGAAATTAACTGAAGAAGTTTAATTAATGACGCTGCCAGACCGTTTTGAGTATGAACATGTGCTACATGATGTTCAAAATTGATCCCAATGGACATGCAATAATCATTGAAAGCTTGAGATGTGAATTCACCAGCATTATCAAGCTGAATAGTCTTAATGGGAGTATCTGGAAAATGTGCCCGCAACTTAAGCAATTGGGCAAGTAATCTCGCAAACGCCAGGTTACGAGTTGATAACAAGGATACATGTGACCATCTAGTTGAGGCATCAATTAAAACCATAAAATATCTAAATGGTCCATATGGGGGATTGTAGGGAATATTTCAAGCGTTATCCCTAGCTTGAACCCCACTGTGATCATACACTAAAGTATGGTGGCGTCCAAAGGGAAAGAAGATAGAGCAAAAGAGTCGCCAACAAGTTTTAGGAACTTGTAAACCGTTCACGAGGTGAAGGTTACACCCCTTAACGATCCAGGAGATCGTCAACTCCAATAGGTCTGGAACCATGACTGGTAGTTCGGGGATTGTAGACACCCATTTGTGTCTCCCCAAAACCAAACCTAGTGATGAGTACCTTTCACGTCGAATCATAATCGAATGAAACGAAAGTGTGGAAAGGTCTAGTGTTGCGGAAGGTTTTATTTCTTTTCTCTTCTCCCTATTTTTGAAAACTTTATTTTAAGAAAACAGCCGATCCAATTTGGTTGATCCATGATATGGGTCCAATAGTGGTATGGTTGGATGGGGCTTGCAAAGACTTTTCCAACGATATATTATAAGCCCAATTCCGATGAATATTGAGGAAGTTATGGCCAATTTACCAAATTGGGTCCGGTTTGAGCTTTATGTACGGCCCAATGATCTAGGGGAGGGCCTAATATGATTTATCATTCCTAATGCAATTAGGAATGGTTTTGGTCTTCTAGAACATTCTAGAAGTTCTTTATCATTCCTAATTCAGTTAGGATTCTTCAGAGTTTTAATCAAGATCAAATAGCATTTTCGATTGAAATTATATTATTTTATCTTCCAGTACGGGAAATTTATCAGAATTTCAAAAACGCGTTAAAAGTCAGTTTGGCGTCCAACCCTAGGCCTTGGCGCCTGGAACCAGGCTTGGCGCTAGACGCTAGCCATTGGCGCCTGACGCTAGCCACTGGTGCCTGGCGCCAGTTAGCCAGGGTTGGCGCCAATGCATTTTTGTGATCTTCAGACTCTGTTTTGTTAAATTATCTTTTTTGGATGGTTTTCTCTATAAATATCGTATCGAAAACTCCGTTTTCATTCATCATCTACATCTATCATACACCAATTCTCTTTATTCTTAAGTTTTAATCATCTACATCTATCATTCACCAACTATCTTCATCATTCACCAAGAATCATCAATTCTCTTCTTCATTCATCAACTCTTTTCATTCACAAATCATTCATCAACTCTTTAATTCATTCATCTCATTCATCAATCTTCATTCATTCTTTAGAATAAATATTCTAAACTTTGCTTTTTAATACAAAATTCCGCATTCACAAGATCTTGATACACCAAGCCATATTCGAAGTTGCCTTCGCCCTAGACGTGAAAGGTTTTAATTTCTGAGGGTTTGGTCCCAAATCTCTATTTCAATTATTTAATTTAATTGTTTTGATTATTATTTTCCTTGAAGTTACTAACGCGTGTATTTTGTTATTAGAAAGAGGTACGAGGCATTCAAGTAAGTACTTTAATGGTTTAATTGATATTATGATGTAGATATCATGCTTAGATTGTTATTTTGATTCCTAGTATCATGTCTAGGGTATTTTTAATATCAAGTATGATTAAAAGTACGATGCTTCCTATGTTCTTCCTAATGTTAATTCATGTTAGTATCATGTTAGGGTTAAAGATTTGATTTTTATCGTTTAGTGACATGCTAGGATTTGTTATTAATCTTGTTAGTATCATGCCTAGTATCTTGCTATGCTTTAACATGATTATTATTATAATTATTATTCATGATATTGATTATTTATTATGTTGCTTAATATACATATTATTTTATTTATTTATTGCTTGATCACACCATTTTATGCATGTTTAAAGGAAATTTGTACTTGCAATCACGATTAATAAGATATTAATAATCTTGTTTAGGGTTAATTTGATTATAATTCAATTGATCGCCAATAATAGATTTGTTTGTGCATTATATTCAACCAACATAGATAAACAGGTTTAGGGTTAACCTATTGATTGTATGTTAGTCAGAAAGCGCACATGAATACGAGCAGAATAAAGTAGAGGCCTATTATTAGGGCAGGTTCAATCTCTTTTAGGTTGGATTTGTACCTTCATCCCCGAACCCTTATTTGGTTCATGACCTTATGGAGTTGACGATCTCTTGGATCATTAAGGGGTGTAACCTTTACCTCGTGAACGGTTTACAAGTTCCTTAAAAACTTGTTGGCGACTCTTTTGCTCTATCTTCTTCCCTTTTGGACGCCACCGTACTTTAGTGTATGATCACAGTGGGGTTCAAGCTAGTGGGATTTTAAAGGCTTGAAATTATTCCCCACAGTTTTTGGCGACTCCACTGGGGAGGATTTCTATTTTAATTCCTGAATTTGTTTCGGCAATGATCTAGAATGAGTGGATGAGACTCGAAAAGTTCTAAGTATTTCATGTGCGTAATTTTGATTAACATTGTGTCATATGCATAAAAAGGTTCTCATTGGAAAGACCATCCGTAATGAGTCAAAAACATAGGATTTTACACGTAGGAAATTTGAGAAATGTCTTTCACAACTAGGGCTGAAATAACACCGCGCGAAACTGGATGATTTTATTGAGCACAGAAAGCTGCTAAGGCATGTGGGAAGTAGCGTGAGGGGCCAGAGCTTGGCGCCAAACTTTTAGCCGTAGCGCCAGACGCCAGTATTGGCGTCAGGCACTACAGTTAAAAGTTGGCGCCAATCTCTGTTTGCTGGCGCCAATTTCCCCCAATACCGAGCCAGAAATATGCGTTCTAATTTCGACTGGTTTTTCGTATTGTTTGCTCGATCCTACTTCCTGATTGAATTTTTTCTCACTTTTCTGAAACTCATATGTGTTCTACATATGGACATAACCCTATGGGAATTCATGCTCTATCTACCCAATTGAACACTCTTGGCAACAAAGGGTACATCTGAGAGGTTGAATTCACCAAACCATGGAAGTGAGTTTTTTTTCTAAAAACTCGCAGTGTTCTATCCATACGCGTTAACCCTTCACGGTTAGGATTCTACGCGGTGCATCTGGACAATTAACCGTGGACCCTGTTTAACTAAACCATATCCCGAACTTTAGAGAACTAGAGCCAAGGTTAGTTTGCGAACTCATTGCATCATGTTGTGCCTACTTGACTAATTGTGCATTATTTGTCGTGCATATATATCCTATGCTCCTCTTAACCGTTTGTTGATTTGTGTTGAGATTATAATTAATGACTTAAAGAACTTTACCTAATTAATTAATTAATTGATTTGAGTCAATAAAGTTTTTTCTTTTTTTAATCGGAATTGACCTAGTACGACTTTAGGCATACCCCAGTTGACTAATAATACCAAAAACAGTCCCAGACCAAGGCTCCAGTATTGGCGCCAAAGTCTGAGCTGTAGCGCCACTATATGGTGTGTAGCGCCAGACATTTACTAAAAAGTCTGGCGCCAATCACCATATTGTGACGCCAGTCCTGTCGCTTGTCCGACAGTTCGGATTATTTGTCGAGTCATCACCTAGGGTCTAATTAACCAGTTTGCTAATTAATTCGGTTAATTTCCGCTATCAATAACACCTTGTCAAGTCATTAATCGAGTCTTGGTTACGTAGTCTAGCCATATGGTCATGACACGAGTCTTAACATGTCACCTACACTCACTAGTCTTAGTACACACTTTGAGTATACATCACCATGGCCATGTCTTAGGTTCATGCATGAGTCAGTCTTTTCCGTCATTTGATTTAGGGGGTACATTTTATTCCTAGTTCTTCATATCCCTCCACCTCCATCTTTCTTCTTCATATTCTATTCCAATTTTTCTTCACTTCCTCCATCCATTGCATGTTGAATAAAGTTTGAGTCAAATAATTAACAATAAATATCCCCAATTTCCTTTTCCACAGTACTTGGTAGAGGAGAGAAGGGTGATTAATCAAGGACAACCTCTTTATTCAGGTCTAGCTTTTTGATAAACCGATTCGTCAAAAGAGGAGGGCTAAGAAGATAATGGCAACTCAAGAAGAAGTCAATAATCTTAAGAATCAACTGGCTACTGTGACTGAGACACTGAAACTTCTCGCACTTAAAGTCGATGACCCCGTGAAGCAAACAAGATCCCATTGCCTCTAGCTAGCGAGAAGACTGGGTGATGATGAAGCGAACAAAACAAGACAAGAGGCGAGCTGCAATGACAAGATTTCATGACCTCTTTTTCTATTTCTTTTTCATTTTTTCCTTTCCCCAATAAGTCTAGCATAGGCACCTTTCTTTTCCCTTAGATTAAATTTTGTAGATTCTTTATTCATTTTCTTTTAATAAAAATGAGCATTTATTTCCTTGCGTATGATCATCACATTGCATTGCATAAAAAAAACAATAATAAAAAAAAAAAATCCATGTCGAGCTAAGCACAAGGTATACCAATGATTTGAGGCACCCCTTGTAGCCACATTATATCTCCTTTCGCCTTTCTAATTTACAAATCCTTTCTTCATAAACCACTTTGAGCCTCGTCTAACGATAGACCTTTCTTTTTTTCAACCTACATTTACCTAACCTTGAGATGGGATGGTGTGTAACTTATGCAATTCTAAGCTTGAGTGAATCTAAAAAAAAATTAAATTTAAGCAATGATAAAAAATAAATAAAAGTGTACAAAAGGGTAAGTGTTCCAATGTCTTTGATATGAAAGTATCTTCGATAAGAACACGTCTCAGATTGCGTCTCTTATCGAGTGCTCGGTATTGTGCCTGAGAAACATGAATGCCAAGTGAGTGATAGACCGCATGATCGGGATTGCCCACACTTATTAAAAATGAAATAAATGCTAAAGAAAAGAGAGCTAAAAAAGAGTAGAAAACCTCAAGCATGAAAATACAAATATTCAAAAGCAAGGTTGCACACCTTGGGGGCTTATCTAGGGTCTTGAGCCTTTATCCCCTTCTTCTTTAAACCTTTATCCTAACCACGTTACAACCCTTAAAAATACCTTTTTTTGAGGTATACACACTTGTGCGAGGTTTGGCTAGAGCTACGTTCAGGCCTGATTCCTAACGGATACGTAGGCAACCTCACATCGAGGTGCGGCCGTAATAAACATGCATTCATATTCACATTCACACACTTACACCATGATCATATCAAGGAATCTCTAATGCTCATCCCTTTTCACTTAGAGCTAGACTTGGGGGCTTGATCCCTACATCATTAGCTTACCTAGCCTAAGAGTCACCACCATTTGATTCTTTTCTAACAATATATTTTCCCACACACTTAGCTCTTGCGGCCTAACTTTAGTGTCAATATCACACACTGCACACATACATGACCAAATATACTTCCCTTAGGAACTCTTTGTCATGAAATCTTAACACAACAATGAAGCATGCCTTATCATATCAAAATCGCTCATCAATCGTAATCATCATTGCATCACGAAGTATGAAGTGCTTAGCCTCCGTGCCTAAGTTACCCAAATACTTTCATCGTGGAGTCAACAGTTGAGATAGCCTAGGATGGGTTAATCCTTGAATCTTGAGAGATAGTATCAAACAACAATTGACTAAGCTCATTCAACATGCATTCGAAAACTTTCGATTCTTTTTCGCGTCTTTCTTTTTCGGGAGAAAGTCGGTACCCTCCACAAAAATGACGGAAAATTTTTGCTTTTTTCATTTTCAAGTCGTATAATCAACACTATGCACACACGAGTCATGAGTCTAACACATGTGTCATTTCACTTTGAGTCGAGTCAACCTCGAGTCAGTCATATCGAGTCAAGTTTATACCTTGAGTCGTGCCAAGTCGATGAGTCACACAACATTAAACCTTAGGTCAACCCTAAGATAATATTAAGCCTTAGGTCAACCCTAAGATAACATTAAGCCTTAGGTCAACCCTAAGATGGTTAAAGAAATTGGCAAAGTTCTATAGTCAAAAATAAATACAGGTGCAGCAGAATAGGGAAGACCCTACTCCAGCGCCTGGCGCCAGAGATATCTCAGCAACGACAGAGCTCGAAGCCTCTCAGAAAGGTGATTTCGACTTCATACAATAATTTGAATATTAATGCACAAATAAAACTATTATTGGCGATCACTTGAATTATAATCAAATTAACCCTAAACAAGATTATTAATTATCTTATTAAGTGTGATTACAAGTACAAAATTCCCTTTAAACATACATAAAAGGTGTGATCAAGCAATAACAATAAAATATAATCAAGAAACATAATCATAACAATAAAAATATAATAACAATTATAAATATTAATAATTAAAATAATCATGTTAAAGCATAATAATAGCAAGATCCTAGGCATGATACTAACAAGATTAACAACAAACCCTAGCATGTCACTAAGCATTAAAAAATCAAATATATAGCCCTAACATGATACTAACATCATAAATATTAGGAAGTATAGGAAGCATCATACTTTTAATAATACTTGATATTAGGATTTTTTAGTTGTTACCCTAAACATGATACTAGGAAGATCAAAATACCCTAACATGACGCTAGGAATCAAAATAACAACCTAAGCATGATTTCTACACCATAATATCAATAAAAAACCATTAAAGCACTTACTTGGATGCCTCGTACCTCTTTCTAATAACAAAATACACGCATTAGTAACTTCAAGGAAAATATAAAACAAAACAATTAAATTAAATAATTGAAAGAGATTTAGGGACCAAACCCTCAGAAATTAAAACCTTTCACGTCTAGGGCGAAGGCAGCTTCGAACTTGGCTAGGTGTTTTTTGGTCTTGTGAATGCGGAATTTTGTGTATAAAAAGGTTGGTTTAGAAAAGAGAGAAAGAGAAAACAAGCTTTAGCTTCGAGAGAGAAGAGAATTAGAGAATTCTTGAGAATTTGTGATTGTTAATGATGAAAAACGGAGATTTTAGGAGGCAATTTATAGAGAAAATCAGCCAAAAAGATAGAAAAACCAATCAGAGTTTCGACGAGGAAAAAATAAGTTAGCGCCAGGCGCCAGGCATTAGCGCCAGGCGCTTATGTCTGTCGTTAGGTGCTAATTAATTTTTTTACGCGTTTTCTGAATTCAGATAAAATTTAGCCGTACAGAAGGGAAAAATCGTATTTTCTTTAAAAACACTCTTTTATTCTGATTAAAACTCTAAAAAGTCAACAAAAGTCAATTTATCAATGCTAATTGAATTAGGAATGAAAAGAATCTTCTAGAAGAATCTAGAAGACTAAAGCCATTCCTAATTGGATTAGGAATGATAAATTCATATTAGGCCCTCCTCTATATCATTGGGCCGCATATAAGGCTCAAATCGGGCCCAGTTTAGTAATTTGGCCATAACTTCCTCATTATTCATCGAATTGGGCTTATAATATATCGTTGGAAAGCTCTTTTCAAGCTGCAAATTCTTGGCTGCATTCTAGTGCAGCCAAGCTAGTTGCAACACCATTAAATGTGAACATATTGTACGTTAAAATGAACATACGTTTTTTTTTTCTTCCTTATATCTTAATTCTCTTTCTTCTTCTTCCTTAGTTCTATTATTTTTCTCTCTCTTCAGTTTTTTTCTCAATTTAACATTTTCTCTCTCCTCTTTACCTCATTTCCCTTCAATCTTTAAAGTTTTCTTCTTCTTTATATAAACTTTTGAGTTACTAATTCGTGTTTTAATGGGTGTACTTCTTTCTTTCTAAATCTATGAGTTTCATATTCAATCATTTGGCTTTATCAAAGAGGAAAGAAAAAAATGGAGGAGAGAGAAAGTTGAAGGTCAAAGAAAACAATGGAGGTTAGATTTTATTAATTTGTAATTGTATTTTGTATGATTTCGTTGATCATGCATGGTGATTTATTGTTTGATTGTTTGAAATTATTATGAGTTTGTGATGAATATCAATTAAATTGCTTAATTGTTAATGAATATCAATTGTATTGCTTAATTTGTAGTTATTTTCTCCCCCCCCCCCTCTCTCTCTCTTTCTCTCTCTCTCTCTCTCTCTCTTTTTCTTTTGATTTTTTTTCTTTTGATTTCTAATAATTATGTTACAAATCAATAATTAATTTCTCTAAGATGAATCAAAATTAGATTTAAGGTGTATATCCAATTTTTTAGAGTTTCAATATTTACAATCGATCTTGAATATAATTTCTGTAAAAAAAATGAACACGTAGGAATTTAAAAATGAACATATCTCACAAAATGGGCATTTAGTACACCGAAAATGAATATTAAATACATAAAAAATGAACATATTTCAACAATTTATTTTATCTTTATTTTTCATTAATAATTATATACAATGAATTTGAACCTTTATGAAAATCATGTTCATTTTAATATCCTAAATGTTCATAACTTTTTGTTATATGTTCATTTTATAAGTGTTTATTTTTTAATACTAAATGTTCATTTTTATTAGGTTGAAAGTAAAATATAATACGTTGAAAGTTAAATTATCTTAACATTTAGTGTTGAAAATCTAAACAATTTATTATGAATATATATGTTTCGTTATTCATTAAATTACGAACATATCTGTTATTGATTATGAACACAAATGACATATAGAGTGATAATTATTTATATTTTTAACTACTGTATTGATGATTATATATTATGAACATTCTAAATAATTATTATGAACATATGTTGTGATGATTATGAATTTTAATTATTTGTTATATTTTAATGAGTACAAATTAATTGTATTTGTAGAAGACAAAGACTGTGAATTAGTGAAGAAACAAGTAAGAAGTGATGAAGAAGTATATGATATTGCAACGAATTTGCCTTTAAGTTGGAGAATTTTCGATGTATATGATCCCAATTTTATGGTTGTATGATAAAGGTTCTTTTTTTTTTTTTTTGACATGTTCACTTTTTATTATTGAATGCTCATTTTTTTACATGTTCATTTTTATTACTGAATATTCTTTTTTTCTTTTTTTTATGTGTTCATTTTTCTAACTAAATGTTCATTTTTAAGGTCATGGTCTAGCAAATTTATGATTATATGATAATCAGATTCATTTTTAATAAATGATCATTTCCTTATAACATGTAAACTTTTTAGTATTAAATGTTCATTTTTTTTACGTGTTCATTTTTTGTTATTAAATGTTCATTTTTTTTAACTAAATGTTCATTTTTTATTTAGGTCGCGCGTTTTGGGCCTCACAATTTGTAGCTATCTTGGCTGCACTAGAGAGTGCAGCCAAGACCAATTGTTTTCAAGCTCCATCCAACTACACCATTATTGGACCCATACTATGGACCAACCAAACTGGATTGGTTGTTTTCTTAAAATAGGTTTTTTTAGAAACAGAGAGAAAAGAAAAGAAATTAAAACTATCCGCAACACTAGACTTTCCACACTTTCACGTCATTCGATTACGATTCGACGTGAAAGGTACTCATCACCGGGTTTGTTTTTGGGGAGACACAAATGGGTGTCTACAGGGATGTATGGGCCCACAAATATCTCCGTGTTTATGCTTTCCAGAAAACTAATTGATTCAAAATTAATTTTAGATGGTGATGGGCGAATTATCAACTTGCCTTCTGAGCACGCAGCACATGAAAAATTATTATGAAGAATCTGTTGGCTCTTCAAAGAATGTCCACATGAATTCGTAATTATTTTTCGCATCATTATTGAACCGGGATGGCCTAACCGGTCATGCCAAACAACAAAATTATCAGTAAACTTCTAGTTTACTATAGCATGAGTTTCAATAGTATTGATTTTTGTAGTACAAACCACTGGAGAATGTAGGGAGTTTCTCCAAAACATGTTTTGTGCCTAGAGTTATATTCATGATTTGAAGAATTCGTTATTTTCTTCATTGATTGTCTCAATATGATAACCATGGTTGTGAATATTCTTAAAACTTAATAAATTTCTTTGAGATAATGGGGGAGTATAAAGCATCAATTATTTTAATTTTAGTTCCCCAAGGCAATTTTATAGTGGCTCTTCCGGAGCCCTCAATGATATTTGTACTACCCGATATGGTACTCACATTAATCCTTTTCATCATCAAATGAGAGAAATATTTTTTATTTTTAAGTATTGTATGAGTAGTTGCACTGTCAGCAAGACATAATTCTTCACCATTCATAGCAAACTGAACTTGAGTAATATCCATGTTTTTCATGAAATAAAATACATGTCAAATTATTTAGCATAAAAATAAACATGATCAATAAAAACACTCAAATAGTTCATAAATTTATAAAGCAAAAGTCCTTATTACAACCATAGAAATTAACTTAAGTAAATCACTAGAATAAGCAAACATAAGTCTAATACTTAAAACTGACACAAAACAATAAAATTTTAATTATTCCCTTCTGGGGCAGGAAGAAATCAATAACTTCTAAATGAGTTGTACTGCCAAAATAAAAATTATTCCCTTCTGGGGAAGTAAGGAAATCAACAACATTGAATTGATTTGCATTGCTAAAATCAATATCACCTTCACCATCTTCAAGAACAAGGTTTGCCTTAACTTTCTTTCCTTTCTTCAATGATTCTTGGTAAAGTTCAACAAGATGCTTTGGAGTTCTACAAAACCGAGACCAATGGCCTTTTCCTCCACAACGATAACACATATTGGTATCACTTTTCTATTTATCATCCCTACGTTCCCACTTCTGGTGGGAACGTGAAATGACCTCTACGGCCTCTACCATATCCACGTCCACGACCCCGGCCGCGCCATTGGCCACGACCGCTACCTCTACCTCGACCACTACTGCCGGAGTGGTCTCTGTTTTTAGTTTCTTTCCCGTTATGGGTTGTCACATTCGCTTCAGGGAATGGAGTAGATCCAGTAGGACATGATTCATGATTTTCAGTACAACTCGTTATTTTGCTCAGCAACAAGAAGACAAGATATTAATTCATAATATTTTTGAAAGCTTTTTCTCTACATTGTGTCTGCAGGACAATATTATTAGCATGGAAACTGGAGTATGTCTTTTCAAGAATTTCTGCATCAGTAATATTTTCTCCACATAATTTCAATTGAGAAGTTATTTTAAACATAGCTGAATTGTATTCACTAACAGATTTAAAATCTTGCAATCTCAAATTCAACCAATCATAACGAGCTCTAGGTTGTTTTTTGGTGGTCATACCTTTTCTTTAGATTACTCCAAAGGATTTGTGGGTCTTTAACAGTTAAATATTCATTTTTGAGTCCTTCATGGAGGTGATGGTGAAGAAATATCATGGCCTTTGCCTTATCTTGGAATGTTGCTTCATTACCCTCCTTAATGAATTTACCAAGGCCTTTAACATCTAGGTGTATTTCAGCATCTATCACCCATGATAAATAGCTCTTTCCAGTAATATCAAGGGCCACAAATTCGAGCTTGGTAAGGTTCGACATATTTTACTATACAAAATATAGATCAAAATTAGATCTCATAAAATATCAAACATATACATATCAAATTATAATGGTTGATAATAAAAAGCATTAATATGTATTGACAAAATAAAATTAAGCAGTATATTATAACGAAATTATGCATAATATAAAGGTGTTGCAAAATAGAATTAGAGACTAAAATACTTATCAATAGTAATGCACGAATCAAAGAAACGAATCAACCAAGAAAGATGTTGCAGAACTAAAATAATCCATGATAATAAATTAAATTAATAGCAATCATGATAATGTATAGTAGAAAATACTAGTGTACTACTCACAGTTGGTAATCAAATTATGAATTATAATACAATTATTAGAGATCATTAGAGACAACATTATATGATAACGTGACAACAAAGAACAACCAAAATCTTCAACACAAACATGTAAATTTATCCAAATTAACACTCACTACACTTATTGGAATAACATGTCATCAACCAAAATAACAATCAGGATAAAAAATTTCATGATTATGATCAACGCACGCATGATAATGATGATTGAATCTATGATAAAATAATGATAATTGTAATCAACTCATGCAATATTTATCCATGATAAGATAATCTATTAGAACAAAATAGCTTAATCAATACAAAGTGATGAAGCTTACCTCAACGGGAGGAAAAAAAAATGTGTACGAAGTACTATATATATTGTTTGATTAATGTTTTCTCCGATTCCCGATAACTAAAGAAATGGTGCTGATAACGTATTATAAAATAAGGGGAAAAGAGAGAATATTAGAGAGGGATGTAGATGAAGGAGTTTTGTCTTCGATAAGTGCAATTACTAGATATATCAAGGATCACTATTATGGAGATAATAAGTTTGTTCTCTTGGGGAGTCATCATCTGTTGCTAGACTATGAGAGATGACCTTTGGACTAGTCAAATAGTCCAAAGCCCGCTAGAATGGATCCTATGAGGTCACACACAAGGGTATTGGGTTAAGCAAGTTAGAGGCCCATTAATGGGCCTTATGAGCATTTAACTAATCATGAAATGGATTGGGCTAGCATAGTTAGATTGGAATTAGGTTTTGGGCTTTTGACATGGGCTCTTATTTAGAGATGAGATCTATAAATAAGATCCATGCCTAGGGTTGCAAAGAAGCAGTCATAATTCACACACAGTGTATTTTGACATAAAGGAAACCAATCCCAAAAACCCTAATTCCTCTCTCTATCTCACGGCTATATCTCTCCTCCCCTCATCTGTACGCCCGGCCAACCTTGGTGGCGCGTATGGTGGTTCGTGGTGGTTCATGGTGGTTCGTTTCTCACTCTTCTCTGTAAAAGGTCAATTGAAGGGTTCAATTGCAACTAACTAGATTAGTGGAGGTCTTAATCTGTGCCCGTGGACTAAGTAGAGGAATCATGCTTGGGGTTCTTTATCTCCAATTGTTCTTGCTCGATCGCACGTGGAATCACGCTTCAAAGGTACGATTATATGTCCTTTATGTGTTATGCATTAGATCTTGGGATTAGGTACTGTATGAATATGATTCATGTTTATTTCCGCTGCGTAGTACCTATAATCTCCTACAGTGGTATCAGTTAGCCTATTGAATTTACGTATATTGACAATAATTTTTTAATAATCCACAATTTTAATTCAATTAGGAGGGAGATTAATTTAATTATGGTTCAATTGTTATATTTAATGTGATTAAACTTTTGGAATTAATTAATGTGATTTAATTATGCTCAAAATATCCATGAAGATGACCGTATTAAGCTCTAGATCATTCAAAAATTTCGAACCCTAGAACCCTAGTTTCGGATTATCAAAAACCCTAACCCTAATTTTGAATTATTTCGAAAATTCCTAGCCCTAAAATGTGATTTTTGTGCTTGATTTTGATTTAATTTGATTTATTTTATGTTTCATAATTTTAATCGGATTGATTTATGCATAAAAATATTTTGTGTATGATCATTGGTTTAATTTTAAAAGTTAAAATTAAACTGGGATTAATTTTATGATGAACCCTAATTTTAATTATATTAAATGTTGATCTAATTTTAATTTTTGTACTGATTTGATTTAATTTTAATAAATGTTATTTTAATTAAATTGAAAACAAAAAAAATAATTAGTATTAAGGCCGGCAGCCGCGGCTAGGTGGCGCAGCCACGGTGGCTGCCGACCCGGTGGCAGTCTAAGAAGGAGGGAGGGGAAGGCGGCGGTCCAAGGTGGCTGTGGGCAGCAGTGTGCAAGCGTTGCACGGCTGCTGCCAGTGCTGCTGCCCTTGCGGCAGTGGCTGCTATTGGCACTCAGCCACCGTGGCTAGCTTCGGCTGGCCAACATCGGTGGGCGGTGTGGTGGTGTGATATGTCTATTTTATATAGTGTTTTACCCATGTCCCTTGGTCATAATTAGTAGTGTTTTTGGCTCTTTCGAGCCACTTTTATTACTAATTAGTGTTTTCGTAGTTTTGGTTGAGTTTTGTAGGAAATTGTACTTTTGGAGCATTTTCCCGGGTTTTCATGGATCAACTACGAAAATTGGAGGAGCACGACCATCTTTGAAGCCTAAGGCCGGTTAGAGTTATCAAGCCGGTGATTAAGGGCTCGGTAATCAGGATACCGAGGTATTTGGACCGAGTGACCAAGACCCTAAGTGGATATAAGGATTGGACCGAAGAAATAAGCCTAATAGAAGTTTCAAGCCTCGAGGTGAAGCAAGGGCCCGATCGGGCAAGCATGTGCTCGATTGGGCAAGGTGCGCAAGAGATGTGCTGGTGCGTGGCAAAAGGCGCGCCCGATCGGGTGAGCTATCAGCTCGATCGGGCGCAGCAATTTAGCAGGGTACGCGGAGAAAAAGGCGTTCCCGACCGGGTGCGTGTTTCTTGAGCTGCTCCTTAGACGAGCAGTTAGTTTCTAATTAGGAGTTGTTCAGAGTTTTGTTTAAGTACGTTTTAGGATTATTTTTTCACTTATATCTTTTCTTAGACTTTCTCTCTCCACTTAGATTATTTTCTCTCTCTAGACTTCTCTCAACTTTTACTCTTGTTCTTAACTCAACTTTGTAGTTCCGTCGTTTTCGGTAACGATTTCTTCTTTATTAATTTCAACAATTTTATTTCTTTATTCTATCATGTCTTCTTTTATTGTTTTGATTAGTTTAGATTTAATTATGTGTGAGTAGATTTCCTTCTAGGGTTTATGGGGATCCATAAATAATATGAAGGGGTAAATTATTGTTGCTAATTGTCAATGCTAGATTAATTTCCTATTGATTGATTTAATGCTCTGTGACTAGATTTGCGCAGATCTTTTATGCATGAGTTTGACAATATTGATTCGAGATTCGAGAGATGAGAATTGATGTTTAGGTCTAGTTTCAATAGGTAGGTTAATTTATAAATGGTTAAGTCGAGATTCGAGAGATGAGATTTAATACCGGTAAATTAATTGTGTGATTGTAATACGTAGCGAAAGCCCTTTATGATCTGATTAATTTTAGCATTGATGATCGATTATTATGTTTTACCCTGGAATATTATTTGTTGGTGAACCTACTCCCTAGATCTTTTATTCATTGTTTTCTCTTTACTCTAAATCTCCGTAGTTTAGTTTCCTTTGATTATAATATATTGGTTACTTGATAATTTAGATTATTTTAATTAATTAGGAATAAAAAGACTTGTTTCCCTGTGGATTCGACCCTACTTCCCTATCTACATTAGTTAGAGGATTTAGGAATTACTTTTGATTAGGTGATATGACTTTAGCCTGTCAAAATTTGGCGTCATTGCTAGGGAAACGGTTTTATTTTTATTTCTGATTATTTTTGTAGTCTGGGTTATTTCTTTTTGTCTCAGAGAAGGTTAGTTCTTTGAGGCAAGTCCATATTTTCTTCTAGTTCTTTGTTTATGCCCAGGTGTTCCAGATCAGGTTACATCCCATTCGATCCCGAGATTGAACGATCCTTCCATAGGCAGAAGAATTTTCACAAGCAAATTCCGGCGGGTTCTGGTGATAATAATAATCACCGAGACCCTCCAACTGATTCTAGCGATTCAGAGGTATCTTCAGATCCAAAATAAGAGATGACGGATCCAAAGAAGATTAGTGATTATTCACAACCAAAGCTTACAGATTTTCCACACCTTACTCCCACTCCAGCTCTTGATGGGGTACAGTTTGAGATTAAACCCCAATTTATAACGATGATAGAAAGGAAGCAATTTAGTGGAGCTAAAGGTGAAGACCCAAATCTTCATATTGCATACTACTGTCAGTACTGTAATACCATCAGGAAAGCTGGGGTCACACAAGACCAAATTAGGGAGATTCTCTTTCTTTTTATTAAACTTGAAAAGCCATGGTTTAATGGTTTAAATAGAATTGCACTTGGTATAACTGACTAGGAAACTCTTGTTTTGAATTTTTTTAACAAATATTATCCTGCAGAGAGAACCGCTGTACTACGGAGTGCAATTCAAAACTTTTCCCAAGAAGCCGATGAAACTTTATATGAGGCTTGGAGAGGTTCAAGGACCTACAAAGAGAATGTCCCCACCATAATCTGGCACAATGGCAGTTAATCCAAGCCTTTTACAATGGGATTGGAAATTCATTTAGAATAATATTGGATTCTGCAGCTAGTGGGAGGTTTATGAACCTTAATGTTGATGATGCAGGTCAAGTTATTGAAGATATGGTGATACATAATTCCCAATATGGGAATCCTAGAGGCTTTGCTAACAAGGGGAAGCATAGTGTTGACTCTGTATTCTTTTTGCAAGCTCAATTAACCTATATCTGCCAAAAATTAGATAATCTTAGCACTACTAATGTAACTAATGTTTCTGCAATTAATAATAATGCTAATGAGGCTTTCTGTGAAAATTGTGGAATTTTAGGTCATTGGGAGCAAGATTGCAGAAGTTCCGTGGAGCAAGTCAATGCCTTTCAAGCTTATAGGCAGAATAACCCATACTCCAAAACCTATAATCTTGGGTATCATAATCATCCGTACCTATCCTACTGTAGACACCCATTTGTGTCTCCCCAAAACCAAACCCAGTGATGAGTACCTTTTGCGTCGAATCATAATCGAATGAAGCGAAAGTGTGGAAAGTTTAGTGTTGCGGAAAGTTTTAATTTCTTTTCTCTTATCTCTGTTTTTGAAAACTTATTTTAAGAAAACAGTCAATCCAGTTTGGATGGTCCATGATATGGGTCCAATAGTAGTGTAGTTGGATGGGGCTTGACAAGAGCTTTCCAACGATATATTATAAGCCCAATTCCGATGAATATTAGGAAGTTATGGCCAATTTACCGAACTTGGCCCGGTTTGAGCCTTATGTGCGGCCCAATGATCTAGGGGAGGGCCTAATATGATTTATCATTCCTAATGCAATTAGGAATGGTTTTAGTCTTCTAGATTCTTCTAGAAGGTTCTTTTCATTCCTAATTCAATTAGCATTGATAAATTGACTTTTGTTGACTTTTCAGAGTTTTAATTAAAATCAAATAGCATTTTTGAGGAAAATATATGATTTTATCCTCCAGTACGGCAAACTTATCTGATTTTCGAAAACGCGTTAAAAACAGGCTTGGCGCCTGACTCCAAGCATTGGCGCCTAACTCATGCATTGGCGCCTGGCGCTAGTGTTGGTGCCTAGCGCTAGTTAGTCAGGGTTGGCGCCAGCTCTGTTTTTTGTGCGTCAGACTTTGTTTTGTTTATTTTATCTTTTTGGCTGATTTTCTCTATAAATAACGTATTAAAAACTCCGTTTTCATTCACCAATTCTCATCAATAGTCAGTTTTAATTGACATTCACCAACAATCAGTTTTCAATTCTCTTTCATTCTCTTTAATAATTCGCTAATTCTCCTTAAGATTTCCTTAATCAATTAATTCACAATTCTTTCTTTTTCTAAACTTTGTTTTTACATACAAAATTCCGCATTCGCAAGATCTAGAAACACCTAGCCATATTTGAAGTTGCCTTCGCCCTAGACGTGAAAGGTTTAATTTCTGAGGGTTTGGTCCCAAATCTCTCTTTCAATTATTTAATTTAATTGTTTGTTTATTATTTTCCTTGAAGTTACTAACGTGTGTATTTTGTTATTAGAAAGAGGTACGAGGCATCAAAGTAAGTACTTTAATGGTTTTAATTGATATTATTATGTAGAAATCATGTTTACATTGTTATTATGATATTCCTTGTATCATGTCTAGGGTAACTTTAATATTAAATATGATTGTTACGATGCTTCCTATGTTCTTCCTAATATTTATGATTGTTAGTATCATATTAGGGTTAAAGATTTGATTTTTATTGCTTAGTGACATGCTAGGATTTGCTATTAATCTTGTTAGTATCATGCCTAGGATCTTGCTATTTTTTTTTATTATGCCTTAACGTGATTTATGATTATTTTTATAATTGCTTTGACTATAATTATAATTTTATTATTGTTATAATTATTATTATTATGATCAACATGATTATTATTATGATTAGTATGATTGTTATTATGATGATTATTCTTAATTATATTTGTGATGATTATAATTTTATTTTCATTATATTTATTATTATGTTGCTTGATGCTTATTTATTCTTTATTGCTTGATCACACCTTTTATGCATGTTTAAAGGGAATTTTTTACTTGTAATCACGCTTAATAAGATAATTAATAATCTTGTTAGGGTTAATTTGATTATAATTCAAGTGATCGCCAATAATAGTTTATTTGTGCATTAAATTCAACCAACATAGATAAACAGGTTTAGGGTTAATCCTATTGATTGCAAGTTAGTTAAGAAGCGCACATGAATACGATCAGAATAAAGTAGAGGCCTATTATTAGGGCAGGTTCAATCTCTTTTAGGTTGGATTTGTACCTTCATCCCCGAACCCTTATTTGGTTCTAGACCTTTTGGAGTTGACGATCTCTTGGATCGTTAAGGGGTGTAACCTTCTCCTTGTGAACGGTTTACAAGTTCCTAAAAAAACTTGTTGGCGACTCTTTTGCTCTATCTTCTTCCCTTTTGGACGCCACCGTACTTTAGTGTATGATCACAGTGGGGTTCAAGCTAAGGGGTTTAACGCTTGAAATTTATTCCCCACAATTTTTGGCGACTCCACTGGGGAGGATTTCTATTTTAATTCATGTGCGTAATTTTGATTAATATTATTGTCATATGCATAAAAAAGATCTCATTGGAAAGACCATCCTTAATGAGTTAAAAACATAGGATTTTACACGTAGGAAACTTGAGAAATATCTTTCACAACTAGGACCGAAATAACACCGCGTGAAACTTGAAAATTTTATCGAGCACAGAAAGCTGCTGAGGCATGTGGGAAGTAGCGTCAGGGGCCAGAGCATTGGCGCCAGCATTTTAACCGTAGCGCTAGACGCCAGCATTGGCGCCAGGCGCTACAGCTAAAAGATTGCGCCAGTCTCTGATTGCTGGCGTCAATTTCCCCCAATACCGACCCTGAAATATGCGTTCTAATTTCGACCGGTTTTTCGTATTGTTTGCTCGATCCTACTTCCTGATTGAATTTTTTCTCACTTTTCTGAAACCCATATGTGTTCTACATATGGACATAACCCTCTGGGAATTCATGCTTCATCTACCCGATTGAACGCTCCGTGCAACAAAGGGTACATCCGAGATGTTGAATTCACCAAACCATGGAAGCGAGTTTTTCTAATCTCGCGGTGTCCCATCCACTCGCGCCAACCCTTCACGGTTAGGCTTCCGCGCCGTGCATCCGGACAATTAACCATGGACCCTCTATTAACTAAACCATATCCCGAACTTTAGAGAACTAGAGCCATGGTTAGGTTGCAAACACATTGCATCATATTATGCCTACTTGACTAATTGTGCATTATTTGTTGTGCATATATTCTATGTTTCTCTTAACCGTTTGTTTGACTTGTGTTGAGATTTAATAAATTAATGATTTAAAGAAATTTGCTTAATTAATTAATTAGTTAATTAATTTGAGTCAATAAAGTCTAATATTTTAATCGGAATTGACCTAGTACGACTTTAGGCATACCCCAATTGACTAATAACACCGAAAACAGTCCCAGATCGAAGCTCCAATATTGGCGCCAAGGTCTGAGCTGTAGCGCCACATTATGGAGTGTGGCGCCTGAAGACAGCTCTGTCATCTGGCGCCAAGCTCCACAGTGCGACGCCAGTCCTGTCGTCTGGCCGACGGTTCGGATTATTGGTCGGGTCATCACCTAGAATCTAATTAATAAGTTTTCTAACTAATTCGGTTAAGTTTTGCTGCCAATAGTACTTATTTGAGTTGATGATCGAGTTTAGGCACTAAGTCCCATGGTCTTACACGAGAGTCCGAGCATGTCACTTACACTCAACGCACACACCAATAAACATACTTTGACCATGTTTAAGAGAGTCTTGTGTGCGCGTTTTTTTCGGTCATTTTTTTAGGGGGGTAAGCCGGATATTAATCCTCCAATAAAAAAAACTATACTTAGTTCCCTAAAAATACGTACATTATTTTTGCCAAAAATATGCACCCTTTTTTTTATTTATTCTTTTTTTTTCCTCCTTAAAATAAACCGTAAAGTCAAGTTGATTCGAGTCAAGTAATTAAAACGCAAAATGGTTTAATTTACAGCGCGTGGTCAAGAAAGGAAGGACGATTAATCAAAGACAACCTTTTCGTACAAGTCCAACTTTTCGACAAACCCATAGCTCGTAAGAGGAAAGCTAAGACTATAATGGTAACACAAGAAGAAGTCAATGATCTTAGGAACCAACTGGTTACCGTGACTGAGACACTGAAGCTTCTTGCACTCAAGATTGATGATCCCGTGAAGCAACAACAGATGGACCTCATGCAAGAGAGTCTAAGGAAGCTGTCTAGCGACTACAAGTTTCAAGAACTTACATCACAAGGGGTCTCGGTGGACAAAGATCTTCTTCCGCAGAAGTTCAACGCCAACGCCATCCCAAAATTCAGAGCAAATGACAACCCTTACTTTCATTTAAGAGCATTTGAAACAATAATGAGTATTAAGGGTATCGATAAGAAGGTTTTTCCCTCTCTGTTCTCACTATCTCTCGAGACCGTTTGCCAACAATGGTTCTTTTCTCTCGAGAAAGAAAAGACCTCCACCTGGGAGTCCATAGCAAACGCTTTCGTTGATAGGTACAAGTGCAACATTCAAGTCGATACTAACCATAGGGAACTTGAAATCCTCAAGCAGAAAGAGAATGAAGGCTTCACCTCTTTCTTTAACAAATGGAGGGAAACCTCAGCTAAGATGATTGAGGTGCCAAGTGAAAAAGAGTCTGTGAGGCTATTCATTGAAAATCTTCAAGAAAAATATTCCAAGCATCTCAAGTATCAAAATAATCTCCATACCTTCAAGGCCGTTTATCACATTGGGATCAATATTGAAGACGACTTGGCTAAGTGTAAAGCTGCTAACAATAACTCCAACAGTGGCTGGAAAGAAAAGAAGAACGACAATCCTTCTTCTTTCAAAACCGCCCACTCAAAAAACGTTAGCACTTTTAATTTAGGAGAAGTCCTTGCTATGAACAATCAAGGATAGAAGAAACCATTTAGGAGGAACTTTACTCCTATTGGTATGAGTTATGACACCGCATTTGATCGATTAAATGCAAAAGGTCTTATAACTCCAATTGGACCATTTGGGGACCCACCAGTCGAGAAGAGGTCGGCTAATTGGAACCCCAATGCACACTGCAAGTATCACAAAGGTAGGGTCCATCTCACCGAAAATTGTTGGAAGCTTAAGGAAGCCATCCAAGACTTAATCGACAACAACAAGCTGTCGTTGCCCTCTGCCAGTAAGAAGCCAAGCATTGACAATGCACCTCTCGCTCATACCCTGGTTATCTCTGATGAAGAAAACGAGGTTGATCCCTCATATCTCATTAGACCTGTCAAAGAAATTCATGCCATAGAAAAGGAAGAGGAAATCTTTTTCGATGTCTAGGATAACCTTCCAGAACCGGCAAGTAAGGAAGATATACAATTGCTCACACTGTCTATGATGGAGGTATCGCATCTACTACGTGAAGCTCTCAAGGCTATAAAGGAATCCCAAAAGAAATGTGATGAGGTTCCACTTCCGAAAGATGAACCTAAAAGGGAATTCACACCAGTGAGAACGACTCATGAGGCAAAACATTTTCCTTTACAAGTCACTGAAAAGCCCAAGAAGAGCAATAGAATCTACACTCCAATTGGGATCCCATATGCACAAATGTTCGAAATGCTCTCCGAGAGTGGCGAGATCAAACCTCTCGAACCGAGACCATTTGAATTGTTGAAAAGAACAGATAGATATTACTGTCAGTATCATCAATCAGGGGGTCACACTATAGAAAACTATTTCAAATTCAAGGATTTGGTTCAGAAAATGATTGATGAAAAGAAACTAGTCCAAGTTCAACAAGAAGAGGATGCAACCATTAATGGAGTTTGGGATAGTGATGAAGAAGATGTCTATCTAAAGGACATAGTAGGACATCCACTTTCCGTGTCATACACCACAGATGACATTTGGGCTGAAGAAGACTCATCGATAGACGTCCTCACAAGATCCGGGAGAATGCAACCTCCCGTTTCAACACAACCTATTCCAACCACACAACAAGTTCCCATACCTATCATTGAAGACAGTGATATTGTTAAGCAGTTTAAGAAGACAAAAGTTGAGATGAATGTATGGAAACTTCTGGAAACATCTCGAGAACATAGGTTGGCCGTAATGAATGCCTTGGACAAAATTGGGATAGATTCTAACACTACTCCCGAGGGATTAGAAAACTTCCTCACAAGTGACCTTCCTATTCCAATTAATTTGATCACCTTTTCTAACAAAGATTTACCCCCAGAAGGTGACAAACATTACAAGGCATTAAACCTCACAGTAGTTTGCAAGAGGATGAATGTTCCTATGACTCTTGTAGACAATGGATCGGCCATCAACGTCTGTCCACTTAGAACTGCGAGGATGCTCGGCATAAGGGACGAAGATTTAACTCCGTCTACACAAGGAATAAGGGCCTACGACAACACTCGTCGTCGAGCTCTTGGCAAAATTACCCTGAATGTAACGACAGAAGCAATAGAACATGCTACTACTTTCCAAGTAGTAGACATTAAAGCTTCGTTCAACTTGTTGTTGGGACGCCCTTGGCTTCATGATCTAAAGGCCGTCCCTTCATCTCTCCATCAACAAGTAAGCTATAGTTGGGGGAATTCCAATCACCATCGATGCTTCGCCTATGAGGAACAAATCTATAGAGAATTCAATCATTAATGTCGAGCACGACGAGGATGATGAAGATTTATGGGGCTTTAACGAAGAAGTCTCCTTAATCCAGGAGGATGAAAGGGCCTCTCTTTGCCATGACCCCCATTCCAACATGATTGTAAATGCCATGCTGAAGAAACAAGGACATTTTCCTGGGATGACCCTGGGAAAGAAGAAAGGAATGGAAAAACCGCTGGAGTCACCTGGCCTCCCTAAGTTAGACACTTTAGGACTTGGTTTCAAACCGACTCAGAAAGATCTCAAGCGAGCCCAGGAAAAGTCAAAAGCACGTAGGGATGCTCGCATTCAAAAGAAAGCAATCCCAATGGATCAGTACCCTCTTACGCTTAATGGTCAATTTATAAAAGAAGGAGAGGACTATCCATGCCATGAATTTCCCGAGCCATTTGTTGTAAACGACATAAGACAACCGGGATTCGAGATTTTCTTGGATTGCTACTTCACTGATGAAATCCCAAATCCCGTCTACAAGGAGAAAGCACCCCCATGCTTTGAATTTAACGTCATGGGATTTTGTTCGGGCAAGAAAAGAATGAGCCAACTTGTAAAGAGGATAACTCCTCGCTCATTCAAACAATCCTACAAAGTGAAAGCTTCGATCCCTCGAAGCTAATCACTCCAGCTGAAGGATCCCTACAGGGGTGGCGCAAGACTATCAAGGTGACTACTCCAAGCGGAAGGGAGATATCCATCACGACAGGGCAAGGACCGATGTTTGAAGAGTCGTCTGAGTTAGATTCTGAGTCAGAGTCCTTCCCCCTAAAGTATTCTAAGTCTTTAGTAATAGCACCTCCCCCTCCTATTTCTTCTCCTAGGATAGTTAGTGATCCAGTCCTTGAGGACATATCACTCTTTGATGTAATGATCTCAGAGTATAATAATATTTCTCATTCTCCTTACTTCTCGTGTTCTTCTCTAACCCAAGATGACGAGCATTGCTTAACTAACAATGAAAAAGACAAAGAAATTATTAAAGCAATGGAAACACTCGAAAAGAAAACACCGGTAATTGAAGAAACTGAAACGGTTGATATCTCAAATGATTCAACCCATAAAAGAGAAGTTAAAATCGGATTAACACTGAATAAACAAGAAATAACCGATTTAATTAACTTACTTAAAGAATTTATCGATGTATTTGCTTGGTCATATGAAGATATGCCAGGCACTAATAGAGAAATAGCTCAACACACTATACCACTAATTCCAGGAATGAAATCCGTAAAAAAAAAGTTACGTCGAATGAAACCTGACGTAGCTCTTAAAATAAAAGAAGAAGTTCAAAAACAAATAACAGCAGGTTTCATCAAGGTATCCAAATACCCCGAATGGGTCGCCGACGTCGTCCCAGTTCCAAAGAAAGACGGAAGGGTAAGAATGTGTGTCGACTTTCGAGATCTAAATAAGGCAAGTTCAAAGGACGACTTCCCTTTGCCACACATCGATATTCTGGTAGATAACACGGAAAATCACGCGCTTCTCTCGTTCATGGATGGATACGCAGGTTACAACCAGATTCTCATGGCAGAAGAAGACATGGAGAAAACAACTTTTATAACGCCATGGGGCACTTACTGCTACACGTTAATGCCATTCGGCTTGAAAAACGCGGGTGCTACTTACCAACGTGCAGCAACTGCCTTACTCCATGACATGATGCATAAAGAAGTCGAAGTATATGTCGACGACATGATTGTAAAATCAAAAGACCGTCTAGGCCATCAAGTAGCCTTAAGGAAATTTTTTGAAAGGCTAAGAAAATATAATATGAGGTTGAATCCATCTAAGTGTGCTTTCGGAGTCACCTCAGGCAAGCTTTTGGGTTACGTCATAAGCTCTAAAGGAATAGAGGTGGACCCAACCAAGATCAAAGCAATCATGTCAATGCCACCGCCCAAGATTGAGAAACAGATTCGAGGATTTATTGGCCGGTTGCAATACATAAGTAGGTTCATATCAAAATTGACGATAATTTGTGAACCAATCTTCAAAAAACTCAAGAAGAATGTACCAGTAATATGGGATGACGAGTGTCAAAAAGCCTTTGAAAAGACCAAGGCCTATCTCGCAAACCCTCCCGTATTAGCACCAGCACTTCCCGGAATACCTATTAGGTTATAATTGACGGTTACCAAAGAGACAATGGGAGCTATGCTAGCACAAGAAGTAGAAGGAAAAGAGAATGCAATCTACTACCTAAGCAAGAAGATGCTCGAGTACGAAGCAACTATACACCACTCGAGAAGTTGTGCCTCACCTTGGTGTAGGCCACAACCAAATTAAGACATTAAATGCTAGTGCGTACCGTCTTCGTAGTCTCCCGATTAGATCCACTCAAATATCTATTCGAGAAATCTACACTCAATGGACGCATATCAAGATGGATAGTCAATCTAGCCCAGTTTGATTTAAGGTTCATGCCACAAAAAGCTATCAAAGGATCCGTGGTGTTAGACTTTCTAGCAGATTTTCCAATAGAAGACTCGACGCCAATACAAGACAATGAATTTCCAGAAGAAGACCTAATGGTTACTGAAGATGATACTTGGACCTTGTACTTCGACGGAGCTTCGAAGAAAAAGGGATGTGGCGTTGGAGTGTTACTAGTATCACCTAAAGAAGAGCATGTTCCAATCTCCATAAAGCTTGATTTTGACGTTACCAACAATGCTGCTAAATATGAAGCATGCGTGGTAGGCCTTGAAACATCTTTGGCATTGGGAGTAAAAAAGTTAAGAATATTCGGAGACTCTTCTTTGATTATCAATCGGATATCTAAAAGGTGGAAAGTAAGGAGCGAAAGTCTAGCCCCTTACCAAACCTATCTGGAAACTCTTACCAATCAGTTAGACAAGGTAGAATATACATATCTACCTAGAGAGGAAAATCAATTTGCTGATGCCTTGGCAAGATTAGCCTCAATGGTTAGGATTCCCACGGATACCGAGAAAATGCCTCTAACTATAGAAAAAAGGCACAAACCAGCATACATCCAGGCTATAGAAGACGACGAAGTAGTCCAAGGCGAAGAAGAAGAAGAAGAAGAAGAAGAACCGTGGTACACGGACATACTCAATTATGTCACCAAAGGAGAATAGCCTCCTCATATGGACAAAAGAGCAAAACAAGCATTAAGGCTTTTGGCTTCCCAATATGTACTCATAGACAACGAGCTACATAAAAGGGTACCTAAGGGTCGAGCTCTCTTATGTGTAGGAAAGAAGGATGCACAAAGAGCAATGAGAATAGTCCATGAAGGAATCTGTGGCACTCATATAAATGGCAAAATGTTAGTCCAAAAGATAATGCGAGAAGGATATTATTGGACTACAATGAATAGGGATTGCCATCAACACGTAAAAAGATGCCCTAAGTGCAAAATTTATGCCAATTTACAACATATCCCTCCATCCTTGCTCTACACCTACACATCGCCATGGCCATTCTCTACATGGGGAATTGACATCATTGGCAAAATTACTCCCCCAGGAACAGGAGGCCACGAATACATCCTAGTAGCAATTGATTACTTCACAAAGTGGGTCGAAGCGCAATCATACGCTAAACTCACTGCAAAACATGTAGCACTCTTTATCGAGAGAAATATTATTTGTCGATACGGAGTCCCACATGAAATGATAAGTGACAATGGAACTCACTTTCAAGCCGAATGTGAAGAATTGCTACAAAAATACGGCATTCAACATCATCATTCTTCCCCTTATAGACCTCAAGCGAATGAAGCAGTCGAGGCGGCTAATAAAAACCTAAAGACTATCATCGAGAAAATGACTGAGAATTATAAGGATTGGCCTGAAAAACTTCACTTCGCATTGTGAGGTTACCGCATGTCAATTCGCACATCAACAGGAAATACGCCATTTTCCTTGGTATATGGAATGGATGTCGTACAACCTGTAGAACTAGAAATACCATCTCTACGCATTGCATTAGAGAGTAAACTCGATGAAGTTGAATGGACTAGGGCAAGATATGAAGAATTAATTCTACTCGATGAGAAACGACTAGAAGCTCTACATCACACTCAGTGTTACCAGACTCGTATGGCTAGGCATTTTAAAAAGTAGGTCAAGACAAGAAACATCAAAGTAGTAGACTTGGTGTTAAAAGCACTAAGGAAAAATGTTTTAGATCCAAGGGGTAAATTTAGACCTAATTGGTCTGGACCCTACATTGTCAAAACAATCCTATCAGGAGGTGCAGCAAAACTAACTGATATGGATGGCAATGAATTCTCGAACATGACAAATCTTGACCAACTTAAGAAATACTACCCATAATTACTTGAGTAGGATACTCAAGAGAGCTACGTTTGGCCTGATTCCTTAAGAAAGGATACGTAGGCAACCCTTTACGGGTGCGGCCACCTTACTTTTCGACATTCTCGCGTCCCAGAATTAATTAAAAATTTGACAGAAGAACAACGAAATATCGGCGTCACAGAGAAGAACCTGGCGCCAGTCAAAGACCATCAGCACCAGCCGATGAAATTGGCGCCTGGCGCCAGACATCCCTGGCAGGCGCCAGTTGCAAATAATCGGCGCCAATTTGCAAATAAATTCTGGGAATTTCGGTGTTTTTTCGAAAACTTTTCGACTTCCGTACTCGAAGAATTTCTGGAAAATTAATTTTTTTCGATTTTCATTGCTTTAATATAACAAATTTAAAGTAAATAATTTAATTAAAAGTTGAAATTTCATTAATAAAATAAAATTACATTATTGATGGAATTTAAATAAAGCTGAAATAAATTAACTTTAAATGAAAAATTTAAACTAAATCTAATAATTTGGAATTAAGCAATGCTCCTAATCTTTCTTTTCTTTTCTAGCCCTTTTCCAATTTTTGTCTGCCTCCTCCTCCTCATCTATAACTTTAGCTAGTAGGCATCCTTTAGAGGACCTACATTCAATCTTAGAATAGATAGTCTCCCCTTCAACTAGTACTCCATGTTTCTTTTCCACCCAGGCCTTTTTATCTGTGGTGTGAGCTTTCTTTTTCCCTTTATCTTTGGCAGCACTTTTCTTCCTAGGCATTGCAAGTGTTTTGAATTCAACTCTTGCACCTAAGCGTTCCTTGGCAGGAATCACCCTGTCACATCAGTTTTACCCTGATCTTTCTTCGAATCCTTCGAAGGCTTCTTCAGCAACCACTTCTTCACATCATTGGGCAAAGAAGGAGGAACCTTTTGAGTAATCACTTCCCATAAAGGTCTAGCACTCCAGTAAGTATCAAATCTGTCTACTTCTTGAGAAACAGGGTACTCATAGGGAGGACGAAGATCTCCGGAAGGAATATTCTGAAGCAAGCCGTATTGTCTTTTTACCCTGCAGGGGTAATAATAATGGCGTGCAAATTCTTTCAAATTAACTATGTTGCCATCTAATATTTTTGATAAATCCATTTTTTTTAAATTAAAGAAGCGCTCAAAATCCTTATAATAATATGCATCCACTCTAGGGATTACTATGAGGTCTATTGCAGGGAAGCCTAAAATAGCACCAAATTCTTCTGGCAAAGGGCTAATCTCATCATACCCTATTCTAAAGCAATGAGTATCAACATTCCAAAACTCTAGAGTGGTATGTATGAAATCTAAGTCAAGATCTACCCCTTTGATGCCATAAATTCCCCCAAGTGAAACAAATCTAATTCTTTTCTGTCTCTAGCATTAAGAGATCGACACCATTCATGAGTGTATTGGGTGAAAGTTTTGGTGACTAAAGACATGGTATTATTTTTCTAAGGCAAAGAATTATTTTATTTGCTGGAATTATGAGAAGAATCGGCTGGGCAGAGGGCTATTTATACACAAATTGCGAGCAGTTTTAATCAGAATGAAATACGGAATCAACGTCAATTGGCGTCAGACTCCGTAATTGGCGCAAGCCGCCAGCGCTTGGCGCCACACGCCAAGTGTAGCGCCTGGCGCTACACGCCCTTGCGTGGCGCCAGCTGGCGCTAAGTTGCCACATCAGGCGCGCTTGCTTAAATTGCATTTTTACCCTAAACTCGAGTCGGCTAATGACTTTACGGCTCCGTTTATCTTTTCTAAACATCTTTTTTTATCCTTTGTAATTAATTAAAATAGCTACTATATTAATTATATTATTCTTTTTTGGACTTTATTTAGATTAATTTCCAAGTTTTTTTATACACCCGACATTTTATTTATTTATTTTTTTTCCTTTTTTATTTTATCTTTTTGGGGAGAGAGTCGGATACCCTCCATCAATAATAAAAATGACGGAATTTTTTGCGCAAAATTGTTTGTCACACTTCTCTTGCACACACAAACATACACATAATAATAGCAAACAAAATAAACTCATAATAGCATAAATATACAAAATATGTCTAAAACATAGTGAGTCTAAGGCAAAGTTCTATAAAAAGTCAAAATAAAAATCACAGGAACAAACTACGGCGCCGGAGGACGTATACCCATCATATCGTAAAATTGCGCCATACGAGGAGTCACCTCTCCACCAGCTCCAGCTCCAGCTCCAGTCTCCGCAGGAGAAGGAAAACTCAATGTAGGTCCACTCCACCCAGGATCAACCTGAGGCTGAAGCTGCGGAGGCTGCTGCGATGACGAGCCTACCTCGTACATCCCACCACCTCTGAAAGCCGAGGTAGCCTCTCCCTCGCCTACCGGTGCAGCATGAGCACCCTCAGAAGAAGATCCCGAGCCCTCTTCAACGTCAGCACAAGCAGCCTCAGAGCGACCGCCTCTACCCTCTGACGTAGTACAACGACGTCTCGAGCTAGACCTCGCCGGATCCCTCCGCACCTCAGGTCTCGTGCGGGTGTGATAAGCAATAGGCTGGCCCTGTAGAAAGAATGAAATCAGAAACAAGGCAAAATCGAAGCGGTAATGCAAAAAAATATAAAGAAAGACTACCTCTCGGATGACGTCGTCCCGACGGCAGGTGGCCGCATTCCTCATCCGGACGAGCTGGCTCCGGAAGGCATCTATACATCGTGCCATCGCCGAAACCACCTCACGCGAAAACTGTTAGAGAAATAAATCAGTAAATATGCATGATATATATACAAAAATTGCAAATAAACCAAGCTTACTCGAGTCTGGTGGCGAGGAATCGGCCGCTTTACGAAGCGCTCGCCCTCAGGAGCCGGAGGAATCATCTTCTCAATCGGCCCATATGTCTCCTGGTAATGGATGGACATACGGGGTGGCACGAACTCAGTAGCACCGTCCTGATAAAGCAAAAAAGTCAGTAAAACATTACTTGGGGGCTACTCAATGGAAAGTAAAAGCTGAAAAATCTTACCCTCACATGCTCAGCCGGTATGGGGGCTGGAGCTAACAGCGGCAGTAGCTCTTCAGCATAGCACTGCCCAGGGATCGCGTAGGACCGCCAAGGGGTACCAGCTCCCTCGGACATGCTCAAAAACCGCGCGTCGTCGAACATGTGACGTGGTGGAGGAGCAGGAACGACGAAGACATCAGAGGAATGCTGTCTAGCAACCCTCTCTCCTAAGTACGCAATCGCCCCATAAGTCCCCAGGAAATAGCGACGCTCAGCAAAATACTGTGCGGCTAACCCAGGGACTTTCCAGCCGCCCCACGGCCGGTACACCACCTCAGGCCCTCACAAAGAACATCAATCAGGAGAGAGTATACCTAAAACGTCGCGAAAAAGCAAACAAATAAAAAAAAGTCGTACCGCGATGCCAGTTTCGGACATGTGTAGTAGACATATCCACATGGCGGCCGCCCCAAGAAGCGCTCACTGGAAATCCGCGCGGCGATGGTCTCGTCGGCGCAGCAGAGGGGAAGTGCTCGTAGAACCAGATCTACAAAGAGTAAAAATTGTAAGTAAATGCTAGCTAAAATGTAGAGCTAAACTTTATAGGGCATAATGTTTACCTCTACGACCTTCCAAAAGGCAGACAAAGCAACATTCATCCCAAAGGACCGGTGTCGACATGAGTCCCTCAGTGCACGAATGAAGTCAGCGTAGGCCAAGGTGGCCTAGTCATAAGTCCCGATCCGGTGAAGATCGCGGACAACAGGAAGGTAGTAAAGCAACGCCCTACTACCCTTGTCAGGAGAGAACGTCCCTGACAACAACATCAGTGTAAAGATGCGCACCCGCTGCTCTCGGGTGGTCGCATCGTCATCAAAAGCCGCTGCCAGCGTTGAGCGGCGAATTCCCCTGGCACTGAACTCAGTCGTCTTGACCTCAGCTCGGGCACAAATAGTGATCGGCCCCAAAAGCTCCTCGACCTCCGCAGAAAAGACGTTGATTCCACTGTCGAACGGCAGTGGCATAGAGTTGAACTTCAGTCCTGTAATGAGACTGAAGTCCGTAGGGGTGACCATCATCTCGCCCTAGAGGAAGTGGAAAGTGTTGGTGGTGTCCCAGAAGAACTCCACCAAAGCGCGCACTATATGGTGACCCCCACTAGAGGCAACCATAGCCTCGGAGGTCTCAAACAGGGTAGCCAGTCCGCAAGACTCCCATAGGAGTCTCGTCTCAAGATCCCTGGCGATGTACATCTTGTACAAATCGCCCAAACCATCACAGCCGGAACCGTGATAGCGCGTCCTCCTGACCGTGATACCCTGTCTCACCCTCTCAGAAATGTGGTGGACGGGGGTGAAGAACAGGGTCCGATCATCCCACTCGGGGAGTCGACCAAGCGAAGTAGAAGGTGTGACGTCGTCCTCTACGGGCTCATGCTCCCGTCGGGTGTTTCGGGACCGTGAACCCGAAACTCGCTGTCTAGCCATACTACATCGTGCAACATTTTCATAAATTAAGGATCTATAGTATCTAAGGTTCGCCTAGCCGCATGATACTATGTTCGCAAAAAACAGAGTACATAGTACTAAAACAGAGCACAAATTCAAATTGAGCATAACGGCATTTTTCAAGAAATCACACAATTTCTTGCAATACTATAGTAATTATAGTGACAAATCGGACAAGAATTGCTAGCAAAAACATCAAGAACAAGACACATTGTTCTTCACGACCTTAGGAGGTCCAACAATGGGAAATTGCTCATTTCTTCACCAAATTGAGTCAAACAAGTCTCAAATTACTCCCAAGGCAATATATAAACATAATCAAGCAATTTCATGGCATAAAATTTGATAAACAAAGTGAATTAAGAATTTTTAATTTCGAATTTACATGAAATTCGTGAATAAATATGTCAAAAATTCATAAAAACTGATTTGAGTTTGAAGAAAACTTACATAGATCGGGAAAGTAGATGAAAAGAGCTTTGATTTGCAATGAATTTGAGTGAATTCAGTTGAGAAACGAGCAAGAACCGAGCAATTGAAGTTTTGCGGTTTTTCAAGCAGCTTACGAGACGAGCAAAGCAACAAATGAAGAAGAAAGGGGTATTTAAGGAAATCCCCGTGCTGGCGCCAAGCCTTAGGCATTGGCCTCAAAAATTAGGCTTGGCGCCAATCCCAGCGCCTGGCGCTAAGGCTGATTGTGTGGCGCTGATGGCTTTTCAGCGGCGCTAGAACGCCCAGCCACTTGCTGGGGTTGTTCTACCTTTTTGCAACATATGTTGGGTTCCTTGGTACGCTAGTTAGCCCCTCTAAGCAATTTGACATGATTTTTAGTAATCGGCTTGATTACATAAAGTGATCGACCTGATGAAAGATCGTCTCACTTAGCTTAAAGCGCTTAAGCATTGGCTCACTAACAATAAAGCACCGACATATAGGTTCAAAAGCAAAAAAAGCACCGACATACAGGTTCATTCGCAAAAGCACCGACGTACAGGTTTAAAGCAACGGAAGCGCCGACATACTGGCATAGCGGAAGCAAAGTTCAGGCGAACTTTTAAGGATCGACCGATGGAGGTCTTCGGTAATTTCCTTTGGAAAATTATCGCATCAAATGAGGATGAATTCAAGCGAGGATATCTTTGACGACATTCCCTAGCTTGTGGAAGGTTGTCAAAAAAAAGAAGAAGCAACTGAAGGTGATTTCAAGAGAAATAATCTTCGATAGTATTCCCTTGGACGTGGAATATTTTCAAAGCGAAGGAGGATCGTTTCAAGCTAAGCAATCTTCTATATTGGAAGTAGTTACAGGCGTAGCGGTTTTCAAGAGGGATGACATTCTCTAGCTTGCAGGAGGTCATCAAAACAGTAAAACAGCAGCAAATCGGTTACTTTCAGAGACGTGTGCTCGACGGTGCAAGATACACGTTTCTTAACTCTTTTATCTGTTTTAACTAACTCTAGTTTTGCAGGTATCGGCGTTACAAGAGTGATTTAGGATCGCAGAACGTTCTGAATCATTCTCCGTCCCTATCACTACTTTGACTTTTTTTTTTGAAACTCGTGTTTCTCTAAACTCAGTCAAAGTGGGGGATTCTGTAAACACCCATTTGTGTCTCCCCAAAACCAAACCCAGTGTTGAGTACCTTTCGCGTCGAATCATAATCGAATGAAGCGAAAGTGTGGAAAGTTTAGTGTCGCGGAAAGATTCAATTTCTTTTCTCTTCTCTCTGTTTTTAAAAACTTATTTTAAGAAAACAACCAATCCAGTTTTTTTGGTCCATGATATGGGTCCAATAGTAGTGTAGTTGGATGGGGCTTGACAAGAGCTTTCCAACGATATATTATAAGCCCAATTCCAATGAATATTGAGGAAGTTATGGCCAATTTACCGAACTGGGCCCGGTTTGAGCCTTATGTGCGGCCCAATGATCTAGGGGAGGGCCTAATATGATTTATCATTCCTAATGCAATTAGGAATGGTTTTAGTCTTCTAGATTCTTCTAGAAGGTTCTTTTCATTCCTAATTCAATTAGCATTGATAAATTGACTTTTGTTGACTTTTTTAAAGTTTTAATTAAAATCAAATAGCATTTTCGAGGAAAATATATGATTTTATCCTCCAATACGGCAAAATTATCTGATTTTCGAAAACGCGTTAAAAACAGGCTTGGCGCCTGACTCCAGGAATTGGCGCCTGGAACCAGGCCTGGCGCCTGGCGCCAGCCATTGGCGCCTAGCGCTAGTGTTGGTGCCTGGCGCTAGTAGCCAAGGTTGGCGCAATCTCTGTTTTTTGTGCGTCAGACTCTGTTTTGTTTATTTTATCTTTTTGGCTGATTTTCTCTATAAATAACGTATTAAAAACTCCGTTTTCATTCACCAATTCTCATCAATAGTCAGTTTTAATTAACATTCACCAACAATCAGTTTTCAATTCTCTTTCATTCTCTTTATTTATTCGCTAATTCTCCTTAAGATTTCCTTAATCAATTAATTCATCAATTCTTTCTTTTTCTAAACTTTGTTTTTACATACAAAATTCTGCATTCGCAAGATCTAGAAACACCTAGCCATATTCGAAGTTGCCTTCGCCCTAGACGTGAAAGGTTTAATTTCTGAGGGTTTGGTCCCAAATCTCTTTTTCAATTATTTAATTTAATTTTTTGTTTATTATTTTCCTTGAAGTTACTAACGTGTGTATTTTGTTATTAGAAAGAGGTACGAGGCATCAAAGTAAGTACTTTAATGGTTTTAATTGATATTATTATGTAGAAATCATGTTTACATTGTTATTATGATATTCCTTGTATCATGTCTAGGGTAACTTTAATATTAAATATGATTGTTACGATGCTTCCTATGTTCTTCCTAATATTTATGATTGTTAGTATCATATTAGGGTTAAAGATTTGATTTTTATTGCTTAGTGACATGCTAGGATTTGCTATTAATCTTGTTAGTATCATGCCTAGGATCTTGCTATTTTTTTTTATTATGCCTTAACGTGATTTATGATTATTTTTATAATTGCTTTGACTATGATTATAATTTTATTATTGTTATAATTATTATTATTATGATCAACATAATTATTATTATGATTAGTATGATTGTTATTATGATGATTATTCTTAATTATATTTGTGATGATTATAATTTTATTTTCATTATATTTATTATTATGTTGCTTGATGCTTATTTATTCTTTATTGCTTGATCACACCTTTTATGCATGTTTAAAGGGAATTTTGTACTTGTAATCACGCTTAATAAGATAATTAATAATCTTGTTAGGGTTAATTTGATTATAATTCAAGTGATCGCCAATAATAGTTTATTTGTGCATTAAATTCAACCAACATAGATAAACAGGTTTAGGGTTAATCCTATTGATTGCATGTTAGTTAAGAAGCGCACATGAATACGATCAGAATAAAGTAGAGGCCTATTATTAGGGCAGGTTCAATCTCTTTTAGGTTGGATTTGTACCTTCATCCCCGAACCCTTATTTGGTTCTAGACCTTTTGGAGTTGACGATCTCTTGGATCGTTAAGGGGTGTAACCTTCTCCTTGTGAACGGTTTACAAGTTCCTAAAAAAACTTGTTGGCGACTCTTTTGCTCTATCTTCTTCCCTTTTGGACGCCACCGTACTTTAGTGTATGATCACAGTGGGGTTCAAGCTAAGGGGTTTAACGCTTGAAATTTATTCCCCACACCTACCGGAGCACCAATGTTCAAAATCTACCACCACAAGAATCACAGGCGCCATAACAACAACAACAGAAATATTACCACCCCAATGCTGGCCAGAAGAACCAATCCCAACAACCCTCCTCATTTTTCGACCCTAATTTGGTAGAAATTAGAGCAATGTTGGCTAATATGCAAAAGCACATGGAGATTAGAGATGCCCAAATTGATTCGATCCTAGCACATAATAAAATTGTAGATAATCAAATTGCGCAAATTTCTGCTACTCTACAAGCTCGTCAACAGGAAGCCCTGCCAGCACAGCCGACCAGGCCTACGGATCAAGCCTATGCAATTACTATAAGGAGTGGTTCAAACTATGAAGGGCCCCCTATGCCCAGAGATGATGAACCTGTTTTAATAAAGAATGCTAATCTTGATTCCGTTAAACCCGACAATGTAGCTAATAGCCCTGTAGGGCTAAAGAATAGTACTAATATATCTGATTTTACATTGCAGGGTACGGCTCCAGGGAAGGTAGCAGCTCCAGATAAGAGCAGTAATGTTCCTAAACCAGTTATTAAACTTCCATTCCCCAATCGTCACTTGAAAACAAATTTGGATAAGCAGTTTGGTTAGTTTCTGAAGATGGTTAAAGATTTGCAGGTAACAGTTCCCTTCACTTAATTAATTACACAAATTCCTACATATGCAAAATTCATGAAGGAAATATTGACAAGAAAAAGATCTATTAGTGAGGTAGAGATTGTAGCTTTCACTGCAGAGTGTAGTGCCGTACTTCAAAATAATTCTCCACCTAAATTAAAAGATCCGGGTAGTTTTTCAATCCCTTGTCATATTGGCGATCTAATGATTGATAATGCATTGTGTGATTTGGGCGCAAGCGTTAGTGTTATGCCATTATCTGTGTGTTCCAAGCTATATATGAGTAAATTAAAAGCTACTAATATTACTCTACAAATGGCTGACCGTTCTTTTAAATACCCCCTAGGTGTTTTAGAGGATTTTCCTGTTAGAGTAGGTAAATTTTATATACTTGTTGATTTTGTTTTTCTTTATATGGCTGAGGATATGCAAACCCCAATTATTTTGGGTAGACCATTTCTTAACACGACAGGGGCAATTATTGATGTGAGATGTGGCAAATTGACACTATCAGTAGGGGACGATAAAATTATTTTTAATCTTAATAATACCCCTAAAAGCCCCATGACAAAGGAGAAGTTCTTTACACTGTCGGCTGACCTAAGCTCATGTGGTTCAAAATTGTTCTAACAAGCCCCAAGCTCTTGTAAAAGATCCCTTGGAGGCGGTATCTTGTGTTGCATCCTTTACAGATGAGATAGACAAATGGCAGAAGGAAGTTAATGCAATAGAAAGATCCCTCTACACTATCGGTCTTGGCTTTGAGGATTAGAAGGTGGAATTAAACGAGCAAGCTATGGTAATTGAGCCTACAATAAGTGTTCCGCCAGATGGAGTTGCAAGTGCTAAATGTAGTGAAAAATTGAAGTAACCATCGATTGAAGAGGGATCTCTGGTGCGTAGCATTAAAGAGCTTCCAGTCCAAGTCAAGGAGGATCCACCAGATAAGGTGAATTGGCGTCCCACAGGGTATGTCAGGAAGCCGCGTCGTGGCCTAAACACCGCTCGACCGGGTGAGAAACCACCCGACCAAGCGTTAGGCCAAGGGTCCTAGTTCTTGTACTTGATAAGAAGGTCGTGCGTGACCTTGATAAACCAGCGCTTTGCAGGAGGCAACCCGTATTTCTTGCTTTCTAGACTAGTTTTTCCTTTATTTTATTTTTATTTTTATTTTTACTTTTAGAGAGGTGAGGAGAGTGCAATTTTACCTTTCATAAGTGTTTTTGTACAGGTATTAAATCATAAAGTAGAGATTTAAATAGAAAAAGTTCGAAGAAAAGAGGATTCCGATTTGGGTACGGGCCCGATCGGGCGAGGCTCGCCCGATCGGGCGCGCAAAGAAGAAAGTAAAATCTAAGGAAATTCGCCCGATCGGGCGAAGCCGCCCGATTGGGCGGATTTTTGGAGAAATCGAGGGAAGAAGAAAGATATATCGAGCGAATCTCGCCCGATCCGGCGGGAAAATGGAGAAAAAAATACTTCGCATCCGCGCCCGATCGGTCGCGCAACTGGGGTTCCAGGAAATCACATTTTCGCCCGATTGGGAGAGGCTTGCCCGATCGGGCACGAATCTTCTTGCCGGGCTATTATTTCTTTCTTTCTTCTTCTTTTCTCACTTTCTCCCTATTTCATCTTCTTCAACAACACTTTCTCTCTCTAAAACCTCCATTGTCATACCTTCAAACTCCACTTCTTTTCAAGATCTCCTCTAATTCTTCCATCCAAACTCAAATTTTTTTACATATTCTTAATCCCCTCATCTTTCTCTTCAATCTACACTAAATTTCTACCACTTTCTCTCAAAATTTCTCAAACCCTAAGAGAGAGAAAGCTTTAAATTCCCCCATTTCACACAAAAATGGCCTTCAAAAGATCTAGGACTGTAAGGGGTGAAAGTTCGAGGCAACAACAACCACCAACGGTTGACCCGAAACTCCAAATTCCGGGATGGAGCGAGGTGGTGATTACCTCCAACGAACAACGACAAAGGATGCTCAACCTCATCTCGAGGCAGTAATTCCTACACGCTTTGTTCATCATCCTATGCTCTCTAGATTAGGAATTGATAAACCGGTAGAAAAATTATTTAAGGGTATTGGAATGAGTGGTTTGTTTAAGTTGCATTATGATACTTATGATTACTTGAATTTGGAATTTATATCTAGTTTCAATGTGATAAAACCGAATGCTTTAATTACTCATGTTCAATTCCATTTGCTTAATAATGATGTGAGATTGACTTTGAAAGAATTTGGTAAACTTTTTGACTTGAGATCGGATAGACCAATTGAACCACCCCAAGACAACATTGCCGTTGTCTATCAATCCCTCACGGGGGATGCAAACCTTAACCTCTAACACGCTAAAGGCACTTGGATACTACATCCCGTGCCAAAATTTTGGCAACGGTTTGTTGGCCTCACTATCTTTGGGAGGCATGAACCGACCAATGTGAGGAGGGATGAACTAGAGTTGTTAGGTTCTTATATGATCCATAGGAGTGACAAATTAAACATACCCCATAGGATAGCCTAACACTTCCAACGGGCAGCCAATGCGGCCGAGGGTGGTAGGTCTAGAGCCCCTATTTATTTTGGCGGTTTAGTCACCCACATAGCGGTCAAGCACCTTAATTTTTCTCCTAACAACTTTAGGAAGGTAGAAGGCCCAACTCTTATGGACTTACCCTACTTAGGTAGCCTCAGCTGGATTAACGTCATTGGGGGTGAGACTTGGTGGGTCATCCAAAGAGATTCGGTAGGAGGGACAATGCATTTACGTTGCCTAACCCTGTATTGACTAAGTTTGAGAAGGGTCAACCTTCTTACACCTTTGAGTTAGGTAACCAAGGTGAGGCTCAAGCGGCTCACCAAGCACCACCTTCACCACAACCTCAATTTCACCCACAACCACCACCCCAACCCTACACTTATGACATCCCCACATCTTCCACGAACTATAACATTGACCCTAATGCCCCTTATTACTTCTCGACTTTTAGGAGCCAACTTGATAGGATTGAGATAGGGCAAGGGAGAGTGGAGAGTATGGTGCGAAACCTAGATACTAGAGTAGGGTCTCTAAATAGGAAGGTTGGGCACGTGGAGAGAAACCTACGGAGGGGTTTATACCCCATGTATGATGACTATGCACGTCGGGGGGCTATTCCCCCCGAATCACTTGTTCCCGATTGGTTTCAATATCCTCAAGGAGGATTTTCGGACCCCGATGCCTTTGATACTTATGTGGATTACTCTTCGGTCCACGGTTATGGGACCGATGCTCCTTTCGGTGGCTTGGGGGGAATGTGGACCCTAACTATTTTGCAGGTGGTTCGGGTTACGGAGGTGGTGGTCCTAGCCATGGAGGATCCGGTCCTAGCCATGGGGGAGGCTATTCAAGGATGGATGAGGATGAGGAGTAGCTACTTCTAGCTACAATCCCAAGTCAATGAGGGCATTGCTAAATTTGGCTTGGGGGGTGATCTTGTTTTTGGTAATTCTCTTCCTTTTATCTATTTATTTGCTTTCTAGTATAGTTTTTGTGCTTTCTTTTATTGTTTTCCTATATGAAAAATACAAAAAAAATTAAAAAAACAAAAAATACAAAAATACGTTCCAATGAATTTGAGTATTGGTTTGCAACTATGAGTAGTGTTTCATGACTCGTTATTATGCACATGAGGAGGACGAAGGCGTTCATTCTTTTAGGTTGCCTTCAGATTAATTTAGATACATTTGTTCCCTTCTTGCTACATGTAGGGAATAATTTCAAGCCTTTAAATCCCACTAGCTCGAACCCCACTGTGATCATACACTAAAGTACGGTGGCGTCCAAAAGGGAAGAAGATAGAGCAAAATAGTCGCCAACAAGTTTTTAGGAACTTGTAAACCGTTCACGAGGTGAAGGTTACACCCCTTAACGATCCAAGAGATCGTCAACTCCATAAGTTCATGAACCAAATAAGGGTTTGGGGATGAAGGTACAAATCCAACCTAAAAGAGATTGAACCTGCCCTAATAATAGGCCTCTACTTTATTCTGAACGTATTCATGTGCGCTTTTTGACTAACATGCAATCAATAGGATTAACCCAAACCTTTTTATCTATGTTGATTGAATTTAATGCACAAACAAACCTATTATTGGCGATCACTTGAATTAATTAACCCTAACAAGATTATTAAATATCTTATTAAGTGTGATTACAAGTACTTAATTCCCTTTAAACATGCATCAAAGGTGTGATCAAGCAATAAAAATAAATATAATCAAGCAACATAATAAATAATAATTAGTAATCAAGATAATAAAATATAATCATAACAATAATAATCATAAATAAAATAATCATCATCAAAATAATAATAATATTCATAATCATCATAAATTATAACAATTATAAACATAATCATGTTCATGTTAATATTAAAGCATAATAATAACAAGATCCTAGGCATGATACTAACAAGATTAATAACAAACCCTAGCATGTCACTAAGCAATAAAAATCAAATCTTTAGCCCTAACATGATACTAACAATCATAAATATTAGGAAGAAAATAGGAAGCATCGTAACAATCATATTTAATATTAAATTACCCTAGACATGATACTAGGAATATCATAATAACAATGTAAACATGATTTCTACATCATAATGTCAATTAATCAATTAAAACACTTACTTTGATGCTTCGTACCTCTTTCTAATAACAAAATACACACGTTAGTAACTTCAAGGAAAATAATAAACAAACAATCAAATTAAATAATTGAAATAGAGATTTGGGACCAAACCCTCAGAAATTAAACCTTTCACGTCTAGGGCGAAGGCAACTTCGAATATGGCCAGGTGTTTCTAGATCTTGTGAATGCGGAATTTTGTATGAGAAAAGCAAAGTAAGAATTAATAAAGAATTGAAAGATTAAAGAATGCTAATTAAAGCTGGTTGTAGATGAGAACTCGTGAATGATGAGAATTGGTGAATGAAAACGGAGTTTTTAATACGATATTTATAGAGAAAATCGGCCAAAAAAAGATAAATTAACAAAACAGAGTCTGACGCTCAGAAAACAGAGCTGGCGCCAACCCTAGCTAGCTAGCGCCAGGCGCCAATGGCTAGCATCAGGCGCCAGGCCTGATTCCAGGCGCCAAGGCATGGGGTTAGGCGCCAAGCCTGATTCCAACGCGTTTTCGAAAATCCGATAAGTTTACCGTACTGGAGGATAAAATAATATAATTTCCTCAAAAATGCTATTTGATTTTAATTAAAACTCTAAAAAGTCAACAAAAGTCAATTTATCAATGCTAATTGAATTAGGAATGAAAAGAACCTTCTAGAAGAATCTAGAAGACTAAAACCATTCCTAATTGCATTAGGAATGATAAAACATATTAGGCCCTCCCCTAGATCATTGGGCCGTACATAAAGCTCAAACCGGGCCCAGTTTGGTAAATTGGCCATAACTTCCTCAATATTCATCGGAATTGGGCTTATAATATATCGTTGGAAAGGTCTTTGCAAGCCTCATCCAACTACACTACTATTGGACCCATATCATGGACCAACCAAACTGGATTGGCTGTTTTCTTAAAATAAGTTTTAAAAAACAGAAAGAAAAGAAAAGAAAATAAAACTTTCTGCAACACTAGACCTTTCTACACTTTTGTTTCATTCGATTATGATTCGACGTGAAAGGTACTCATCACTGGGTTTGGTTTTGGGAAGACACAAATGGGTGTCTACAGAAGCCCCCACTTTGACTGAGTTTGGAGAAACACAAGTTTCAAAAAACGAAAGCCAAAGTAGCGATAGGGACGGAGAATGATTCAGAACGTTCTGCGATCCTAAATCACTCTTGTAACGCTAATACCTGCAAAACTAGCATTAGTTAAACAGATAAAAGAGTTAAGAAACGCGTATCTTGCACCGTCGAGCACACGTCTCTGAAGATAACCGATTTGCTGCCGCTTTACTGTATCCTTGCTGTTTTGATGACCTTCTGCAAGCTAGAGAATGCCATCCCGCTTGAAAACCGCTACTCCTGTAACTGCTTCCAAATTTGGAAGATTGCTTCGCCTGAAACGATCCTCCTTCGCAATGATAATATTCCACTTACTAGGGAATATCATCAAAGATTATTTCTCTTGAAATAATCCTCATCCGCATTGATAATATTCCACATCCTAGGGAATACCATCGAAGATTATTTCTCTTGAAACAATCCTCATCCGTATTGATAATATTCCACATCCTAGGGAATACCATCGAAGATTATTTCTCTTGAATTAATCCTCATCCGCATTGATAATCATCTTCCATGCCTAAGGGAATATGATCGAAGACAACTTCGCCTGAAATTACCTCCAGTTGTTTGTGACAACTCTCCGCAAGCTAGGGAATGCTGTCGAAGACATCTTCTCTTGAAGTCATCCTTGTTTGATGCGATAATTTTCCAAAGGAAATTACCGAAGATCCACGCCTTTCGATCTTTAAAAGTTCGCCTGAACTTTGCTTCCGCTATGCCTGTACGTCGGCGCTTTTGTTGCTTTGAACCTGTATGTCGGTGCTATTTTGCTTTTGAACCTATATGTCGGTGCCTTTTTGTTAATGAGCCAATGCTTAGGCGCTTTAAGCTAAGTGAGACGATCTCTTATCAGGTCGATCACTTCATGTAATCAAGCCGATTACTAAATCATGTCAAATTGCTTAGAGGGGCTAACTGGCGTACCAAGGAACCCAAAATTATGTTGCAGAAGACTAGCTCAACCTCATCAGGTGGCTGGGTGCTTTGGCGTCGCTGAAAAACCATCAGCGCCACCTTATTAGCATTAGCGCTAGGCGCTGATATTGGCGCCAGGAGCCAAGCTAAATTTGTGACGCCAATGCATAGGGCCTGGCACCAGCACGGGGATTCCCTTAAATACCTCTTTCCTCTTCATTTCGCTGCTTTGTTCATCGCGAAACAACTCAAAGAAACCCGAAAGCTTCAATTGCTCATTGCTTGCTCGTTTCTCAACTGAATTCGCTCAAATTTGTTGCAAATCAAAGCTCTTTTCATCTATTTTCCTGATCTATGTAAGTTTTCTTCAAACTCACATCAGTTTTTATGAATTTTTGGCATGTTTATTCACGAATTTCATGAAAATTCGAAACTTATAATGCTCAATTTGCTTTTTTTGTCAAGTTTTATGCCATGAAATTGCTTGATTATGTTTATATATTGCCTTGGGAGTAATTTGAGACTTATTTGACTCAATTTGGTGAAGAAATGAGCAATTTTCCATTGTTGGACCCTTAAGGTCGTGAAGAACAATGTGACTCGTTCTTGACATTTTTGCTAGCAATTCTTGTTCAATTTGTCACAATAATCACTATAGTGTTGCAAGAAATTTTTTGATTTCTTGAAAAATACTGTCATGCTCAATTTGAATTTGTGCTCTGTTTTAGTACTAAGTACTCTGTTTTTGCGAACATAGTATCATGCGGTTAGGCGAACCTTAGATACTATGGAACCTTAATTCATGATAATTTTGCACAATGTAGCATGGCTAGACAACGAGGCTCGGGTTCACGGTTCCGAAACACTAGACGGGAGCATGAGCCCGTAGAGGATGACATCACGCCTTCCACTTCACTTGGTCGGCTTCCGGAGTGGGATGAGCGGACCTTTTCTTCGCCCCTTTCCACCACATTTCTGAGAGGGTGAGACGGGGCACCGAGCCTGGGAGGACACGGCATCAGGGCTCTGGCTGTGATGGTTTAGGCGATTTGTACAGGATGCACATCGCCAGGGATCTTGAGATGATACTCCTATGGGAGTCTTGTGGGCTAGCTACTCTGTTCGAGACCTCTAAGTCTATGGTTGCCTCTAGCGGGGGTCATTATGTAATTCGTGCTTTGGTGGAGTTCTTCTGGGACACCACCAACACCTTCCATTTCCCTTGGGGCGAGATGATGGTCACCCCTACGGACTTCAGTCTCATCACAGGACTGGAGTTCACTTCTATGCCATTGCCGTTTGACAGTGGAATCGACGTCTTCTCTTCGGAGGTCGAGGAGATGTTGGGGCCGATCGCTATTCGGGCCCGAGCTGAGGTCGAGACGAATAAGTTTAGTGCTAGAGGAATTCGCCGCTCGACGCTGGCAGCGACTCTTGATGACGATGCGACCACCCGAGAGCAGCGGGTGCGCATCTTTGTGCTGATGTTGTTGTCAGGGACATTCACCCCTGACAAAGGTAGTAGAGCGTTGCTTTACTATCTTCCTGCTGTCCGTGATCTCCATCGGATCGGGACTTATGACTGGGTCAGCTTGGCTTATGCTAACTTCGTTCGTGCGCTGAGGGGCTCGTGCCGACACCGGTCCTTTGGGATGAACATTGCTTTGTCTGCCTTTTGGAAGGTCGTAGAGGTAAACATTTACTCCCTATAAAGTTTAGCTCTATATATTAGTTAGCATTTACTCACACTTTTAGCTCTTTGTAGATCTGGTTCTACGAGTACTTTCCTTCTGTTGCGCCGGCGAGACCATCGCCGCGAGGATTTCCAGTGAGCGCCTCTTGGGGCGGTCATCATGTGGATATGTCTACTACACATGTCCGGAACCGGATCATCTCGGTATGATTTTTATTGTTTATCTTGCTTTTCCGCAGTGTTTTAGACATATTCTTGCCTGATTGATGCTTTTTATAGAGACCTGAGGTGGTATACCGGCCGTGGGGCGGTTGGACAGTCCCTGGATTAGCCGCACAATATTCTGCTGAGCTTTGCTATTTTTTGGGGACTTATTGAGTGGTCGCGTACTTAGGAGAGAGGTTCGCTAGACAACACTCTTCTGATGTCTTCGTCGTTCCTGCTGCTCCACCACGTCATATGTTCGACGAGGCGCGGTTGTCGAGCATGTCTGAGGGAGCTGGTACCCCTTGGCGGTCCCATGTGATCCTCGGGCGGTGTTATGCTGAGGAGCTACTACCTTTGTTAGCTCCAGCCCCTGTACCGGCTGAGGATGTGAGGGTAAGATTTTCTTAGCTTTAGTTTCCACTAAGTAGCCCCCAAGTAATGTTTTACTGACCTTTTTGTCTTATCAGGACGGTGTTGCTGAGTTCGTGCCACCCCTTATGTCCATCCACTACCAGGGGATGTACGGGCCGATCGAGGAGATGATTGCTCCGGCTCCCGAGGGTGAGCGCTTCGTAGAGCGGTCAATTCCTCGCCACCAGACTCAAGTAAGCCTAGTTTTTTCAGACTTTTGTGTTCATATATCATGCATATTTACTGACTTATTTTTTCTGGTAGTTTTCACGCGAGGTGGTTTCGGCTATGGCACAATGCATAGATGCCTTCCGGAGCCAGCTCGTCCGGATAAGGAACGCAGCCACTTGCCGTCGGGATGACGTCATCCGAGAGGTAGCCTTTCTTTACTCATTATTTTTGCATTGCTGCTTCAATTTTTATTTTGTTTTTGATTTAATTCTTTTTGCAGGGCCAGCCTATTGCTTCTCACACCCGCACGAGACCTGAGGGGAGGAGGGATCCGGCGAGATCCAGTTCGAGACGTCGTCGCACTTCGTCAGGGGGTAGAGGCGGTCGCTCTGAGGCTGCTCAAGCTGACGTTGTTGAGGGCTCGGGATCTTCCTCTGAGGGTGCTCACGCTGCACCGGTAGGAGAGGCTACCTCGGCTTTCAGAGGTGGTGGGATGTACGAGGTTGGCTCGTCATCGCAGCAGCCTCCGCGTCCTCAGCCTCATGTTGATCCTGCCTGGAGTGGTCCTATATTGAGTCTTCCTCGTCCTACGGAGACTGGGGCTGGAACTGAAGTTGGTGGAGAGGTGACTCCTCGTACGACGCAATTTTATGATATGATGGGCCTACGTCCTCCGGCGCCGTAGTTTGTTCCTGTGTATATTTTATTTTGACTTTTTTATAGAACTTTGCCTTAGACTCATTATTTATAGACACATTTTGTATATTTATGCTATTATGAGTTTATTATTATTATGTGTATGTTAGTGTGTGCAATAAAAGTGTGACAACAATTTTGCACAAAAATTCCGTCATTTTCATTATTGATGGAGGATATCCGACTCTCTCCCCCAAAAAAAGAAAAAATAAAAAAGGAAAAAATCGCATAAAGTGTCGGGTGTTTGGAAATTAAAATAAATTCCAAAACGAATAATATAAATTAAAGATAATAGCTATATTTAATTAATTATGAAAAAGGATAGAAAAGGATTAAACAGAGCCATAAAGTCATTAACCGATTCGAGCTTTAATATTAAAAACGCAAGTTGAGCACACGCGACTGGTCTGGCAACTTGGCGCCAGCTGCACACTATGGCGCGTGGCGCCAAGCGCTGGTGGCTGGCGCCAATTAACGCTGATACCGTATTTCAGTCTGATTGAAATTCCTCGCAATTTATGTATAAAAAATCCCCCTACCTAGTCGATTCTTCTCATAATTCCAGCGAATAAATAATTCTCTTCTTTAGAAAAACAATAATCATGTCTTTAGTCACCAAGACCTTCACCCAATATACTCATGAATGGTGTCGATCTCTTAATGCGAGGGAGAGAAAAGAATTAGATTTATTTCACCTGGGGGGAATTTATGGCATTAAAGGGGTAGATCTTGACCTAGACTTCATACATACCACTTTAGAATTTTGGAATGTTGATACTCATTGTTTCAGAATAGGGTATGATGAGATTAGCCCTTTGCCGGAGGAATTTGGTGCTATCTTAGGCTTCCCTGCGATAGACCTTATAGCAATCCCTAGAGTAAATGCATATTATTATAAGGATTTTGAGCGCTTCTTTAATTTGAAGGAAAGGGATTTATCAAGAATAGTGGATGGCAACATAGTTAATTTGAAAGAATTTGCACGCTATTATTTTGATAAACCTCTTTCTGAATCTTTTCATATATATAGAAGAAGGGCGTTCCTATTTTGCATGCTTAATCAATTTTTTCTTAGTAGTGGTAAAAATAATGAGGGTCAATCAATTATAACCACTGTACTAGAACAAATTGAATCAGGAAGGAATCCAATGCCATTAATAGTTGGAGAGACTATGATTAGTCTAGATGAATTGAAAAGGGACCCAAAAGCGCCTCTTCGCGGCTCTCCAATTTTATTACAGGTAGAAAAATAATATTTTTAATTACAGAAATCAAAAAATATATTTTTTATTGTAATAATAATTTATTTGCATTGCAATTTTGTTACAGATGTGGTTAATGGAGAGGCTAGGATTAATTAGCCCTCCGGACGACATTGAAAAATATACTCCCAATTGCTTCGTGAGAAGGAAGAAGCGCATCCCTAAAATTGGGCGCCATGGGTGGAGAAAAGTCTTTGAATCACGTGATTTTGCTATCAAGTGGGTCATCCCATGGTGGAAAATAGAAAGGATGGTTGGTGTTAACAAGCAACCTTTCTGCCGTCTTCCAAGCTTGTCTCGTGTAACTTATTATTATCCCTGCAGGGTAAAAAGACAATACGGCTTGCTTCAGAATATTCCTTCTGGAGATCTTCGTCCTCCCTTTGAGTACCCTATTTCTCATGAAGTAGATAGATTCGATGCTTGCTGGAGCGCTAGACCTTTATGGGAAGTGATTACCCAAAAGGTTCCTCTTTCTTTGCCCAATGAGGTAAAGAAGTGGTTGCTGAAGAAATCTTCGATTGATCAGGGTAGAGCCAATGTGAAGAATCGTCTAGGTGACAGGGTGACTCCTGCCAAGGAACGCTTAGGTGCAAGGATTGAATTCAAAACACCTACAATGCCTAGGAAGAAAAATACTACCAAAGACAAAGGAAAAAGGAAAGCTAACACCACAGATAAAAAATCTTAGGTGGAAAAGAAGCATCGAGTGTTAGCCGAAGGGGAGACCATCTACTCCAAAATCGAATGTAGGTCCTCCAAAGGATGCCTACTAGCTAAAGTTATGGATGAAGAGGAGGAAGCAGACAAGAATTGGAAAAGAGCTAGAAAGGAAAAGAAAGATTAAGAGCATTGCTTAGCTTTAGATTTATTAGACTTAGATTGTTATTTTTATTCAAAGTTAATTTATTTCAGCTTTATTTAAATTCCATCAATAATGTAATTTTATTTTATTAATGAAATTTTAGCTTGCAATTAAATTATCTACTTCAAATTTATTTTATTAAAGCAATGAAAATCGAAAAAAATTAATTTTCCAGAAATTCTTCGAGTACGGAAGTCGAAAATTTTCCGAAAAACACCAAAATTCGCCCAGATTTTATTTCCTGATTGGCGCCAGTTATTGGAATTTGGCGCCTGCCATTAAGGTCTGGCGCCAGGCGCCAATTTCAACGGCTGACGCTGATGACTTCTGGTTGGCGCCAGGCTCTGTTCTGCGACGCTAATAATTCGCCGATTTTCTGTTGAATTTTTAATTGATTCTGGAACGCGGAGATGTCGAAAAATAAAGTGGCCGCACCCGTAAAGGGTTGCCTACGTATCCTTTCTTAAGGAATCAGGCCGAACGTAGCTCTCTTGAGTATCCTACTCAAGTAATTATGGGTAGTATTTTTTATGTTGGTCAAGATTGGTCATGTTTGAGAATTCATTGCCATCCATGTAAGTTAGTTTTGCTGCACCTCCTGACAGGGTTATTTTGACGATGTAGGGGCCAGACCAGCTAGGTCTAAATTTTCCCCTTGGGTCTAAAACATTTTTCCTTAGTGCTTTTAATACCAAATCTCCTACTTTGATATTTCTTGTCTTGACCTTCTTATTAAAATGCCTAGCCATACGAGTTTGTTAACACTGAGTGTGATGTAGAGCTTCTAGTCGTTTTTCGTCGAGTAGAATCAATTCTTCATATCTTGTCCAAGTCCATTAAACTTCGTCGAGTTTTCTCTCTAGCGCGATGCGTAGAGATGGTATTTCTAGTTCGACAGGTTGTACGACATCCATTCCATATACCAAGGAAATTCGCGTATTTCCTGTTGATGTACGGATTGACGTGCGATAACCCCACAATGCGAAGTGAAGCTTGTCAGGCCAATCCTTATAATTTTAGGTCATTTTCTCGATGATAGTCTTTAGATTTTTATTAGCTGCCTCGACTGTTCCATTTGCTTGAGGTCTATAAGGGGAAGAATGATGGTGTTGAATGCCATATTTTTGTAGCAAATCTTCACATTTGGCTTGAAAGTGAGTTCCATTGTCACTTATCATTTCATGTGGGACACCATATCGACAAATAATATTTCTTTCGATAAAGAGTGCTACATGTTTTGCAGTGAGTTTAGCGTACGATTGCGCTTCGACCCACTTTGTAAAGTAATCAATTGCTACTAGGATAAATTCGTGGCCTCCTGTTCCTGGGCGAGTGATTTTGCCAATTATGTCAATTCCCCATGTAGAGAATGGCCATGGCGATGTGTAGGTGTAGAGCAAGGATGGAGGGATATGTTGTAAATTCGCATAAATTTGGCACTTAGGGCATCTTTTTACGTGTTGATGGCAATCCCTATTCATTGTAGTCCAATAATATCCTTCTCGCATTATCTTTTGGACTAACATTTTGCCATTTATATGAGTGCCACAGATTCCTTCATGGACTATTCTCATTGCTCTTTGTGCATCCTTCTTTCCTACACATAAGAGAGCTCAACCCTTAGGTACCCTTTTATGTAGCTCGTTGTCTATGAGTACAAATTGAGAAGCCAAAAGTCTTAATGCTCGCTTTGCTCTTTTGCCAGCGTGAGGAGAGTATTCTCCATTGGTGACATAATTGAGTATGTCTGTGTACCATGGTTCTTCTTCTTCTTCTTCTTCTTCTTCTTCTTCTTCTTGGACTAAGTCGTCGTCTTCTATAGCCTGGATGTATGCTGGTTTGTGCCTTTTTTCGATAGTTAGAGGCATTTGCTCGATTTCCGTGGGAATCCTAACCATTGAGGCTAATCTTGCCAAAGCATCAGCAAATTGGTTTTCCTCTCTAGGTAGATATGTGTATTCTACCTTCTCTAACTGATCGGTAAGAGTTTCCAGATAGGTTTGGTAAGGGGCTAGGCTTTCGCTCCTTACTTTCCACCTTTTAGATATCTAATTGATGATCAAAGAAGAGTCTCCGAATATCCTTAACTTCTTTAGTCCCAATTCCAAAGCTGTTTCAAGGCCTACCACGCATGCTTCATATTCATCAGCGTTGTTGGTAACGTCGAAATCAAGCTTTATGGAGATTGGAACGTGCTCTTCTTTAGGTGATACTAGTAGCACTCCGACGCCACATCCCTTTTGGTTTGAGGCTCCGTCGAAATACAGGGTCCAAGTATCATCTTCAGTGACCATTAAGTCTTCATCTGGAAATTCATTGTCTTGTATTGGCGTCGAGTCTTCTATTGGAAAATCTGCTAGGAAGTCTGACACCACGGATCCTTTAATAGGTTTTTGTGGCATAAACCTTACATCAAACTGAGCTAGATTGACTAACCATCTTGATATGCGTCCATTGAGTGTAGATTTCTCGAACAGATTCTTGAGTGGATCTAATCGGGAGACTACGAAAACGGTATGCACCAACATGTAATGTCTTAACTTAGTCGTGGCCCACACCAAGGCGAGGCACAATTTCTCGAGCGGTGTATAGCGTGTTTCGTATTCGAGCATCTTTTACTTAGGTAATAGATTGCGTTCACTTTGCCTTCTATTTCTTGTGCTAGCATAGGTCCCATTGTCTCTTTGGTAACCGTCAAATGTAACCTAAGAGGTATTCCGGGGAGTGCTGGTGCTAATACGGGAGGATTTGCGAGATAGGCTTTGATCTTTTCAAAGGCTTTTTTACACTCGTCATCCCATATTACTGGTACATTCTTTTTGAGCTTCTTGAAGATTGGTTCACATATTGTTGTCAGTTTTGATATGAACCTACTTATGTATTGCAACCGGCCAATAAATCCTCGAATCTGTTTCTCAGTCTTGGGCGGTGGCATTGACATGATTGCTTTAATCTTGGTTGGATCTACCTCTATTCCTCTAGAGCTTATGACGTATCCCAAAAGCTTGCCTGAGGTGACTCCAAAAGCACATTTTGATGGATTCAACCTCATGTTATATTTTCTTAGCCTTTCGAAAAATTTCCTTAAGGCTGCTTGATGGCCTGGACGGTCTTTTGATTTTACGATCATGTCGTCGACATATATTTCGACTTCTTTGTGCATCATGTCGTGGAGTAAGGCGGTTGCTGCACGTTGGTAAGTAGCACCCTCGTTTTTCAACCCGAATGACATTACCGTGTAGCAGTAAGTGCCCTATGGCGTTATAAAAGTTGTTTTCTCCATGTTTTCTTCTGCCAAGAGAATCTGGTTGTAACCCGCGTATCCATCCATGAACGAGAGAAGCGCGTGATTTGCCGTGTTATCTACCAGAATATCGATGTGTGGCAAAGGGAAGTCGTCCTTTGGACTTTCCTTATTTAGATCTCGATAGTCGACACACATCCTTACCCTTCCGTCTTTCTTTGGAACTGGGATGACGTTGGCGACCTATTCGGGGTATTGGATACCTTGATGAAACCTGCAGTTATTTGTTTTTGAACTTCTTATTTTATTTTAAGTGCTACGTCGGGTTTCATTCGACGTAACTTTTGTTTTACAGGTTTCATTCCTGGAATTAGTGGTATAGTGTGTTGAGCTATTTCTCTATTAATGCCTGGCATATCTTCATATGACCAAGAAAATACATCGATAAATTCTTTAAGTAAGTTAATTAAATCGGTTCTTTCTTGCTTATTCAATGTTAATCCGATTTTAACTTCTCTTTTATGAGTTGAATCATTCGAGATGTCAACTGTTTCAGTTTCTTCAATTACCGGTGTTTTCTTTTCGAGTGTTTCCATTGCTTTAATAATTTCTTTGTCTTTTTCATCGTTAGCTAAGCAATGCTCGTCATCTTGGGTTAGGGAGGAACACAAGAAGTAAGTAGAATGAGAAATATTATTATACTCTGAGATCATTACATCAAAGAGTGATATGTCCTCAGAGACTGGATCACTAACTATCCTAGGAGAAGAAATAAGAGGGGGAGGTGCTACTACTAAAGACTTAGAAGATTCTAGAGAGGAAGACTCTGACTCGGACTCTGACTCAGACGACTCTTCAAACATCGGTCCTTGCCCCGTCGTGATTGATATCTTCCTTCCGCTTGGGGTAGTCACTTTGATAGTCTTGCGCCACCCTTGTAGTGATCCTTCGGCTCGAGTAATTAGCTTCGAGGGGTCAAAGCTTTCACTTTGTAGGATCGTTTGAATGAGCGAGGAGTTATCTTCTTCATAAGTTGGCTCATTCTTTTCTTGCCCAAACAATAATCCCATGACGTTAAAGTCAAAGCATGGGGGTGCTTTCTCCTTATGGACGGGAGTTGGAATTTCATCAGTGAAGTAGCAATCCAAGAAAATCTTGAATCCTGGTTGTCTTATGTCGTTTACAACAAATGGCTCGGGAAATTCATGGCATGGATAGTCCTCTCCTTCTTTTATAAATTGACCATTAAGCGTAAGAGGGTACTGGTCCATGGGAATTGCTTTCTTTTGAATGTGGGCGTCCCTACGTGCCTTCAACTTTTCCTGGGCTCGCTTGAGATCTTTCCGAGACGGTTCAAAACCAAGTCCGAAAGTATCTAACTTAGGGAGGCCAGGTGACTCCAGCGGTTTTGCCATTCCTTTCTTCTTTCCTAAAGTCATCCCAGGAAAGTGTCCTTGTTTCTTCAGTATGGCGTTGACAATCATGTTGGAATGGAGGTCATGGAAAAGAGGGGTCCCTTCATCCTCCTGGATTAAGGAGACTTCTTCGTTAAAGCCCCATAGGTCTTCGTCATCTTCGTCGTGCTCTACATTGATAATTGGATTCTCTATGGATTTGATTCTCATAGGCGAAGCATCGATGGTGATTAGAATTCCTCCAACTATAGCCTTGTTGGTGGAGAGATGAAGGGACGACCTTTAAATCATGAAGCCAAGGGCGTCCCAACAACAAGTTGAATGAGGCTTTGATGTCCACTACTTGGAAAGTAGTAGCATGTTCTATTGCTCCTGCCATTACATTTAGAGTAATTTTACCAAGAGCTTGACGACGAGTATTATCGTAGGCTCTTATTCCTTGTGTGGACGGAGTTAAATCTTCGTCCCTTATGCCGAGCATCCTCACAGTTCTAAGTGGACAGACATTGATAGCTGATCCATTGTCTACAAGAGTCATAGGAACATTCATCCTTTTGCAGACTACCGTGAGGTTTAATGCTTTATAATGTTTGTCACCTTCTGGGGGTAAATCTTTGTCAGAAAAGGTGATCAAATTAATCGGACTAGGAAGGTCACTTGTGAGGAAGTTGGCTAGTCCCTCAGGAGTAGTGTTAGAATCTATCCCGATTTTATCCAAGGCATTCATTACAGCCAACCTATGTACTCGAGATGTTGCCAGAAGTTTCCACACATTCATCTCAACTTTTGTCTTCTTAAACTGTTTAACAATGTCATTGTCTTCGATGATAGGTATGGGAACTTGATGTACGGTTGGCATAGGTTGTTTGAAACGGGAGGTTGCATTCTCCCAGATCTTGTGAGGACGTCTATTGATGAATCTTCGTCAGCCCAAATGCCATCTGTGGTGTATGATATAGAAGGTGAAGGTCCTACTATGTCCTTTAGATAGACATCTTCTTCATCACTGTCCCAAACTCCATTAATGGTTGTATCCTCTTCTTGTTGAATTTGGAATAGTTTCTTTTCATCAATCATTTTCTGTACCAAATCCTTGAATTTGAAACAATTTTCTGTAGTGTGACCCCCTGATTGATGATACTGACAGTAATATCTATCTGTCCTTTTTAATGACTCAAATGGTCTCGGTTCGAGAGGTTTGGCTTCGCCACTCTCGGAGAGCATTTCGAACATTTGCGCATATGGGATCCCAATAAGAGTGTAGGTTATATTGCTCTTTTTGGGTTTTCAGTGACTTGTAAGGGAAAGTGCTTTGCCTCATAAGTCGTTCTTACTGGTGTGAATTCTCTTTTAGGTTCTCCCTTTGGAAGTGGAAGCTCATCATATTTCTTATGGATTTCGTTCATAACTTTGAGAGCTTCACGTAGTAATTGCGATGCCTCCTTCATAGACAGTGTGAGAAATTGTATATCTTCCTTGTTCGCCGATTCTGGAAGACTATCCTTGACATCGAAAAAGATCTCCTCTTCTTTTTCCATGGCATTGATTTCTTCAACAGGTTTAATGAGAGATGAGGGGTCAATCTCGTTTTCTTCATCGGAGATAGCTAGGGTATGAGCTAGAGGTGCATTGTCGATGCTTGGCTTCTTACTGGCAGGGGGCAACGACAGTTTGTTATTGTCTATTAGGTCTTGGATAGCTTCCTTAAGCTTCCAACAACTTTCAGTGGAATGGCCCCTTTCTTGGTGATACTTGCAGTGTGCATTGGGGTTCCAGTTAACCGACCTCTTCTCAACTGGTGGGTCCCCAAATGGTCTTATAGGAGTTATAAGACCTTTTGCATTTAATCGATCAAATGCGGTGTCATAGCTCATGCCAATAGGAGTGAAGTTCCTCCTAAATGGTTTCTTCTGTCCTTGGTTGTTCATGGCAAGAACTTCTCCTAAATTAAAGGTGCTAACATTATTTGAGTGGGCGGTTTTGGAAGAAGAAGGATTGTCGTTCTTCTTTCCTTTCCAGCCACTGTTGGAGTTATTGTTGGCAGCTTTTGACTTAGCCAAGTCATCTTCAATATTGATCCCAATGTCATAAAAGGCCTTGAAAGTATGGAGATTATTTTGATATTTAAGATGCTTGGAATATTTTTCTTGGAGATTTTTGATAAACAGTCTCACAGACTCTTTTTTTCTTGGCACCTCAATCATCTTAGCTGAGTTTCTCTCCACTTGTTAAAGAAAGAGGTGAAGCCTTCATTCTCTTTCTGCTTGAGGATTTCAAGTTCTCTATGGTCAGTCTCGACTTGAATGTTGCACTTGTACCTATCAACGAAAGCGTTTGCTATAGACTCCCAGGTAGAGGTCTTTTCTTTCTCGAGAGAAAAGAACCATTGTTGGCAAACGGTCTCGAGAGACAGTGAGAAAAGAGAAGGGAAGACCTTCTTATCGATACCCTTGATACTCATTATTGTTTCAAATGCTCTTAAATGGAAGTAAGGGTTATCAATTGCTCTGAATTTTGGGATGTCGATGACGTTGAACTTCTGCGGAAGAAGATCCTTGTCTACCGAGACCCCTTGTGATGTAAGCTCTTGAAACTTGTAGTCGCTAGACAACTTGCTTAAACTCTCTTGCATGAGGTCCATATGTTGTTGTTTCACAGGATCGTCGATCCTAAGTGCGAGAAGCTTCAGTGTCTCAGTCACAGTAGCCAATTGGTTCTTAAGATCATTGACTTCTTCTCGAGTTGCCATTATAACCCTAGCTTTTCTCTTGCGAGCTATAGGTTTGTCGAAAAGTTGAAATTGTACGAAGAGGTTATCTTTGATTAATCGTCCTTCCTTTCTTGACCACGCGCTGTAAATTAAACCATTTTGCGTTTTAATTACTTGACTCGAATCATCTCGACTTTATGGTTTATTTTAAGGGAAAAAGAAAAAGAAAAGGGTGCATATTTTGGCAAAAATAATGTACATATTTTTAGGGAACTAAGTATTATTATTTTTATATTAGAGGATTAATATCCGACTTACCCCCCTAAAAAAATGACGGAAAAACGCGAACACAAGACTCTCCTAATCATGGTCAAAGTATGTGTATTGGTGTGTGCATTGAGTGTAAGTGACATGTTTGGACTCTTGTGTAAGACCATGGGACTTAGTGCCTAAACTCGATCATTGATTCAATTAAATATTATTGATAGCAAAATTAACCGAATTAAACAGAAAACTGATTAATTAGACCCTAGGTGATGACTCGACCAATAATCCGAACTGTCGGCCAAGCGACAGGACTGGCGTCACAATGTGGATCTTGGCGCCAGACAACATTGTTGTCATCAGGCGCTACACTCCATAGTGTGGCGCTACAGCTCAGACCTTGGCGCCAATATTGGAGCTTCGGTCTGGGACTGTTTTCGGTGTTATTAGTCAACTGGGGTATGCCTATAGTCGTACTAGGTCAATTCCAATTAAAAAAAAGACTTTATTGACTCAAATTAATTAATTAATTAATTAGGCAAAGTTCTTTAAATCATTAATTTATTTAGTCTCAACACAAGTAAACAAACGGTTAAGAGAAACATAGAATATATATGCACAACAAATAATGCACAATTAGTCAAGTAGGCACAATATGATGCAATGAGTTCGCAACCTAACCATGGCTCTAGTTCTCTAAAGTTCGGGATATGGTTTAGTCGAAGAGGGTCCATGGTTAATTGTCCGGATGCACCGCGCAGAAGCCTAACCGTGAAGGGTTGGCGCGAGTGGATGGGACACCGCGAATTTTAGAAAAAACTCGCTTCCATGGTTTGGTGAATTCAACATCTCGGATGTACCCTTTGTTGCACGGAGCGTTCAATCGGGTAGATGGAGCATGAATTCCCAGAGGGTTATGTCCATATGTAGAACACATATGGGTTTCAGAAAAGTGAGAAAAAAAAATCAATCAGGAAGTAGGATCGAGCAAACAATACGAAAAACCGGTCAAAATTAGAACGCATATTTCTGGCTCGGTATTGGGGGAAATTGGTGCCAGCAATCAGAGACTGGCGCCAGCTTTTAACTGTAGCGCCTGGCGCCAATACTGGCGTCTGGCGCTACGGCTAAAAGTCTGGCGCCAAGCTCTGGCCCCTGAAGCTACTTCCCACATGCCTTAGCAGCTTTCTGTGCTCGATAAAATTTTCCAGTTTCGCGTTGTGTTATTTCAGTCCTAGTTGTGAAAGACATTCCTCAAATTTCCTACGTGTAAAATCCTATGTTTTTAACTCATTACGGATGGTCTTTCCAATGAGATCTTTTTTATGCATATGACAATAATATTAATCAAAATTACGCACATGAAATACTTAGAACTTTTCGAGTCTCATCCATTCATTCTAAATCATTGCCGAAACAAATTCAGGAATTAAAATAGAAATCTTCCCCAGTGGAGTCGCCAAAAACTGTAGGGAATAATTTCAAGCCTTTAAATCCCACTAGCTCGAACCCCACTGTGATCATACACTAAAGTATGGTGGCGTCCAAAAGGGAAGAATATAGAGCAAAATAGTCGCCAACAAGTTTTTAGGAACTTGTAAACCGTTCACGAGGTGAAGGTTACACCCCTTAACGATCCAAGAGATCGTCAACTCCATAAGGTCATGAACCAAATAAGGGTTCGGGGATGAAGGTACAAATCCAACCTAAAAGAGATTGAACCTGCCCTAATAATAGGCCTCTACTTTATTCTGATCGTATTCATGTGCGCTTTTTGACTAACATGCAATCAATAGGATCAACCCTAAACCTGTTTATCTATGTTGGTTGAATTTAATGCACAAACAAACCTATTATTGGCGATCACTTGAATTAATTAACCCTAACAAGATTATTAAATATCTTATTAAGCGTGATTACAAGTACAAAATTCCCTTTAAACATGCATAAAAGGTGTGATCAAGCAATAAAAATAAATATAATCAAGCAACATAATAAATAATCATTAGTAATCATGTTAATAAAATATAATCATAACAATAATAATCATAAATACAATAATCATCATCAAAATAATAATAATATTCATAATCATCATAAATTATAACAATTATAAACATAATCATGTTCATGTTAATATTAAAGCATAATAATAACAAGATCCTAGGCATGATACTAACAAGATTAATAACAAACCCTAGCATGTCACTAAGCAATAAAAATCAAATCTTTAGCCCTAACATGATACTAACAATCATAAATATTAGGAAGAAAATAGGAAGCATCGTAACAATCATATTTAATATTAAAATTACCCTAGACATGATACTAGGAATATCATAATAACAATGTAAACATGATTTCTACATCATAATGTCAATTAATCAATTAAAACACTTACTTTGATGCTTCGTACCTCTTTCTAATAACAAAATACACACGTTAGTAATTTCAAGGAAAATAATAAACAAACAATCAAATTAAATAATTGAAATAGAGATTTGGGACAAACCCTCAGAAATTAAACCTTTCACGTCTAGGGCGAAGGCAACTTCGAATATGGCCAGGTGTTTCTAGATCTTGTGAATGCGAAATTTTGTATGAGAAAAGCAAAGTAAGAATTAATAAAGAATTGAAAGATTAAAGAATGCTAATTAAAACTGATTGTAGATGAGAACTCGTGAATGATGAGAATTGGTGAATGAAAACGGAGTTTTTAATACGATATTTATAGAGAAAATCAGCCAAAAAAAGATAAATTAACAAAACAGAGTCTGACGCTCAGAAAACAGAGCTGGCGCCAACCCTGGCTAGCTGGCGCCAGGCACCACCACTAGCGCCAGGCGCCAGGCCTGGTTCCAGGCGCCAAGGCTTGGGGTTAGGCGCCAAGCCTGATTCCAACGCGTTTTCGAAAATCCGATAAGTTTACCGTACTGGAGGATAAAATAATATAATTTCCTCAAAAATGCTATTTGATTTTGATTAAAACTCTGAAAAGTCAACAAAAGTCAATTTATCAATGCTAATTGGATTAGGAATGAAAAGAACATTCTAGAAGATTCTAGAAGACCAAAATCATCCCTAATTGCATTAAGAATGATAAATCATATTAGGCCCTCCCCTAGATCATTGGGCCGTACATAAAGCTCAAACCGGGCCAAGTTTGGTAAATTGGCCATAACTTCCTCAATATTCATTGGAATTGGGCTTATAATATATCGTTGGAAAGGTCTTTGCAAGCCCCATCCAACTACACTACTATTGGACCCATATGATGTACCAACCAAACTGGATTGGCTGTTTTCTTAAAATAAGTTTTCAAAAACAGAAAGAAAAGAAAAGAAAATAAAACTTTCCGCAACACTAGACCTTTCCACACTTTTGTTTCATTCGATTATGATTCGACGTGAAAGGTACTCATCACTGGGTTTGGTTTTGGGGAGACACAAATGGGTGTCTACACTACCCATGTTGTTGCCTTGACTTTTTGTTGTTTATTAGCCACATTACAAGCCATATTTGCCCCATTGGTTACTAGTCCCAAGCTTGGCTTTGGGGAGCTATTAGTGAGTGAGGCGAGGGAGTTTGTAATGTGCTTATTATTTGCACAATTTGGGTGGGTTTTGAGAAGTTATTTGTTCTTGATCATATTTTGTTTTGATGAGTTTAAAAGTTAAATGTTCTTGAAAAAATAAAGTATGATGATATGAAAAAAAAAGATAAGTTCAAGGAAAAAAATGGAAAAAAAAGTGAACTTCAAAAAGAAAAAAAAAGAGCAAAAAGAAAAAAAAATGCCATATGTTCAAATGATCTAAGTGAAGGTTTATCAAAAGAAAGAAAAGAAAGAAAACAAAAAAAGTGAGTTTCAATGAAAAATTCATGTTTAATGGTTGGAGTTTGTTTCACTCAAGTTCTACATTATTATATTTTTATGAGTGAAATTGTTAGAGTTGGGATTGTTTATATTGTTTGGAGTTGTATTTGGTGGATTATGTTTGGGGTTTAGTTGTGTTGGAGATGGTTGATCATCATTTATTTTTGATCATGGGTTTTATTAGGATTTGGCTCCCTTGATTCATAGCTTTTCTCTCACATATTCCCAAATATATCTTACCCTTTTCCCTAGCCTTACATTACAAGCTTTAAAGACCTTATGACCTTGTGCATAGAGTTGTGTAGATATGAAAGTGTTGCTTATCAATGCAAGTTATGACTTGACATATTCCGAGTCGACTATAAGGTTGAGTGAATGTCTTTTTAAACACACGAGTGTTGTGAGTTTGGGAGGGCATCGTTCACATTAAAGGGGTTGGGATGGAGAGCGATCGAGTACATCTCTTACTCGCCACATAAATGAGAGTTGAGTGTGTGAACACTAGTCTTAAATTCTATATGCTCATGTGGTTTGCTCTATTTGACAATTGTTGGGGAGGATGAGTGATTGGATGAATGAGATTGATTGATGTTGAAGCATGTTCATTAGATTTGCCTTGAATCGTTTGTGCTTGATTTGATTATTGGGGTGAGGCATGTTTTATATGTCCATTGACGAGCTCTTTTCTTAGGAACAAGCAAAGGTTTGTCTTGGGGGAGTTTGATATGTCTATTTTATATAGTGTTTTACCCCCGTCCCTTGGTCATAATTAGTAGTGTTTTTGGCTCTTTCGAGCCACTTTTATTACTAATTGATGTTTTCTAGTATTTTCGTAGTTTTGGTTGAGTTTTGTAGGAAATTGCACTTTTGGAGCATTTTCCCGGGTTTTCATGGATCAACTACGGAAATTGGAGGAGCACGACCATCTTTGAAGCCCAAGGCCGGTTAGAGTTATCAAGCCGGTGATTAAGGGCTCGATAATCGGGATACCGAGGTATTTGGACCGAGTGATCAAGACCCTAAATGGATATCCGGATTAGGTCGAAAAAATAAGCCTAATCGAAGTTTCAACCCTCGAGGTGAAGCAAGGGCCCGATCGGGCAAGCATGTGCTCGATCGGGCAAGGTGCGCAAGAGATGTGCTGGTGCGTGGCAAAAGGCGCGCCCAATTGGGTGAGCTATCAGCTCGATCGGGCGCAGCAGTTTAGCAGGGTACGCGGAGAAAAAGGCGCGCCCAATCGGGCGGCCTTTAGCCCGATCGGGCGTGTGTTTCTGGAGCTGCTCCTTAAACGAGCAGTTAGTTTCTAATTAGGAGTTGTTCAGAGTTTTGTTTAAGTACATTTTAGGATTTTTTTCACTTATCTCTTTTCTTAGACTTTCTCTCTCCACTTAGATTATTTTCTCTCTCTAGACTTCTCTCAACTTTTATTCTTATTCTTAACTCAACTTTGTAGTTCCGTCGTTTTCGGTAACGATTTCTTCTTTATAAATTTCAGCAATTTTATTTCTTTATTCTATCATGTCTTTTTTTATTTCTTTGATTAGTTTAGATTTAATTATGCGTGAGTAGATTTCCTTCTAGGGTTTATGGGGATCCATAAATAATATGAAGGGGTAAATTATTGTTGTTAATTGTCAATGCTAGATTAATTTCCTATTGATTGATTTAATGCTATGTGACTAGATTTGCGCAGATCTTTTATGCATGAGTTTGACAATATTGATTCGAGATTCGAGAGATGAGAATTGATGTTTAGGTCTAGTTTCAATAGGTAGGTTAATTTATAAATGGTTAAGTCGAGATTCGAGAGATGAGATTTAATACCGGTAAATTAATTGTGTGATTGTAATACGTAGCGAAAGCCCTTTATGATCTGATTAATTTAAGCATTGATGATTGATTATTATGTTTTACCCTGGAATATTATTTATTGGTGAACCTACGCCCTAGTTCTTTTATTCATTGTTTTCTCTTTACTCTAAATCTCCATAGTTTAGTTTCCTTTGATTATAATATATTGGTGACTTGATAATTTAGATTATTTTAATTAATTAGGAATAAAAAGACTTGTTTCCCTGTGGATTCGACCCTACTTCCCTATCTACATTAGTTAGAGGATTTAGGAATTACTTTTGATTAGGTGATACAACTTTAGCCTGTCATGGTGCACGTTTTTCAAAAAAAAATTAAAATTATTGTTTATTATGGGATAAAATCAAATCTTTCAAAAGTTGTTAAGTTTGATATTATCCATATTTAAAATGTTAATTTTGCTAATTATCCATAATTAAAGTGGTTAATTTTGGATAAGATTTGTTAGGATATTTTGAGCATATTCCAAAAGGATAATAATTGATTTAAATAATGTGAATATCCCATAATTATTTTAGCATATAATTGATTTAAAATTTTGTGATTGGCTAGTAATTAGGATAGAATTTCCTAATTTGTTAGGATAATCTTTGAGGATAAATATGATTTATCTTTTAAGATTAAAAATAAGATTTGATTCTATCTCATGACTAATTTAAAATATACAATATTTTATTGATAATCATGAATAATTTGTGATATTACCTAATTGCATTAATTAAAATATGAGATATTTAGATGTCATGTTTCCTTAATTGTGAACATTCCATGTTGTAGTTTAGGAAAGCATAATGAGTGATTTTTTATGTGGCAATTTTATAATATATGATGTTGTTTATTAATATATAATGACTAGTATGGCCCAATATATTACTAAATACGATCTGCGCTTGTGCTGTATTTTTTTAATCTTAGTACGATCTACGTATCGATAAAGTATTTTTGTAATTTTATTTCATTTTATTTAAGTAGTAGATATAATAGAGTAAAATTATAAGTTGCAGTTAATCCAAGAAGCCCATGAAGTGAAGGCCTAAAGGTGCAATATGCATGAGATCCATGAAGATTCAAGTGGGAGCCATTTACTTTATTAGTTTCCTTAGGATTAGGGGCCATGCTATGTCTTATTTATGCATTCAGTTTATTATGCATGTTAGATTTTATTAATGTTTTGTGATGATGCGCTAGAGTCCACTATTTAATCACAATATAATAAATCTAGGTCCCAGTAATATTGAGGTAGTTTTTCCAATTAAAAAACCCGATGAAACCTTTGAAATTTATGATGGGTCATGCCAAAGCTGGGTGTCATATTATATCTTTGGGGAGTGGGGGTAAATTAAATTTTACAATTTTAATTGGTTATACTTAGCTAGGTTACTTAAAGAGTTTAAAACCTTGAGGCTAAGGGTAATAATTAAACATGTGATGAGTAATTATTCAACCAAGAGTTACAAGAGTTGTAATCAGTAAAGAGTTTACTCACCTTGAAAATGTAATGGTTGATGGTAGGGCCAAAGTCCGGTTAATTATTGCACAAATAAAGGATTTTGGAATCATTTTATTCAATAGGGATCAATTAAAATTAAATAAATGTTTTAAAGTTGCCAATTTAATTTGCTTATGGCACTTTAAATTTTTTATTAAACATAATTGAATTTTGCGTTTACTTATAAGTAGCATGTCGTTCTAATTTTATTATTATATAATTGATGTGTCCAATTTATATAGTATTTTACCCCTGTCCCTTGGTCATAATTAGTAGTGTTTTTGGCTCTTTAGCGCCACTTTTATTAATAATTGGTGTTTTCTAATGTTTTTGTAGTTTTGCTTGAGTTTTGTAGGAAATTGCACCTTTGGAGCATTTTCCGGGTTTTTCATGGAGCAACTACGGACATTAGGAGGACACGACCATCTTTGAAGCCTAAGACCGGTTAGAGCCGGTGATTAAGGGTTCGGTGTGTGATACCGGGGCATTTGGATCAAGTAATCAAGACCTGAAGAGGAAATCCGGATTGGGCCGAAGAATCAAGCCCAATCGAAGTCCAAGCCTCGAGGAAGAGACCGGGCCCAATTGGGCAAGCTTGCGCCCAATCGGGAGGGCGCGCAGTAGGAGCCATCGTGCAAGGCGCGCCCGATCGGGTGAGCATTAGCTCGATCGGGCGCGACTTCCCAGGAGAGTTGCGAAGAAAAAGGCGGGCCCGATCGGGCGGCCCTTCGCCTGATCGGGCGCGTGTTTTTGAGGGTCCAGATTTTCCAAATTCTTAGTTTTTAATTAGGATTGTTTTTAGAGTTGTTTAAGTACGATTTTAGTGCGGAATTTTTGTTTACCTTCTCTTTTAGACTTTTTCTCTTTACTTAGAATATTTTCTCTCTCTAAAATTCTCTCAACTTTGTTCTTAATTCAACTCCTTAATTTAGATTATTTTTTGGTAACGGTTTCTTCTCTATTAATTTTAGTTATTTTCTTTAATTCTGTCATCATGTCTTATTTTATTGCTTTGATTAGTTTAGATTTAATTATGTGTGAGTAGTATTATTTCTAGGGTTTATGGGAATCCAATAAATAATATGAAGGGGTAATTTATGATTGTTGATTGTCAATGCTTAATTATTTTCCTATTGATTGATTTAATGCTATGCAATTAGGTTTGACCAGATTTAATTGTATGAGTTTAGCAATATTGATTCGAGATTCGAGAGATGAGAATTGATGTTTAGGGTTAGTTTCAATAGGCGGACTAATTTATAAGTGGTTAAGTCGAGATTCGAGAGATGAGATTTAATACCGGTAAATTAACTCTGTGATTGTAATACGTAGCGAAAGCCCTTTATGATCTGATTAATTGATGCATTGATGATTGATTGTTATGTTTTACCCTGGAGTATTGTTTATTGGTGAACCTATGCCCTAGGCTTTTATTTCATTGAATTCCCTCTTACTTTTATTCCTTCCTACTCTTACTTTTAGTAGTTTAATTATCCTTTTAATAATAATTTGGTTACTTGATAATTTAAATTGCTTTTAATTAATTAGGAATAAATTGACTTGTTTCCCTGTGGTTCGACCCTTTTTCCCTATCTACACAGTTAGTGGATTTAGGTTTTATTTGTTGATTAGGTGAATACGACTTGAGCCTGTCAATAATCTCCTCGATTAAAAACAAAGTAGAGAAACGTTCTCAAAAGGTTAAAAGATAATCCATAAACCTATATTCCAATTTTGCTAAGATGGATCTAGAAGGGAAGTTTTAAAAATCCATGTCACATGTCTAAGGTTGGTTTTATTCAAAATGTTTGAGTAAAATGCCAACACATATTCATTTTGAAAAGTATTTCAAGGGATATAAGGAGGTGGGAGGCACAAACCCTCTAAAAGACAAGTATTAGAAATCGTATAAAATCTCTTATCTTCAATATGATTGAATATAAGAAAGTGATTGGAAATCTCTATGATCAAAAGTTGATCAAAATGACGCTATTCTTCATCCACTTTATATAAGAGTTAAATAGTTGATTAAACTCTAATATGAATAATGATAGAATAGACTTAGCAAAATCATGAAAAGTGCTTAAAGAAGTTAAGCAAAGCATCATTTTGAACCTAAGAGAAATTTTCTAAGTGGCTCAAATGGGAAAGGTTTAGGAATATATGAGGATTGCATTAAGAAGTTATAGGCCAAGAAATGCAAACAAGTTGCTACTTCTCAAACCTAGAATTACTTACATGCTAAAAGTTGTTATGAACAGCAAATGTTTCAAATTAAATGGACCAATTCCAATTGATTAGAAACTACCTCATAACAGTTGGAAGGTAAAAGAATGGAAATTTTCCAAATTATGAAGTATATTATAGAAAATGATTTAGCTAAAGGATGAATTAATCTACAAGTTTAGAAGCAAATGTTGCTACTTCACTAGTAGAATATACAAGTCTAGAAGCAAAAGTTGCAACTTTACAAGTAGAACCTATATTTCACCTTACCTAGTAATTGGATAGAATTAAATAAATGTTATTCATTCTTGCCATTATCAAAACAACATTCAATGTTAGTAATGACTACGCATCGAAGATTCAAAAACGTGGAATAAATGTTATTTCATGCTTCATTGAATCATAATGTGTTTTGAATTACTAAATAGGTTTAAAGTTCTATATGATAGAAATAATTAAACCATTTATATATATATAAAATTATCTCTAAAATGTCAATTAATTCGAATGAAAATGAACATTGCATGCGGAAGATCCAAAGGGATGGACTTTCAATATCATTGGATTATGAATCCGCTGATATATGTAAATATCATTCTAATTTGAAAGTATTGACAAAGTCACCATTTAGAGAAATGATGATGCAAACTCGAGGTCAAATATATATAGATGTAAGAAAACCAAAGGTTCAAAGGCTAGATACGTAACTTCATTTGTGATACGATCACTACTTGTGCTTAGTTGAAGCATAAGAGTGAAGATTTTGAAAAGTTCAAAATGTTCAGTATGAAGTTTAGTATCAATTTGACAAGATAATGATTACATTACAATATGATTGTAATTGTGAAAATTTAAGTCAAGACATAAACTTGGCAACACATTCAAAGTATTAGGATATGATCGTAATAATGAGAATTTAAGTCAAGACCTTGATGAACATCCAAGAGTTGTGAAATCGTTTTACGACAAACTCCGAATGAAAACCTTGTGAAGTGTTTATGAAGGGATCTATCAATCTATATAAGATATATTTTGATAATGGATGAAAATTACCTATCTTCCGACCATTGTTCAAGGGATATACTTTTAAGATAAGGTACAAAAATAAACAAAGAAACATAGGTCAAATCAAAATGTAGTAAAGGTTTCATATATGATATGGATAAAAAAAAGTTCTAATAAAGTCTTTCTACAAAACAAGGAATAAAAGTTGTGTTAAAACATTTAATGCACGTTCGATTCCTATACAGAGCACGTGGTACTACTACACAAATCATACTTAGCACAAAATGTTTGTTGCTCAAGTAGGTGCCCTTATGGAAAATTGTTCCAAAAGGTCAAGTGGGAGTAGTGTAAATCTCAAAAGAGTTTGAGAAAAGCAACAAACAAACATGGTGAAAACCATGGTTGGTTCACCCAATGTGGAATATGCCTCTTAAAAAGGCAAGTGGGAGTATAAGAATCTCGAAAAGTTCAAGAGCCTTGAAAAGCCTTGAAAGAGTTCAAGAAAAGTAAATTCAAAAATCTTGAAGAAATTTAAGAAATAATCGAATAAAAGCAACAATATGAGCATGATTCACCTCATGTTACAAATGACAACGCGTGGTCTCATTAAGTGTAATCGGAATAATAACCATGTATCGAAGGTAGTACATTCCAAGTGCACATTCTCTCTTGTCGTTTCTCATTGAAACTAAACAAAGTTATTGTATGAGTTTCAATTGTTGCATCAAACCCACAACGATGACTAACATATGTAAAAATTAGCAAAAGAAATATGATTTCATATTGACTAAGAGTTCTAAAATATTTATTTTGGAACATGATGATTATGCAAGTAACAAAGATGATTTGACAAGTTATAACTCCAAGTGGTTTAAAAACCAGGAAATCTTAAATAGAATCTAAGTCTGTAAGCAAGTGTATGACACTTGAATAATTTGCCTAATTGGGTGAGACCCATTATAAGCAAAACAGACAAGAAAGAAAAATGTTTTTTAACTAAAGCAAAGATTTGTTAAAGGATTCAACTAATTCATAGTATGACTATGATTACAATGAAACCTTTACATTAGTCAGGTTGCAAAGATCTATTAAAGATATTTTAGTGATTTCTATCTTATAAGATTTGGTAGATGGATTTCAAAATGCTTTCTTGAAATTGTTTATGAAAGAAGATTTGTATATGATACAATCAAAATTTTGTGAGTTAATCAAATCGTTTAATGTTCTCGTAAAATGAAGAAAAGGTCATGTGTGTACAAGATGTTTAGTGGGAGCTATACAGTCATCTTGGTCTAGTATAAAGAGTGATAATTCAATTCTTGAACAGTCAAATGATGGTTAATGCATTTTGTATGAAAACCTGGAAGAGGAAGATAAGTACAATTGGGATTCAAGATCTATAGAGATAGGTTTTGAAGTATGAAACTTATATTGATAAGATTCTTATAAGGTTCAACATTATATTGAAAGGAGTTTCAATCCCATGTAACATGACACATTGATCAATGATTCAATGCTTTGAGAAAGGTTGATGAAATTAAGGTCTTGAGTGATGATCCTTATCCAGTATGCAAAGGATGCATCATGCATGTCATGGACTATACTCGTCTATTTGATTCACGTGTTTTAAGAACAAGTGATGATAGATTTCAATCGAAATCCAATTTAATGTTGGAATACAAATTAGAAATTACTAAGTTCCTGTAGGGAATAAATTTCAAGCGTTAACCCCTAGCTTGAACCCCACTGTGATCATACACTAAAGTACAGTGGCGTCCAAAGGGAAAGAAGATAGAGAAAAAGAGTCGCCAACAAGTTTTAGGAACTTGTAAACCATTCACAGGGTGAAGGTTACACCCCTTAACGATCCAAGAGATCGTCAATTCCATAAGGTCTTGAACCAAATAAGGGCTCGGGGATGAAGGTACAAATCAAACCTAAAAGAGATTGAACCTTCCCTAATAATAGGCCTCTACTTTGTTCAAATCGTATTCATGTGCGCTTTTTAATTAACATGCAATCAATAGGATTAACCCTAAACATGTTTATCTATGTTGGTTGAATATTAATGCAAAAATAAATCTATTATTGGCGATCACTTGAATTATAATCAAATTAACCCTAAACAAGATTATTAATTATCTTATTAAGCGTGATTACAAGTATAAATTCCCTTTAAACAAGCATAAAAGGTGTGACCAAGCAATAACAATAAATATCATCAAGCAACATAATAAATAATCAATATCATGAATAATAATTACAATAATAAAAATAATCATAGTCATGTTAAAGCATAATAAAAATAGCAAGATCCTAAGCATGATACTAACAAGATTAATAACAAACCCTAGCATGTCACTAAGCAATAAAAATCAAATCTTTAACCCTAACATGATACTAACAATCACATATATTAGGAAGAACATAAGAAGCATCACAACAATCATATTTAATATTAAAATTACCCTAGACATGATACTAGGAATATCATAATAACAATATAAGCATGATTTCTACATCATAATATCAATAAATCAATTAAAGTACTTATTTTGATGCCTCGTACCTCTTTCTAATAACAAAATACACACGTTAGTAACTTCATGGAAAATAATAAACAAAACAATCAAATCAAATAACTGAAAGAGAGATTTGGGACCAAACCCTCAGAAATTAAACCTTTCACGTCTAGGGCGAAGGCAACTTCGAATATGGCTAGGTGTTTCTAGATCTTGCGAATGCGGAATTTTGTATGTAAAAACAAGGTTTAGAAAAAGAGAAAGATGAATGAATTGATTAATGAGAAGAGAATGAGAGAATTAATGATTGCCAATGAAAATTGATTGTAGGTGAGTATTACTTGAAACTGATTGTTGATGAGAATTGGTGAATGAAAACGGAGTTTTTAGTACATTATTTATAGAGAAATCAGCCAAAAAGATAAATTAAGTGCCAACCCTGGATAACTAACGCCAGGCACCAATACTAGCGCCAGGCGCCAATGCCTGGCGCCAGACGCCAATGCCTGGAGTCAGGCGCTAGGCCTGTTTTTGACACATTTTCAAAAATCAGATAAGTTTTGCCGTACTGGAGGATAAAATCGTATATTTTCCTCAAAAATGTTATTTGATTTTAATTAAAACTCTGAAAAGTCAACAAAAGTCAATTTATCAATGCTAATTGAATTAGGAATGAAAAGAACCTTCTAGAAGAATCTAGAAGACTAAAACCATTCCTAATTTTATTAGGAATGATAAATCATATTAGGCCCTCCCCTAGATCATTGGGCCCCCCTCTTTGACTGAGTTTGGAGAAACGCAAGTCTCGAAAACAAAAGACAAAGTATCGATAGGGACGGAGAATGATTTAGAATGTTCTGCGATCCTAAATCATTCTTGTAACGCCGATACCTGCAAAACTAGTGTTAGTTAAACATATAAAAGAGTTAAGAAACGCGTATCTTGCACCGTCGAGCACATGTCTCTGAAAGTAACCGATTGTTTTGATGACCTCCTACAAGCTAGAGAATGCCATCCCGCTTGAAAACCGCTACGCCCGTAACTGCTTCCAAATTGGAAGATTGCTTCGCTTGAAACAATCCTCCTCCACAATGATAGTATTCCACGTCCAAGGGAATACCATCGAAGATTTCCTCTCTTGAAACAATCCTCAATTGTCTGTGACAACTCTCCACAATCTAGGGAACGCCACCTTGCTATTTCGATGTTCACTCATCTCTGAACAAAGAGCTTCTTTTTGATATGTTCACGTGTCTCTAAACAAAGAGCTTCTTTTTGATATGACTCCAATTTCCGCTGTGATAGTCTTCGAAAAGATCACTGCTTTTTAATCCTTAATGTTGCTATGCCAGTACGTCGGCACTTTGCTGCTTGTGAACCAGTATGTCGGTGCTTTTGCTGTGATGACAATCCTCTTTTCTTTGGGAATAGTTGCCAACACAATTCCTGTATGATGTATAACAATCTGATTTAGGGAAAGTTGTCAATGCTTCGTAACAATCCATCCTTGGAAATGTTGCCACGATGAAGCGACAATCCGTATCACGGAAAATTTGCCAAAATCAAATTTTTGGAAAAGTTGCCAATGCTTCGTAACAATCTTTCATAAGAACTTTGCTTCGATCGACAATCCCTGTCTTGGAATATAACTCTTGAAAGCAATCCACCTTGGAAATTTGCCAACGGTTTGCGACAATCCTTTTGAGAAAATATTGCCACTATTGACAATCCGCGTCTTGGAACATTTGCAAAACAGAGTCGACCGACAATCCACTTCGGGAAAATTTGCCACTTATTGAAATGAATGACAATCCACGTTGAGGAACCTTTGCCGAAATTTATGATGAGTATAAACCTACAACAATCCTTTGGGAAAATTTGCCATAGGGAACTGGGTGTATGATAATCCAATCTCGGAAAACTTGCCAGCGATCTATGAATGTATGACAATCCAAACTTGGAAAAACTTACCAAACAAAGAAGGAGCACGATAATCTACGCTTGGAAACTTTGCCAGAGATGACAATCCAATCTTGGAAAAATTGTCGTTGAAGAAGATGCACGACAATCCATTTTTGGAAATATTGTTAGTTGGGGATGACAATCCAATTTTTGGAAAACTTTTTTCGTTTAATAAGAATGCGCGACAATCCATATTTGGAAATATTGTCGTTTAAGTGCTTGCTTTTGAACCGATTGTAATGAGCCAGTGTTTTAGGCGCTTAAGCTAAGTGAGACGATTTTTTGTCAGGTCAATCACTTACTACGATTGTAATCGAGCCGACTACTAATCATGTCAAATTGCTTATAGGGGCTAACTGGCGTACCAAGGAACCCAAAATTGCTACATGAGGTCGAAATCACCTTTCTGAGAGGCTTCGAGCTCTGTCGTTGCTGAGATATTTCTAGCGCCAGGCGCTGGAGTAGGGTCTTCCCTGTTCTGCTGCACCTGTATTTATTTTTACTATAGAACTTTGCCAATCTTTTTAATCATCTTAGCGTTGACCTAAGGTTTAGCGTTGCTTGACTCATTGACTTGGCACGACTCAAGGTATAAACTTGATTCGCTGTGATCGACTGACTCGAGGTTGACTCGACTCGAAGTGAAATGACACATGTGTTAGACTCAAATCAAAGTGATATGACACGACATGACACAATGTGTACATGACTCGTGTGTGATCGTGCGACTCGAAAAATGCAAAAAAGAAAAAAATTTCCGTCATTTTTGTGGAGGTTTTGTGGAGGGTACCGACTTTCTCCCGAAAAAGAAAGACGCGAAAAAGAAAGGAGCAAAGTTTTGAAGGTGCATGTTGAATGAGCTTAGTCAAATGTTGTTTGATACTATCTCTCAAGGTGCAAGGATTAATCCATCCTAGGCTATCTCAATTGTTGACTCTATGATGAAAGTATTTGGGTAACTTAGGCACGGAGGCTAAGCACTTCATACTTCGTGATGCAATGACAATTATGATTGATTTTGACGAAGCATACTTCAGCGTTAAGATTTCATGACAAAGGGATCCTAAGGGAAATATATTTGGTCATGTATCTGTGCAGTGTGTGAAAGTGACACTAAAGTTAGGCCGCAAGAGCTAAGTATGTGGAATGATATTATTTTAGAAGAGTCAAATGATGGTGACTCTTAGGCTAGGTAAGCTAATGATGTAGGGATCAAGCCCCCAAGTCTAGCTCTAAATAAATAGGGATGAGCATAGGAGATCCTTTGATATGATCATGGTGTAAGTGTGTGAATGTGGATATGAATGCATTTTTATAACAGTCGCACCTCGATGTGAGGTTGCCTACGTATCCGTTAGGAATCAGGCCAAACGTAGCTCTAGCCGAACCTCGCACAAGTGTGTACACCTCAAAAAGGTCTTTTTAAGGGTTGTAACGTGGTTAGGCTAAATGTTGAAGAAGAAAGGGATGAAAGGCTCAAGACCCTAGATAAGCCCCCAAGGTGTGCAACCTTGCTTTTGAATCTTTATATTTTTATGCTTGAGTTTCTACTCTTTTTTTAGCTCTCTTTTATCTTTTGCTTTAGCATCTATTTTATTTTCATAAATGTGGGCAATCCCGATCATGCGGTCTATCACTCACTTGGCATTCATGTTTCTTAGGCACGGTACCGAGCACTCGATAAGAGACGCAAACTGAGACGTATTCTGATCAAAGACATTGGAACACTTGCCCTTTTGCACACTTTTATTATTATTATTTTTTTTTTTTTTTGCTTATTTTAATTTTTTGAATCACTCAAGCCTTTTTTAGCATTGCATAAGTTGCACACCATCCTATCCCAAGGTTAGGTAAATGTAGGTTGAAAAAAGAAAGGGTCTATCGTTGGACGAGGCTCAAAGTGGTTTATGAAGAAAAGATTGTATAATTGAAGGGTGAAAGGAGATATGACGTGGCTACAAGGGGTGCCTCAAATCATTGGTATACCTTGTGCTCAATTCGACATGGGTTTTTTTTTTTAATGCAGTATAATGAAATGATCATATGCAAGGAAATAAATTCTCATTTTATCAAAAAAGAAAGTATATAATGATTCTACAAAATAAATCTAAAGGAAAAGAAACGTGCCTATGCTAGACTTATTGGGGAAGGAAAAAATGAAAAAGAAATAGAAAAAAGAGGTCATAAAATCTTGTCGTTGAAGCTCGCCTCTTGTCTTGTGTTATTCGCTTCATCATCACCTAGTCTTCTCGCTAGCTAGAGGCAATGAGATCTTGTTTGCTTCTATGAGATCTTGAATGAGATTTTGAAACCTGTAGCATTCGTCAGTGGTATGACCGCGTCCTCGATGGTACTTGCAATAGGAGTTTGGATTCCATCTCGAATATCAATTTTCTGGTGTTGGATCCTCGGTAGGGCCAATAGGTTTGATAAATCCTCGATCGTAAAGACGGTCAAAAGCAGCATCGTAAGTCATTCCAATGGGTGTGAACTCTCGCCTGGGTTTCCTTTTAGATCCTTGATTGTCCATGGCTAAGACACCATTATGGTCAAAGGTACTAACATTATTACTAGAGTGGGCGTTTTTGGAAGAAGAAGGATTGTCGTTCTTCTTTCCTTTCCAGCCACCGTGGTTACTATTGTTAGTAGCTTTTTGCTTTGCGAGGTCATCTTCGATTTCAATTCCGATGTCGTAAACAGCCTTGAAAGTATTCAAGTTGTGTTGATATTTTAAGTGCTTTGAATACTTTTCTTGGAGATTCTTGATAAACATCCTCACAAACTCCTTTTCGGTGGGGACCTCAATCATCTTGGAGGAAGTTTCCCTCCATTTATTAAAGAAAGAAGTAAAGCCTTCATTCTCTTTTTGTCTTAGCATCTCAAGTTGTCTATGATCGGTTTCAACTTGAATATTGCACTCGTATCTATCAATGAAAGTGTTTACTATCGATTCCCAGGTAGAGGTTTTCTCTTTGTCAAGGGAGAAGTACCACTGTTGGCAAACGGTTTCAAGAGATAGTGGGAACAGAGAGGGGAAAACCTTCTTATCGATACCCTTAATGCTCATTATAGTTTCAAAAGCTCTTAGATGGAAGTAAGGGTTATCTGTTGCCTTGAATTTAGGGATGTCAGTGGTGTTGAACTTATGCGGAAGAAGTTCCTTGTCCAGCGAGACCCCTTGTGAACTCATGCCTTGAAATTTATAGTCACTAGATAGCTTGCTTAGACTCTCTTGCATGAGGCTCATTTGTTGTTGCTTCACGGGATCATCGATCTTGAATGTGAGTAGCTTCAGTGTCTCAGTCACGTTAGTCAATTGACTCCTAAGTTCATTAACTTCCTCTTGAGTTGCCATTATCTTTTTAGCCTTCCTCTTTTGACGAATCGGTTTATCAAAAAGTAAGACATGAACAAAGGTGTTGTCCTTAATTAATCGCCCTTCTCTCCTCGACCAAGTACTGTGGAAAAGGAAATTGGGGATATTTATTGTTAATTATTTGACTCAAGCTTTATTCAACATGCAATGGATGGAGGAGGTGAAGAAATATGGAAGAATGTGAAGAAAAATGATGGAGATGAAGGGATATGAAGAATTAGGAATAGAATGTACCCCCCAACTCAAACGATGGAAAAGACCGACTCATGCATGAACCTAAGACATGGCCATGGTGATGTATACTGAAAGTTTGTGCTAAGACTAGTGAATGTAGGTGACATGTTAAGACTCGTGTCATGACCATGTGGCTAGACTATGTGACTAGACTCAAGCAAAGACTAAGTTAAGACTTCACGTACATACATTAAACTGGCCAGGCTGTGGTATTTTAGTCATAACTTTTTATCTGTGACTCTGATTTGGATGAAACCAACGCCAAATTAAAGATAAAACTCGGAGCTACAGACCCATAGGTTTTACAACTCGTAGTTCTTCTGATAACTCCGTCTATGACCAAAACAAGTTGACGTTTGTGCAGTATACGGGAATAATCCGGGTTGACTTAAAGGAACTATGACTCGATTTTAGACATATTTATTAGATCAAACTAATTAATTAATTAATTAAACAAATTCCTTTAGTCATTAATTAGTTTATTTAGGCTTATTTACAAACACAAGTCAAACCAAACGGTTAGGAAAAAACCACATAGAGTATGCGCAACAATTAATGCACAATTAGTCAAGTAGGCACAATATGATGCAATGAGTTTGCAACCTAACCATGGCTCTAGTTCTCTAAAGTTCGGGATATGGTTTAGTCAATAGAGGGTCCATGGTTAATTTTCCGGATGCACCGTACGGAAGCCTAACCGTGAAGGGTTGGCGCGAGTGGATGGGACACCGCGAGTTTTAGAAAAAACTCGCTTCCATGGTTTAGGGAATTCAACATTCTCGGATGTACCCTTTGTTGCACGGAGCGTTCAATCGGGTAGATGGAGCATGAATTCCCAGAGGGTTATGTCCATATGTAAAACACATGTGGGTTTCAGAAAAGTGAGAAAAAATTCAATCAGGAAGTAGGATCGAGCAAACAATATGAAAAACCGGTCGAAATTAGAACGCGTATTTCGGGCTCGGTATTAGGGGAGGTTGGCGCCAGCAATCAGAGACTGGCGCCAACTTTTAACTGTAGCGCCTGGGGCCAATACTGGCGTCTGGCGCTACTGCTAAAATGCTGGCGCCAAGCTCTGGCCTCTTGCGCTACTTCCCACATGCCTCAACAGCTGTTTGTGCTCGATAAAATTTTCCGGTTTCACGCGGTGTTATTTCAGTCCTAGTTGTGAAAGATATTTCTCAAACTTCCTACGTGTAAAATCCTATGTTTTTAACTCATTACGGATGGTCTTTCCAATGAGATCTTTTTTATGCATATGACAATAATGTTAATCAAAATTACACACATGAAATACTTAGAACGTTTCGAGTCTCATCCACTCATTCTAAATCATTGCCGAAACAAATTCAGGAATTAAAATAGAAATCCTCCCCAGTGGAGTCGCCAAAAACTGTAAGGAATAAATTTCAAGAGTTAACCCCTAGCTTGAACCCCACTATGATCATGCACTAAAGTACGGTGGCGTCCAAAGGGAAAGAAGATAGAGCAAAAGAGTCACCAAAAAGTTTTAGGAACTTGTAAACCATTCACAGGGTGAAGGTTACACCCCTTAACGATCCAAGAGATCGTCAACTCCATAAGGTCTTGAACCAAATAAGGGTTCGGGGACGAAGGTACAAATCCAACCTAAAAGAGATTGAACCTGCCCTAATAATAGGCCTCTACTTTGTTCAGATCGTATTCATGTGCGCTTTTTAATTAACATGCAATCAATAGGATTAACCCTAAACCTGTTTATCTATGTTGGTTGAATATTAATGCACAAATAAATCTATTATTGGCGATCACTTGAATTATAATCAAATTAACCCTAAACAATATTATTAATTATCTTATTAAGCGTGATTACAAGTATAAATTCCCTTTATACATGCATAAAAGGTGTGACCAAGCAATAACAATAAATATCATCAAGCAACATAATAAATAATCAATATCATGAATAATAATTATAATAATAAAAATAATCATAATCATGTTAAAACATAATAAAAATAGCAAGATCCTAGGCATGATACTAACAAGATTAATAACAAACCCTAGCATGTCACTAAGCAATAAAAATCAAATCTTTAACCCTAACATGATAATAACAATCACATATATTAGGAAGAACATAAGAAGCATCACAACAATCATATTTAATATTAAAATTACCCTAGACATGATACTAGGAATATCATAATAACAATATAAGCATGATTTCTACATCATAATATCAATAAATCAATTAAAGTACTTACTTTGATGCCTCGTACCTCTTTCTAATAACAAAATAAACACGTTAGTAACTTCAAGGAAAATAATAAACAAAAACAATCAAATCAAATAACTGAAAGAGAGATTTGGGACCAAACCCTCAGAAATTAAACCTTTCACGTCTAGGGCGAAGGCAACTTCGAATATGGCTAGGTGTTTCTAGATCTTGCGAATGCGGAATTTTGTATGTAAAAACAAGGTTTAGAAAAAGAGAAAGATGAATGAATTAATTAATGAGAAGAGAATGAGAGAATTAATAATTGCCAATGAAAACTGATTGTAGGTGAGTATTACTTAAAACTGATTGTTGATGAGAATTGGTGAATGAAAACGGAGTTTTTAATACGTTATTTATAGAGAAATCAGCCAAAAAGATAAATTAACAGAACAGAGTCCTGGCGCAACCGAAACAGAGTTGGTGCCAACCCTAGATAATTGGCGCTAGGCACCAACACTAGCGCCAGGCGCCAGTGGCTGGCGCCAGGCGCCAATGCCTGGAGTCAGGCGCCAGGCCTGTTTTTGACGCATTTTCGAAAATCAGATAAGTTTTGCCGTACTGGAGGATAAAATCGTATATTTTCCTCAAAAATGCTATTTGATTTTAATTAAAACTCTGAAAAGTCAACAAAAGTCAATTTATCAATGCTAATTGAATTAGGAATGAAAAGAACCTTCTAGAATAATCTAGAAGACTAAAACCATTCCTAATTGCATTAGGAATGATAAATCATATTAGGCCCTCCCCTATATCATTGGGCCGTACATGAGGCTCAAAACGGGCCCAGTTTAGTAAATTGGTCATAACTTCCTCAATATTCATCGGAATTGGGCTTATAATATATCGTTGGAAAGCTCATTACAAGTCCCATCCAACTGTACTATTATTGGACACATCAGGGAACAACCAAATTGGATTGGCTGTTTTCTTAAAATAAGTTTTCAAAAACAGAGAGAAGAGAAAGAAATTAAAACTATCCGCAACACTAGACTTACCACACTTTCACTTCATTCGATTATGATTTAACGCGAAAGGTATTCATCACAGGGTTTGTTTTTGGGGAGACACAAATGGGTGTCTACAGTTCCTTGTGAAAGGGCGAAGGAAAATTCTTAGTGTATGGAGGTATTATTATAAAATTTAGAAATTGCAAATATTCATGTTTATGAGAATGTCTCATGAACTCTACTTACTAAACCCCTTCCATGACCAAGGTATGAGAGTCATACTAAGATTCTTGGATTGAAGCAAGTTATGTAATTTAGGTTGTGTATGTTTTGAGAAAACATATTACATAACTAATACATTAACTTGCAGAATTATGTTTATCAATTGAAACAAAGTTTCAATCTTATTTAATCGTGGTTTCAATATTAAATAAAATGTCCAAAATAATTATGAATTGATGGGCTCATCAGGTTGATGACCTGGTGAATGAAACCCCGGAGGTGAACTAAATTCATATATTATTTAAGTTCCTAGTTTGGGTTCATTAAACTGGACATAAATGATTTCAATTAATGGACTAGCATGTAAGATTGATTGGATAGTGCAGTTTCATGGGCTATAGGAGCGTAGTGAAGCTCGGTCAATCACAAGGATATGCATGAATGATGCATGATCGAATTATAGACCTACTTTGAAGTTCATGTATAGAGCTTCCGGATATATTAGTGGATTCCTTTTACATGAGTGGAACATTGATTTCATTCAATGGATGTTATGGTTGTGGTACACTCAAACGTATGCATGTAACTGGAGATTATAAAGGGTGTTTCCCGGTTACTTCAAAAGTTGAGTGGGAGCTTTGGTTGCCACAAGATTGGATTGAGTCTACCTCTTTAATTAGGAATGTGTCTTGGCCCCTTGAAGAGGGAGCATTCAGAAAATGCATGGTCGTGCTCAAATGCATTACATAGTAATCTTTTGTTCTGTGAATCTATCTGAGATTTCAAGAAAAGATTTGTAGACTAATATGATCACGACATGAAATACAATCATATTATCAAATCAACACACATTGAATTAAGGAATTTTAATATTGCGTACTTGTCTCAGACAAGTGGGAGATTGAAGAAGTTGTGTCTTCGATAAGTGCAATTACTAGATATATCAAGGATCACTATTATGGAGATAATAAGTTCGTTCTCTTGGGGCGTCATCATCTGTTGCTAGACTATGAGAGATGATTTTTGGACTAGTCAAATAGTCCAAAGCCCGCTAGAATGGATCTCATGAGGTCACACACAAGGGTATTGGGTTAAGCAAGTTAGAGGCCCATTAATGGGCCTTATGAGCATTTAACTAATCAAGAAATGGATTGGGCTAGCATATTTAGATTGGAATTAGGTTTTAGGCTTTTGACATGGGCTCTTATTTAGAGATGAGATCTATAAATAAGATCCATGCCTAGGGTTGCAAAGAAGCAGTCATAATTCACACACAGTGTATTTTGACATCAAGGCAACTAATCCCAAAAACCCTAATTCCTCTATCTATCTGTAACACCCCCAAATTACTCTATAATATTAACAATAATTATCCAACTGTAGGGAGTAACATGGGAGTATTACTGCTACGTGATTACGTGAGGCTTAACAGAGTTTTGCAGCGGAAAATTGTACTTAACTTTCATTAATAATAATAGTAATAGTTTTGAAACACTTCCAAAGTAACAACAAAAGCAACTACAACACTGATACTATATTTACTAAATTAACTAGGTGATCATCGTCCATCGTCCCCAATGCAGCATATAGTTCATGTTGTTCGATTGCCATCACCTATCTACTCATCAAAATGATGAGTAGGGCAAAGCCAAAACAAAACAAATACGTATTAGCCAAAATGCTAAGTACATACAAATGCTAGACATGTAAATTGATTTAATTAATTAAACATGCTTTCAAAGAGATTTAACTTTAATAAATCTTAATTTATCCAAACTATTCATGAATAGAAATTCATGTATAAAAACTTGTTAAAAGAACCAATTTTCGAAATAACCAACTTTACAAAGATAATTCCGAATAGGATAGTCCATATTTTCATAAATCATTTTCCCATCTAAGTGTGCACACCCCCAAGCTAGTAACTCCTTTACGTTGTGCTATCAACGGGAAAGACTATGTCATACAAAGTCCATAGTCTTCAACTTACTCAGCATAGTGGGAATTAAAAATCCAAAGATCCAAGTAGTAAATCCAGTTAAATAAACTTCCCAATATCCCATACTCGGGATAATTTAAAAAAGGAAAATTTGTCAGAAAAAACCTTTTAAATGCCTCATTTTGCAGGAAAAAACCTTTTAAAAGGATTTTTGTTTAAAAAACCTCCACAATCAATTTTTTTGTTAGATGAAACCTCTCCTCCCTTTTTCGGCATTGACTAAGGGTTTCAGGCATTAACCCTTTATTTTTCTACTTGTAGCCAAATTTAGGGTAATTTTCCCTCTTTTTCTTGGCTCCTCAATTTCCTCTCTATCTTTTTAGGGTATATATGCTACATTGAACGATGAATTAAGGCAAAACTACCCAACTCATTCAATTGAAAAGGTAAATTAGAGTTCAATTCTCTTTCACTAGTAGAAAAATACAAAAAGGCAACCCCCTAATGGCACCGGTTCAAGCCAAATCGGTGCCAAAAACCGGGCCAAAATTGGGCGGGTTTTTATACAATGATAAAAGGCACCGGTTCAACTCAAACCGGTGCCAAAAATAAAAAAGGCACCGGTTCAAACCGGTGCCTTTGTGAACCGGTGGAAATTTAAAAAAAAAAAAAAAAGGCCGCCCTTTTTTCCTTTCTTCCTCCTCTTTCCTTAACATTTCATTTCATTTTCTTTCCACCACTATTTCATTTGACCAAACCCAGAAAACCCGAACCTCGCCTCCCCTCCTTTTCCCTCCACCACTGCTGCCACCTTGAACACCACTGACGCCGCGCAACCTCTCTTCTCCCCTGTTCGAAGACCACACCTCGGCTCCTCTTCTCTGTTGTTCGAAGAAGCCGCGCCTTCAGATTAAGGGTCCTCTGTTGTTCTCCTCTTCTCTTCTCCTCTTCTCTTTTTTGCTCGTGTCCTCTGTTGTTCGAAGACGCCGCGCCACCGCCCTGAACATCGCCACCACGCCACCGCACCACCTTCCACGGCTGCTCCTCCATCTCTCCTTCCCTTCAAGCTACATTAAACCACAATTTGAGTGTTCTAGGTTTAATTTTTTTCTTTATTCACAATTATTTTATCAATTATGTACTTTTATTAATTTCTTTTTCTTGTTGAAGAATTGTTAGGCAAATTAAAATTTAGGTTTAAATATAATTTTACTTCAATTTTTAGCAATTTTTGGTTTTTTTATTGGGAAAATGTGAAATTATTACAAATTAGTCAAGTTTGAAACTCAATTAGGTGGATTTTATTATGTTTTAATGGTTAATTTAATGTGTTTTGGTGGATAATTGTGAAATAATTATAGAATATATATATTAACCTTGGTACTTAAATAGGTGAAATTTGGTATGTTACTTTTAATGGTTAATTTGAAATTGTTTTGATGGATTTTTTTGAATAAGTTAGAGATTAGTGAACTTTGTTATTAAATTAGTTGAATTTCGGAATGTTTAAATGGTTAATATTAAGTTGTTTTGATGGGTATATTTGAATAAATTTGAGATTAGTAACCTTGCTTATTACTAAAGTAGATGAATTTTGGAATGGGTGAATGGTTACTTTTAAGTTGTTTTGATGGGTAATTTTGAAAAAAATAGAGATTAGTAACCTTGTTAGTTTAGCAATTTTGAATAAATTAGATGAATTAAAGTAGTGAATACATTGTTTAGCAATTGTTAGTTCGATGAATGATGGGTTTTAACTTATAAATAAATTAGTGAATTGACATGTTATGAGAAAGATATAGTACATACCTAATATTTAACCTAATTTTTGTTTATTGTTTTTTTTAATAGATTTGTGAATTGAAGTACAAGTTTATCTTGAGGACTACATATTGAGCTCAAGTGGGTAGTTGCTATATTGGTATGACTTATAAACTTTACTTAGCTATATTTCTTTCTATTTATCCATTTAATAAAAGTTTATTCATGAAATTGCAACTTGTGTATTGTTTAATTGCAAATAAATACAAAAATATATAGAATACTTGCATCATCATATGCCTAGATACCCGTTCAAGGCTTTCTCATTAGGAGAAAGTCTTGAATAGTCCCCGGTTGGGACTGTTCTTGAATGTGTACTCTCACTTAGGTGGTGAATGTATGTTTTCTTTTCGATTTTAAGGAACATCTTGGCTTACCATTTCCTCACTATGTTCTCTGGGTACATATGTGGGTAATTAATTATCTACATCGTGTACTTGGAGAACTAGGGGGAAATGCTGCCGAATTTTCCTTAAAATTGGAAAGTTGACATACATTCACTAGTGAGAGTAGACATTCAAGGATGGGTTAGGTTGGAGTGATAAGGACCCTTTGGAAACATGCATTTTTTCACTATATGAATGGTATATTCACGTTTTGTACTTGAATTTGATTTACATAAAATATGTAGCAATTACACATTATTCATTATATGTTGTTATATATGTTTAGAGACAATTTACTAAATGGAGAAGGATCGTGGTTGGATGTATGGTAGACGCGATACATTGGAATTTTGGAATGGGGTTCAAGAGTTTTGCGAGAGGGCTTTAGCATATCAACGCAAACTGGGTGCCAAAGGCCTTTATTGTCCTTGTGTTGATTGTAATAATGTGAATGTAGTCGATATTGTTGAAATCATTAGAGATCATGTATTATGTCGTGGGTTTAGGCATTTATACCATGTGTGGATTTGGCACGGAGAAAGTGGAGAGTATAGTGGGGATCTTGATTGGAATGATGTGCGTGTTAGAAGCAATGAGATTCATGTGGACGAGGAATACGAGAATGATGACTATATTGTTGATAATGGTGAGGATGGAGCCGATGATGATCAGGCGGATGAGGTCGAGGATGAACAAGTGGATGATATGTTGCATGGTGTTGAAGATGGAGTGTTTGAGTTATTATCGGAGGCTTCCAAAAAGCCTTTGTATCTCGGGTGCAAAAAATACTCCAAACTATCGGCCGTGCTAACACTTTTCAACATTAAGTCGAAGCATGGGTGGACGGACATTAGTTTTACTTCTTTGTTGACCGCATTAAGTGATATGTTGCATGATGGGAATGAAATTCCCAAGTCTTACTATTACGCAAAGAAGCTCATGTGTCCCTTTGGTTTGGAGTATAAGAAGATACATGCATGTCCTAATGACTGTATTCTGTATCGACATGAGTATGAACAACTGCAGGAGTGTCCACGATGCAAGCGGTCGCGCTACAAGCGCATGAGTTGCAATCCTGGCACGGAGGGACCTCTTGCTAAGGTGTTGTGGTATCTGACAGAGTAAAGTTGTATACCCTAATCAAAAGTAATTCCTAAATCCTATAACTAATGTAGATAGGGAAGTAGGGTCGAATCCACATAGAAACGAGTCTTTCTATTCCTAATTACCTAATATAATCTAGATTATAAAGTAACTAATATATTATAATTAAAAGGAACTAAACTACAAAGATTAAGAATAAGGAGAAAACAATGAATAAAAGGATCTAGGGCATAGGTTCACCAATAAATAATACTCTAGGGTAAAATATAATAATCAATCATCAATGCATACATTAATCAGATCATAAAGGGCTTTCTCTACGTATTACAATCACACAATTAATTTACCGGTATTAAATCTCATCTTTCGAATCTCGACTTAACCATTTATAAATTAACCTGCCTATTGAAACTAGACCTAAACATCAATTCTCATCTGTCGAATCTCGAATCAATGTTGTTAAACTCATGCATAAAAGATCTGCGCAAATCTAGTCACAGAGCATTAAATCAATCAATAGGAAATTAATCTAGCATTAACAATTAACAACAATAATTTACCAAATAAATCTGGAATTTAGAATAGAGTTAAGAACAAAAGTATAAGAGAGAGAGAACTAATCTAAAAGCTAAGTAGAGAGAAAATCTAAGAAATAATTAAAAAAGAGTAAAAAGAAGGTAAAGAAAGGTACTAAACTCGTTTTACGGAGAAATATTTATATTCTGTAAGAATCCTAAACTAAAACAAACTTTAACGACGCTAATCGTCTCCTAACAATAACACGCGCCCGATCGGGCGAGGCGCCGCCCGATCGGGCGCGCATTTTTCCTCTCAAGTACATTTCTCGCGCCCGGCCAGGCGCGTCTTCGGGCGCCGACCTTTACTTCCCTAGCCCGGCCGGGCGCGCCTTCGGGCGCCAGCCTTTTTGGCCGGGCGGCTCTCTTGGGCCACTATTTGGACTACGATTGGGCTCCAATTCTCCGGGCCAATCTGGGTTTCCTCTTCGGGTCTTTAATACTCGGTCCAAATGCCCCGGTATCACATATATCGAGCCCTTAATCATCGGTTCGATGGCGCTAACCGGCCCTGGGCTATAAAAACTGGTCGTGTTTCTCCAATGCTTGTAGTTGCTCCATAATATCTCGAGAAAATGCTCCAAAAGTGCAATTTCCTATAAAACTCAACCAAAACTAAGAAAACACTAGAAAACACCAATTAGTAATAAAAGTGGCTCTAAAGAGCCAAAAACACTACTAATTATGACCAAGGGACAGGGGTAAAATATTGTATAAAATAGACACATCAAACTCCCCCAAGCCAAATCTTTGCTTGTCCCTAAGCAAAGATCTCATCAATGAATAAATAAATATTCTTCACCCCAAAAAGTAAAAATCAAGCACAAACAATTCAGGGTAAATTAAATAAACATGCTTCAAAATCAACCAATCAAATCCATCTAATTACCTTTCTTCCCTAACAATTGTCAAATAGAGCAAACCACAAGAGCATATAGAATTCAAGACTAGTGCTCACACACTCAACTCTCACTTATGTGGCGAGTAAAAGATGTACTCGATCGCTCTCCAACCAACCCCTTTATGTGAACAATGCCCTCCCAACTCACACTCTCGTGTGTATAAAACAATGAACGCTCAACCTACTAGTCGACTCGAAATATGTCATATCATAACTTGCATTGATAAACAACACTTTGACATTCATACAACTTTATGCACAAAGGTCGGAAGGTCTTTAAAGCTTGTAATGTAAGGCTAGGGTAAAGGATAGGAATCATTTGGGAATAAGTGAGAGAAAATCTATGCTTAAAGGGAGCAAATCCTAATAAAACCTATGATCAAAATAAATAATGATCAACATCTCCAACATAACCAACTCTAACAAAAATCCACCAAATATACTCCAAACAATATAAAAAATCCCAACTCTTACAATATCACTCATAAGATATAATAATGAAGAAGTAGATTGAATAAACAAACTTTATTTCCAAACTTGAATTTTTCATAGAAGCTCAATTTTTTTCTTTTGATCAACCTCCAACTAGAACATTTGAACATTAAACAATTTTTTTTTCTATTGAAGTTCACTTATTTTTTTTCTTTTTTTTAACATCATGCTTTATATTTTTTTCAAGAAAATATAACTTTCAAACTCATCAAAAATAAACATGATCAAGAATAAAATAACTTCTCAAAACCTACCCAAATTGTGCAAATAATAAGCACCCTACAAACTCCCTCACCTCACTCAATAATAGCTCCCCCAAGCCAAGCTTGGGACTAGTAACCAATGGGGCAAAATAATCCTGTAATGTGGCTAATAAACAATAAAAAGTAAAGGCAACAACATGGGTAGCAAGAAGGGAACAAATGTATCTACAGTCATCTGAAGGCCACCTAAAAGAACAAATGCCTTCATCCTCCTCAGTGTGCATAATAATGAATCATATAAACATTACTTATAGTTGCAAACCAATACTCAAATTCATTGACATACCAGGAACTAACACACATTCCTAACCAAATCAACTAGTCAAGCACTATATTCACAAGTAGTTGGGCAAAATTGACGCATGTTAAGGTTTCAAGGCAATCAAACATCAAATCATGATCAACTAATCCACAATGCTTATCATCATATGCCAAGAATCAAAACAAATTTTCTCAAGTAAGGGGCACAGGGAAGCATGATTTACAATTCATTAGAACGTATTTTTGGATTTTTTTTATTTTTCAATTTTTTTGTATTTTTCATATATAAGAAAGCAATAAAACTATCCTAGAAAGCAATAAATCTAAACCAAGAAAACACAGCAAAAATAAAAGAAAAGAGAAAAAAGAAAGATACCAAATCCAAAATCTCCCCCAAGCCAGAATCAGACAATGTCCTCATTGGCTCGGGAACTAGCCCAGCAAAGCTAGTCCTGATCATCCTCATCCACGGAGCCGAACCCTGCACCACTTGCACCAAAAGAGCTACCACCAAAATAATCAGCATGAAAACTCCCTCCAGCCGGTCCCCCGAAAGGAATGTCCTGGTCGTATCCATGGAAGGCAGAATAGTTAGTGTAAGTACCATGGGCAGTGTGATCCCTATCGTATCCCTGGGGTGGAGGCTGAAACCCGTCAGGGTAAATTTCATCGTCGGGAATGTTGCCCCGACGAGCATAATCATCGTACATATGGTAGATAGCTCTACCCTGGTTCCTCTCTAGGTACCCTAACCTCTGGTCTATAGAGCCTACCATACTCCTAAGGTCGGTGTGGGAATGCTCGATACGACCTAAAGCCTGACCTATACTCTGAAGGTCCCAAACTGGGTCAGAGTCAACATGGGGGACGGAGTGAGACATGCGAGGTGGAGAAAACGCTACCGCGGGCTGAGGTTGAGGCTGAGGCTGAGGCTGGGGTGGTGGAACTGGTGGTGGTACTGGTGGTTCTTGCCCCCTAACGTTGGCAACTAAAAGGTCATATGTGTAAGATGCTTGCCCGGAGGGAAAGGCGGTCAAGTCAGGACTAGGTAGGGAAAAGATGGGCAAAGGATGCTCAGTCCCAGTCCTAATACACCAGTGGGGTGTCTGCTCACTGTCCGGTCGTACCCACCCCAACTCCTCAAAATACCTAGTAGTCATATAGGTATCCGGTCCACAGTTGGTCAGTTGGTGGGGTCCACCCTAAACAAAACCGGCCTTTTTCACTGTTATTCTAGTGATAAGGCCTCCTATATGAATGGGGGTGCGAGATTGGGTACTGGATGTGGCATGTATGCTTAGATGGTGAATAATGTACCTACCTATGTTCAGTTTCCCAAACCTATACACATAGTGTCCTATAACAGCTAGTTCGTTAGTTTGGGCGTTATGGGGCTCATTCATACCTAAAAAACACAAACCCGCAAATCTTTGCCAGATTTTTGGAATAGGGTGATGAATAGGTTTGGTACTAGCATGTTGGGGGTCGGGAGTAGGCAAACCAGTCAGAGCATAATAAATGTCACCCATTTTATATTCAGCATGCCATTGGTGTGGTAATTCAAAATTTAATTTATACAATTTACAAAATTCCACATAAGTTAAACTAATAATCCTATTGTTCAACCTAAAAATTAAATTCTGTCCATTTCTACTATTTACAACTTTTAGAGAAGACAAGAATTCACAAGTTAATTCACGGTATGTAGGATAATGCATATCAACGAATTTTCTCATGCCTATGTGTAGACACCCATTTGTGTCTCCCCAAAACCAAACCCAGTGATGAGTACCTTTCACGTCGAATCATAATCGAATGAAACGAAAGTGTGGAAAGGTCTAGTGTTGCGGAAAGTTTTAATTCTTTTCTCTTCTCTCTGTTTTTGAAAACTTTATTTTAAGAAAACAGCCAATCCAGTTTGTTTGGTCCATTATATGGGTCCAATAGTAGTGTAGTTGGATGGGGCTTGCAAAGACCTTTCCAACGATATATTATAAGCTCAATTCCGATGAATATTGAGGAATTTATGGCCAATTTACTAAACTGGGCCCGGTTTGAGCTTTAAGTACGGCCCAATGATCTAGGGGAGGGCCTAATATGATTTATCATTCCTAATGCAATTAGGAATGGTTTTAGTCTTCTAGAACATTCTAGAAGGTCTTATCATTCTTAATTTAATTAGGACTCTTTAGAGTTTTAATCAAGATCAAATAGCATTTTTGACTGAAATTATATTATTTTATCTTCCAGTACAGTAAAATTATCAGATTTTCGAAAACGCGTTAAAATCCGGTTTGGCGTCCAACCCCAGGCCTTGGCGCCTGGAAACAGGATTGGCGCCTGGCGCTAGCCACTGGTCCTGGCGCCAATGAGCCACGGCTGGCGCCAAGGTGGTTTTGCGATCTTCAGACTCTGTTTTGATAAATTATCTTTTTTGGATGTTTTTCTCTATAAATATCGTATCAAAAACTCTGGTTTCATTCATCAACAATCACTTAATCAATTACCAATCATCAACTCTCTTCATTCACAAAATTATTCATCAACTCTCTTTATTCTTCAACTCTCTTCATTCATCAAGGCTTTTAATTAATTCTCTTTATTCTTAAGTTTTTTATTCATCAATTTTCAATAACATTAATTCTTTAGCATTCTTTTCTAAACTTTGCTCTTTAATACAAAATTCCGCATTCACAAGATCTAGAAACACCTAGCCATATTCGAAGTTGCCTTCGCCCTAGACGTGAAAGGTTTAATTTCTGAGGGTTTGGTCCCAAATCTTTCTTTCAATTATTTAATTTAATTGTTTTGATTATTATTTTCCTTGAAGTTACTAACCTGTGTATTTTGTTATTAGAAAGAGGTACGAGGCATCCAAGTAAGTACTTTAATGGTTTAATTGACATTATGATATAGAAATCATGCTTAGATTATTATTTTAATTCCTAGTATCATGTCTAGGGTAACTTTAATATCAAGTATGATTAAAAGTACGATGCTTCCTATTTTCTTCCTAATATTAATTCATGTTAGTATCATGTTAGGGCTAAAGATTTGATTTTTATCGCTTAGTGATATGCTAGGGTTTGTTATTAATCTTGTTAGTATCATGCATAGGATCTTGCTATTATTATGCTTTAATATTAACATGAACATGATTATGATTATAATTATTATGATTTATGATGATTATTATTATTATTATTATTTTGATGATAATTATTTTATTTATGATGATATTATTATTATTATTATAATTATTATTCATGATATTGATTATTTATTATGTTGCTTGATATGCATATTTTTATTATTGTTATTGCTTGATCACCTTTATTGCAGGTTAAAGGGAATTGGTATTTGCAACCACACTTAATAAGATAATTAATAATCTTGTTAGGTTAATTGTGATTATAATTCAAGTGATCACCAATAATAGATTTGTTTGTGCATTATATTCAACTGATAGGCTTATCGCGTACCTAACAAAAATAACCTAACTATTCCTTCTAACTGTGTAGTAGGGCAAGTAAGGATCGAATCCCAAGAGACTATGGTTCATTCAATTAATCAGACTCAATTAATCACTAAGCACGTCACCAATCAATAATGGATGATAGTAATCAACTAATATATTAAATAACACAATTAACTAGAGGAAATATTAATCAATAAACTAAAGCATCCAAGATCAAGCATTACCACGATTATGATTGATAAACTAATAAATCTACCCCCAATATATAAATCAATTGACAAGAAGAAAAGCAATCCCTAATAATAATACCAAAGGTCTCTTCCAAGTTATCAATGGCTTCCCAAATTAACTATCAAGCCTACTTCCGTGGAATCAAGCGAATAAGGGACATTAAACACCATGCCTAGATTCCTAATTATTCAATCATCTACTTCCGTGATGATCTTCAAACCCTTAATTGGAATAACCTAATCCCGTTAATACCCAACTTCCGTTGCAATAAGAACAAAGGGATGATAACAATACTAATTATTCCTAATCTAGTATTGGCATAAACACAATCAATTAAGCATGTCAATTGGGATTATTATTGGGGAATTTAAAGTTTTAATTCATGCATCAATCATAATCGGGCTTAGCAAGATCCCGGATTAAGGAAACTACTCACACATCATAATAAAATCAAAATCAAGTTCAAAAACAAGAAACAGTAAAGAAAACATATTTAGAGAACAGTGAATATCAGAAAAGAGTGAAGTAAGATAAATACCAATTACTCCAATTGAAAGAACTCAAATTGTTGATGAACAATTGATTAATCTGGGATTAAAAGATTGAAATTGCTTAAAGGAAATAAAACTAGGGTTCTTGAGAGTTTTCTAGGGCTTAAGGAGAAAAACTAATGAAAAACTCACTTTAAAAGTTAATTACAAAAGGGTATTTATACCCTCAAAAGATAGAAATTCGGAAATAGCTGAAATCGCGCAATCTTGAACATCGCCCGGTCAGACCGGGCAAACCTCGCCCGATCGGGCGGAGGAAGGCTGCGTAAAATACGACAGTTTTCCTTCTTTGCCCGGTCAGACCGGGCGAACCTCGCCCGGTCGGGCGCGCGTAACACGTTTCCAGAATTGCATCTTCATAACTTGACTTCTTCATCGCCCGGTCTGACCGGGCGAAGCCTGCCCGATCGGGCGCGCGTTGCACCGTTCAGAATTGGGCTTCTTCCTGTGAACTCTTCATTGCCCGGTCTGCCCGGGCAAGCCATGCCCGGTCGGGCACTCCACATAAATTGCAGTTCTTGGCTATCAACTCTTCCGAATCTACTAAAAACACGTCCAATTGCCTAGAAACGCTTCATATTCCTGAAAAGCTTACTAAAACAATCGAATACACTAAAGAAGAGATTGTTAGCAAGAAATGGCTCCGTAGAGCTCAAAACCATATAAAATTACTAAGTAAAACCGGGGAAAACCATTGTATAAAACACGTATATCAAATTCCCCCAAGCTAAACCTTTGCTTGTCCCTAAGCAAAGCAATGAATAAATAAATCAATACTTCACCCCAAAAGCAATTCAAATCAATAAATACGATTAAAGGTAAACTCGACAGTTATGCATCAAAGTCAACCAATCAAATCCATCTGACTACTCATCCTGTCTGACAATAGTCAAATAGAGCAAACCACAAGAGCATATAGAATTCAAGACTAGTGTTCACACACTCAACTCTCATTTATGTGGCGAGTAAAAGATATACTCGATCGCTCTCCATCCAACTCCTTTAAATGTGAACAATGCCCTCCCAAACTCACGCACTCGTGTGTTTAAAGAAAACAAGCACTCAACCTAGCAGTCGACTCGAAATATATCAAATCATTCTTTGCATTGGAAAACAACTAATTTCACATTCACACAACTCTATGCACAAAGGTCAGAAGGTCTTCAAAGCTTGTAATGTAAGGCTAGGATAAAAGGTAGGAAATATTTGGGAAAATGTAAGAGTAAAGCTATGCTTAAGGGAGCCAAAATCCTAATAAATAAAACCAAGGTCAAAATGAATTAATGACCAAATCATCTCCAACACAACTCAACTCTACCAAAAATTCACCAAACATCCAATTATATTAAAAATTTCCAACACTTAAAATTTCACTCATATATACAAAATATAAAATTATAGAACTTGAGTGAACAAACAAACTTTGAACTCTCCTTTTTTTTTTCTTGAGCAGCCTTCAATTAGAACACTTGAACATTGAAACAATTTTTTCTTTTGCTCTTTCTTTTCCCTTTTTTTCATCTCACATTGGAATTTTTTCTTTGCACAATAAATTTTCAATTTTTTCAATCCACAACAATAAGAACAAATAAAAACTTCTCAAATCCACCCAAAATTGTGCAGATTACATGCACACTACAACTCCCTCACCTCACTCACTATTAGCTCCCCCAAGCCAAGCTTGGGACTAGTAACCAATGGGGCTTAAATAGGCTTGTAATGTGGCAAAATAAACAATAAAAGGGCACAAGCAACAACATGGGTAGAAAGAAGGGAACAAATGTATCTAATATCGTCTGAAAGCCACCTAGAGGAACAAATGCCTTCGTCCTCCTCAATGTGCATATTAATGAGTCATGCAAACATTACTCAAAGTTATAAACCAATACTCAACTTCATTGACATACCAGGAACTAACACACATTCCTAACCAAATCAACTAGTCAAGCACTATATTCACAAGTAGTTGGGCAAAATTGACTCATGTTAAGACATCCAAGTAATCAAACATCAAATCATGGCTAACCTATCCACAATACTCGTCATCATATACCAAGAATTAAAACAATTTTCATGAATGGGGCACAGGGAAGCATGATTTATTATTCATTGGATCGTATTTTTTGTATGTTTTTTTTTTTTTTTTTTTTTTTAAAAAAAACAACTAAAATAACTACACTAAAATAAAACAAGAAAGATAAGAGAGATAAGGAGAGAGAGAGTACCACATGTACGAAGCAACTCCCCCAAGCTAAATGCGGCAATGGCCTCATTGCAGCGTAAGGAGAGCATAGGAATCTCGACGGCTCCTCAAAAAGAATCGGGTTGCCTCCCGCAAGCGCTTGTTTAGAAGGTCATTAGCTTGACCGTATTCATCCTCATTGAGTTTGTGGTGAGGAAGAGAATGTGATATCTGACTTTTCTTCAATAGGATCTCCCGCTCGATAGTGCTTCACCCTTTGTCCATTGACTTTGAAGGTGCCCCCGGTGTTGTTCCATAATTCAATGGTGCCATAAGGATATGCTTTGTAGACCGTGAAAGGGCCCGACCATCTTGACCTGAGTTTCCCTGGAAATAGTTTCAACCTTGAATTGAATAGAAGGACTTGCTCTCCTTCTTTCACAGAATTTGGAGGGGGAAGTTTCTCTATTACCTCTACTTTGGCTTTGTCCACCTCAATCCCTTTGTTTGAAACTACATGGCCTAAAACGATTCCCTGTTGTACCATAAAATGGCACTTCTCCCAGTTCAATATCAGATTGACATCCTGGCATCTATGGAGCACCTTTGTTAGATTATCAAGGCAAATATCGAAAGATGAACCATAAACAGAAAAATCATCCATAAAAACTTCCATAGAATTTTCTATGAGACCTGAGAAAATAGCCATCATACACCGTTGGAACGTGGCTGGGGCATTACACAATCCGAATGGCATTCTGCGATATGCGAAGGTGCCATATGGACATGTGAATGTAGTCTTTTCCTGATCACAAGGGCGGATGGGGATTTGAAAAAAAACCGGAATATCCATCCAAGTAACAGAAAAAGGAATGGTTAGCCAATCGTTCGAGCATTTGATCAATGAAAGGCAAGGGGAAATGATCTTTACGGGTGGCTTTATTTAATTTTCTGTAATCAATGCACATCCGCCACCCTGTAACAGTTCTTGTGGCAACAGGCTCGCCTTTGTCATTCTTGACAACTGTCATACCTCCTTTCTTTGGTACTACTTGTACAGGACTAACCCACTTACTATCTGAGATAGGGTAGATTATTCCTGCAGCAAGCAATTTGAGAACCTCTTTCTTGACTACCTCCATCATAGTTGGATTTAGCCTTCTTTGAGGTTCTCTAGAGGAGGCATGATCGTCCTCAAGAATGATCTTATGCATACAAAAAGAGGGATTAATACCCTTGATATCATCAATGGTATACCCAATAACATTTCTATATTTTCTTAAAACAGCGAGAAGTTTCTCTAATTCAATGTTATTAAGCTCAGCATTAACAATAACAGGGTATGTATTTTTAGGACCAAGATATGCATATTTAAGATTAGATGGAAGGGGTTTCAACTCTACCTCGGGAGGCGTCGAACTCTCCCCAACACTCGATGTACTAAGGACTTCCTTGACTGGAGCGATGATTGGATTAGCTTTTGCGTCTTCTAGTAGCCTCGTGTACTCCCTTACTTCCCAATCTTCATCATGGATACTCCCTATCAACACCGTTTCAAGAGCATCTTCCTTTTTGATCAGGGGAAGTTGTTCTTGTTGTAGATCATCGAGGACATCCACTTGACAAATAGTCTCACCCATAGACGGATTTCCCATAGCATTCAGTAATGAATACTCCATTTTCTCATCCCCTACTTCAAATGTTATTTTCCCATTCTTCATGTCAATAATTGCACCTGCAGTAGCTAAGAATGGTCTACCAAGAATAATAGGGACATGGGCATCTTCTTCCATTTCCATAACAACAAAATCACATGGAATAAAGAATTTACCAACTCGCAATGGAACATCTTCAAGTATACCGAGGGGAAATTTAACTGACCTGTCTGCAAGTTGCAGAGATATCCTTGTAGGCTTTAGCTCACCCATTTGAAGCTTTTCGCAGATGGAGAGCGGCATAAGGCTTACACTTGCACCAAGATCGCATAGCGCTCTATTGATCTCTATATCTCCGAGCTTCACTGGGATTGAATAGCTGCCTGGATCACCTAGTTTCTTAGGAAGAGTGTTTTGCAGAATGGCACTACATTCTGCAGTTAGAGAAACAGTAGCATTCTCTGCAAGCTTCTTCTTGTTAGATAGCATGTCTTTCAAAAACTTTGCATAAGAAGGCATTTCAGAAATTGCATCCAAGAACGGTATATTAATGTGAAGTTTCTTAAGGATGTCTAGAAATTTACCGTACTTTTTCTCTAACTTAGCCTGGGCTAACCTCTGTGGGAAAGGGACTCTTGGCATGTATGGGGCGAGAGGTGGGATCGGTTCCCGTGGCTTTTCTTGAACATCATTCCTTGGAATTAGGCTGTCTGGATCTCCCGCCCGGTCGGGCAGTGATTGCCCGGTCTGACCGGGCGAAGAAGAGCTGCTTATGTTCTTTTGTTTGTCTGGAATTTCTTCTTGCGCCCGATCGGGCGGACCTTGCCCGGTCTGACCGGGCGAAGAAGAAATTCGCACAGTCCCCTGTTTTTCGTCGACTGCTTCTCGCGCCCGATCGGGCGGACATTGCCCGGTCTGACCGGGCGAAGAAGAATTTTGCAAAATCCCCTGTTTTTCACTCATTCCCTCAATATCTATCGTTGATGGTTCCCTTACGGGAAGGTCTTCCAACTGTTTTCCACTCCTTAAAATTACAGCATTCATGTGCCCCTTTTGTGGTTGCTCTGTTTGGCCAGGAAACGTACCTGGTGTTTTTGAAGATTGGCCGACTTGATGAGCAAGTTGGCTTATTTGATTTTCCATGAGCTTATTCTGGGCTTGTAACTGTTGGATGGAATTATTTGTGGTGTTGATGAAGTTCTCCATCATTAGTTCGAGATTGGATTTTTGAGGGAGTGGTTGCATAGGTTGCATGGGTTGTTGTACTAGGGGTGGTCTTGGTTGAAAACCAGGTGGATTATAATTGTTGTTTCGAGGTGGGGGCGGAGGTGGATTTTGCTGGGCCTGGGTGTTTTTGTATGAGAAATTTGGGTGATTCTTCCAACCTTCATTATAAGTATTAGAATGGGGATCGTATGGTCTTTTAGGGTTGGAATTGTAGAAGGCATTGGCTTCCTCAATTGATACCTCATTCGAATTTCGTGGGCAATTAGGTGCGATGTGACCTTGAGTATTACACATTTGACAAGTTTCTAGCACATTATTAGAAGATCCAGTTTGTAATCTATCGAACTTGCTTGAAAGTGCCTGCACAGAACTAGTTAAAAGAGTTAGAGCATCAACATCTAATTTACCTCCTTTCTTGACACTATTTCGGCCGCCTGGGTGATAGTTGTCATTGGCTGACATCTTCTCAACCAGCTCCTTTGCTTCGGTTGGATTTTTAGTTAAAAGGGAGCCTCCAGATGCGGCGTCGATATAGATCCGGAATTCATGGGTTAGACCGTTATAAAAGGTTTGGATTAACATCCATTCAGGTATGCCATGATGAGGGCACTGTCTCTGTAATCTCTTGAATCTCCTCCATGCGTCATATAAGGATTCTTCATCTGATTGCCTGAAAGTGGATAGCTCGTTCCTTAATCTTGCAGTCTTTTCTTGTCCCAAGAACTTGACCAGAAAAGCTTTTACTAGTTTATCCCATGTATCAAAGGAACCAGAACCCTCATCTCTTAACCATTCCTTCGCCCTATCCCGTAATGAGAATGGAAAAAGGCGAAGTCTAAGAGCATCATCTGTAACACCATTCAGCTTCATAGTGTCACACTTTTCCAAGAAACCATCTATATGATTCACTGGGCAATCAAGAGGTGTGCCAGCAAATGAATCATTGGATATGAATTGAATAAACTGCGGTTTCAATTCAAAATTCTGAGCGGTGATAGGTGGTCTAACAATGCTAGAAAGGAGTCCGGTTGTTGTGTCAGGGATACCGTACTCCAAAAGAGACTTTGTTGCTTGGTCTTCCATATTTCTGTTACCTGCTCTTCTTCTACTTCTTCGTCTTCTTGCAGTCGCTTCAATTTCTGAATCGAGAGGCACTAAGTCGTCTGACCCTGAGCGACGTGTTTGCATACAACAAAGAACTAGGCAAAGAACATCAAAAACACAGGAGGCAATAGCCGAAGCAACAAACAACGCTTAGTAAAAACGAATCACGGAAAATCAATATGAAACCGTTAGTCCCCGGCAACGGCGCCAAAATTTGATAGGCTTATCGCGTACCTAACAAAAATAACCTAACTATTCCTTCTAACTGTGTAGTAGGGCAAGTAAGGATCGAATCCCAAGAGACTATGGTTCATTCAATTAATCAGACTCAATTAATCACTAAGCACGTCACCAATCAATAATGGATGATAGTAATCAACTAATATATTAAATAACACAATTAACTAGAGGAAATATTAATCAATAAACTAAAGCATCCAAGATCAAGCATTACCACGATTATGATTGATAAACTAATAAATCTACCCCCAATATATAAATCAATTGACAAGAAGAAAAGCAATCCCTAATAATAATACCAAAGGTCTCTTCCAAGTTATCAATGGCTTCCCAAATTAACTATCAAGCCTACTTCCGTGGAATCAAGCGAATAAGGGACATTAAACACCATGCCTAGATTCCTAATTATTCAATCATCTACTTCCGTGATGATCTTCAAACCCTTAATTGGAATAACCTAATCCCGTTAATACCCAACTTCCGTTGCAATAAGAACAAAGGGATGATAACAATACTAATTATTCCTAATCTAGTATTGGCATAAACACAATCAATTAAGCATGTCAATTGGGATTATTATTGGGGAATTTAAAGTTTTAATTCATGCATCAATCATAATCGGGCTTAGCAAGATCCCGGATTAAGGAAACTACTCACACATCATAATAAAATCAAAATCAAGTTCAAAAACAAGAAACAGTAAAGAAAACATATTTAGAGAACAGTGAATATCAGAAAAGAGTGAAGTAAGATAAATACCAATTACTCCAATTGAAAGAACTCAAATTGTTGATGAACAATTGATTAATCTGGGATTAAAAGATTGAAATTGCTTAAAGGAAATAAAACTAGGGTTCTTGAGAGTTTTCTAGGGCTTAAGGAGAAAAACTAATGAAAAACTCACTTTAAAAGTTAATTACAAAAGGGTATTTATACCCTCAAAAGATAGAAATTCGGAAATAGCTGAAATCGCGCAATCTTGAACATCGCCCGGTCAGACCGGGCAAACCTCGCCCGATCGGGCGGAGGAAGGCTGCGTAAAATACGACAGTTTTCCTTCTTTGCCCGGTCAGACCGGGCGAACCTCGCCCGGTCGGGCGCGCGTAACACGTTTCCAGAATTGCATCTTCATAACTTGACTTCTTCATCGCCCGGTCTGACCGGGCGAAGCCTGCCCGATCGGGCGCGCGTTGCACCGTTCAGAATTGGGCTTCTTCCTGTGAACTCTTCATTGCCCGGTCTGCCCGGGCAAGCCATGCCCGGTCGGGCACTCCACATAAATTGCAGTTCTTGGCTATCAACTCTTCCGAATCTACTAAAAACACGTCCAATTGCCTAGAAACGCTTCATATTCCTGAAAAGCTTACTAAAACAATCGAATACACTAAAGAAGAGATTGTTAGCAAGAAATGGCTCCGTAGAGCTCAAAACCATATAAAATTACTAAGTAAAACCGGGGAAAACCATTGTATAAAACACGTATATCATCAACTAACATAGATTAAACAGGTTTAGGGTTAAATCTATTGATTGTATGTTAATCAGAAAGCGCACATGAATACGAGCAGAATAAAGTAGAGGCTTATTATTAGGGCAGGTTCAATCTCTTTTAGGTTGGATTTGTACCATTATCCCCGAACCCTTATTTGGTTCATGACCTTATGGAGTTGACGATCTCTTGGATCGTTAAGGGGTGTAACCTTCATCCTGTGAACGGTTTACAAGTTCCTTAAAAACTTGTTGGCGACTCTTTTGCTCTATTTTCTTCCCTTTTGGACGCCACTGTACTTTAGTGTATGATCACAGTGGGGTTCAAGCTAGTGGGATTTTAAAGGCTTGAAACTATTCCCTACACTATGTCATTTAAAAATCGTTTAACAAAATCAAACAAACCATACGATTCTAAAGTAGGGCGGTGTAATCACCGTGAAGGAATTACCTCGCGCCCGACTAGGTGTTCTAGCCGCTCCTTTTACTCCTGGCTAGCAATACGGATTGTTGGCCAGTACGGGAGTTGTAAATCTGGGTCATACTCCTCCCTCCAGCTAGAACTCCTACCGAAAATAGATCGAGCCCTCTTTGAAGCCATGGTAAAAATGGGTATTAAAATTTATTTGAATGGAATTCGACAATTTTGATATAGAAATGTAGAGGATGAAGAGAGGATTAATAATATGTAAAAAAATTTGGATTTGGGTGAGAAATGAAGAGAGAATCTTAGAGAGAAGGTAGAGAAAATTTGAGTTTTAGAGAGAGAAATTTATGGAGGAAGGAGATAGAAATGAGAAAAATGAAGAAAGAAGAAGAAGAAGTAGGTCGGGTGTGTCGCGCCCGGTCGGGTGGGTGCTCGCCCGATTGGGCGATCTGAATTTTTAATTTTGTTATGCTCTCGCGCCCGGTCGGGCGAGCTTCGCCCGATCGGGCGATCTAAATGCCCGATTTTCTTCAACTCTTGCGCCCGGTCGGGCGCCCTTCGCCCGATCGGGCGATCTGATGCTGAAAATTTTCGTCTCTTCTCGCGCGAAAACACTCGATTTTTAAACCCAGCTCTCGCGCCCGGTCGTGCGAGATTCGCCCGGTCGGGCCCGAGGCTAATTGACGAATTTGTTGCTTTCTTTTTTCTTTAATTTTTGGCTAACTATTTTCCTTCAAAACTGTACAAAAACTCATAAAACTCATTAAATTCCCACATCTCTCCTCTCATAAGGAAAAGAAAGAAAAACTAGTCTAAAAAGCATTAAAAATACGGGTTGCCTCCCGCAAAGCGCTGGTAGGACCCTTGGCCTAATGCTTGATCGGGCGGTTTCTCACCCTGTCGAGCGGTGTTTTGGCTATGACGCGGCTTCCTGACATGCCCTGTGGGACCCCGATTCACCTTATCTGGTGGATCCTCCTTGACTTGGATTGGGGGTCCTTCAATGCTATGCACTAAAGACCCTTCTTTGATTGAAGGTTGCTTCAAATTGTTATTGCATTTAACACTTGCAACTCGATATGGCAGAACACTTACCGTAGGCTCAATTTACACAACTTGCTTGATTGATTCCACCTTTTCGTCCTCAAAGCCAAGACCGACAATGTAGAGGGCTCTTTCTATTGCATCAACTTCCTTCTTCCATTTGTCTATCTCATCTGAAAAGGATGCAACACAAGATACCGCCTCCAAGGGATCTTTTTCAAGAGCTTGGGGCTTGTTAGAATAATTCTGAACCACATTAACGCTAAAGCATTTATCCTCTATCATGGGGCTTTTAGGGGTATTATTAAGATTAAAAACAATTTTATCGTCCACTTCTCACATCTGTAATTGCTCCTGCAGTGTTAAGGAATGGTCTACCCAAAATAATCGGGGTTTGCATATCCTCAGCCATATCAAGAACAACAAAATCAACAGGTATATAAAATTTACCTACTCTAACGGGAACATCCTCTAGAACACCTAAGGGGTATTTGAAAGAACGGTCGGTCATTTGTAGAGTAATATTAGTAGCTTTTAATTTACCCATATTCAACTTGGAACACACAGATAATGTCATAACACTAACGCTAGCACCCAAGTCACACAATGCATTATCAATCATTAGATTGCCTATATGACAAGGGATAGAAAAGCTACCCCGATCTTTTAATTTAGGTGGAGATTTATTTTGAAGTACGGCACTACACTCTGTAGTGAAAGCTAATGTATCTACCTCACTAATAGACCTTATTCTTGTCAATATTTCTTTCATAAATTTTGCATATGCAGGAATTTGTGTGATTAATTCAGTGAAGGGAACTGTTACCTTCAAATCTTTTACCATCTTCAGGAACTTACCAAACTGCTTATCCACATTTGTTTTCAGTTGACGATTGGGGAATGGAAGTTTAAAAATCGGCTTTGGAGCATTATTGATCCTATCTGGAGTGGCCACCTTCTATGGAGTCGTACCCTGCAATGTAGAATTAGATATATTAGTACTATGCTTTAGCCCTGCAGGGCTATTAGCTATATTGTCTGGTTTAATGGAATCAAGATTAGCATTATTTAATAAAACAGGTTCATCAACTCTGGGCATAGGGGGCCCTTCATAGTTTGAACCACTCTTTAGAGTAATTGCATAGGCTTGATCCGTAGGACTGATTGGCTGTGCCGGCAGAGCTCCCTGTTGGCGAGCTTGTAGAGTAGCGGAAAGTTGCGCAATTTGATTATCTACAATTTTATTATGTGCTAGAATTGAATCAATTTGCGCATCTCTACTCTCCATGTGCTTATGTATATTAACCAACATCGCTCTAATTTCCACCAAAGAAGGGTCGAAAGATGAGGAGGATTGTTGTGGTTGGTTTTTCTGGCCAGCATTGGGGTGGTAATATTTCTGCTATTGTTGTTGTGGCGCCTGTGGTTCTTGTGGTGGTGGATTTTGAACATTATTACTCCGGTAGGAAAGGTACGGATGATTTCGATACCCATGATTGTAGGTGTTGGAGTATGGGTTATTCTGCCTATAAGCTTGAAAGGCATTAACTTGCTCCACGGAAGTCCTACAGTCTTGTTCCCAATAAGCTATAATTCCACAATTTTCACAGAAAGCCTCATTAGCATTATTATTAATTGCAGAAACATTAGCTATATTAGCAGTGCTAAGATTATCTAATTTTTGGCAGATAGAGGTCAATTGAGCCTGCAAAAAGGATATAGAGTTAACACTATGCTTCCCCTTGTTAGCAAAGCCTCTAGGATTCCCATATTGGGAATTATGTATCGCCATATCTTCAATAACTTGACCTGCATCATCAACATTAAGATTCATAAACCTCCCACTAGCTGCAGAATCTAAAATTATTCTAGATGAATTTCCAATGCCATTGTAAAAGGCTTGGATTAACTGCCATTGTGCCAAATTATGATGGGGACATTCTCTTTGTAGGTCCTTGAACCTCTCCCAAGCCTCATATAAAGTTTCATCGGCTTCTTGGGAAAAGTTCTGAATTGCACTCCGTAGTACAGATGTTCTCTTTGCAGGATAGTACTTGTTATAAAAATTCAAAACAAGAGTTTCCCAGTCAGTTATACCAAGTGCAGTTCTATTTAATCCATTAAACCATAATTTGGCTTTTCCATTTAAAGAGAAAGGAAAGAGAATCTCCCTGATTTGATCTTGTGTGACCCCGACTTGCCTGATGGTATTACAATATTGACAATAGTCTGCAATGTGAAGATTTGGGTCTTCACCCTTAGCTCCACTAAATTGCTTCCTCTCTATCGTAGTTATAAATTGGGGTTCAATCTCAAATTGTACCCCATCAAGAGCCGGAGTGGGAGTGAGATGTGGAAAATCTGTAAGCTTTGGTTGTGAGTAATCACTAAGCTTCTTTGGAGTCGTCATCTTTGATTCTGGATCTGATGATACCTCTAAATCGCTAGAACCAGTTGGAGGATCTCGGTGATTATTATTATCACCAAAATCCGCCAGAATTTGCTTGTTGAAATTCTTCTGTCTATGAAAGGATCGTTCTATCTCAGGACCGAATGGGATGTACCCTAATCTGGAACACCTGGGCATAAACAAAAAAAACTAAAAGAAAATATGAGATTTGCCTCAAAGAACTAACGTTCTCTGAGACAAAAAGAAATAACTTAGACTACAAAAATAATTAGAAACAACAATAAAACCGTTTCCCCGGCAACGGCGCCAAATTTTGACAGGGTAAAGTCGTATCCCCTAATCAAAAGTAATTCCTAAATCCTCTAACTAATGTAGATAGGGAAGTAGGGTCGAATCCACAGAGAAACGAGACTTTCTATTCCTAATTAACTAATATAATCTAGATTTTGAAGTAACCAATATATTATAATTAAAAGGAACTAAACTACGAAGATTAAGAATAAGGAGAAAACAATGAATAAAAGGATCTAGGGCATAGGTTCACCAATAAATAATATTCCAGGGTAAAACATAATAATCAATCATCAATGCATACATTAATCAGATCATAAAGGGCTTTCGCTACGTATTACAATCACACAATTAATTTACCGGTATTAAATCTCATCTTTCGAATCTCGACTTAACCATTTATAAATTAACCTGCCTATTGAAACTAGACCTAAACATCAATTCTCATTTGTCGAATCTCGAATCAATATTGTTAAACTCATGCATAAAAGATCTGCGCAAATCTAGTCACAGAGCATTAAATCAATCAATAGGAAATTAATCTAGCATTGATAATTAACAACAATAAATTACCCCTTCATATTATTTATGGATCCCCACAAACCGTAGAAATAAAACTACTCACACATAATAAAAACTAAACTAATCAAAGCAATAAAACAAGACATGATCAAAGGAATAAAATAAAATAACTAAGATTAAGAAAAGAGAAATCGTTACCAAATAACTCTGGAATTTAGAATAGAGTTAAGAACAAAAGTATAAGAGAGAGAGAGAGAATTAATCTAAAAGCTAAGTAGAGAGAGAAAATCTAAGAAATAATTAAGAAAGAGTAAAAAGAAGGTAAAGAAAGGTACTAAACTCGTTTTACATAGAAGTATTTATACTCCGTAAGAATCCTAAACTAAAACAAACTTAAACGACGCTAATCGTCTCCTAACAATAACACGCGCCCGGTCGGGCGAGGCACCGCCCGATCGGGCGTGCCTTTTTCCTCTCAAGTACATTTCTCGCACCCGGCTGGGCGCGTCTTCGGGCGCCGACCTTTGCTTCCCTCACTCGGCCGGGCGCGCCTCCGGGCGCCAGCCTTTTTGGCCGGGCGGCTCTCTTGGGCCACTATTTGGACTACGATTGGGCTTCAATTCTTCGGGCCAATCTGGGTTTCCTCTTCGGGTCTTGAATACTCGGTCCAAATGCCCTAGTATCACATATACCGAGCCCTTAATCACCGGTTTGATGGCTCTAACCGGCCTTGGGCTATAAAAACTGGTTGTGCTTCTCCAATGCTTGTAGTTGCTCCATAATATCTCGGGAATATGCTCCAAAAGTGCAATTTCCTACAAAACTCAACCAAAACTACGAAAACACTAGAAAACACCAATTAGTAATAAAAGTGGCTCTAAAGAGCCAAAAAAACTACTAATTATGACCAAGGGACGGGGGTAAAATATTATATAAAATAGACACATCAGTATCTTCCCATTATTCCAAGGTTTAAGTCCTGTTCTCAATACCAAAAGACGCTAAAAACTTGAGGTGGCATGCAGAGGGAAGAAAGAAAAACAGAATGCTGAAGCATCCAGCTGACTCTCCATAGTGGAAGAACATTGATTTGAAGTTTGAGGAATTTGGTGATGAAGTCAGAAATTTAAGGCTTGGGTTGTGCACGGACGAGATGAATCCATTTGGCACTCTTAGTACCCAACACAGCACATGGCCGGTACTTTTAGTGATTTATAATTTGCCTCCTTGGCTGTGCATGAAACGTAAGTATGTAATGCTTTCATTGCTAATAACTGGTCCTAAGCAACCTGGAAACGACATAGATGTTTACCTTCACCGGTTATTGATGACTTGAGAAAGATGTGGGACGAAGGGGTTTCCGTTTTCGATGCTCATCAAAACGAGATGTTCACATTACGTGCAGCCCTTATGTGGACCATGATTGACTTCCCTGCATATGGCAACTTGTGTGGGTACAAGTTCAAAGGGAAAAAATCATGCCCCATATGTATTGATGACACATCAAGCGTATACCTTACTCATTCTCACAAAGATGTCTACCCACGGACTCGAAGGTTCCTTAGGCGTGATCACCCGTACCGTAGGCACAAAAAGGCTTTCGATGGAACCGTGGAAGAGGATATTGCGCCTAGACCATTAACTAGTGCTAAGATTTGTGCTCGGGTGAAAGGGATACGAACGGTGTTTGGAAAATCAGAAAAAACTGCGGTCTCATCTGCTCTGTTTAAGAAAGAATCAATCTTTTGGAAGCTTCCGTTTCACAAAACATGATGTTAGGCATTGTCTTGATGTGATGCATATAGAGAAGAATGTGTGTGATGCTCTTTTGGGAACGCTTATGAATATCCAAGGCAAAACAAAGGACGGAAAGGGTGCACGGTTAGATTTGAAAGAGATGGGGATTCGTCCATAATTGTGGCCTCAAGAAAAGGTTAGAAAGGGGAAGGAACCGAGAAAAGAAGATGAAAATGTTTCGAAAAAAGGGAAGGAGAAGAGAAATGGAAAGGGAAAGGCTAAAGATGCGTCAAAGAAGAAAGTTGAGGGTAAAGGGAAGGATGAAAAAAATTATTTACCCCCGGCTTGTTATACATTGTCAAGGGTAGAGAAACGTATGTTTTGTTCATGTCTGTACGGCATTAAGGTTCCATCAGGTTACTCATCTAACATGAAAAGATTTGTAACCTTAAATGGAGAATTGAAGCTGACAAGTATGAAATCCCATGATTGTCACATTATGATGCAAGTATTCCTACCGATTGCAATCTGTGGTATTCTACCAAAACACGTGAGGGAAGCGATTACAAGCCTTTGTTCGTTTTTCAATACAATTTGTAGCAAAGTTCTTAATCCTTGTACACTAGATGATTTGCAAGCAGATGTGGTTGTGACTTTGTGCAAATTTGAGATGTTTTTCCCACCCTCATTTTTTGACATAATAGTTCATCTGGTTCTTCATTTGGTGCGTGACATTAATTTGTGCGGTCCAGTGTTCATGAGGTGGTGCTACCCTTTTGAAAGACACATGGGTACATTACAAGATAAAGTACGGAACCGGGCCACCCTGAAGGAAGTATGATGCAAGGGAACGTGGGTGAGGAGATAGGTAACTTTGTGGCGGACTACATAGCCCTTGCTCAACCTATTGGTCTTCCTACTTCTCGACATGAAGGTAGACTTAATGGTCATGGCACAATTGGGTCGAAACGAATGTCACCATACCGAGATCAGTTCTTACAAGCACACCTTTATGTGTTGCATTATGTTTCAGATGTGCACCCATATTTAGACGAGCACATGGCTAGTTTGCGTGATAAATTTCCATCGAAAGGTGAAAGGGCACTTATGCAGTTCCATAATAAGAGGTTTGTTAATTGGTTTCGTGATCGATTAATGGGTGGATTGGATGATACTAATGTGACCGATACAGTGCGGTGGCTTGCGTACGGTCCTAGGGATGATGTCCGTTCATTTGAGGGATATGACATCAATGGGTACACTTTTTGGACCGAGGGTTGTGATTTGAAATCTTCCTCCACCCAAAACAGTGGTGTAACGCTTGTGGCATCGTCAAGGGAGTTTGCAAGTTCTAAGGATAAATCACCTGTCGATGCAGAGTTGTCATACTATGGTCGAATTCAAGAAATATGGGAGCTTGATTATTGTGACTTCACGGTTTCTCTTTTCAAGTGTAAGTGGGTTGATAATATCAGGCATAACGTCAAATATGAGGACTTTACTCTTGTTGATCTTGGCCACTTGAATGATAGTGCGGAACCATTTATCCTTGCATCTCAAGCTAAGCAAGTGTTCTACGTAACTGACCCAATGGATTCAAAATGGTCTATAGTTCTAGCTAGAAAAAAAAAGAATCCTATGCATTGGAGATGTTAAGGATGAGGAAGAATATGATGTGTTTGATGATTCAGCACCTTTCACTATTCCTAGACCTGTTTTACTAAATGACATAGACAACGAAGCAGGTTATATGCGATCATACCACAGCGAAGGAATTTCAGATTGAGGTAGTTTGCTTAAAAGTTAGTAATGGTTTCATTGCAAATATAGTTTAGTTATCATGTATATAGGAGCATAATTAGGCAAAAATGACCATAAAATAACATGTTTATAGTTTGAAATTGCCTAAGTGTACTCATTATCATGCATATATAAGGTTATAGGACCATAAGTAGGTGAAAATGGCTTAAATAGCTCCTACTTAAACCAACTCCTTTGTTTTGTGTATGAACTATCATGCATATACTTTAATATACACTAATATTGTTTTATGATTGATTTAACAAGTGCTTATATCTCATGGCGGACGATCATGACCCTCATTGTGTAGAGGACATTGACGATGATGAGTATGAGGACGAGGACGATGACGATGATGAGCCTTATGATGTGAATAAGGAGGATGACTTGGGTTAGCCAGAGGATCAGGCTCAAGATGAGTTCGAGCGTAGGCTTGAAGAATTTGAAATTTCAGCTGAACGTGCACCGGCTATTGAAAATACAGCACATGAGATTGTTGGTGAGGACCCGACTCCTGAAACTCATGGCCAAGGACAAGATCAAAACAACACAGGTGGTGGAGGGGGGGTAAAGGCACCGGCTCAAAGAAAAAGAAGGGGTCCAACGAGAAGTTTTAAGAAACCGGACGGTCCCATGGTCTTGGAGTATGACAACAACAGCCAACCTGGGCCCAAATGGCATCGACAATATGCTAATCAGGTTGGCAAGTGTGCGCGGAAAATCCCCATTACACTTGTAATGCGGCAAGTACCTTAGGGTTTGATTCAAACATTTTAGGATGATACAAGGGTAAGTGTGTTTTTGGCACATTTAGACAATTTAAGAAACCTTAACCTTATGGTTGTTACTAAATACAAACTAATAATCGATTTTAATTTGTGCTTGCAGAGGCTGTTTTCTATTCCTAATGATCCCGAGAAGAGAAGGGTGTTTGAATCTTTATTAGCGGAAAGATTCAGAGGCTGTAAGACCAACTTGACTAATGGGTGGATCTACAAGAAGAAGAAGAAATCAAATAAGAAGAAAGCTAAGGAGGATGACCTTCTCCCGTGGCAAATATGGCCGACCGTGTCAAAAGATGACTGGGAAGAGTTCGTTAGAATGAAGAATCAAAAGAAAGCCATTGTAAGTTTGTGTAAATCTGGTCTCAATTGAATAATAGCTTGACTCTTTTTGTAGCAATGATACTAACATTTTTAGTTTTGTAGGAACTTCAAGAGCAAAATAAAAAGAATGCAGAGATGAAGGAATACGTCCATCGTATGGGGCCTAAGACATTTGGTGAAAAGAGACCTGAGTGGGTCGATAAGGGTTTATACCCTAAATTGCTTCTAGTGGCATCGAAGGAACCCTCTAGTTCCACGATCACTACTTTGGTGAGTCGTGCTGGTGATTTCTTTTGTTCTCTCCATACGTTTGATAAGCAAACCGGAAAGTGGGTCATCAAGGGTCTGAAAACCAAAAAAATGGCAGATAAGCTTGTAAGTTACCTATATATGAACTATTGAATTTTAAGTCACTTTTGCATCTAAATCACTATACAAACAATTAACTATCTTACTGACCTCATTTTTTCTTTTGCTATAGCTTGAGCACACTCAACAGCTGGTGGAGGGCAAATTTGAACCAAGTGTGTAGAATGACCCTTTCACCATGGCTTTGGGAAGGCCATACCATCCAGGACGAGTAGTAGGTTTGGGAGGGTCATTGCTTGGATGGCAAAAGGTGATGGGTCCAGAATACACGAAATCGGGTAGATCTCGAGCCAGTGTTAACTCACCGGGGGAGTTGGATGCCAAGGTGGTATCAATTAAGGAACAAGTACGCAACGAGTTAGTAGGTGAATTCAATGCTTGGGCGAAGCAGATGAACTTACCGACTTTGCCGTTCCTCGCGAGTACCCCAGACGACTCATGTTCTCAACCAAAAGGACAAGGAGAAGGTGATAGACATGGAGGATATGAGATACGTGGTGAAGATGTGCCACCTAAGGTAAAATCAATTGGGTTATTAAAAGTTTTAAAATACTGAGTTAATTGAGATCTGAGGTGGCATGATTGATGTACTGTTGCAGGTTCCTACTCCTACACATGCGGACTCGAGGGAGCTTGATAATCCAACACCGCATGAATATCCAGAGTTACAGGTGATTTGTAACCCTCTACCTTAATAAATTTTGTTATATTATCTATGCTGTAGTAAAAGTCCTATTTAACTATCTTCTTTTTATATATACTTGTGTAGGAAGACACCTAGTGTGAACTTCTAGCCCCGAGGCATGCAAATAGTATGGCGTTGAGTTGGGTGGCGTATGATAGTGCCCAAGCGACGACCGGTGCTACAGAGGGGCCACATCATTTGGGATCGATTCGATGGTTGAGGGGTTCGAAGAAATCCCACTACCCGTACCGATAGAGGAGGTTGAGATAACAAAGCTTTGGCAAGCTATAGGTAGCTTCGTTGATTGGCCACGTGCATGGGTCAAGTTGATTAATAAGGAGGTAAATTATTTATTTCTCAATTTTTTTAGTGTTAAATAACCGTTAGGCACTCTGAAAATAAAACCGTCGAAATAGCACGACTCCCCGGCCCCCATCTCCGATGTCGAGGCAGCGGCAGCCTCGGCTGGTGCTCCCTGTGCTACTTCGGCCTCCGGAGGGGCTGCCCGGGCAGCTCAGACCTCGGGAGCCGCTGCCCGGGCAGCTCTGGACTCGGCAGCCGCTGTCGGGGCTGCACTGGCATGGGAATCACGCAGCCCCGGGAGCGACTGCAGTGGCTGAAGCAGCCCCGGGAGCGGCTGCAGTGGCTGAAGCAGCCCCGGCAGCCGGCTGCCTTGGCTGCTGCAGCCCAGGCAGTAGGCTCCGCGGCTGCTGCAGGCTCGGCAGCCTCTACAGGCGGCTGTCGGGGCTGCTGTGGCCTCGGTGCGAGCTGCCTTCGCTGTTCCGGCAGCGGGGGCGGCTCCCTCGGGTGTTCCAGTTTGGCGGAAGTTGCGTATTTTTTTCAAAAAAATTTTGAGCAATTTTTTTTTAAAAAAAAAAAAAAAAAACTCGGCGGAATGGCTTTTCGCATGCCTATATACTTCATTTCTCAACTTATGAACTTATTCTTTCTCAAACCATATCATAATTACATATTTATAAGTGATTGTGAGTTGAAATTACATAAAAGAAGCAAAGTTCTAAGTTTTTGGACCCATTTCATCAAAATAAAGCCATTTTGAGCCGAAATGGCTACTCATTTGCCTATTCTCTTCATTTCTCAACTTATAAACTTATTAATTCTCAAACCATCTCATAATTACATATTTATAAGTGGTTGTCAATTGTAATTACATAAAAGAAGCTAAGTTCTAAGGTTTTGGGTCCAATTCATCAAAATAAAGCCATTTTGAGCCAAAAAGGCTTCTCACTTGCCTATTTTCTTCATTTCTCAACTTATAAACTTATTCATTCTCAAACCATATCATAATTACATATGTATAAGTGATTGTGAGTTGAAATTGCATAAAAGAAGCAAAGTTCTAAGTTTTTTGGCCCATTTCATCAAAATAAAGCCATTTTGAGCCGAAATGGCTACTCACTTGCCTAATTTCTTCATTTCTCAACTTATAAACTTATTCATTTTCAAACAATCTCATAATTACATACTTATAAGTAGTTGTAAGTTGAAATTACATAAAAGAAGCTAAGTTCTAAGGTTTTGGGTCCAATTTCATCAAAATAAAGCCATTTCGAGCCAAAAAGGCTTCTCACTTGCCTATTTTCTTCATTTCTCAACTTATAAACTTATTCATTCTCAAACCATATAATAATGGAAAATTTGTAATTATTAATCCCAACTTTCGCCCATTTACTTTCATTAATCCCAACTATCGATTATTATTGAATTATCCCAACTTTGGGAGGCATTTTCTTTTATCAGGTCATGACCGGTCAATAAAAGTCAATGACCTATTATAACAGGTAACTTGACACGTTTCAATCCCTGATTGGTAAAAAAAAAAATTAAAATTACAAAAATTAAAAAAAAAAAAAAAAAAAAAAAAAAACAAAAACCCCAACCTCTCCCTTCCGTTCACCGGACCACCCTACCCTAACCCCCACCCTGACATCCCAGCCACCCTTTTACCACCGTGAAACATAAACCCGCACCCCTAACTCGTCAGCCACCGCCTTTGGGCCACCAAAACCAACCGATCAGCGAACCCTGACCCCCAAAACCACCAACCGCACCACCACGACCCCTAAAACAACTAGTTCACGCGAACTCGACCCCCATTACCACCAAGAGTGCGAATCCCAACCCCCATTACCACTATCAGGACGAATCCTAACCCCATTACCACCACCAGCGCAAACCTCGACCCCATAAACTAACAGTCGCGTGAATCTTGACCCCCAACATCACCAGCGGCGCAACCGTGGCCCTTGAAACCACCGTCCGCGGCAAACCTCAACCTCTAAACTTCCCTCCCCCACTCGCGAAAACCACCCAATGCCCCTTCCCCACCATGTTGTTAGGGTTTTCGTGAGTGGGGGAGGGAGATTGGTGGTTTTCGTGAGTGGATGAGGGAGATCGGGGTGAAGGGTGGAGATGCGTCTAGGAGGAGTTGCGGTGCTTCGGGGTCGTTTTCGGCGACGAGGGGTGAAAATGGTGGCTTAATTGGGGTTGTTGTCGGCGACGGGGGGTGAGGTTGCGGTGGTTTTCAGTGGGGTTAGGGAAGGAGATGGTGGTTTCCGGTGGTGGGGCTATGGTGCTGGTGGGTTTGTTTTTTTTAATTATTTTTTGTTTTTTTAAAAAAAAATTAACTAATGAAATTGTGACATGTGGCATGTAAGAAAAAAAAAATCACCTTTTAACTAAGTCACCGGTCATTTGACCTGATGAAAGAAAATGCCCCCCAAAGTTGGGATTATTCAATAATAATCGACAGTTGGGAATAATGAAAGTAAATGGGCGAAAGTTGGGATTAATAATTACAAATTTTCCTATAATAATTACATATTTATAAGTGATTGTCAGTTGAAATTACATAAAAGAAGCTAAGTTCTAAGGTTTTGGGTCCAATTCATCAAAATAAAGCCATTTTGCGCCAAAATGGCTTCTCATTTGCCTATTTTCTTCAATTCTCAATTTATAAACTTATTCATTATCAAACCATATCATAATTACATATTTATAAGTGATTGTGAGTTTAAATTACATAAAAGAAGCAAAGTTCTAAAGTTTTTGGGCCCATTTCATCAAAATAAAGCCATTTTGAGCCGAAGTAACTTATAATATGCGTATTTTCTTCATTTCTCAACTTATAAACTTATTTTTTCTCAAACTATTTCAGATTTCGCATGGAAGAAAAACTTTTCAGAGAAAGAGGGTGGACAAGCCTAAAAGCATTGATCAACCTAAGAAGAAGCTAAGTGAACAAAGGTCCAAGAGTGAACAAGCGTCAAAGTTGCACTCTTCGAAAGGTTCACCCATGCAACCTACACCACTAGTTGAAGACATTGTTCTTCAATCGCTCTCTGCAGACATGACCTTTCTTCACAACCGTGCTTGTCATTTGGTCGATCCCATGGAAGTTGCACTTCCTAAGGCAATGTTCCATTATGATGAGGATGCAGTTGCATGGATCAGCAAAGAATATGCGAGGGAATTTCTACGTGGTGCAAAGCTTAACATTTCCCTAATCCAAACATTCATGAGGTACTTCATTGCCCACATAATCTACACTTTTTTCAAGTTATTCAAATTTATGGTGATTATCCTACATGTGATTAATTATTCAATGTTCATGAACGCAGAGCACTACAGGAGCACTTAACTGATACTGATTCTCCTTGTAAAATTGGGTGGTTATGCCCCGAGCAGTTATCCACTACTAGAATCATAGGCAACCCCCATGAAGTGTTGTACTATGTTGTGCAAAGTATCAGGGAATCAGCGCGTGCGGGAGACAAGTTCATATTCGCCCCATGTTATAAAGAGTAAGTCTAACCATGTCAAATTCAATCGATTTGGCCTCATTATATGTTGACTCCTAAATATTAATTTTCTTGTCTATTGTGAACTTATGTAGGGAGCATTGGAGCCTCATGGTGATTTGTAATTCCAATAACATATATATATATATATATATATATATATATATATATATATATATATATATATATATATATATATATATATATATACATATATATATATGAATTCTTGTTTTTAATATTATTTTTGTATCTTATTATAATATTATTTTATAATAATAATATTATTAATTATTTTATTTAATATAACTTCTGGAATTACAAGTTATTATTATTGTTGGAAACAGGTTTTTTTAAAAAATATTATTGCACGAAAAATGGAAAAAAAAAATTGATACTAAAAAGGCACCGGTTAACCGGTGCCAAAACTAGCTTACACCAAAAAAAAATGGCGGTTAACAGTTAAAGGCATCGGTTAACCGGTGCCAAATTGGGTATAGGGCACGGTTTTGAATCGGTGCTAAAAAGGGGGGTATTTGGCACCCCCCCCCCACATAGAATGCGGTTCAAACTGGTGCCTTAGACCGGGTTTGAACCGTTGCCAAAGCCCATTTTTCACCTAGTGTTTCTTCCACCATTCTAGTAGTCAATACTCTTTCTTCCACCATTGTAGTGGTCAAATCTTTCTCTTCATCTCTATAATTTCTTAATTTTTGTCTAATTTTGCATAATTAATGGTGAATTGTGGGTGTGAAATTTAAAGAGAACTACATGGGCTCGTTAAAATCCAAAAAGAGAGTGGCTTGCAAATTCTACAACCACGAAATCGATCCTCTTGTCCCTCCTTTATGTAGAAAGGGGAGTTAAAAAAACAATTTTAATACTATTTACAACAATAATTTAATGAATTTACACTAACTTTAGATTAGTGTTGCTTGTGCACCAGAGGAAGGAGGGGGGGAGAGAGGGGGGGAGAAAGAGCTCAAATATGATTGAAGTGCAAAGCCTTCATGGAAGAAAGTAGAGAGAGAAGATATGGAATTTACTTTGGAGGAAAATAAGAGGGAAGATAGAAGGATGGAGTGCAAATATAAACCTACTTGAGTGTAAGTAGATAAAATAAGGGGTCAACGCCTGAAACCCTCAGTCTATGCCGGAAAAGCGAAAGGAGGTTTCATCTAACAAAAAAAGTGACCGTGAAGGTTTTTAAAACAAAAATCCTTTTAAAAGTTTTTTTCTTGCAAAATGAGGCATTTAAAAGGTTTTTTCTAACAAATTTTCCTTCAAAAAATAAAACATCATTTTTAAAACATCTTGAATATCAGTTAAAGTTTATAATCAACCATATTAAACATTTGAGATCAAACACTTAAAACATGTTTCACCGAAATATATTTTGCAATCATTTAAACATGGTTCGAAATCACTTAACATGTAAATCACGTTACATATAAAAGTCGATCACTTTTAAAAGATCTAGCCACGTGTACGTACCTTGATCCTTGCAAACAAGCACGAAGTTCCTAATTATGAACTTGAAATCCCTACAACAATAAACACAAAGTCCTAATCAAAAACTCTTCAACCCATAAACACTAGTACATAAAATGTAGACCCTTGACTTAGTTGTGCACGATCAATTAGATAAATCTTGTAATGCTTATACTTTCATAGTTCAAGAAACATTTTTAATATCAAGAGAGTTAATTATATTATTATTGACAATAATAATAATAATAATAATAATAATAAAAATATGTAGTAGTAGGAGTAGTACGTAGAGTAGTAGTAGTAGTAGCAAAACACCATCAATATAATGATAATAACACTCACTAGTAGAAAAACGTACATTTGTGTCGCCTTATTTGCGTCACTCATACAAAAGAACGAAGCAAATGTTTTTTTTTGGCATCCTTAAAAGTGATTTGCGTCGCACATTAACCAAGAAGCGATGCAAAAGTCAGATACATTTTAGCTTTCTGTTATTTGCGTCTCTCTTAATTAGTGAAACGACGCATATAATAATATTCTTTGCGTCGCTCATTTAGTGACAAGTGACGCAAATAAGTGATAGAATTAAAATGTGTCACTCCTTTAATTAATAAGCGACGCAAATAAGTAATGTGCAACATTAAACTTTGAGCTATTTGCGTCACATTTTATTAGTTGAGTGATGCAAATCACTCTTTTGCATTTAGGCTGGTTATTTCGGATTCCACTTGCTAGCTGCCTCCCTTTTACTAAAACAAAAAAAAACAGCGCTACTTCTATCTTCCAAGAACAGCGATTTCCTACAGCTAAACACCCAAAATTTCGAGCAAAAAAACCTCAGAAATTCGACCCATACACCCCAAGAAATTCGAGCAAAAATAACCCTGAAATTCAAGGAATTTCGACCCAAAAACCCCCAAAAAATCGACCCAAAACCCCAGGAAATCGACCTAAAAACCCCAGAAATTCGACCCAAAACCCCCATAAATTCGGCCAAAAAAAACCCCACAAATTCAACCCCCAAACCGCAATGTTGACAACACCCATAATAGGAAAAAATTCAGGTTTACAAACCCCCAATTTCGAGCAAAAAAACAAAAAAAAACCCTAAGAAACCCCAGGAATTTGAGCAAATTCGATTATGGGCAAATACGAGCAATTTCGAGCAAAAAAATCGAATTAATACCCCAGGAATTCGTTGAGTGAATTACTACCTTTATAATTGAATTTTTGAGTGAATTACTTGATTAATCTTGCCCCCCCCCCAAATCTGAGGATGGACGAGAAAATTACAGCCTTTATAATTGAAGTTCGATTAGTGTAGCAGTTCGACCAGTGTTCGCCCAAATCAACTGCATTTAGGCTCGACATTGTTGAATTTGTGAAGTCAATTTCATCTAAGGTAAGATTGCTTCTATTTATGTTCAATATTTTCATTTTCTCAAAAAAAAAAAAAATTTCACAGAATATTGGGTTAATATATGTAATTTTATTTGTAGATAGAATTAATTAGAAATTTTTTTATAGTGTGATTGAATATCGTTGGTTTAATATATGTAATTTTATTTGTAGATAGAATTAATTAGAAAATATTTTGTAGTATGATTGAATATTGTTGGTTTAATATATGTAATTTTATTTGTAGATAGAATTAATTAGAAAATATTTTATAGTATGATTGAATATTGTTGGTTTAATATATGTAATTTTATTTCTAGATAGAATTAATTAGAAAATATTTTATAGTATGATTGAATATTGTTGGTTTAATATATGTAATTTTATATGGCAGATTCTTAATTATGCGGAAGTGAATTCCACAAGTTGCTCGAGGTTCTGGTTGTGGACAAACGATTAAGGCGGTAGTACACATACGAGATTGTCTTCACTTGTGGTATATATATGAACCATTCTTTGTATTAACTTATTTTTTTGTGGTTGGTATAATGATTGTGAATTTTATGAGATTTTTAATTGTGATATAATTGATTGGAATTGCAATAATACTTTCATCATTGGCTTAGATACCCGTTCAGGGCTTACTCATTAGGAGTAAGTCTTGAATAGTCCCCGATTTGGGACTGTTCTTGAATGTTCTACCTCATTTAGGTGATAACTACTTGAACTGTTTTTGGGTCTAAGAATGTTCTATCTCATTACTTGAACTGTTTTTGAATAGCAATTTAATTCAACTTATATATATATTACATGTAGTGTCCTCAACAATTGGGTGGACGTGAGTGTGGCTACTACGTCAAGCGTTATATGTACGAAATACTTGAACATCATGATAGCAGTGAGGATCTTATTAAGGTATAAGTTGTCAAATATTTCATTTTTGTTTGATAAATACAATTTGATGTTAGCTACAATCTTGAATTAAAACTTTCCTCTTGTATATTTGTTGTGTTGATAGGATTTTTCAAGAACTACACCGTATACCGAGGAGGAGATAAATGAGATTCAAGATATTTGGGCAGAGTATTTTATATGTAATGTTGAACTTTAGATTTACACTTAGCGCATGTTGGACTCTTGTTTTGGATTATAGGCTTGACATGAATGATTTTGGTTAATTGGTGTTGGGATGATGAGTATTATGTCAATGATATTGAGATGTAAATTATTGGACAGGTTGTTAATATAATGTCGTCATTCCCAAATTTATGGGTAGGCCAAAATACAAAGGAGACTCTGCCGAAATTTACATTTGCATTAATTAATATTGCATTTTAATTTCAATTATTGGCGTTAGCATATGACTTTATACCACTACCAAGGAAAACAGGTACTACAAACATATACAAGCAATTATTATAATTATAAAAAAATTCACATCATTTGCGTCACTCATTAAACAAACAAGTGACGCAAATAAAGCAATTTTGTATTGTCTAGTAAGTCATTTGCGTCACTCCTATATAAACAAGTGACGCAAATTACAAACAACAAGTTGCTCAGAAAAGCTATTTGCGTCACTTGTTTATAAAGGAGCAACGCAAATAACTCTTATTTGCATCACTTGTTTATATAAAAGAGACGCAAATGACTCTTATTTGCATCGCGCCTAGGAGCGGCGCAAATGATTTAAAAGTCATTTGTGTCGTGAGCAGTTGTGTCGCTCATAGAAGCGACACAAATACACTATAAATGAGCGACGCAAATGAGCCTTTTTCTACTAGTGAGTACTTATAACACCATGAATAGTAGTAGTACTTATTTTAGTATGTAGTAGTAGTAGTAGTAGTAGTAGTAGTATTAGTAGTAGTAGTAATATGTATAGTGTAATTGTTTGATATGATTTAATCAAGATAATAATAACAATACTTTATAATGATAGATTATCATTAGTATGTATGTAATACTAGTAGTGTACAATAGTAGTAATATGACTCAAAATGAAGAACATCAACAACAACAACAATGTAGTATCAAAACAAGGTTGGAAGCTTAGATAATCAAGCAAGGAGGAAGGTGGAGGAACTACCTATGGGTGGTAGCGGCGGCAGTTGTAGGAGGGCTGCAGCAAAGTGGTCGGAGTGGTGGTGGTCGTGGAGTTCACGGCCAAAGAGGAAGAAAGAGGAATTAAAGGAAGAATTAGAAAGGAGAAGATGGAAGACGAAGAGAGTAATTTGGGGAAGATGAATATGGGAAGTGTGACTTATTTTCATGGATATTTATAGCCTCAATTAGGCACTATTTCAGCTGTCTCCATTAATGGAAGAATAAGTGGGAACCTCGGTTCCATTTTTGCCGACATGAAGAGGTTCTAAAAGCAAGAAAACGAGTTTCTGTTCAGCAGCCATAACTTTTGATCTATAGTATCAAACAACAATCACACCGTTGAAATTGAAGATTGGGATGTTCCAAACAAGCTGTCAAAATTTCAACAAAATCGGACCACGGATGGATCTTGATCAGAGGTGTTTTCCGAGACTGTTCAAGTTTGGGACGAAAATAAAGATGAATGGTGTATGAGGGAGCTACGTGGAGCAATTTGTGTGGAAGTTAAGAGTTGATTTTAGCAAATAGGATATTAAATACTTTTGGAACTTTGTAGTATGACTCAGGAACAAAATATTTGGCTCGGGAACAAAGAGCTTAAGGTAGAAAATCCGGTTTTCGGGCACGATAACTTTAACTTGATTAGTATAATTAAACTTATTATAAAACGTAATTATAAAATTGTCATTTGTATATAATAAACTATTTTGTACAATAACGTAATATTTGAAATATCTCGAATTCAAATTAGTAAACGGGTTTAAAATACGGGGTATTACACTATCTCACGACTATCTCTCTCCTCCCCTCATTTGTACGCCCGGCCACCCTTGGTGGCACATATGGTGGTTCGTGGTGGTTCATGGTGGTTCGTTGCTCGCTCTTCTCCGTAGAAGGTCAATTGAAGGGTTCAATTGCAACTAACTAGCATTAGTGGAGGTCTTAATCTGTGCCCGTGGACCAAGTAGAGGAATCACGCTTGGGGTTCTTTATCTTCAATTGTTCTTGCTCGATCGCACGTGTAATCACGCTTCAAATGTACGATTATATGTTCTTTATGAGTTATGCATTAGATCTTGGGATTAGGTACTGTATGAATATGATTCATGTTTATTTCCGCTGCGTAGTACCTATAATCTCCTACAGTAGATAGGTAATTGTGTTGTCTATATTCATCCATTTCATGAACCATATATATATATGCATCATGTAAACAATGTAACCTAAATGGACAATGAAGAGTCCATTTGTGAAGAGTTACAATGTGAACTAAAGGCATATGGAGGTTACAAATGAAGTTACAAAGACACTTAAGATAGTCATAATAAAAAGATAGTTACAAGCTATAATGGGCATACATTATTATTTGTAACAATTTTTTATTTATAAAAAAGGTCACTAGATAAGCCTTTTTTGTTTGTTTTTTTTGTTTGTTTTTTTTTTTCTTTTTTTTTTTTAATCCTTACGACTTGTTTATAAACCATTTATACCTAGATAATGACCAGTTAGGCCAAGGCCTTGTTTTCTTCACTTTTGGATGTTGTTGTGATCGTGTTAAGCTACATTATTGATTTTTCCAGAGAAAAAAGATATAGATTTAGAAATTTCAACAATCGGCACACCTTTAATGCTGGTAAGGCCGTCCATGGTATTCAATCTCCAGTATATCGACCTATAAGATCCCTGAGATCAACCTGCTAGTTGGTTGGTTTGGTTATCATTTACTATTGAAGGGAGTTAGTTTTCTACGAGAGTCACTTATTTTTAGGTTTCGTTGGGAGATATGACATTCTCATTACTCCATAAAATATAAGTTGGTCGTACATTGTTGTTAGTTTTGTTTGGCGTCTTCCCAGGCTTGCTTTATAACTTGATACTCAGTGGAGGCTTGTTCGAGTTTGTCGCCTTAGAAGTAGGGGGAGCCGAAATGCCTCCCCAGGTCAAATCCCAGCCGCACACCACCTTGATTTCATTGCTAAGTACAAATTCATATCACTTTATGAACCAATTTTACCTAAAATCTTCCGAAATAGTAATGCAATTCAGGTTAGATATACTATCTTCGTGAAATGTTTTCTGCAACTTTGGAGGACTTTACGGTTTACGATGCAAAATTTGATAATGTGATTAATGTATTCTAGGGGTATGTAGTTAAGGTGGAAAGAGAATGTTTGGATAATTAATCAACCACTCACTGCCACCACCAAGACCAGTCAACAGTCTAACACCGCCTTCACCAACACCACAACCGCCTTCACCAACACCACCGCCGCCTTCAACGCCGACTTCACCACCAACACTACCAACCCACGAAACCAACTCCACTACCAACCCCACGAAACCACCACCACTACCAAGCCTCATGTAACCACCACCACTACCAACCCCCACAAAACCACCACGAAAATCAAAACCCACCCACGAAAATCAAATCCCACCCACGACAACTAAAACCCATAAAATCCAGCCCACGACAATCAAAACCCATAAAATCCCACCCCACGAAAAACAAAACCCAGAAAATCCAACCCACCATTCTCACGAAACCCCCCATAGAGAGAGAAAGAAGATCTAAAAAAGATGAAGAGAGATAATGATATTGAAAGAGCAGAGAGAAAATATGGGGGAATGATGATGTAGGTGAATGATGATGTAGGTGAATGTAGATGGTTTGGGTTTCTTGAGTTGAAGATGAAGAGTTGATGAATTAGATTGGGAGAGAAATTAGTAATTAATTAAATCTGATTATAGTAATTGTGTTTTAATTTTTTTTAATGAGGGTAAAATTGACATTTAACTAGTATTTTTTTACTTCAAAAAAAAAAGAAAAAATTTTAATTGCACATAATACTTAGCGGACAAAAATAATAAAAGTTACAAAAACCATTTAACGAAGACCTAAATAACTTTCACCCCTTAAACCCAATTTTAAAAAGCGAGGTACTTGCAAAAACCAAAACGGAAAGAGCACCAATCTAGTAATTCGAGCTAATACCAAAGAGCCCATCCTTGTCGGAAGCATAGAACAAGAAGAAGAATGAAAAAGGATTCGATTTTAAACCCTTTTCTGGGTCAGTGAACTAAACAGCAAAAGTTGCATATACTCAACTTCCAACTCAAACCAAATCTTTTTCTTTTTTTTTTTTTTTTTTTAGTACTTTCCCTTAAAAAAAAACAGAAATTGCTATTGCTTCTTCAGTATATTCAAACACGTCATTCTTCTTCTTCTTTTCTCTCTCCTTTTCATAATTAAACGCTAAAAACCTAAATTTAATTCTTAAAACCTAAATTGAAAGAGGGGTTTTTGTTTGATTTCATGATTTTAGAAATTATTTGGTGAAATGGGTAAATGGGATCGACGCTATTATGCTCGACCAAGGCGCCGTTATTATCAAGATTATCAATGGTCTCCTCCCAGAGATGAACCTTGCCCTGACCCTGAAACTGGTATCTTTCTCTCCTTCCTTTTTTTTTTGATTTTTTTCGAAAGATTTCTTGAATTTTCTTGAGATTTACGACCAATTTTGAACTGGGTTTATTGGGTTTTTTGAATTTTTGAATTTGATTTGAAATTTTCTATCTTTATGCTAATAATTGGTTTTATGGGGGAAATATAATGAAGGAAATAATTTGGGACATTTGGAAAGAGGAAAATGGGGTAAATAATTTGAGATGGATGGAGTGTGACGATTACGGGTAAAGGATGTAATGGGACATCATATTAGTAGGGGTATGAAGTAGAATGCTATTGGATTGGATGATTGTTATTTTTTAAATTGATTCAAATGAGCTGTGATTGGATGTGAATTTTAGGAATTTGCCAACATTGTGTAATTTATTTGAGATTGGTTGAAAAAAATATATAAATGTAGGGCGATTATCATTGGGCAATTATAGCTTCAACATTTTCTTGGAATTGGCAGGATTGATTTGTGTACTTGTGTAGTGTTGTGATAAACCCTTAAATCAGCGTCCTATAGTGTTTAAGTAGGTTGATTTGTTATTGGTGATTTTGAAATTGGCTCTATGAGAACGTGTAGAAATGGAAAGATTGTGTTTGCTCATATTTTACTTTGTCTTGGACATCGGTTTTCTATGTTTTTTTGTTGGTTGAATGATGGCATTCGTTTAACTTGCTAAACTTGTCCTAATAGATAACCGGTCGGTATGTTTTCTATCACTTTCTGTTCACATTCAAAACTCTAGTTGTTGAGCAGTTGTGTTCTTGTGAAGAATTCAAGGAGTTGCGTTCTTGTGATAGAAAAAAAAGGGAGTAATGAGAGTTAAAGCCGGGGGGATGAAATTTCATCCGGATGTTGAGTATAGACAAGATTTTCGAAAACTATAAATTTGTGGATCCAATGTATACAATATTATAATTTTTTTATATTGGTAGAATGGGGAAAAAGATTAATTAGTTTTATGGTCCAACAACGTTAGAGAAATCTTGGAGTTGATATTCCCACATATGATAGTGCCAAAATTCAGATCAGCCTTTAGATATTAACCGATTTAGCAGATGATAAATACCTAAATGGTACATCTTGTTCAATTTAGATTTTTGCCTTTGTTTAGTTAGTTCATTTATCATAGTGCTTGTTCATCATGTTGATTAGTTGTATACTTCTATACTGATGTTGTGATCAGGTTTCCGGATATATTTTGGCCTTGATTTTTAATGTGTAATCAATTTATTAAGTACGCCTCTAAATGAACATCATATTAATTATTTTATATATAGCATTAATCTGAATTAAGGTATTAATTTCTTTGAAAGCATATCGGATGAGATCATCCTGTCAGTGTATTTTCTGTTTCCTGATCTTTGACTTGCTAATATTTTTAAAGGCTAATGTACTGGACTAGAAAATTAATCACTCAAAAAAAAAAAAAAAAAAAAAAAGAAAGAAAAAAAAAAAAAAACCAAGGGTGTTATACTTCCATATTTTGACTTGCTTTTATCTAAATTGTGTGTTTCCTTAACCTCAGTTGCTGCTTATATGGGTGCCGGTCTTGAACTTATATTAACATTGCTTATGTCTGTTGAGACCTTAAAATGAGAATAAGTTAAGGTTGTTTTGTTATGTATTGGCTGTTCAGTTATGTGTAATTTATTATTTGTGACATGAGTTATGGACTGTTGTTTTACCAAATTATTCCTTATAATTCGGTTTTAAAATTGCTCTGCAATGACACATTTTAATTCTTGTACTAAGATTAACCCATATCTAAATCACTGTAGATGTCGAACACCCTTTATCTCTACACAATATATCAAGATAATTTTTTTAAAACTACAATTTATTTAGGCTAAAATTATAAAGAATATTCCGGAACTCTTGAAGTACAATGTGAATGTGAACCCTTTGTTCTTTCAATTCATGCTGTGGTGGCCGTAAACTGCATGATAACACCTGCAAGATGCTTTTTTCCTTGACATCACAACAGTCACAGTGATTTTGATTGTAATTTTTTTTCAGTGATCAAGAGTGATTGTGTCAAAGACTTTACGAACTTAAGGAGGGATTTAGGACAGTGAGACAAGATATTTCCCATTAGGTTACCTTATGCATGTATGTGCATGTTTCCATTGTTGTTTCTGTGTAGATTTTACTTACTCATTCCGGTGTATATTTGTCTCATCTGGAATCTTCCATCTGAATAGAAAAACAAGGCAAATGTTGGGGGGGAGTCAGATAAGATATTTCCCATTAGGTTGTGCATGTTTCCATTGTTGTTTCTGTGTAGATATTACTTACTCATTCCGGTTTATATTTGTCCCATCTGGAATCTTCCATCTGAATAGAAAAACAAGGCAAATGTTGGGGGGGGGGGAGTGAGAGGGTGGATGAAGTTATTACTTTTATTAAATTCGTTGAATTTATTCAAATTATCTTGGATATTGCATGTATATGTCGCTTAACCTTTCTATATGTCAGAGGTTTGGCAGGATAATGTGCCGATGTGGGAAAAAAAGTTTTGCTATATGGTGGGACGGATGCCATGGAAGAAAGTATTGAGTACGAAAAACTTTATGAATCTCCTTAGTAATAGTAATGTGCTTAGCTGGGATGATTCTGCTGGTGAGGAGGCTTTTAATACTGCCAAAAAACGCTTTTGGGAAGAGATGAATGGCCTTTCATGTGAAACTGAACTCCCTAATCCAGATATGTACATTGATGAAATAGATTGGAACCCCTATATAGAACCAGATTTAATTAGGGAGGCAGATAAAGCATACTTCAATCCAGATGATAAATATTACTTACCTTCTGCTACTAGGTCAAAAGAACATAGTGGATGGCCTGTTGATGCCAATGATCATTGTGAACATGCTTATGTACAGAGTTGCACAGAGAAAAATAAAGGATCAGGCTGGGGCCAGTGGGATAATTCTGGTAATGTTGCTAGCACTGCGAATAAAGATGATGATCCTTCGGTGAGCCGTCAAATACATGATAATGGAGCTGTCAAGGATAAACCTACTGGTCGGAATCAGTGGGATAGCTCTGTTAGTCAGACAAGCAAGTTGAATACTGATAATGATCCTTGGGAAAGCCATTGCACTCGGGGGAATGAAGCTGTTAAAGATAATACTTGGGGAGGTGAATGGAATAAACCCTCGGGTTTCCAACCAAATAAACATCCTGATGTGTCTAACAATTGGGGTGCCAATGGTAATTCATGGAGAAAAGAAAGCTCTGGATGGCAAGATCAGGGAGCAAGTTCGAGGAGCTGGAATCAAGAGACAGGAAAGGTACCCTATTCCAGCTATTGGAGTGATAGAAATAGAAATAAACCTCAAGAATACAGCTCTTATCGGGGTAATAGAATGCAAAATGGTAGGAGCAACCAGTGGGGGCAGAAACCCAGCGACAAGTATAATTGGGGGCCGAAAGATTCCATTAATATCCATCGAGGCCAAGGACAGTTAAATGCAGGTTGCCGTAAAAGAGAAGGTCCTGATTACTATGTCGCCAACAACAAGGGCCCAAAGTTACAGGGGGATGGCCAATCATCTTGTCACTGGAATGGAAGTAACAATAGGAGGGGAAGTTTTGGAGGCTACTGATCTTAATTGGGCTTGTCTTAATTCTGGGTTCATTTCTAGTTCATTTTGTAACTAGCTCATTATATAATAGTAGGTCGATAGTATATATCTGGTTCTGGTGAATTAGTCATTCTATCCATGGATGGAGCGATGATGGGGCTTTAACTGAGCTTGTGACACCCTTTTTAAATGTGGTGTTTCTGTGATCTTGTATGCCATCCACATATTTTGGCATTTAGTTTAGAAGTAATGTGGAGTATGTAGTTTTAGATGAGGTGTTCTAGCATCACTGTGAATTTTTTTATATGAAGCCATGAAAGGCATCGTTGTTGCAACCAAACTGTACAAATTATCAGGAGATTTAAAATTTTTTTGGGCTATTGCTTTTCATCTCTTCACCAATTTCAGATCTGTTGTCAATTGCGCTTTAATTGTAGATTTGTGTGAAGTCATTTCTTTAGAATGTGCAGAGTATGTAGCCAATGTAATCCGACTAATCACTGTAAAATTGGAAGCATTGCATACGAGCACGTGCAGGTGGACGTGGTAACTGGTAAGCATGGTGCATTGTGTCTACTATCTACATAAGTCTTCTCTGGTGAATGACCATGACCATTACTTTCGCTTTGTTGCTTCCGATTTGCAATGCTCGTTCTGCCTCTCGAGTTAGTATTTTTTCCTATGGAGTATAATAGCACTTATTCAGTTTATTTGTAAAATATCTTTGGCAGCTTCTATGCTATTACTAGCTTATTTTTGCACATATTTATGGAAGGTTTTATATCAGGCTGCAGGTTCAGACCATGAAGTGCAGTATACTCTTACTACGTAATTTGTTGGCTCAGCTAAAAATGGCGGTGTGATCTGGTTTTGCCATTATATTGTTGACATATCTGAGGGGACGATTAACATCTTTTAAGCCCCTTAGATTTGGTGCATAAGTGGGAAGTCTCCAAGCGGTTTGCTACGAATTTTGAAGCTTGGCCAATTATCTCATACTCGATAAAATGCACAATTTTTTTTTTAAGTTAATGTAGGTTGCAATGTGTTACTCGTAGACAACAATGCTTAGTAGCAAATTAAAAAAGGGTGATCGATCATAAAGGATACATATTATTCTTCCTAATTGTGTACTCAAAGGAAACGATTTAAACACAACTAAAGCGGTATAGTGGAAATTCCTAGAAATCCGGACATTAGTTTTTGGATTATACGTCATCCCCTTCCTAATTTAGTACTCAAAGGAAACATTTTAAACATAACATGGTGTAGTGAAAAATCCTTAACATGTGGAATTTTGATGGCATTGGAAGAGCGTATGATTTATGTTGCTACTATATTGAGAATTCTAAGGGTCTGTTCTATTCAGCTTACTTTCAGTTCAGTTCAATTCAACTCCAATAAGTTCAATTCAGTTCTTAATTTTCTTTTCTCATAAAATATTCAGTTCAGTTCTAATAAGTTCAGTTTAGTCAATCAGAACAAACCTTTAGTTTTGAACTTATTAGGAAGGGTGCAAATGTCATGTGATCAATTTTCCATAAAACTAATGAGGTGCGTTTAATTGAGTTGATAACTAAGAGATTATCACCTTAATTGCGATGGTCTTTATCTTGTGCTAGAAAAATGCATTTATTGTGGCCTATGCCATGAAAATCTCTTGTAATGCTAAGATTGAAGATGTGTGCTTTAACTAGTAGTCCATTGCTACCTTTGATGATGATTTATGCTGCTATCGTATTGAGAAGTATGAGAACCAAACCATTAATATTAATTTGGTAGAAATTGGCATTATAATGTTTGATAAAGAATGAGGAGGTGGAGGGATCTCTTACATTAAACAAAGTACCAAATCAATGACTCGTGGCCCAACATATAAAGGGATAGAATTTATCCACGAGATAGGGAGATTATTAGATTTATTGGTTTGTACCATTTCAATTAAAGAAATAACTGACGGGAGAGCATTTCTATACTAAAGATCTGTGGAGCAAATGCCTTGCAAAATGATAAAATTGACGAAATAAAGAGAATTGTACCAAGTTGTTTTAATCATGAGGAAGCCTTAGTTTATAAATGGTAAATAAATCGATAATTTTGTCCAATTAGTATGTCATTTTTGTTAATAAATAAACAATAGTGGGACTCATATGTTGTTTATTGGAGATAAATTTGTACTTCGTATTTTCTCTTTAGTCATACCATACATGAAATGTATTTAAAACAATCCTTTCAGCTAGCTCTCATAAGTCATAATCAAGGAAGTCATGTTCATATTCATATTTAGGCAACAATACCTCCTTATGTCCACCTCAGTAGCAAAATTTGAGACATTCAACAAAAATATTAAATATGGAATTCCAAATTACTGACTCATTTGTCAGCACAACACAAGGATTGTTCACAAGTCACTGTTGAGCCCAGGTCACCCACCTTTACGGGTTGTATACACACTCCACTCCACATTAGTATGATATTGTCCGCTTTAGACCTAGCTGCATAAATTTGTTTTTGGACATCTTTCCAAAAAGCCTCATACTATTTTGTTGGAGTATGCACTTACTTATAAGGAAGTCATCTCTTTCTTATTTCTTCCATGTGGAACTTGGGATGAACTACACTAACAGCCACAACCATTGCAAGGTAAAAAAAATCACAATCACAAAAAAGTACAAACATTAAATAAAAGAATGAGTAATCTCTCATTCACAAGAAAAGGAAAATACACATTGATCACCATCTACATGATCACTAGATAAGTCCTAGATCACATAAATAAAGAAAGAGTACTCGATCTCATTCATTTTCCAATGAAAGGGAAACATTAATACTCGAGCTACTTGGTCAAGGGTTACTTTTTTTTTTATCCATGGTCAAGGATTACTTGAGGGGTTCGATCAGGGGTTAGTTAATACTCGGTCATGGGTTACTTAAGAGGTTACTCGGTCGAGAGTTAATCGAGGGATTACTCAGTCATGAGTTATTCGGTTAGGGTTTATTTGAGGGGTTTGGTCATTGGTTAATTGAGGGGTACTCGATCAGGTTCTACTCGAGGGCCATGGTTACTCGATCAGGGGTGACTCAAGGGGTTACTCGGTCATGAAATACTTGAGCTAATCTGTCAGGATTTAATTTAGGGGTTGCTTAAGGGGTTTTGTTAGGGGTTACTCAGTTATGGGTTACTTCAGGGGTTCAGATAGGGGTTACTCGGTCATGGGCTACTCGAGGGGTTATTCGGTCAGGGGTTACTCAATCAGGGATTACTCGAGTTACTTGGTTAGGGATTAACTCGAGGGTTCGGTCAGGGGTTACGAGTTACTCGGTTAGGGATTATTTAAGGTGTTACTCGGTCAGAAGTAAGCAAGTAACTCAAGTAATATAACCCCTAACCGAGTAACTCGAGTAACCCGCCACACAATGTTACCAACCACAAAGGAAAAATCTCCCATTTAAAAATGAGTTGGCCAGTGACGCAAGTAGAAATGAGTGCAAAAATATGACTTAATGTGGGTATGGATTATTAGTTCATTGAGTTGAATTATTTTTTAAATCTTTCCATACAATTTAAGAATAAAAAAAGGTTGTTTTCAAGAAGTACTTCGTATATCATTATTTTGAGGGTTAAAAATATATGATTAAGACATATTTATAAGTAAATTCATAATTACTCAATAAATCATTTTATTTTAAAAGTTTATGAAATGAATATGACTATCAAGATTTGTAAGCCGTGTATCGCACTGGTGCTATACTAGTTATGAGAAGTATTTAATGAATCTCAGTAATCAATTAAGTCCCTTGTTCTTTTCATCTTATGTTCACTTATTTTAGGAAAAATTGTTTCACACAAGTTTTTATTAGGGTTGGTAAGCTCTAAATAGTTCAAGAAAATAAGTTATAATAAAGGCATGTTCACATTTAATGAACCGAACTGAACTAAACAGATTGGAGTTAAACTGAACTAAACTAAAGTAAACTGAGCTAAAATGAATATTTTATGAGAGGGAAATTAGGAGTCGAACTGAACTGATTGGAGCTGACTGAATTGAACTGATTGAAGCTGAGCTGAAATGAACTGAACTGATTAGAGCTGAACTGAACTGAACTGATTGGAGCTGAGCTGAACTGAACTGAAATTAGGTAAATGTGAACAGGCCATAAGATAAGATAGGATTAAATAAGTAAAATTCAAGTTTCCCTCCGCTTAAAAAAAGAAGAAGAAGAAGAAGTTTGTATCTGTTATGATAATATCTAAATACGGATGACTATTATCCCATGTACAATCTAGAATATTCTAGAGTTGGGTATTTGGTCTTATCCATTGATGGATCCCTAGGTAATGTACACTATATATATCCCGTACTAGATGGAATATGAAATACAACGTAACAATCTTCCCTAATCTCTCTATATTTTCTCTTCCATATTTAACACGTTATTAGCACCATTGCTAGTCAACTGAGTAGGATTACCAAACATTTATCTAGAATCCCATATTATTATTATCATGTAAGTATGATCGCAGCCCATAACAATTATATTTTAACATTTATCTACTTTTGCATGCTTATTTATTGGAATATCAACATATATAACGAATACAGAGCATGATATATAATATAACTTAAGGTTCCATTCTTATTTTTCTCCATGCTAACGTTATCATCTTCTATTTCGTTCTTATTTATGCATGATTTGTATCAGGTTTATTTATGCATGATTATAACGTTAAGTACATATTTTGGATACTATTTATATATACTTATTTTTAAGGAAATTTTAGAAAATAACACCACAAAAAAACCCAAATTTTGATTATAACACCACAACAATTTTTTTTTCATTATAACACCACATAAAAATCCTAAAATTTGATTTCACCACCACTTAACAGATTCGTAGATGAAATCCGTTAGTGGAGCCCATAACAGACACGTGTCAATAACTTATTGGTTTTAAAAAAATTATAATAAAAAAAGAAAAATAAAAAATAAAAAACCCTAAACAACATAACCCAGCCCACTACACCACCGGTAGCACCTCTGCACCTGTACGTCCCCCGCCACCAACAGCCTAACACCAGCCGTCGGCACCCCTGCCCCACCTAAACCAGCGAAACCCTCTCTTCCCCCTCCCCAAAAACCACCGTAGCTTCACCTTACCTCACAGCTCCAACAACACCAAGTCGAATTCGCACTTCCCAGCCACCAAAATAGCTACTAGCGGTTGAAATCGGCTACTTTAGGGTCGATTTTGACCACTTCGGCCCTAAACCGGCCGATTTCAACTAGAAGTGGTTGTTTTTAGTGGTAGCTAGGGTAAGGGGAGTTGCGGGCTAGGTTAATTGGTGCGTCTGGTGGACGATAGGATTTTCGGGGTTGGTTAAGAAGGATGGGGGTGAACGCCAGTGGTGGGCTTGGTGGCTAGGCTGGGGTTGGGTACAGTGTGGTGCGTCTATGTTCAGGTGGTCGGCTTGGGGGATTTCGTCAGTCGAGAGTGGTCGTATGGGGAAGCCGGCAGTGGGGGTTAGGGTGACGGTGGTGGGGCTAGGGGGAATCGGCGACGGTGGTGAAGGTGGTGGCTGGGTTAGGGTTTTTGGGTTTTAATTTTTTTTTTTATAATTTGTTCATTTTTTAAATCCAGTATATTATTGCCACGTGTATAATGTGGGGTCCATTAACAGTTTTTTGGATGGCGTTAGTAATAGGTGGTGAAATAAAAAATTCGAGGTTTTTTGTGGTGTTATTACAAAAGTTTTTTTTGTTGTGGTGTTATAATCAAAATTTGGGTTTTTTTGTGGTGTTATTTTCTAAAATTTCCTATTTTTAATATTATTTTGTATAGTGAAAAATGTCGAATCTTGCCAAACTTGAATTTGTGGCCCTTGATATTACCGGAAAGAATTATTTATCATGGGTGTTAGATGCTAAAATACACCTAAGCTAGATGCTAAAGGGCTTGGTGAAACAATCAAAGAGGCTAATAAGGCAACACCTCAAGAAAAGGCTAAAGCCATGCTTTTTCTTCGCCATCACCTCCATGAAGGGCTCAAAAATGAATATTTAACTGTGAAAGACCCACAAATCCTTTGGAGTAATCTAAAGGAAAGGTATGACTACCAAAAAACAGTGATACTCCCTAGAGCTCGTTATGAATGGTTGAATTTGAGATTGCAAGATTTTAAATCTGTTAGTGAATATAACTCAGCTATGTTTAAAATAACTTCTCAATTGAAATTATGTGGAGAAAATATTACTAATGCAAAAATGCTTGAAAAGACATACTCCACTTTCCATGCTAATAATATTGTCCTGCAGACACAATATAGAGAAAAAGGTTTTAAAAAATATTCTGAATTAATATCTTGTCTTCTTGTGGCTGAGCAAAATAACGAGCTGTTAATAAAAAATCATGAATCACGTCCTACTGGCTCTACTCCATTACCTGAAGCGAATGTGACAACCCATAACGGGAAAGAAACTAAAAACAGAGACCATTCCAGCAGTAGTGGTCGAGGTAGAGGTCGCGGTCGTGGCCAATGGCGCTGCCGGGGTCGTGGACGTGGATATGGTAGAGGTCATGGAGGTCATTTCACAAACCCACATTCCCACCAGAAGTGGGAACGTAGGGATGATAAAGAGAAAAGTGATACCAATATACGTTACCGTTGTGGAGGAAAAGGTCATTGGTGTCGGGTTTGTAGAACTCCAAAGCATCTTATTGAACTTTACCAAGAATCATTGAAGAAAAGAAAGAAAGTTGAGGCAAACCTTGTTTTTGAAGATGGTGAAGGTGATTTTGATTTTGGCAATACCAATCAATTTGATGTTGCTGATTTTCTTACTTCCCCGAAAGGGAATAATTTTGATTTTGGCAGTACAACTCATTTAGAAGTTGTTGATTTCTTCACTGCCCCAGAAGGGAATAATTAAAATTATATTGTTTTGTGTCAGTTTTAAGTATTAGACTTATGTTTGCTTGTTCTAGCGTTTTACTACATTTTATTTCTTTCGTTGCAATAAGGACTTTTGCTTTATAAATTTATGAACTATTTGAGTGTTTTTATTGATTTATTTATTTTATCATATTTATTTTTATGCTTAATATTTTGACAAGTATTTTATTTCATGAAGAACATGGATATTACTCAAGTTCAATTTGCTATGAATGGTGAAGAATTATGTCTTGCTGATAGTGCAACTACTCACACAATACTTAAAAGTAAAAAATATTTCTCTCATTTGATGATGAAAAGGATTAATGTGAGTACCATATCGGGTAGTACAAATATCATTGAGGGCTCCGGAAGAGCCACTAAAAAATTGCCTTGGGGAACTGAAATTAAAATAATTGATGCTTTATACTCCCCATTGTCTCAAAGAAATTTATTAAGTTTTAAAGATATTCACAACAATGGTTATCATATTGAGACAATCAATGAAGAAAATAATGAATTCCTTCAAATCACAAATATAACTCAAGGCTCAAAACATGTTTTGGAGAAACTACCTACATTCTCCAGTGGTTTATACTACACAAAAATCAATGCTATTGAAGCTCATGCTATAGTAAACCAGAAGTTTACTGATAATTTTGTTGTTTGGCATGACAGGTTAGGCCATCCCGGTTCAATAATGATGCGAAAAATAATTATGAATTCATGTGGACATTCTTTGAAGAGCCAGCAGATTCTTCATAATAACTTTTCATGTGCTGCTTGCTCAGAAGGCAAGTTGATTATTCGTCCTTCACCAGCTAAAATTAATTTTAAATCAATTAGTTTTCTAGAACGTATACAAGGAGATATTTGTGGGCCCATACATCCCCCATGTGGACCATTTAGATATTTTATGGTTTTAATTGATGCATCAACTAGATGGTCACATGTGTCTTTGTTATCAACTCGTAACCTGGCGTTTGTGAGATTACTTGCCCAATTGATTAAGTTACAGGCACATTTTCCAGATACTCCCATTAAGACTATTCGGCTTGACAATGCTGGTGAATTTACATCTCAAGCTTTTAATGATTATTGCATGTCCATTGGGATAAATGTTGAGCATCCTGTAGCACATGTTCATACACAAAACGGTCTGGCAGAGTCATTAATAAAACATATTCGGTTAATTGCTAGACCATTGCTTATGAAATCCAATCTCCCAATTTCTGCTTGGGGACATGCTATATTACATGTAGCAACACTAATTCGCATTAGGCCAACAAGTTATCACAAGTTCTCCCCATTACAATTGGTTTATGGTCAGGAACCAAATATTTCCCATCTAAGAATTTTTGGATGTGCGGTTTATGTTCCAATAGCTCCACCACAACGCACTAAGATGGGTCCTCAAAGGAGGTTAGGGATATATGTTGGGTTTGAATCCCCTTCAATAATTAAATATCTTGAGCCTACAACAGGGGATTTATTTACGGCTCGTTTTGCAGATTGTCATTTTAACGAGTCACTTTTCCCAACATTAGGGGGAGAAAAGAGAGAGCTGGAAAAGGAAATTAAATGTAATGAATTATCATTATCCTATCTTGATCCTCGAACTAAATTATGTGAACTGGAAGTTCAAAAGACAATTCATTTACAAAGTTTAGTGAATCAATTGCCAGACTCGTTTGCTGACCCAAAAAGGGTGACCAAGTCACATATTCCAGCTGTAAATGCTCCATTTAAAATAGATGTCCCGGAAGGGAAAAATAAATTTGCTAATGAGTCTAAACCACGTCAGAAATGTGGAAGACCAATAGGTTCCAAAGATAAGAATCCTCGGAAAAGAAAAGGAGCATTGGTTGATGGTCAAATTGAAGAAACAATTTCCGAAGGATCTCCATGGAAGAAATTTCAGGTACCTGATAATGAAGAAATTTAAACAAATTATATCATGTCTGGAATTACATGGAATCGAAATCAAATCGACGTCGATGATGTTTTTGCATGCAATGTAGCATTAGATGTTATGGATAATAATGAGGATCATGAACCAAAATCCATTGAAGAATGTAGACAAAGAAATGATTGGCCAAAATGGAAAGAAGAAATTGAAGCAGAACTAAAATCTCTTGGAAAAAGAGAAGTATTCGGACCTGTAGTCCGTACACCTAAAGGTGTAAAGCCAGTGGGATTTAAATGGGTCTTTGTGCGAAAGAGAAATGAAAAGGGTGAAGTTGTAAGATATAAGGCACGCTTAGTTGCACAAGGATTCTCACAAAGACCTGGTATTGATTATGAGGAGACATATTCTCCTGTGGTGGATGCAACTACTTTTAGATTTTTGATTAGTCTGGCAATAAGAGAAGGACTTGACTTACGTTTGATGGATGTAGTCACAGCTTATTTATATGGCCCACTGGATAATGACATTTACATGAAGCTCCCAGAAGGATTCAAGCTGCCGGAAGCAGCAAAATCTAGTTCTCGAGAACATTTATGTATTAAATTGAACAAATCTCTTTATGGATTGAAACAATCTGGGCGTATGTGGTATAACCGTCTAAGTGAGTATTTGTTGAAAGAAGGTTATAAGAATGATCCTATTAGCCCATGTATTTTTATAAAGAGATTTGGATTAGGATTTGTTATAATTGCAGTGTATGTTGATGATTTGAATATCATTGGAACTCCTGAAGAGATTTCAGTGACTGTCAATTATTTGAAGAAAGAGTTCGAAATGAAAGATCTAGGAAAGACAAAATTCTGCTTGGGGTTACAAATAGAGCACCTGGAGAATGGAATCCTTGTGCATCAATCAACATACATAGAAAAGGTTCTTAAAAGATTTTCTTTGGATACAGCACATCCATTGAGCAGCCCTATGGTTGTAAGATCACTTGAAGTAGAGAAAGATCCATTCCGACCTCGGGAAAATGATGAAGAAATTCTTGGTCCTGAAGTACCGTATCTTAGTGCAATTGGAGCACTAATGTACCTTGCAAGTCATACACGACCTCATATATCATTTTCAGTTAATTTATTAGCAAGGTTTAGTTCATGTCCAACCCGAAGGCATTGGAATGGGATTAAACATTTACTTCGTTATCTTCAAGGTACGAAGGATATGAGTTTATTTTCCCCAAAGTTGTCCAAAGAAAATTTGATTGGCTTTGCAGATGCAGGTTATTTATCTGATCCTCATAATGGTCGGTCACAAACTGGATATGTGTTCACATATGGTGGTACTGTCATTTCTTGGTGTTCCATGAAACAAACCATTGCAGCTACTTCTTCCAATCATTATGAGATTTTAGCAATTCACGAGGCTCGTCGTGAATGTGTATGGTTAAGGTTGGTAGTTCAACATATAAAAGAAGTTTGTGGTTTATCATCTGGGAAAGAGGCACCAACAACTTTATACGAGGATAACGCTGCTTGTATTGCTCAACTTAAGAAAGGATACATCAAAGGCGACAGAACAAAGCACATCTTACCTTTTTTTTTTTTTGAGGGAACAAAGCACATCTTACCCAAATTTTTCTTCACTCATGATCTTCAGAAGAATGGAGATATAAATGTATTGCAGATTCGTTCAAGTGAGAATTTAGCAGACTTATTTACTAAGGCTCTTCCGACAACAACATTAAAATAGTTAGCTTACGGCATTGGATTGCGTTGTCTTAAAGATCTCAAGTGATGTAGTCATGAGGGGGAGTTAATGCGCGCTGCACTCTTTTTTCCTTAACCATGGTTTTTTTCTCACTGGGTTTTCCTGGTAAGGTTTTTAACGAGGCAGCATCTTATGCGCATTATAGTGTATTATTTTGTATGGGTTTTATAGTAAATGTTAGTTATTGTTTTATTCAATATATAGTCATCCAAGGGGGAGTGTTATGATAATATCTAAATATGGATGACTATTATCCCATGTACAATCTAGAATATTCTAGAGTTGGGTATTTGGTCTTATCCATTGATGGATCCCTAGGTAATGTACATTATATATATCCCGTACTAGATGGAATATGAAATACAACATAACAATCTTCCCTCATCTCTCTATATTTTCTCTTCCATATTTAACAGTAACCTTTGACAAAAAAAAAGTACTTAGACGGATACCCAAGGATGTTTATATTTCACATGAAATGCCTTTATGTGAACAAATTGTTCACTTTTTTTTTTTGAAAAAATTACCAAAATTGGTTCCAGCGAGTGGGTTTTTGCTATCAATCGAATGAATGGATTTATGCCATCAATTATTAACTAACGAGATTAGACCTGTGCGATGCACGAATTGATAAAATTATTAGAATGAAATAAATTATTTCTATTTATTATTTCCCCGTACATACTTATAAATTAGATCATAAAAAACATATCTTTCATCATAAATTACTAAGTAACAAAATTCAAAAAAAATGAAAGCTAATTTGATCTAACCAAACCATATGCATACAAATTTATACATCTAAGAGTTCGAAATACAGATTAAAAATACACGTAACTTAAATAAATTGGAGCGATGTAATAAAAAAAAATAAGCACCTTGAAAGTATTGCGTAACAATGGTAACATTTAACGACAACATTAGTTCATTTTTGTATAACAACATACATATTATTATTACAATACATGACTTCATAGCTAGGTTGTTTGCACAATCCTTAGTTTACACACACAAATAACAGTAAAACCTTAAAATAATTTTTTAAAAAAATGTCGTAGTTACTAAAAATGTTTTAGCTCAACATTAATTTTATTTATTCCAAACAAAAAAAATTATTTATTTATTTATTGACACAGTCAAAGATTAAAATAAAAACAATCAATTTCTAAAAAACAAAACCAAAAATATTTATGACATCATAAGTGCGTTGGGCGGGAAATTTTTTTATGAGAGAGTGACACGTATACAATTTGAGGAGAGGATGATGTCAGCAATTTTCCGTTTTAGTAATTGTTAATAGATTTTATTTATGGTTTTTAAAAACCTTATTGGAAAAAATTACCCATTATCTTATCTAAACTTTTCAAAACTTATTTCATAAAATTTAAATTTATCAGCCCTATTGCCCCTATATAATCTTTTTAAGTTTATTATATTGACCCTTACTATCTATCTATACTATATATCAATTATTCAATACTATATACTAAAGTAATCACCAAGAATATTCTAGAATTACACATGTCATGTTTACCTTAAAAAATTTCCCGCCAAATTTTTTTTAATTTATTTTATTATTTTCCTTAGAAAATAAAAAGATAATTGATGAAAAAATACGACCATTTTTAAAAAAAAATAAAAAAATATATACAACCTAAATAATAGAACAATAACAACAAATATATATAAATAAAATATTAAAAATGTACACAATCTATAAACAAATATAAACTTATAATAATATATAAATACAATTTTTTTCCTATGAATATCCGAGCGTTGCTCGGGCAAAGAACTAGTTATATACTAAAATAATCACCAAAGTTATCCCTTAATTACACGTGTTGCATCCACAATAAAAATTTTCCCGCCCAAAATTTTTTACTTTTTTTCTTTAAAAAATAATATGATAAAAAATGTAATGAATAAAACTTATAATAATTTATTAAAATATTTAAAATAATGTAACTAAGAAGAGAATTTTAAGTAGGGTAGACATTAATGAATTCAAATTTCATAAAAAAAATAAAAATTATTATATATAAATCACTTCATTTAAACTAACTCTATTTTAACTGACTTTTATTATTTTTAAGTCTTATAAATTATGTACCCGTACATTTGCACGGATAAAAAACTAGTATGTTGTCTAAAATAATCAGAAATCTAAAATAATTGGAATATTAAAGCTAAAATAAGTGGATAAAAAAATGAGCATAATATGGCCTAAGCTTGAAAGTTACTGAAGTTCTAGTTTTTGTTAAGTGTTAAGCCATGAAGGGGATAAATATTATATATTATTGTGACACATATGATACTAAGTATGCTAATTTTGGATAGATTTTTTAAGATAAAATTGTTGTACAGAGTTCTATTATCGATATACTTCTAATATTTCATATGTGCAAAATTAGTCATAACTTTTGATAAATATCTTATAACTCGATTCTATTTCCATCATAAAATTTGTTTGAAAAATTTCTGTAAAATAAAATGTATTTATAATATATTTAATTTATTTTTTAAAATAATAGAAAATTGATAAAAAAAAAAGATTTAATTTGAAAATATAATTTTAGTTTTGTAAAATTACTTTCAGTTCTATTAAAATACTTTCAGTTCAGTTTAGTTCAGCTTCATTCAGTTCAGTTCAGCTCTTAATTTCTTTCTCTTATAAAATATTCATTTCAGTTCAGTTCACTTCAGTTCAGCTGAGTTCAGTCTATGAGAACAAGCCCTAAGTTAATAATAACATAGATTTCTATTTACAAACAAAACTACAAAAACTACACTATTATATAAATAAGCGATACGATATCGTAAGTCTATATATGACCGTAAAAAGTTTATCCAAAAATTTTATTTAACAATCCGGGCATAGTCGGGGCACAAAGCTTAGTTTCGTAATAAAACTATAAATTGTGTGGATTCACATTTCTGTATTTTTTCTTTTTAACAAAATGATCACAACATTGGTTCAATAGACGTTAATAAATTAAATAAGGAATTGAAGTTTGTACACATTTTTTTTTTAACCAGTAAGAGGTTGCATTACGCAAGCTTGTAGAAAAATTTAGAGAAATCAAGTACTAGCTTTGCTTGATTTCTTCTTGCTTGATCTGATTCGAAAGCTTCGTTCTAGAATACATACAATCTGCCAATACATTGATGATCAAATACAATACTATGGGTATATCACCCCAAGTATTGTTTTTGCAGGTCTTTATTTAATTTTATATATTATTTAGTGGAAATGTGAAACATATAATTAAATTTACATGTAATGAATTAACTTTATAGATGATTTTAATATTAACGTTTTATAAAAAATAAAAAAGTTAAATGTGTTTTGTAAAAAATAAAAAAGTTAAATGGTCATGGTTTGTGTTATTGTATACTGCAAGGAGAATGCAATGCCCTAATAAAATTTATTAATTTCTATATATACTTCATACGTTAAATGTTAATTGCAACAAAGGAATATTTTATATCTCACAAATAATACCCCTTTGTTGCAATTAAGGGCCTGTTCACATTTACTGAAGTGAGCTGAACTGATTGGAGCTGAACTGAACTGAACTGATTGGAGCTGAGCTGAACTGAACTGAAATGAATATTTTATGAGAGAGGCATATTAAGAGCTGAACTGAATTGAAATGAACTAATTGGAGCTGAATTGAACTGAACTGATTAGAGCCGAACTGAACTGAAATTAAGTAAATGTAAACAAACCCTAATATTTAACAGAGGAAGTATAAAAAAAAAAAAAAAATCTATCCCTACATAATGGCTACATTTTTAAAAGTTTGAGAAATCTCTTCTAAATAGTTTACAAATTTATATGTCTACGGTTTCCTCCCTATTGGATTCATCTGATTATGCAGTGTGTATCTACGGTTTCTTACCAGGTGTTGGTTAATGGGTCACCTACAGAGGTTTTTCGTCCTCAACATGGTCTACGTCAAGGAGATCCGCTATCTCCATATCTGTTTGTGTTATGCATGGAGGTTCTTTCAGCTATGCTGCGTAAGGCAGAATCAAAAGGCCTTTTTCAGGGTATTAAAATTGCTAGGGGGGCTCCTACCATTTCACACTTGTTCTTTGCCGATGACTCCTTGATATTTTTCCAGGTTTCTCCTCCGGCTTGTGAACAAGTGTTGCAGGGGCTCTCTAATTTTTGTGATATTTCAGGTCAAATGCTTAATTTGCAAAAGTCGTTTGTCAAGTTTAGTCCTAATACTCATGAGGATTACCGAGCTTATCTGTCTGGTTGTTTGAAAATGCGCTCTGAATTTAGATTGGGATCTTTTTTAGGCCTTCCTGTTGATTTAGGTCGTAGTAAATGCTCTGAGTTTGGTTTTATCTTGGACAAGGTGGCCAAACGTCTACAAGCCTTTACAGTTCTCCGGCTTTCGTCGGCAGCTAAGCTTGTTATTATTAACTCAGTGCGCATTGCCTCCTTTAATCACATCCTGTCTGTTTTCAAAATTCCTGATTCTATATGTTCCAGAATGGATAATTTGTTAGCCAGGTTCCAGTGGAAATCTTCTTCTTCTAATCGAGGGTTGGCTCTTCGGTCTTCGTCGTTGCTCCATCTTCTGAAGGGTTTAGGAGGATTGGGAATTGGTAGTATTTCCCCTTTTAATTCTTCCCTGTTGGCGAAGCAGAGTTGGCGAATTATTTAGTGCCCTCAGCTGTTGGTTTCTCGGCTTCTGTCGGCGAAGTATCCGGCTCTTCGTTCTACTGATTTGTTCTTGGCTTCTCGTCCCTCCTGGGGTTGTAGGGGTCTTATTTCAGGGATGTCCTTGCTGTCGAAGGGTTTGTGTTGGAAGGTTGGTTCGGGTTCTCGAGTTCGTATTTTGGAGGATTCTTGGGTTCCGGGGGGACCAGTTCATTTTAAGGATCTTTTGTCTGACTCTTGTGTCTTCTTTACTTGATCCGCGTTCTTGCGCGTGGGATGCTACTATTATTCATGGGTTGTTTGATTCTAGCTCTGCTGCTAGAATTCTTTCGTTGGATCGACCTGTGCGTTTAATGGATGATTTTGTTTACTGGAAGTTTGCCAGGGATGGTGTTTTTACAACGAAATCTGCGTAAGCCCTTCTTTGTGAGCCTGGGGTCAGGTTAGGTAATCCATCTCAAATCTGTCAAGCATGGTGGAGGAAGTTTTGGGCTTTACCAATTCTTCCTAGGTGGAAAATATTTGGATGGAAATTTCTATACGACGCGCTTCCTTTGGCGTCTATTCTCAATTCTCGAGGTCTCCCTGTTGATCCAGTTTGTGCCTTTTGTCATATGGATGTGGAATCTGTGTCTCATACATTCAGAGATTGTCCTGCTATCTGTACTATTTGGCTGTCTGGAGCGTTGGACATCCAATGGGATCTTATGCAGTTTCCTCCATTTAGTATTTGGTTCTCGAGAACAATTTCTTTCTTTTCGTATTCGAGAAATTGGAAGGGTATTGCTTCGTTATTTGCTCTCCTTTGGGCGATTTGGATTTCTCGGAATCATTTGAGGTTAAGGAAAGCTGTTTGGTCGCCTGGGTCAATTGTTGGTCTGGCGTCATATTGGGTTCTTCGTAATATGCATGCTCTAGATTGGAAGCGGCTTGTGAGGTCCTTCGTTCGATTAGTTTGGAGGCCAAGCAGGATGTCAAGTGGTTGTGTTTGCGGGGGTTACCTTATATTTCTCCAACGACATGTTTGATTGTAGACGGGGCCTGGGATTGTTCTACTAACAGGGCGGGTGCAGGATGGGTAGTCCGTGATCTTGATTCTTCTGAGGTCTTAGGAGGTGGTTGTCGGGCTTTTATGGCTAGTTCAGCGTTGCAGTCTGAGCTTCAGGCTTGTATATGGGGTTTGGAGTTTGCGATTCGTAAAGGTTTTTTGAAAATCCGGATTTATACAGATTGTGTTGCCCTCCTTGCTCTTCTTCCTCCTTCTGGTTCAATGGAGATCTCTGCTTGGTGGCTCATTCAGGAGTTGCGGGCTTCTGTTCAGTCTTTTTTAGTTTGTCAGGTTCAAAAGGTTCCTCGTTTGTGGGTCAATCCTGCTCACTGGTTGACTGGTTGTGCCCGACGTCGTCAGTTGTTGTATTTTCTGTTTTAGTTTTTTTTGGGTTGACAATTGTTTTTGGTTGTTGTTCCTTTTATTTGATAGCTCTTTTGTCAAAAAAAAAATTATATGTCTAAAAAAATAAGTTTACTTATTTGCCCCTAAATAAAAGTTTGAGAAACTATTTCCTTTTGTCTTGTAGTGAACCTTAAAATAAATTGCAACTTCAATTAAGACTAAATTGATCAATTTTATTTTCAAATGTATTCATTCCATTATATTCAAAGGTCCATATACTACTTCCATCCCAAAATTACATTTCTATTTCTATCATTTATTCCTCACATAATAGAGAGAAGTAGGAATGTAATTTAAGGACGAAGGGAGTATCTTTTATTATCTCTATTTTTGTGGGATTCTTTGTTTAGTTTAATAGTCAATTAGTAGTATGCTTTAAATATATCAAATATATACATTTCTAGAAATTGATATTTTGTGTTGCTTCCTTACTAAATCTAAAATAACTCTATTAATGTTTCAAACATTACACAATTACACAATATTTAACACATTTATTGCCTTTATGCAAATAGTTTTAATAACATACCATACAAGCAGTAGACATTACACATTAGGGTTGTGACTGATTGTAATTAATTACAAAGGACTAGCCACATCACATGATTGCGTGCATCAAAATCCTTAGTAATAAGAAAAATATTACGAGACACACTAATGGAGGAGAAAAAAAAACAATATAAAATATAAAGAACGCATATTTTATCAACAGAAAAACAATATAAAACGGAGGGAGTACATATTTGACGGTATTGCATGAGATTTGAGAGTAACAACTAGTGGTAACTGGTAAGTCATGAACCGGGTCCCTTGAACACCTGTCTTCCATCTTGACATAAAGAAAATTATAGAGAGTATCTTGTTTTCTTCTGATCTCCAACATTCTCTCACACCTTGCATGTTCATAGTTCCCCACTTCCCAATCAATAATACATCCATCTGGTTTTTTGATGAGAATATAAAGCTGCTTTTCTTGGATTTTTTAACCTCAAGGGCCATCAACATGATATATATATTGAGTGTCCATTACCAAAATACTGCACACAACCTTTCTTTCTTTGAAAATTGTAGTTATGATATAACTATCTTTTTATTGCTACATTTGAACTTTTGTATCTTACTATTTATATATATAGTGGAGTATTAACTTTTGTAAAGTATATAATGATTGTTATTGTTGCAATGCTGCATACAAAGATTTAAAATATATTTTCTCCGTTCTTTTTTACTTGATCCGTTTTAACTTTTACACTATTTATCACCCCTCTAGCCCTTCTTTGACCTTCTTTTGTGAATAATGTGTAAGGAAACATATTGATGTTGAATCTTTTTGAATTCGTCTCTATAAGTACTATCATAATATATAACTAATATATTTTTTTACTTATGGAAAATTAAACATATTAACCGCTAAATTAAAGTTTTACATTGACAAGTGTGATTACAGAAATAGGTCAAGTAAAAAAGAACAAAAGAAGTATATAACTGAATGGTCGATAAAACACAATTTGAACTTTGACACTAAAATTGACATATTAGTATTCACTGCAATAGATTAATGTATTAATTCTCTGTTTCCATATTATGCAAAATTGCTACTCCATAAATTTTTACCCTATAAAGACACCTTCCTCCATTTCATTTTAATTGCAACAGTTTGATTTTCATGTTTATCGATGCATAAATACGATAATTATCATCAATTATGATTAAGTAAGAATTATAAAAAAAAATAAAATTAATGTTGTGTTATAAAAATAGGCATCAAGCTAAGACATTAAATCTAACAAGATATCACTTAGTGCTTTACATATTAATCACTAAAGAATCAGTAAAGATAGTCAGATAGATATGTGTGAATAATATAATAATGGCAAATATCAAACTGCTGCAAATAAACATGTCCTGTGTATCACATTGACATATTTGGATGTTGTATGTTGATGCTAAAGGATTTTCAAAGCATAGTCTTATCGCGAACCAAAAAATGTTTAGTCATATCGATCAAGAATTCAAGAGGCCATATCAACCTTTCATTTTCTATCAAATTGTACCCTAACAATAACTTAAGGCTACCTTTGATTCCTAGATTATGCCCACCTAATATGGCTTCAAAATTCAAGCTTCTAACCAACAAAGTCTAGGAGAAAAACGTTAGTTATAATTGAATGCATGAGATCGAGTTTAGTAAAAACGTAGCATGTGATATCTAATAAATTAGTAATTTATGAATGTGTTGCGACAAAATTAGAAAGTGATAGTTGCAGACTTTGTAACAAAGAAGGGCTAGATTTATTAATATTTAATACACATTTTAAAATAGGTTAATCAATATTGGATGATGGTATTATAGAGTTTGGCATGTGACCCACTTTGAAGATTATTATCATTATTATTGATAATGTAATGTTGCAAGATTTGCATCTCTTTGATTCCAACCAATTAAACAAGACAACAAGATATTTCATAATTAGAGAACTTATTAAATAGTAAATATTAAATGAGTTTAACCTTAATTACGAAGTTATAGGTTGTGTTAGTGTAATTTATATATAAAAAGCAACGTTCAAATTTGACTTCTTACTACGGTATACTATAACACAATAAAATAAGTATAATGTCCCTCAAAAAAAAAAAAAAAGTATAATGAATGGAGGAGACGTAAGGTAACGAAACCCACAAACAAAGTCTAAAGTGAGGTTTTATTCTTTACTTATTTCTATCACTATAATACATTAATACTTACAATTTTACGATAGAAAAAATTTATAAATATTATATATTTGAAAAATACATATTAATACAAATCTAATAAGCAAGACATTATTTAGGGTCTGTTCGCATTTACTGAACCGAGCTAAACCGAATTGAATTGAACTTATTGGAGCTGAACTGAACTTAACTTAGCTGAATAGAGCTGAAATAATTAGTTTATGATGAGAGAAGAAAATTAGAAGCTGAACTGAATTGAACTTAACTGATTGGAGCTGAATTGAAATAAACTAAATTAAAATTAAGCATAAATAAACATGCCCTTAATATATATTTGTATGAATTAGTGTAATAAGGTTAAGATTTAGTCAATTCAAACAATAAAATTAGATTAGATAAGATAAAATAAGTTTAGATTAAATTAAAAAAATAGATTTAGATAATCCAGCTAAACAAAATATGGTGAACTAAATATAGCCTAATTCCTCCATCTCATAAAATTTCCCCAATTTCAATTTTAATTTTAATTTGTCGCTTATAATATGCCCATACCTATCTTTTGATTAAATTGATACTTACAATCTCTTTATTCTTTATATCCTACCCTACATGTTGAAACAAAACTACTCACCAACTAAATGCAACCCTTGAATTTGATACTCTCCTAAACTACTTAACCAACTATTTAACTCCATGTTTTAGGGAAAGAAGCTGTACAAGTATTTTTCTGTATATTATTAAACAAAAAACATAAATAACTATACCTTGAGAGGAAAGTGCCATAATTACCATTACCATCGGTTCTGAGTTTCTGACACTCTTGTTCATATGGGGCATATTGATACTGATAGTGGAATAGTGCTAGTATTATCACTACTTTCTGTTTTATTTACCTTCGGCACAATTTGACTTTTTACATTATTTATATATTCTATTAATTATTAATGAGCAAATATGACAAATATATTCGTATTAATTAATTTAAAATAGAGGGAATGAAGGATTACATGTTTTTTTTGGTGTTCTACCTAGTTCACCCTTTGAGCTAATTCAGATTCGGGAATCATATCTGGGTGGTTAGGTTCCAATTCCCTCCCAATTGTTGTTGCGGGAGATCGAACACGGGTCATCCCTACCAAGTGTAGTCTCAATCACCACTACACCAACAACCAATTGGTAATGAAGGATTACTTGTAATTGAGTCTACTTTTTAAGTATCATTCCAGTTACTTAAAGTCTTAAACCAACTAAAATAGATCACGTAAAATTCCTCATCAAATTCTAAATCACACAAATTCCATCCATATACTGATACTTATATACTTATATTGTTATAAACTAATCGAGCTAATAATAAAAAATGGTCTTAGTCAATATTTAAGTATCTGTCTTAGAGACAGGTGAGACTACATGTGTTGATATATCCGAGTGATTGAATTAGTATAGATCACGTAAAATTCCTCATCAAATTCTAAATCACACAAGTTCATTTCTCATACAATGTCTAAGAAGAGAAGTTGGTTGGGTTTGATTAAAAGGCTTTTATTCCCTGAAACACAACATCAACAAAAGGTAATGAATTCTACATTCTTTTATTCTTTTTATTTAATTAATTATTTTTCAAAATAAATCCCTCCAAATTTGATGTCCAGTTTTAGTTATTTTCATGACTTTATGTATTGATAAATTTTCATTTTTATCTTTATTTATTGTTTGGATTTATAAAAAAAAATGAACAAAGATCAAGAGAAGAAAATGGTTATTTGGAAGATTAAAAAGGACAAAAACATTGCCTTCAGTATCAACTCCAACACAATCAAAATCTACACAAATAACAGAGCATCAAACAGAGGAAAAACAGAGTAAATTTGAAGATGAAGTTAGCAAAGACGGTTTCGAAGGCGAAAACGAGCTGCCAAAAGGCTCTGAGATTATCACAAATGATGAAGAAATCACTCAATCGAATAATGAGAAAGAAATTCATCTTCAAACTTTAGCTGCAATCAAGATTCAAACTGTTTATCGCGGTTACTTGGTAACTACTCTAAACTCTCTTTTTTCTCTTTTTTACTAGCATTCTATAGAAGAAATCTAGTGTTTGTTATAAACCCGGATCCTCCAGTGTTTACGGTGTTCTAATCCGAAGACGACACTGGAAAATTTTGTGGTATGTTTTTACTAGCATTCGATAGAAGAAATATAGTGTTTGTTATAAGTTATAACCCCCAATCCTCCAGAGTTTACGGTGTTCTAATCTGAAGACGAGACTGGAAAATTTTATAGTATGTTTTGACCATTTGGTTTATGTTCTCATTTGATGTATGACTAATTGGCATAGGCAAGGAAAGCATTGAGGGCAATGAAGGGGTTTGTGAGGCTTCAAGCGATAATTCGAGGGCGAGCCGTGAGACGGCAAGCTATGACTACATTGAAGTGCTTACAATCCATAGCAAAGATCCAATCTGAGGTTTGTGCTAAAAGATGTCAACTGATTCGAGTTAAGGACGACGGAGATGTGCATTTGCAAGATCATAGTCACGAGAACCCAAAGGTAAAATTTCTAGTTTTCTAAGATTTAACTTATTAGTTAAATTGACTTTCGAACCTACTTTGTAGATGATTGTGATTAGTGTAAGGTTGTTATTCCTTTGCTAGCTAGCATAGTTGCGTGTACGTATGTAGGGAGCACATGGGCCAAATTGGTCACGTACCATAGTTAAAAGACCTGTAAGGAGTATTAAAAAGAATAATTACTTAATAACTAATCAATTAATGATGTATTTGTATGCTTTTAGTAAGCAATCTAACTATTAGTTTAGGTAGATTGAAGTTTGTTCATTCCTAACAAGCTAATTAACATGACTAACTCAACCAATAATTGTAGTGTCATAATTCATGGTACTACTACCAAATGCCTATTGCAACTACTGCCGTCAGAGGCGGGGTTATAAATGCTAACACTGAAAGTGGTCAGGTACAATTTTGTTAAATTGGATCAAACCAATTTTTTGAGGAAAAGTATGTTACTAAATTAAAAAACCGGGGCCCTTTTATAGTAGTTTCACTCAGGGGTCTCTGTGTAGTCGACCACCATGTACATGCTCAGAACCACCCCTAATTGCCGCTATTAATCCTAGATGGGGTTAGTGCGAGTGAGCATTTCGCGGTACTATATGATGGGTTATGGTGGTGCATTTGTAGGTGGTGCTTACGGTGGTCATGATAGTATTAGGAATAGATGGCGGTGCCTTTTTGTCATACTAATAATACCCTAATTTTAAAATCAGGTTATAGAATAAGATGCCCAAATTAATAGTAGAAAAATAGAAATTCTGATCTTGCTAAAGTCAAACCGAAAGAAATATGGGGACCAAAGAAGTAGTAGTCAAGAAATTTATGCAACAACGTTATATTACATTTCTTTCCAAAAGCATAGCTTTAGCTATTACAACCCTGACTTCTATTTCTTCTTTTTTCGGGAAGATAAAAATATTATTATATCAAGTATATTGGGGACCAAATGAATTGCATATTTGATAATATTTCATTTTGGCATTGTATTTATTCAATATCTATCCAATTTAGTAGTTCATAAATTTTGTTTTGTTATACAACAAAAGTTGTCAAAAATGACTTGTAAACAAATGATATAAGTTTGAACTTTGAAGTATCACAATATTAACGTTTGATTTTAACTTTGTCATTTGTCTCTTGATTGCGATATGTAATTTGAATTAGTCATTCACAACTGAGAACTAATTAAGGAATGAATATGTTTAATTCGGTCCCAAATTTATGCTATCCTCACTAATCCGGTTTCCTAGTGTTGGATGACTAGTGAGATCAATTGGGATTGATAGACGTTTCTCTAAAGGAACCTATGGGCACACGAAATTGACATTCTAATTCGTTGTTTCCTTGGTATCACACAGTCTTAGTCCTTAAGCTCCCCTTGTTCTAAATAAAGCATTTCGAAAGTGGAGATTGTGTAGGATCAATTGGTTTAATAGTCCTTAAGCTTCCCCTTGTGCTAAATGAATGCAGTTTGAAAGAGGAGATTTGTGTAGGATCAATTGGTATTTTGACGTTTTTTTATTTTTTATTTTTTAATTTTTATAATGATCTCTCTATTAATATTGGCTTCGAATATGTACATGATTTAACTAGCTTGTAATATGACTAATAAATGGTGTGACAAACAATGCAGATACAATTATGTAGGCTGAGAAGGTTGGATGATGAACTTATGACAAAAGAAGAGGAAATTGACATCATACTTAGAAAGAAAGAGGCTATTTTGAGAAGCAAGAAGATCAAAGCATACTCATTTAATCACAGGGTACTAGTCATATTAAACTTCGAATTATTTTTGTTTAACTTATACTGTATTTAAGTATTTTTTCCTGAAGAAAGTTGTTTTCTGCAGCATTCTGCAGATGCTGTACTAGATGGCAATTCTCAAGGCCGGCTTAGGTACTGGCTAGAGCAGTATGTCGGAGATGAAATATCGAAAAGAGAAGAAAAAATCAGAGGTAAGTTGAGGAACTTAGATGACCTGAATAACTTGGACATTACATCCACCCCTCGAAAATCATTCCCTAAGCATAAGAAACAGAATTCCTATGGTGAAGACATCATACATTCTAGTTCTCCTATTAATCTTCCAACTTATATGGCTGCAACGGAATCTGCCAAGGCAAGAACACGATCAACAAGCTCCCCGAGGCTAAGGCCTTTACATTTTGAGGCTTATTCAGACAGTGATTCACCTTACAAGCATAAATTATTCTCACCAATGTCGTCGATGAATAGTGAGGCAACTAGTAGTGGGTTTAGCAAGGTTAGTAACAGGTGTAATTATTCTTCTTCTCATCAGAAATCTCCGAGCTTTAAAGGGGTCTCTGGTCCTGTAAGATCAAACAAGAACTTGAAGTAAATATGTTAATTAGTTTAGATTCACAAGGATGGTTGATAATAAGATTTAATTTGGCTTATTTATTATTTTGGGTGACTTTCTTTTGAACAAATTGTACATGTTATTTTGTGTTCATTTTGTGTATTGGATCATTAGTCTTACTATAAACCGTGATTTGAGAAGAAAGCTTGTAAGTTGATCAAGTGGTTAGTTTTATTTGACCTGAATAGGTTGTAACACCCCGACTACCAAAGATAGCTATCAGATGCACATCCAGGATTGACAAATGCCCCAACAAAATAACACAATTAAGCTTTTATTGACTATTCTAAACCAAACACGCTTAATTATGGCGTATCTTAATATGCGGATAGAGGTGGTTATTGTACAGGGTAGCCCAATGATAATAGAGTCAGGGCCAAGCTTATAGGGCTTTTAATGAACATGACTATTATTGGACTGGGCCCTTATTGGGTGGGGTCAATATAGGGCCAACATGTTTTTCCAATTTAGCTGATAAAGAAAATACATAATGTAAAAATAATTATATAGATTAATTTGTATTCATATGTATTTAATAATGGCTTTGTCCAATATTTATTTTAATTGATATTTTGTAGGCCCGCCCATTATCGACCCGCGACCCGCATTGTCCCGACCCTATATTGACCCTATAAAATGTGACCCTCTTTGACCCTGACCCGCAACCGACCCGCACCGACCCTGACCCGACCCGCCCAATAACCAGGTCTATATGCGGAGTATGAGCTACTTACAAGATATATGTAACTTGTTAATATGAAAACAAGGGGTATCACATATGTTGTATCACAAATCATGTGTGGCTCATGAGCTATAATAAGTAGCTAAGAATTTGTCAAAGTGCATTCATTCAAGAAAATCTTCTATTTAAAATTATTCACAACAAGATTGAAGCTTTAGGGTCTGTTCACATTTACTTAATTTCAATTCAGTTTAGTTTAGTTCAGTCCAGCTCCAATCAGTTCAGTTCAGCTCTAATCAGTTCAGTTCAGCTCCTAATTTTCCTCTCTCATAAAATATTCATTTCAGCTCAATTCAGTTCAGTTCAGCTCAAATCAGTTCAGTTCATTTCAGTAAATGTGAACAAACCCTTAGATTGGGAGTTTTATAATAATGTGATATTTGAAACGCGTTTTGTATGATTTTCAACATTTATCATTTGCAAAGTTGTTAAACTAATATTTTGTAAGCCTTATATATTGTAAATGTTGTATGATTTTAAATTAGATAGAATTTTAAGGCAGGTTGAATCACAAAGCATTTTCAATTCATTGTAAATTCATTGTAACAACAAATTTGTTTCAAAAGTATTGGTGCAATTTTGATTAATGAGGGTGTTATTGAAAGTAAGTTTAAATTTTAATTGGTATTTATCCCTCGTGGCTCATTTGCACCCAAAAAATAAAAAATACATGTCTAAACACTCTCCTATAAAGATATGATCAATTAGGTTGGGTTGGAGTAATTGGAAATGGCAAACCACACCAAATTCAATTATGTTCCAAAAATATTAGAGTTGGGCCTTTGTTGAACAAAGCCCATATGAGCTCTGTTGGAAATTGAGCACCAAATTCAATAGCCTATGAGGACTTCCACCTTAATTAGTTGACCAAATTAGAAGGAGAGATCTATTAGCTATTACAAGTACTCTCTATGTTTTTATTTTAAGTGTCTAGTTTAGATTGGGTGCATATGTTAATGTGAAAGTTTAATGTATAATATCTTTAATTTACAAAAATTACAAATTAAATAATATTTTATCTTAATATTATGTGTTGATGGAGGTGATTTTAACAAATCTTACATAACTATATTTTTCGTATGTATAAATCATAAATATTTTGTCCATATAGTATATGAATAGTACGTAAAGTCAAAATAAGGCAATAATTTGTTGTTTCAAAATAATAATATGACTTTTTATTTTTTAGAAAGGAGTGTTCAAACCACTAATCTAATAAAAATAACTATGTATGTGAAATTAATAGTTAAAGGCCTGATATACCTATATACAATGTATAACTTTATATCAAAACATATAATAGAAGTAGTAGACATGTTGATTGGTGGTTTAAAAATTTCTACCAAAACACTCATCCCATAGTTTTGTAGATAAAATACTTGGAAGAGAAAGTTTAATTAATTAGATGTGACATGATTCGTGAAATGTAAAAAAAAAAAAAAAAAAAAAATGATGATTATGAATATGTAAAATAGTTTACATTCATGAATCCTTAGAAATGGTCATAATCATTTTAAAATGTATAGCATTTTTAATAGTCATAATCATTTTACATGTATAGTTTCAAAGTCTCATTTTTGTATAATTGTTTTATCATGCATGATAGAAAAAATTGATTGAAGCTCAAAATATGAGCATTAAAAATTGCTAAGGAACAAAGGATGATTTATTAGCTAGGGTGACAAGATATACGTTATTCTAAAAAAAAAAAATTTCTTCTTCATATTTTTCATATATGTATAGGCAAAGTTTAGCCAAGTAATGCATTTGGAATATACACTTAATATACACTTAAGCATGTTTTCGGGACCAAAATGGGAGTCTTCATTAGAAATAAATTATTGTGCGTGCGTAGTTAAACTAATAATTATAAAATTTAGTAATTGCTATTACTAGAGTATAAACAATCAGACATATAGATTTTAACCATAAATTTAACATTTTGAAGAATGCTTTTAAAAAACCAATTGATAGGAATGAAGGTCATGAACTTGTTCCTTTGATAATAACCGTTATTAAAACTAATTACATTTATATTCCATTTATTACTCCACATTACAATTCAAAAGCTCTTGTATAAAAGTGAGTCAAAGAAACAAGAAAAGATGGTGGTCACCATTCAAAGACTAGTAGAAGAAGCAACTTTGGACACTAAAACAATTTTTGTCCACCACTATATTGTCTACATATACATACATCTTTTATTCTTTGAAGCTATGATGGTGCTCTCGACCTTGATACGTTGTCATTGGATATCAACCTAACCATTAACCAACCTTAGCTTTTCTCATGCTAATGGATTCATATAAGCGTTACAAGCATCTTTTTAAGTCAACCAATTAAAATAATCCATGCTCATCGTTAAGTTAACATCAAAATAATGTGTATCTATTAAATTATATATCTATGTATGAACATGTTCTAGAAACTTTGTCTCAACTATTTAAAATTATCTATGATTTTGAGCTAAAATATGATTATATATATTGTAGTTATATATTTTAGTGCATTACTTTTAATGCATTACTAAAAAAAAAAAAAAAAAGGATAGCTATAAAGATGGTTAATTTGTCCGAATTTTATAATTATTTTGTTGATTTTACATATATAATTTGAGAATCTAAATTCACATGTTTTTCTGTATGAGTGGTCATACAGCCAAAAATATAATGAACATATAGGCAGGTAACAGCTGAGTATATACTCGAAGACCTCCATACGTCCACGTGACACTTGCTTGCGAACCTATAAAAATACATAAAGTCTGAAACTACTACACAGTAGTACAGTACAAGGTGTATTACTTAATTTTAGATATACTCAAGTGCATGTAAGAATTTTAATCTAGAAAACACCAATAACAAATTCAAGTAAATTTACTATAGATCTATAAAAATTAAGATTTTTAATTTGTGTCAAATGATTAAAAAGGGAGCGGAATAAAATTTTGTCTAGCAACTGTACAAGATAAGTCGTGTACATTTTGTGGTGGAATTGACTTCAAAAGCGATGCTCCTGCACTAAGTAATTTAAAAACTAAGTAATTTAAAAAATAAATAAAAGGGTCAATCTTCAGCAGATTTGACGATACAACCAAGTTCACAAGCTTTAATTAGGGGTGTCAAAAATTTACCGGACCCAAAAGATTTACTAAAACCGAACTATTTTCGAACTGGTTGGACCTGAGGATCTTTTATCCGGATCAATATGAATCAACCCGAAGTTAACTTGAAATCGACTTTGTCCGGTAATTTACTATTCAAACCCAACCTGGTATCAATTGATAGATTATTTATCCAAAATCAGTAAAACGCGATAATTTAAGATATGAATTCGATCTAATCCAAAATAAAATCTACCCGAAACCAATTATACTTGAAAAATATCTCATTTTACCCAACCTTTATTTATCTGACTCGGAATTACCCACGACCCAATTAAACTGGGAACTATTATGGTAAATGAAATAAACAGAATTGTGATCAATTATCTTATAAGATCATAAAATAAAATGTGACGATCACTGCAAAATAGAGGGTATAAATTCACTAATAATCTCAAAATTTAAACAAAATGATTTGAACTAAGATTTAGCTAATAATAAAAATACCGTAACCAACATCAAATTTTAAATGAAACTAAATTGATTTAAAATGAGATTTAACCAATAAAATTCGAAATGATCTGATCAAAAGTATATTTAATTCATTTTGATCCAATAAATCTGACTAAATCCAAATTCGAGCTCACTGGAACTCGATATGGCTTGACCTAAAGTTGACAGACCCAAATTCGATATGTACCCAATCATACTCAAACCCAATTTTGACCCGAATATAATTAAGCTTAATCCGACTTGATTTGATATGTTAGAATTAGTTGACCCATTATTACTTGACCCACACATCCGGACCCTTTGTGGGTCAACACAAACAACCTAACTCCATCTAGATACCTAATTCGACATGCATTATATATATATTCAACCCATTTATACTGTAATGAAACTATCTCTATAATTTGGTTTTACACGTTATTTCCACGTTGGAAATTAATAGAATGACGTAATATTTCTATACTTTGTATTAGATTATATGCAATGTAAATTGTCATGGAGTGATGAATTAGGGCTTTTAGGGAAAGAGTTAATTTTGCAAAGTAGGTGTCTCCGTGTCTGGGTGAGTGGGTATACTTGGCAAACAAGCCCTTTATAAATGTTTTAATTGGGTCATATTTTACAAAACTAGAATGTACTCGTGGCAGACATTAAATATGGTTTAAAAGAAAATAATTGATATGAAAATTAAAAAAAAAATTATGTCCCTCAAAAGGAGAAAAAAAATATGAAGAATATAGAGATTTCATTATAAAATATAGTCAAACGGCACTTACATATAATTCCTAAGAAATCGAGAATTCCAACACAAATACATAACTCCTTAAAATTGAATATGTTGTAGATTTGATCAACAATCGTCTTGATAAAGAAAACTTCATCTGAATAATACAACCTGTGAGTTCGCACTGATTCGTATTGAAATCCACTGATGCGTAGTCGTTTGAGTGAAAATACTCATGTAGTCCTCTGGATTTTTGTAGAGATTATGAAACCCTAGTTCTTCAATTCTCGCTATACGAACATAAAAGAAAATAAAGTCAAGAGAAAAATCATCATCTCAAGGATGAAATATATTTATTGAAAGCAAATAAAGGTTTTTGGGGCTTACCACCGGTAACAGTAAGGACGGTCAGTGGAAGCCTCTACAAAGATTCACAACTGAAACCAAGAGGAAAAGAAATAAATGGTAGTGATGGAGAGAAAAGGGAGAAGGACAACCTTCAAAAATATTGAAAAAAGCCTAACAATGGAGGGTAGGTAAAGAAACCCTATCTAGGGAGAAACCCTAGAGGGAACAAAACAAACCCTTCCAAGGAGAAAACCTAGAGGAAACTTTTATCGAATTTGAAAGTTATACTTATTTAGACTTCATATAGTTTTCAATGTGCGTTATAAGCATTATTTTATACATTCCATAATAACTTTAATGTAAACTATGCATTCATAAAAATTATTGAAAATTTAATACTATGAAAGTTTATGTTAATATACAATTAACAACATTTTATGTGATAATATATGTTAGTATAAACTTATGGTCAAAGTTAGCACATAAAAAGTGCAAAAAAGCCAAAATTTTTCAATTATTCTAAGATACAGATCTATCCGTCTAAATTTAATACAAGTGTGTGTGTTTTTAGGTTATTAAAATTTCGATTAATATTGGGAAATTTAGAAATAAATAGGATTTATTTTTTACTTGGATCTGTAGGGCCCATTGGATTTAGATTTGAAATCCCAATTCCTATACCCAACTAACGGATCTCGATCGAATCTGAATTCAACTAATTAGAAAAATGAATTTGGATCTGAGATATAAAAAGTTTGTCCAAATTCGCACTATTATCATACCTTCTTGGAATGTGTATCCCACATTCAAGAAACAAGAAAGTTTTGTCCAATTTATAAAGTTAAGACAAGTGACTACTTCCCCTCATTGTCATATCTCATATGGTTTTGAAATGAAACCTACTAAGACTTACAAAAGTAGACTCTTATGACTGGACGATTTAGCCCTGTTTAACAGTTTATTTACATTTTCGTAATAAATTGTTGACTTATTTAATAAAATGTCAATTGATTTGCAATTTTTTTTTTATTAATCTAACCAGTAAAATTGGGTTTGCTTGGAAGCATGAGGCAAAAAAGCAGTGACACGAATAGCTTGGAAGTGCGATGGGGAACAAGATAAGAACGATCTTTGTTCTTGGGCGTTTTAATTTGCTAATTAACAAGATTAAATACAGTACAAATTGATTTGATCGATAAATAAAACCAAATAAAGATTTTAATTAAGCATCCTAAGATCAGCTCTTGTCACCTTTTAACTCCTCTAATTTGTCTTTTACTTAAGCCATTTATTCTCGTCTTCCAATAGAAAATAACTAGACCAATTTGATTCTTTTACATGTCTTTGTATTATGTCTAATCTATGCCTACCAAGTGGCATTCCAAAATTATTATGCATGATTCATTATTTGAATAGTTTATAATTATGCATAATTAATTATGATTAGTATATATTGATGGAATAGAATGAAAACAACATTGCATCTGAATTAATTTTTGGTAATTAAGGACTCTTATATGGAGGCAGTATATATTCTCATAGCTAACATCAAAGTCAATATATAGGGCCTGTTTTGATTTTCTAAACTAAGTTCGTTGGACTGAAATGAACTAAATTGAGCTGAGCTGAATTGAACTAAAATGAACATTTTATGAGAGAAGGAAATTAGGAACTGAATTGAACTGAAATTAAGCTGAAGACAACAGACCCATAATACCCTTTTGTTACAACTATAAAGAAACGGAGGCAAATATTGCATCCTTATCATAGCGATTTCAAATTAAAGTCTTATTATTTTATATTAATCCATGATTTGGTGTTGTTACCCATTTCAATCTTATTATTTTTCACAGAATTGAAGATTATGATTAAATCAAGGTCATCTCTAATGGCATATTCAAGAATTGGTATAATTGAAGTCATTTCAATCCAACAATTGTGTATTGCAATGTCATACACTCATAGCATGTCCTCCATAGCATGATTATAGACTTGTTTCACATGTCTCATGCATGTTATAAAATAATACTACTACCTTCGATTTTTATTACTCCATACTTGCAACTTTGGAATATTTTATATCTTACAAATGTTGGAAATAGGTAATGCAAACGGATGCTCGCGCCCGATCGGGCGGAGGTGGCCAAGGAAAATAGGAGAACGCTCGCGCCCGATCGGGCGGCCCTCGCCCGACCGGGTGACGGACTCGAGTTTTTGACGAGCCCGATCGGGCAGCTTCACCCGATGGCTCGCCCGGGATAGGTTTTCTAGATCTCCCGACTGGGCGGTGTTCGCCCGATCGGGCGCGACACCAGGTCTAGAGAAACTTAATCTCGCGCCCGATCGGGCGGCTGCTTGCCCGATTGAGCCCGCCTTTTTCCTAGGTCGGTTCGCTTTGCGTGTTTCCTTTTTCCGGGACTCATATAAATACGAGTCTTGCCTCTTCATAAGATTCATTTATTTTTTCTAGCCGAAAACACAAACCTACCATTTGAGATCTGAACAGTTCTTGAGCAATTCCACTCTTCGAATTCGGGTGCACGGTTACGGAGAGAGTTGCGTTAAACTTGGGGGGCGTGCGTCACTAGAAAACTTGTACCGGTGGTGGCGTATTTCGCTTCTAAGGCAGTGGATTTTGTTCCACGGCGCGACTGTGAGTTTGGGATCTTCAATCCAGGAAAGTTCTAATCTTTTGTTTGTTATTGATTTCAACAGTTATTTTACCAACAACAAATAATACCCCAAAGTTACAACTAATAAAAATCGAAAGTAGTATATGAATGTATTCACGGGGAGCTAAAGAACAATCAACTTCTCTCTTATATATTGTAGATATGTGCTTAGTGCATGCATTCTTATTTTTCATGCATCAAGAATTTAATATCATGTTCACATTTTAGAATATAATTCCTTTTTGTTTCAACAATTTATACTTCCCATATGGTATAGATTATTTTAATTTTCTATGATGATACCAAAAAAATAACATTAGCACATTGAAGATAATGATAGTTTTCAAAGTCTTTTTTTCAACAGATTCTCCTTTACTTTGAGCAAAACACTTAATGTATCGCCTTTAAAGTAATAAAGTTCTTAATTGCGAAGTAGAATATCTAAATAATCAATGACCAAGTGTCCAACATCTACAAGTTAATTAATTTGTTGCTTGGTTATGATATTAGTGGTCAATCTTCCATGCGAAATTTAGATTCCAAAGAACTTGGACAAACTTGATATTGATGATATTATCGTCCTCAATATACGGAGTATAATTTTCTTCCTTTATATCGTGTTTTAATGTTGAATGACACCTTTGTGAAAAGATGTTGCTTACACAACCAATAATGAATACATGTTAGCAACATTGTCCAAGTTGTCTTGAATGATGATTCTCATTGCCACTTTCACAAATCAACTTGTTGAAATGTTTGACAAATAATACATAGGAGATGCCTTTATAAGGCACTAGACTAGATAAAGGAGATTCAATATTAATTTTGAATAATCATCATATTAACTCTTATATGAATTTATTTATTTTAAAATAATGTTTAAATCATTCTCTAAAAATCCACTAGAAAAAATACCACAACAACGACAACTTATTAACTCTTATATTTGAATTTATTCAGCTTGAAATAAGTTAAACAAAATCCGATTTATGTAGAAGCAACAAGTAATGACTAAATTTGGAATAGAAGTGTTGCATTGAACATGAGCAGAGTTATTACATAATGCAAAATTAAAGAATCATTTGGTATTGTCTAGTTGTTGGGACTTAAAGCTTCAAATCAAATTAATTAATAATTAAAATTTGCCAATATTTTTTTTTCAAAGTGTCCTATCTTACACAAGAAAAAAGGGCCACAAATGGGTACGTTTCACCCCATCCTAGCACTCTATTAAAACTAGCCCATTTGATCTTCACATGTCCCATGGACCCATTTTTGTACCTCCTCGATTGCTCTTTCTCATCAAACCCAACATCTATTCACTATCTCTATTTTCCTTCTCATCATATCTTTTGATTAGATTTGTCCACTCAATGTCCAACACCTACAACAATTCAATGCCATTTATATGATTTTATTCCATGCAAATTAATTAACAACATTGGTAGTTTTGGCACTATATATACAAACTACACGAGATTGAGGTGGTGAAATAGCGGTATTAAGTATTGACCATATCATTCAACTTTGATCTCACATTGTGAACTGGGAGCCTGAAAATCAAGTTGAGACTCATTTGAGGAATTTCCTTTATCTTTGAGCCTGAAAATCAAGTTGGGACTCATTTGAGGAATATCCTTTATCTTTCATGCAAAGTATACTAAAAATCTTATGTTATTACTATTAAAAGAGAACGGAGACATATATGTTGGGTTTGAGCCGGCCAAGTTTTGAGTTAAGAACATGTTGCATTTACCTTTGTTGAATCGGGTGGATGAGTTTAGATCATATTATTATTGTCATTCTAATTGCAAGTTTGAGGTGCAATTTTCAAATACCCTATATCACAATGTGGGGTTTAAATATATAGATTTAAAAGTAGTTTTGACAATGGTTAGCTCATTCTATTGTTGACAACTAACCTCAACTGCTTTTATTTTTGGACCATTTCCAGTTTAATAATAAAAAGGTATAGTACAAAAAAAGGGGCAAAAGGTTTGAATTTGTGGTCTTATGGAGTTGAAATGAATCATATGATGAAATGAGCCAATCTTAGAAAAGGTATAACCGTAAAATCTTGGTTGATTCTTTATTATAGTATGTTTGAACAATATGAACACTATTTCCACACTACTTCACGATAAAGGATACCAGTTATTCACTCTTTTCACAAATAATCTTCCTATATTCCTTTTTAGAATGTGCACGAAAAACATTTTCATTGTTCAAATTGGAAAATGTTCTCACTCATACTATCACGGTGTCACCCATCCTATTAAATTCTTTAATATACGCGTACACGAGGAAGATTATTTGAGAACAGAAGGATACGTCGTACATCATAAATGATCCCACTAAGGAGAAAAGGATGGCCTTTGTGCTGGATACTGTTGGGAAAAAGTGTTTGATAACAGATTTGGTGAATATCTTTATTTTGTTGTGGCCTGTTTCCTCTTAATAAAATTGTAAATTGCACATTCCATAGCATCTTACACTAAAATCTATCAACATAAAAAGAGAGAAAATCTTATAAACTTATTTTAATAAAAAATAAATAAAACTCTTTCCACCAATGTAGTTGGCAGTCTCCATACGGTAAGAAAGAAAGTGAAGTTGACTGAGGCACCCAACATCACCTTTAAATTCCCTTCATTTTCTTGGAATCTCTTACCCTAAAATCTTGCTATAAAACAAACACCTTTCATCTTCGTGTTCATCTTGCAATCTCTAAACATCCAAAATTTGTAAATTTTCGATATACGAGTCGTGAAAAACACAATAAAATGAAGCCTTACCTTACTAATTCTAGTAGTTTTTACCTTAAGAAATGCTTCATGATCTTGTTCATAAGCACTACTATGGCCACTCCTCTTCTACCCTTAGAAATTCTTCCACTCGAGGGTCGACTTAGCTTCGAGGAGATAAGCCATGCAGCCCGCGATTTTGGCAACAGATATCAGTTCCACCCTTTGGCAGTTCTACACCCAAAGTCAGTTCCTGATATAGCCAAAACCATAAAACATGTTTGGAAAATGGGACAGAGTTCTGACCTTACAGTAGCAGCAAGAGGCTGTGGCCATTCGCTTCAAGGCCAATCCCAAGCCCACCAAGGTATCGTGATCGATATGGGATCGATTCGAGTTCATCATCCAATACAAGTAGTCCGAAATGGAGGTGTCCAGCCTTATGTTGATGTTTCAGGAGGTGAACTCTGGATTAACATCCTGCATGAGACTCTGAAACATGGGCTAACACCAAAATCTTGGACAGATTATCTTCATCTTTCAGTTGGAGGTACTTTGTCCAATGCTGGTGTTAGTGGACAGGCTTTTCGACACGGTCCACAGATCAGCAATGTCCACCAACTTCAGGTTGTTACAGGTGTGTTTAAATCCCAAAATCAATCAAAATCAACATGATTATTATTTTTTTTATCTTTCATTTTTCTTTTTCTATCTTTAGGAAAAGTAAAGTATACACTTGTAAGATAAACATTGGCAAACACATAAGATAATTTGTTTGAACTTTGTCCTACATAATTATGCTGTTATCTGAAATTAGACTTTAAAAAGTTATTAATCACACCTGGCCTCTTGTTGCAGCTTGATCCTTCTTATCCTGAAATAGAAATACGCGATAAGCCCCCACTATTATTAGTAATAATTATGCTCATACTAGAGCTTATTGGAAGATGACTTAATGCAGGTAAAGGAGAAGTAGTGAACTGTTCCAAGAATCAAAATGCAGAACTCTTTCATAGTGTTCTTGGAGGACTTGGACAATTTGGCATCATCACTCGAGCTAGAATTTCTCTCGAACCTGCCCCTAATAAGGTATATACCTCATCTTCTATCTAACATTGTGATTTAAGGGTAACATGGGAAAGTTCAAAGTTTAACTTACTAAATTTGGAAAGTGGCACAGTATTTTCTAGGATGGCCTAAAATTCGAACAGGAGGAAGAAGTTTTTAATGTACGAAGAACAAAATCTTTCTCAATCCCCTTTATATATCTAGCTAGCTAACTAACAGAAGATCTGCTTATGCAGGTGAAATGGATCAGAGTTCTGTATTCAGACTTCGACACATTCGTCAGAGAGCAAGAACAGCTCATAGCAGCAAAGGAAACATTTGATTACATTGAAGGTTTCGTCATAATAAACAGAACAGGTCTTCTAAATAACTGGAGAACATCATTCAATCCACAAGATCCAGTTCAAGCTAGTCAATTCAGTTCAGATGGGAAAACACTTTACTGCTTAGAAATGGCGAAATATTTTAATCATGAGGAAGCTGATCTTGCAGAGCAGGTAAAACAAACCAATCAATTTGAAGTACTATAGTATTACTAATAACATAGATCACATGACTTAACTAATTCTTCAATATTTTTAACTGTGTTATCTCTTACTGCAGGAAACCAAGCTCTTGCTTTCGCAACTAAGCTACATCTCATCCACTCTATTTATAGCAGAAGTCTCATACATCGACTTCTTAGATCGAGTTCATGTATCTGAGATCAAACTGCGATCAAAGGGGTTGTGGGAAGTGCCACACCCATGGCTCAACCTCTTAATCCCCAAGAGCAGCATCCACAGATTCGCAGGCCAAGTGTTCGGAAACATTCTTAAGGACACAAGCAATGGTCCCATTCTTATATATCCAGTCAATAAATCCAGGTACTACACTACAACATACTAAATAATTTCTTCAACATTCAAGTGATTAACAAATAAAAACTACATGACTCAAAATAAGTGCATGATTGCGATTTTTATTTTTTATTAGGCGGGACAACAGAACTTCAGTTGTTATTCCAGAAGAGGATATCTTTTACTTGGTGGCATTTCTATCCTCAGCAGTACCTTCTTCGACAGGAAGTGACGGCTTAGACCATATCTTGAGTCAGAACAAAAGGATTCTAGATTTCTGCGAATCAGGGCGACTAGGTGTCAAGCAGTATCTGCCCCACTACAGCACACAGGAAGAGTGGAAAGAACACTTTGGTCCAAGATGGGAAATCTTCAAACAAAGAAAATCTACTTATGATCCTTTGGCCATTCTTGCACCAGGACACAGAATTTTTCAGAAGTCTATACCATTCTCATGACACATATCAATAAAGCTACAATATCGCCAAAATCTTTATAAAAGCAAGATTTGGAAGAATGAACAGAGATGTTGTAGAAAGAAAACATGCTTACTAATTAAAAACTAAAAAGCATTATAATTGAGTATTATTGTTTTGTCACCTCAGAAAACTGTAATTATGAGAGTGACAGTACAGTTGATTAGTGGTTTAAAGCTTAAACATCCCTTTCAAGGATATGTTAATGTATGTAGCCACAATATACATTAAAAGGGGCTTAGGAATTAGGAATCTATATAGTATGATGCATACAGTATGATTAAACCAAGCTATTTATTTGACTTCATGCAATGTTGTATTACTACTTGTATACATTGTTGATACTTTTAATAAATGTACATATTGAAGTTATGAAACATATATTCTATCATTAAAACGGTACATAGACTATCAGCATTCAGCAAGCTATGTTACTTGGGCTCAGGTCCTCGTGTTGAACACAGATACATGTAACTGCTGAACTCTAACTATTTCAACTGTCAATTGTCAATACCCAATAACCAACTTTGGGTAGAATTTAAGTATTGATCGGGTAATCAAGTATAAGTCAATTCAACAAGTCTAGTTATACTTGATGGGAGTCTGATATGATGACTCGTCGTATGAAAAAAGTTAGAAGACTCCTTTTATGCTTTAATTCATGGAACTTCCACAGTTCCTTGGACCTATCTTTATAAAGTTCTTTTTAGGTAATTGTTCTTTCGCATCATTCCCTTGGAAACTTACAGGATGAAGCAACTCAAAGTAAAAGCTGGTTCAACAAAACTACCTTTAGCATTTAAAAAATCATCCTAAAGGAGGTTATTAAGTGAAAAATTAATTAAAAGCAGGACAGAACAAAAAAAGTTCAGGGAGTTGCAGATAGACTTGCATACAGTACCTTAAATAGGTGCAATCGTAAGTAACTTTTTTTTTTATCCCAAACGGAGTATACTTTACCCGTCGAATAGTTACATTCTGCAGTTTCTTGTACTACAGAGCTGAGAGACTGCGAAAACATTCATTGTTCATATCAGAAAATATGAGCACAGCTCAAACTCAAGCCAAGTAACATTTGAAATAGAAGCCAATTCACTATCTTGATAACAAAATTGAGAAAGTCTAGGATGATAAGGGTAAAACAATGAGCCATAATGCATTGCAATTTCAAAAATAAATGCAAAAAACATGAAGATGGAATGAGTCATAATCAACAAGTTCAGACATTAAAAATAAGAGCTTCAACGACAACTGTCAAACACAAAATTGAATGTTATATTACTAAGACATTGAGGTCAAAACTCAAAAGTGATCCAAATTTGTATTGGTTTGAGAAGCAATATGGAATCATAGGTTTTATAGCAATAAGACATAACTCTCAAACTAGTTAAAATGTGACCTTTTCTTGTTCATGTAATCATGTTACTATAAACAAAGTCTAGAAATAATTTTGGTGATTCATGATACTAGAATAATTGAGGCAGTTGATCATGCTCTAGAAATAAACTGCAATTATAATCAAGTAATCACAGCAGTAGTTAATATTATTAAAAACAAACTCCAGTAATTAGTGTGTTCATGTTACTGAAGCCAGACTACACAAGTATATTAGAACACGGAAACATATCTAAAAAAAGAATAATTGAAGCAACAAAATGGAGCTGTAATATTAGCCATTTATGTACACATCCCAAACAGTTGAGCTACATTATTTGTTAAAGATGTGGCAAGTTGAATGCGACTCAAAGCTTAGGATGAATAAGGTCATGATTTTGGACACCTTCATACGATTATTGTTTGACCCACCTAATAAGATGCTCTGGTAAACCTATATTCATCCAATAAAGTAGAGATCCAGTGCCTAAGTGTATAAGGACCTTTGCTTTAGAATCTAAGGAAAGGTTGCAAATGGTCTATCTGACAATCCAGTGAATGTCACTCATACTGCGTAAGTGCCTAACAGAAGGAGGAAAGATATTGAATAAGGAGACGCGGCAAGAAACATATGGCAAATTATATTTGTGAAAGATATATTAGATTGGAATTGTAGAGAAACTCTTAAGAATAACAAAAGCACAAAGCATGAACTAGATGTTCTTATCATCCTGTAAGAAAATGTCTAGAATTCATCTGATGTGTCAAGATATTCATGCTGCTTAAGTGAGGAACAAAAGAACAAGAGTAAAAATGTCAGAGAATAATAATCAGTTTGAACTTTGAATGCTAACTAGCCTAATTGGAAGTGGCATCAAATTATGTAAAAAAAATGTAAGCAATATATTAGACCATAAATTGATATGTTTATGGGAAGACACAGTAATTGTCACTTCTTTGCATGACAATGGCATATTCTGTTTAGTAAACCTTATCCCAATATGCCAACAAGTTTTTCTTTCTCAAAAGAATAAATAAAGGAGAATGTACGACATTCTTCATTATCGGAGAGGTACAAATATGGTAACTATTAAACATGATAAACACTTGTTGGAGGGAGCTAGAGGCATATATTGGTTGTACAATAGATATAGCACAGGCCATTGGAATCAAATTCGATTCAGCTCAAATTTGATATGTGATGAGTCATTCAGTTCGATTTTTAGTCTATTTAGACATATTTATTCATGTAAACTCATGTACTTATGAGAAACTCTTAAGTTTGTCTTCAAAGTCATCAAAACAATTAGCCACATTAGTCTAAGGTCGAGTGAACAACTCCAACTCAGGTCATGAACTTTCGGATACAATTTAGGTTTGGGTTATGCAATCAAATTCAAATACGATTCAGTAAAGCCGAGTCTAAAGGAGAACAAACAAAAAAGGGTTCTGAGAAATTAACATGTTTCTAATTCTATGATACAGCTATGTTATTTGGACACTCTATTAGGCCCAAGAAAAACGAGAGTAAAGCTGCATATTGTTGTTAAATGTACAGTGCATTAACTGCTTGTGAGTTTATCTCTTATTCCTGACATCAATCTGCTTATTCAAGAAGATAGTACAAATAGATCAAAGTAGACTGTTGATCCACTAGCACCAAAGAATAAAACAGTTGATAAAAAAAAAAAAAAAGTGTTAAATGACCCTACTTTTATTATTTTATATATGGCGTGTATCCTTCAAGTTTAGATTAAAGAACAAATTCTCTTCACTTATGTTAATAACCATCTATGTATGTATATTTAATCAAAGTCATATCATAATTTATTCCTTAAACTTTCTGAAATTACATGATTTTGGATTAGTGAATCATAAATTCCATAAAAAAAATCCATTTATCATCAAATCACCCAAATTTTTCTTGACCAACCCAATTTATAATATGTATCTTTATCCAACAGCTCAAAACATAGAAAAAGTGATCTACTACATACTTATTTCATACATTATACTCATAGATCTAAAATAGGTTTGATTGCCTCGGCTGGATTCGAAAATTCCACAGGCCTAAATATGATCAACTCTAGCATTGCATTACTTATACTCTTTCCCACAAACCCCCAATTCGGTAAAGAATTAATCCAAATTCCCTCGTAACTGCAAAATTCGTCAAACCCTATATTTTAAATTTATTCCCATAAACATCTATATGACTATATAATACCAAATCTTCAACTATAAGCAAATTCATCTCACATTCTCATGTTACTTAAGACAATAATATCTAGCTTAGACAAATTCTATCATACACCCAGATGTTTGTTGGTGTTTAGTTCTGGGTGGTTAGATTTCAGTCCCCTCTTAATTGTTGGTGCGGGATTCGAACACGGGTCCTCCCTACCAAGTATAGTCTCAATCACCACTGCACCAACGTCAATTGGTTATAAATCTATAACATATCATCAAATGTGACATCAAAACATCACACTATGACACAAGGCCAAAATCATAATCTAACATAAATATTAACATGTACTCCAGGAAAAACTTGTATTGAAACATTTTAGACAAGAAATACACAAGATTTAAAGGATTATAATTTACAAAAATTGGCCATTAAATCCTTTCGGAAAACAGTTTATTAGCATACATTTTCATGCAATTGGCCACAATTACAATAATAATTTGATTTTTACTGATTTCTTTTGTTTGGAATTTAACCAGAGGATCATAGATTATTTGAAGTTTTTCATCATTGGGTATAAACTATAAAATGCGTAGTCCAACTAAACGGATCTTAAAAAATACTACTCGGCCCATCAAAGGTGTCGTGAAGAAAAAACTCAATTCAGGCCCATTTTATTACAAGTACATTTTTTTTAAAGGAAGAATTGTAAATAAGGGTAATGTTATATACGTTAGGGCTATATATAAGCATTTAATACACTCTTGAAAATAATATAAAATTAGGAATTCATGATAAAAACACGCGTAAGTCAGTGTTAATATTTTTATGATTTCCTAACTTTACACAATTTTCTAGTGCGTATTTAATGCTTATATGTAGCCCTAAGGGCTATGTATAACATTTTCCTTGAAAAAAAAAACGAGTCAAAGGTTGTATTATTATTTGCAAGGAAAATGTTATACAGAGCCCTTAGGGCTACATATAAGCATTAAATACGTTAATATTACTACAACCTTTCGATTATACATTAATATTACCAACCGATTTTTAGGGGACGTCGGGGTAACAGGGGTGGGTCGACGGCGATGGGTGATATGGACGGTGATCGATCGATTTTTAGGGGAGAGGGGAGTTGCGTGAAGGCGAGAGGGAGAGGGAATGGTGGCAAGATGGTGGTTAAGGTGGTGGTAGGTTTTTTTTTAATAATAATAATATAAATAGTAATTATTTTTATTTTATATATTTTAAAATTTAAAAAATTTTAATAAATTTTTAAAAATCAAATTAAATTGACAAACCAATAAAACAACAACACTTGGCATGTAACTTGTAAAAACATGTTACCAACCGGTTTCTGCCTGTTAAAAATAAGCACCCTCTAAAGGTTATAATATTAATGTATAATCGAAAGGTGGTATTATTAAAAAAGAACCGGTCAAAGGTTGTACAACGCGTTTCTGGTGCGGCTGGTCGCACGGTGCGACAAGGTGTCATATCAGTAACCCTTCTAGTAACCCCTCAAGTAACCCCACTTAAGTAACCCCTCTAGTAACCCCCCAGACAAAGTAACCCCTGACTGACTTAGTAACCCCTGACCAAGTAACCCCTGACTGACTTGGTAACCCCTAGTAACCCCCGAGCTAGTACCCCAATTAAGTAACCCCTGACCGACCTAGTAACCCCTAACTTAGTAACCCCAAGTAACCCCTAACCTTGTAACCCCTAACCGACCTAGTAACCCCTAACCTTGTAACCCCAAGTAACCCCTAACCGGCCTAGTAACCCTTAGTAACCCCCTACCTAGTAACCCCTAACCGACCTAGTAACCCCAACCTAGTAACTCCTAACCAACCTAGTAACCCGTGACCAACCTAGTAACCATTAACCCACACCCAAACCCACCGCAACCACCACCAACACCAACCTTTCTCAACTGTCGTCCTCAAAACCTTAAACTCCATTACACCACCACCAACTCCCATACCACTAACAACCATTTAAATTGTTAAAAAAAAAAAATCGAACAAATACCTCAAAATAAATATTGGCTTCGAATTTCACTTGAAATATGGCTAAAAAGGCCAAATTCAGCCACCAAAAATCTAAATCTAGAGTTTTCATGGCTGAATTTGGCCTTAAAACCTCTAGCTTGTTTTTCGGCGATGAAGTACGAGGAGCTTCCTTACCCCCTACCACCGCTGCTCCATTTAACTTGTTTAATTTGAGTGGGCTAACTAGAGAAGATGAAAATAGGGGAGAGAAAGAGGAGAGATAGAAGAGAGTTCTTAAAAAGAGTGTATTTAGGTGGGAAGAAAAAAACAGGAAAGAGAATGAGAGATAGAGAAGAGAGAGAGAAAAAAAAATTATATTGCGGTTGGCCGTACGGTGCGGCTAGCCGCATATGAAATTTTGTAAAGGTTGTATTATTAGTTGTAATTATCCCTTTTTTAAAAAGATTGATTCATAATAATAAATCATACGATATCTATAAAGAGATTAAAATCTAATAAACCAATGATAATTGAATCAAATAAAAATATCCTTTCAGCATAGCTACGATCGTTGTTGCGAATCATACATTCTTTCTACTCTCTTTCATATCGCTATAATTTACAACCTTCTTCGACTAGGGGGTCTATCGACTTGATGTAGCCGTGAAGAAAAATTTCCATCTGATTCATCTAATTGTAATCGAATGACTAACCTCTTCTTCGATCCCGTACAAATGTTAACTCATGAATTGAAACAACTTGCACCATACTAAACTCAAAAAACAAAAACAAAAACAAAGTTAGAACAAAGCCCACCAAAGAGGCACTTACTACATTCAAACCCACTATATGGGTACTTACTACCTTCAAAGATTGCATATTTATTGAATTTAATAACAAAAACGTAAAGAAACTTAAGGGAAAGGGTCAAAAATAGCCAAATTTCCGGAGAAATTTGACTATTTTCGGCCTATGAAACGGTCTATTTTGTTACATTTGTAGACTTGTAGTAACTAAAAATTTCAGAACATCTCGGATTCGGATTACGAAATCAGTACAAGAATTTCTTTCTTACAAAATTATGAAGCGCTAACGGATAAACTCAAAAAAATATGTCATATCACGAAGCTAGTTTGTGCCGAATTGTTATACTCCCTCTATTCCAATATATAATTCCTGTATGTGTTTTCATAGTATTTAAGAAATAGAAGGAGAAAGTGGATGATACATTAATAAAAGTTAAAAAACAATTATAAGCAAAAGTTAGATAGGGAAAGTAGTAAAAAGTACAATACATGTGCAAAATTCAAAGGTAACTTAGGAAGCCCGAAAAATAATTGTCTTTGTATAATATCCAAAACTAGAAACATTAACAATATTTTGGGTCTCCAAAATAGGAAAACATGAACTATATTATGGGACAAAGGGAGTATTTTTTTATTGAGGAAAGGGACAAATGGACTATCTATGTATTTGTCTTAGGCTTTCCTTACTAGCTAGTTCTCGTTGGATTTTGTTAAATCTGTTTTCATTATCGTTAAGGAAAAATTTAATCTAATAATCCCACCTTTAGTCGGTTTTCCCTAAACAATCACACCTTTTGAAATTCCAGAAGCAATTCCACCTTTGACCACCATCTTCCATTAACGATCCCACTCACCTACAACTTGTTAAATAAGTTAATTTTTTTTTTTCTTTTCTAACTAAATTTCTTCACAAGCCACCAGTCCAACCACCATGGCCACCCCAACACTCACTCTTTACCGCCACCCCAGCACTCGCTCTTTACCGCCACCCCCACCCACCAAGCCACCCGAAAACCCTACCCGAAGCTCTCCAACCATGCTGGAAAATCTTAAAACCACCCCCAAAACCCAACCCCCACCTCGAAAACTCCACCCACAGCCCCCTGAAAGCCCTACCCAGCCTTGAAACTCAATCCTCAGCCCCGAAAAACTCCACCCCAGCCCCGAAATTCCACCCACAGCCTCGAAAAGGCCACCCATCGTATCTCAATTCGATTTTTGGTTTGAAATTAGATGCAAATTATGATTTCAATCAACTGAAAAATCGAATTGAAAGGGAATTGATGAATTCAGAGGAGAGAGAAACATAACAAAGAGAAGAGAGAAAGAACAAGAGAAGGAGAAAGAGGGGTTCTAGTGCTCGTGCGATATGGGCTGCGGTTTGGGTTGGTTTTTCGGGGAAGCTAGGCGGTTGCGGCACTAGTTGCGGGTGCTGATATTCGGGTTTCAGAGGTTTGGTTCCGACGCCTTGGAGGGGTAGGTTGGGTTGCTGGGGAAAGCAAGAGCGGGGATGGGGAGGGGACGCGGTGGCTGGGGTTGGGGGTTTTGTTTTTTTTTTTTTAAATAAAAAAATTAAATTTAACCTATTAAAGTCTGATACGTGTCTTACAACCTAACCGGCTATCAAAACAATCCAACCGGTTAGGGATTGTTAATGGAAGATAGGGGTCAAAGGTGGGATTGTTTTTGGAATTTCAAAAGGTGGGATTATTAGATTACATTTTTTCTATCGTTAATTGTCAATTGAAGATGTCGTTTGACTTTCATAATGAAATATAAAGTCCTTTAGGTTTTTTTTTTTTTTTTTTTGTTATTTTTAGAGCATCTTGTATTAATGCTAAAAAAAGTAAAAAAAAAAAAATATAGGAAAAAAAAATTAGTTAAACTAATAATCTCAATTTTTATTGATCCGTTGAAAAATAATTTTTTTTTAATAATCTCAAAATATTCTCACTTTTTACCATTATTTTGTCAAAACAAATGTGAAGGGAATTACATTTAATTATATATATTTGAGAATTAATGCATTGACATGTGTGTTAAGTTTGACCATGTCAATTATTTATACAAGTATATATTATGTACTCATAGAATATTAACAAGTTTAGAATATTCAAAAGAGCATTATTCAAATATTCAATACCATATTACATATTTACATTTACAATAAATTATTACATGTAGTCATGCACCTTTTTCTTCACTTTTTGCACTACATGAAAATGATGAGATCACACAAATTCAACTACCTCAGCTGAAAACACTGTAAATGCTGAGCTCAATTGTCCAACGCCCAAAACCCAGAAAATTCATTTCTTTTTTCTTAGTACAGCTTCCCAATTTCCCAGAAAACAATCCCACATTTCCAATTTTAGGATTTCCCAAATTCCCAATTCATTTCCACATTGATTGATCCCCACATCATCACTGACTTATTCTCAATTCTCGACTTTCGTGCACGCAATCTTCAATTATTTTATTTACAGAAAGCTTTCAATTTTACAGAAATCTCCCAAAAAAAATCGCCATTGTTGAAATTTTCGCCGCGTGGAGGAACCCTAGATTGGTGGGGTTAGATAACCTATGTAAGTTTTTGGTTGAATTTTGAATTAAAGCAAGATATAGTAGCTCTGTTATTGTTGAAGAAATCTACCTAATTTTTATCAAAATGCTGACTTATTAGTGTTTTTTATTGATCTGGGTAGTTATAATTATATAAATCTTGAACTGGGTTATCAAAATTTTGTGTGGATTATGCATGATTGAAAAGAATTATATATATAGAATTGATTGATCTTGTTGGATTATAATGGTGGGAAATGCTGAAGCTGAGAATCATAATGGGTATCCAAATGGGTCGGTTAATGGAGTATTAGAGGAGAAATTGGATGAGCTTCGATGTTTTCTAGGTAAAGCAGAGGGTGATCCTTTGAGAATTGTTGGAGTTGGGGCTGGTGCTTGGGGGAGTGTGTTTGTGGCATTGCTGCAAGATAGTTATGGTCAGTTTCGAGACAAGGTTTCGATTAGGATATGGAGGAGACCGGGTAGGGTAGTCGATCGAGCGACTGCTGAACATCTGTTTGAAGTGATTAATTCAAGGGAGAATGTGCTGAGGAGGCTAATTAGGAGGTGTTCATACTTGAAGTATGTAGAAGCTAGGTTAGGGGATCGTACATTGTATGCTGATGAGATTTTGAAAGACGGGTTTTGCTTGAACATGGTTGACACCCCTATTTGTCCTTTGAAAGTTGTAACAAACTTGCAAGAGGCTGTTTGGGATGCTGATGTTGTGATTAATGGTTTGCCATCAACTGAGACTCGGGAGGTTTTTGAAGAGATTAGTCGGTTTTGGAAGGAAAGGATTACTCCACCAGTCATTATTTCTTTGGCAAAGGGTATCGAGGCTGAATTGGAGCCAGTGCCGCGGATTGTGACTCCTACTCAAATGATTCACCGAGCTTGTAAGATTTTTTATTTCCCATCACACTCTTATTAGAATTTAATTGTTACTTCATCTTAGTTCTTCAGCTGAACAGAACACATGAACCTATCTAGTTGTAATAGAATTTCTAATTAGAATATAGAAAACTGCTAAGTTTCCTTCAAGCATAAATTTTATGAGAGCCACCTGTTCTGTTGTCTTTTCGAACATTTGTTAATTGACATCTAAATCACAGTTCCAGTTTTTGCTTACCATGATCTCTAAAGTCCCATTTATGATTTATGTCAGCCGGAGTTCCTTTGGAAAACATTCTCTATCTGGGAGGGCCAAATATTGCTGCAGAGATTTATAACAAAGAATATGCTAATGCCAGAATTTGTGGAGCTGAGAAATGGAGAAAGCCTCTGGCCAAGTTTCTGAGACAGCCACATTTTATTGTGTGGGATAATGGTGACCTTGTCACACATGAAGTTATGGGAGGTTTGAAGAATGTCTATGCCATTGGAGCTGGTAAGTAACTTTACTGCGCCTCCTTGATGTTTATGATTTGAAGTAATTCCGTGCACCATTGGTTTGAGCTACATTGTGATTCTCCGGTAAGTGTAGTTAATTCAGTTAAATATATGTGCTGTCTCAATATGACATAACCCTAATAAGCATACAGCTGATCAAATAGAGTTTAGACCGGTAGGGAATAATGCTGATTATGTTTTTGTGGAAGTGAGTATACCAATATTGGACATATTATTTGTTTTCTATAAGAAGGCTTCATTTAATTAATAAATTTAGTGTTTTATATTATTTTTATTTCAATATTAATTTCAAAACTTTAATCCAGAAAAGTTTAGGGGTCGGCTAACCGCTAATATGAACTGTCATTTGCAACTGTCTGTGAAAATTGGAGCAGGAAAAATGAGTTAAGAAAGTAAACAAAGTAGAGCACGATTGTGAAAGTAGGGCAAGGTAGACTAGATAAAACATAAGGAGTTAAAGAAGGCGGGTGACAAATTAGACTAAAAAAAGTTGGGTATGAAAATTAAACCTGAAACATATTATAAGTGGAAGGGATCAAATGAAAAGGTTTGAAAAAGAAAGTGAGTAAAGTAAATATGGTGTGAGCTTGAAAAGTTAGTACTTCGTATAATATAAGGATTTAAGTGAATGAAAAGAAAAAGAAACTAAAAATCAATGTTTTTTAAATGTCATGTCTGCCTTACCCAATGCCATATTCTCTCCTTCTACTCTGTCTTACCCAATGCCATATTTTCTTCATTACCCAGTGAACTCAGATTGCTCACTATAACCTTGCTCCAAATTTTCATCGGCCTTCACCCTACACAATCCCATCATTTTGCCACTATCCAGCCTCCTAAGTGGTGCATCACTCAATCTCTATCTTACATGACCAAATCACCTTAATCAATTCTCCCTCATCTGATACTTAATAAATGTAACCTCTACTTTCTTCCTAATTGCCTCATTCCTTTGCCAATCCTTCCTACTATTACCACACATCCATCGCAATATATGCTTCACAACCCAAGATTCTATATCATATATAATTCAAGGTTGAATTGCCATACGGTAGAACTTTCCCTACAACCTTCCTACTTTGATTCTTTGATCAACTTCTCCATTCAATTCTCCATCATTTTGAATAATTGATCCTAGATGGTGAAAGAAATCGGAATTTTGCGCAATAATACCATCCAAGGAGATTTCCCAGTATTTCTCCAATAGTTTTGTTTCATAAGTTTGGACTACTTCCGTAGTTAATATTCCCAGCATCCGAGATCTGTACACTCCTCCTTTTCCTTTGCTCAATTACTCTCTTCCATAATTTTCATAGTATGACTTATTAATTTGATCATTAATAGTTTGCACAAACTTGGACATTGCCTTTGTTCTTATACAAAGGGATTAAGGTACTTTTCCTCCTTTATAAAGTTATCTCATTACTTCTCCAAATCTTGTTGATGAATGTTGTTAGCAATTCGATTCTCCTCTCTCCCATACATCTCCAAACCTTGATATGTTTTCTTTCCTATCTTATTCAATGCCATTTTGACTTCTCCATTTAAAATTCTCCGCATAAACTTTTGATTAGCCTTATTAATAGAGATACTTATATCTCCAATTTCTAGTAAGACTTCCATCTATCCTATGTCTCCTTATCTCCAACCAGAGCTCTTTCGTCAACATCCATCACACACATGACCTTTCCATTATCAGGTGTTTTCCTATCGCTCATGTGAACAAGTATATAACTATCTTATTCTTCTTTTGTAACAAGCTTGGATATAGGTCCCAATACACCTTGACTCTTGCATCCTATACGACCTTTTTTGCTTCCATCTTGTACACCATTTTTCATTTATTTATTTATTTTTTTTTTTTATAAGAAAGCTAGCTTAAAATTTTAGCATTGAGATTATGTTTTATTAATTAATTACTGTGGTTAGGACACATGTCTAGCTTCTTCTAGACAATTTATATATCAAAAGCTTACATCGAGCCAAGTAAATTGTCAATTAGACACCATTGCACAAAATACACACTTCATTTGTGGGGTTATTCTTCATATGTACAGGCTCTTACATAAAGCAAGCCTTATAAGTTATAACAGAGCATGACATAGGAGGTGCTCTTCTGTCAAAAGATACACACATCTCAATGGGTCCCTTAATATTTACAATGTTGATGTTAAGCATCTCATTAATAATTGCAGCAAACTTCCAGTGGATTGGAGGCTTTCTTTGGCTTGAGAAATCGTTGAACTTCCAAGAAGTTTGTTTTGTAGAATTTCTAGTTAGCTTGACAGTTCCTACTTCCTACGGTTTTCAGGAATAGTCATTTGCATGATTGTGTTATTTGTGTACATGTTTTGGGCCCATTTTTCTTTGTTGTACATAAATATGAATCCAACCTTTGTTGTCAAGTGACATAGCTATCATTCTTTTTTCCTTTCTCTTGCAAAGCACATTTTCACAAAATACACTATTCTTCCTATCATGAGCAATAACTTATGTGATTCTAATTTCTTACTCTCTAGCATGAGCATGTGGGAGTGATGATAATATCGGGAAAGACTGCCATCATGTTAGATTGACTTGGATGGGACATATATCACTTCCAATATAGTGGTATTTCCACAACACTACATACCCAACTTCTCTTTCCTTTTGTGATTTCTCCTTGTAGCCTGATGTACCTTTAAGGCTTTTACGCATAGTTGAGAATGTTAAAACCAACATTTTCCTTTCAAATGTTGGCTAACTATACATTTAATTTGTAACTGACCTACATTGTCCTGACTTCAATCTGAGAACTATGTTGATGTATTTTCATGGGATTTATACAGGAATGGTAGCAGCTTTAACAAATGAAAGTGCCACCAGTAAATCTGTATATTTTGCACACTGCACATCAGAGATGATATTCATCACACACCTTTTGGCAGAAGAGCCAGAGAAACTTGCAGGTCCTTTGCTGGCTGATACATATGTTACCCTGTTGAAAGGTCGTAATGCATGGTATGGCCAAATGTTGGCTAAGGGTGCTCTGAGCCTTGATATGGGTGACAGCATCAAGGGCAAGGGTATGATACAGGTAAGGAGAAGTCTTTACAAATCTAAATAGTTTAGATATAGGTCACCTGAGACTTGTTCTTCAAATCTTGTGTTTTTTGGGCTGAATATCATGCAGACAGCAGACTTTATTCTCTCTTGCATGCTGGTCTAGTTCTATGTAGCCTTTATTTAAATGGTTTAATTGGATACTTTTTTTGTGACTTTGATGTCTCTTTTGGTGGTTGGCTTGGTTGCCATGAGATTGTCGACGACTCTTGATGTTTGATTGGATCTGTGTATTTATGAAATGGGCATTAAAAAAAGGAGACTATTTTGACTAGTCTGGAATGTGTAGTGAAGAGGAATAGTCGATTAGACAGTGCTCTACATATTGCAATATGTTAGTTTAGGCAAACTTTGGGGGTGGGTGGTTTCGGTGAGCTTCTGAAATCGAGTGTACCTGCATTATTATTCTTAAGAAGAGTCTGAGAAGGCTTCAGAAATTTTAAGTCCACATAATGTCATTAAGCTAATTTTTTATAAAATTTATTTTTAATATGGGCCATTGGTCTATGATCAAACTCCCTGTCTTAGGTTGGTCAATGGTAAGATACTTAGATGGCTGTGGCATCAGGTCTTTACATAGATGAGTATTTTTGTTGCTTGGTGCTTTAGCCAGGTCTTTATATTCATGTTTTATGTTTACACTATTTCTTCTTGTTCTTGCTTTTTATTTGCTCTATGCTTTAAGCCATACCCATCAATAGTAATAAATAATTTTCCTATTTCCTGCAGGGTGTCTCAGCTGTGAAAGCATTTTATGAATTACTTGGCCAACCCTCCATCAGTGTTTTACATCCTGAAGAAAAGAAGCCTGTTGCTCCCGTTGAACTTTGTCCCATCTTAAAGAAACTTTATAGCATACTTATAACTAGGTAAGTATCTAACTCCTATTTGCTCCATGATTCTAAATCTCAAATGCAGTCTCAAAAACCAATTTCGCAGGCCATGCAAGTGGTATGCGGCTTCTGTGGCCTAATATTTGGTTGTGGAAAACTCAAAATCCTTTATAGTACCATGATATGCGGTCACAATACGGTGATCCAGCCGTAGTTTAATAACATGATTTGATGTTGTTGCTTACACTTTCTCAGCAGCTGGTCCTTAATTTGAATTTCTTATATGTTCAGGGACTTCCCTTCTCAAGCTATACTTCAAGCACTGAGAGACGAAACAATGCATGATCCCCGAGAACGCATCGAGATGGCACAGTCCCATGCATTTTACATACCCTCACTTCTTGGGCAGTAAGAATAGCACCTGACTTCTGATGTAGCCATTATGACACGTTTTGTGAATGTGCAACGAATCACCTTATAGAGCTCGTGTGATATCATTCCAGGATATCTTGTTGAAGAAATCAGGGTTGATTAAGTATTAGTATACATCACTTATTGGCCGTGTTTAACTGTGTTTAGATTGCAATGATGTAATAGACAATTGTGAAGTTTGTAGTCATATCTCATATGTAGCAACTGTGCAGAGGGTTCTCCCTTCAAACTGTCAATAACTAGTTAAGTTAGTAGCCCTTGTAATAGATGATCATCTATATATTAGTTCATTTATTTATTTGTTGGTAAAATTTGTGTATTGTAGCTGAGCAAACTGTCTAAGGAATGTTGTTTTGTGTGGTTTAGACACTCCACTGAGTCCTGTAAGCCTTATGGGTAGGTTTTATAGTTTTGATGGAGTTATCCAACATTTTGTATGGGTGAACATTATTCTTCTATTGGTGTTTTTAATTTTAAAGCACAGTACATGCTCTTGGTTTTTTTTTTTTTTTTTTTTTTTTTTTTTTTCAATGAAGCATATAAACAAATTTGGAGAGTTATGGTTAAAAGTTGACAGAAAAAAGAAAAAAACAAAAAAAACAACATTTAAGCCTTGTTTGGCAAATGACGGTCGGCTGTTGGCTGGTTCACTTGGCTTGTTTGACCAACTGGAATGTTTGGCTGTTTATAATGTTTTGAAATTGGTTGTTTAAGCTGACTGTTTATAAAAGTGTTTGGTATATTAATTGTAGATTGTTGGCTGTTTATTAGATAATTTGTGGGCCAACAAACCAAAAGCCAACAAAAAAGCTACTCAAAGCAGTTTTTTCATTTTGGCTTAAAAGCCAGCTTTTTCGCTGACTAAAAAGCCAATTACCAAACACATTTTTAGGCTATTTGACCATCTAAAAAAGCCAAAAACCAAAAGCTAACCAAAAAGCCATTAAAAAGCCAATTACCAAACATGACCTTAAATTAATATAAAGATTTTTGACAAAGAGAGAAAGCTAAAATGTTCCATAAAAAATAATAATTATAGATAAGAAAAGAGAACACATCATTACAGACAGAGAATCAATGTCATAAATGAACTAGAATAGTTCTTAAAATTGTATTAGAATGAAATACTAGCGCATTGTAGCGCCTTACTGTGATGGAAATGGCTGAACCATTACAGGGGCAGCACGATCATTTTGCAAGTTTTGAAAATTTGAAATAAAATATCAGTGGATGCCAATATGTCAAGCCTGTTATGACAACTCACATCCCATTGCTTATTTGACAAGGTTAAACTTTCTCAGGAACATGTATCAATGGTGAAACTTTATTTGGAACATGTTACAATAGACTAATCGAGTAAAACAATGGAGTTGTTAGTCTTGTCTGCTTCTCTCTCTCTCATATTGTAATGAATTTGGTAAAGTGGAGTTGTTAAGTAACCAGCACATGGAATTTAAGCGGCTAATTAGCCGTTACATAATTCACTACTCCCTCCGTTTCAATTTGTTAGTCTCATATATTATTTTGGGCGTTACAAAAAGATATACCCATATTAAATGTATTCCACTTTTAACTTAGTTTTTATTTCCTATTTTATTCATATTAAATTTTAATTAGTTAGATTAATTGATTGTGAATTAATGACATGACTCTAAGTAAAGAAATTACTCCCTTAATTTATGCAAATATGACTAAAACTTTCCTAAAAAATAAAAAAAAATTAAATAAGGCAAAACTATGTATAAATTGTTTTTAAATTTAATGTTAGATTCCAAATATTATCCTTTTCTTATTTTATATGATTGATTCCATATGAGGTAATGGGACTATCATATTGAAACGGAGGGAGTATTACGTTATGTTTTACCCTCTCTTTTACCCAATTTTTTCCCTTTCCTTGCCTAATGCCCTAATGCACTTGTTAGGCACATAAGCCATGCATCACAATTATGCATTTATACTTCCTCGCTTACTACTATTGTACGGAGTATTTGCTTTTATTGTTGTTGATGCATTTTATCTAAAGAGGTTCTCATTTTATGTACCCGCTTCTACTTTATTCTATTTTTGATAAAGACATTTAAATATTTTACTCTTACTTTATCATTCACCTTACTCCGTTATAAGGAGAAAGATCTTACATAACCACCCTTGTACTCCTTATTTACAAGCTTACAAAGTTACAAGTACAAAAATGATAACCGGATCCCAAAACCGGTTACTGTGCGTAGTATTCGGAGCCCAAACCGGTTACCATGCACGGTAACCGGTTTTGGGTTTTGGTTACCACACACGGTAATTGATTTTGGGCTCTGGTGAAGTAGTAAGGGTACGATTGTCCATTCACACCAAATGTTGACGGCGATGATCATTTTTATTGGCAGTGTTTAACAATTCACTATTTGATATACTATCCTCTTACTTTTTTCATTCACCTTACTCTGTAAGGAGGAGAAGGATCTTACATAACCACCCTTATACTCCTTATTTACAATTTTAAAGAGTTACATGTATGATTCATTATCAAAATCGTTATTCGCCACTGTGTTACAATCCCAAATATTTTCCCCCCTTTTCACAAGTCACGTACTACCAAATACCAATACGGGGGTGGAACCTAACCATCCAAAACTGATCCCCGAATCCGTATTAGCCCAAAGGGTGAACCGGGTATAACCCAAAAAAAAAAAAAAAAAAAAAAAAAAAAAAAAAAAAAAAAAAAAAAAAAAAAAACCAATACGGGGGTGGAACCGTGGAAGTGGAGGAGACGTTGAAAGACGGAAAAGAAGAAAGATGTCGTTAGTCGATTACGCATCTTCCGACGGCGAAGAAGAACAAGAAGACGCACCCATCAAACAACCTCAACTTCATCCTCAACCTTCCACCTCTGATGACGCTCCTTCTCAACCTAAACCCCAGTAATTCTTCTCTCTCTCTATTCCCTTTTTAATTTCAGAATTTCCTATGTCTTTGTCACTAGGGTTTCCTTTTTTCTGCTCAATTTTGTTTTATTTTTGTGTGCTATTGTTGTTCAATTGTTTGTTTGTACTATAGTTTGTGTGGATTATGCTTTTGTTGGATAATTATTCTATTTGATGCAATTTATTGCATAAAGTTTTGTTTTTGGTGAAGAAATTTGTACTGGGTATTGTTGTAGTTGATGATTTCTTTTGATTTTTTTGGATGCTCAATTTTGTTTGATTTTTGTGTGCTATTGTTGTTCAATTTTTTGTAAAACTATTGTTGTTGGAGTTGCCAATTTTGAGACTTTAACTCTGTAAGAATACGGAAATGTGATATGTTTCATTTATCGGGTCTTTATAAATGATACACTAACAAATTGGGAGTTTTGGGAGGGTTTTAGCTTTTAAGGCTCGGTTTTCGAAAAGTTCTTTAGTTTTTTGGATGCTTGGTTTTGTCAATGATTTCTTTTGAATTATATAATGTTTAAAGACAATTATTTCTGTTATTGGAGTTGCCAATGATGAGGCTTAACTGAATAAGAATGTGGAATGTAATGTTTAACTTATGGGGGTCTTTATCAATGATAACAAATTAGGATTTTCATGAATGTTTTAGCTTTGAAGTTTCTCACTTTTTGGAGACTTCTTTAGGTTTTTTGATGATTAGTGTTGTTAAAAAGTTTAACTTATGGTTAGTTTGTTTAATTGTAGTTGTTATAAGCCATATTATCTCTTAATGAGTATGATTGGAAGATGAGGTTTTGATTTCTTGCTGTGAATATTCTAGATTTTTATTGCGCAACTAATTTACAATTACTTTGAGGGAAGAGTTGTTATTCAGTTTCACAAAATCCTTTTTTTGATCCTAGAACTGGAATTACTAGAGTACACTATGGAATCTTTCGTTGAAATGAAGTCATATTTGTGAATAGTTGAGATACTATAAACACATCTTCTGGTTTGCATAAACTTTCCTGGCCTAGTATTGCTATTTGCTATTGTAATCTGCAACTATGTCACTTCTTTATGCTAAGTATAAAGCTGTGTAATGTCTGGCTTAGTAGTTCAAACATGTTCCTCTTGATAAAGAGAGTTGTTCTAAGTAGTAGGAGCTCATCTGTATCTGAAATAGATATGTTATTTTGTTTCCTTTTGTCATTGGGTGCAATCTTTTATTACAGTTCTTAGGGTTCTATTTTTTTTTTTGAAAGAATCCTAGGGTTCTATTGGATAGTAGATACTTTGTAGATAACTTTGTCAAGAGCTTTTAGTTGGTAATTGTATTCCCCAATCGAGCGAGCTTATGAAATTATTAGTGTTGTTGACTTATTACTCCATCAATTGATGTGATATGAGAGTTTCTTGACCATCCCAAAGCTATATTTTGCAGATCAATCAAACCATCGTCTCATCAACCATCAAAAGATGTCTCACCTTCACCTATTGGGAATCTTCCGGATGCTTCATTGCTCTTAAGTTCTCCTATCTCATCTCAGCAAACTGGTAGTGATCACTCTTCTCGAGTTGCTGCTGCTATGGCTGAAAATGCATCACGCAAGAGAGAAGCGAACGGGTCAACTTCTTCAAATATCCGTGGAAAAATTCCAAGAGGGAATCTGCCACACACAAAGGATATTCCAGATACTAGCAGTGGATTGTTGATGCCTCCCCAGCTTCGTGGCAGGTGAGTTTTGTAGTGAAAATTTCTGGCTTATCATTACTTTTTTTTTTTTCTTCTTCTTTGTTGGCAAGGTTACCAAGTTAATATAAGAACACAGTGTAGTGCTTTTTTTTTTTTTTTTCTTCTTCCCTCCAGGTGAAGCGCACTTCAGTCAATGTTTTTAGTTATTTATATTGTACTCCTCACTTCAAAGAGGCACACCAAAGTGCACCCAAGGTGTGCCTAGGTGCAGCAGGACCTTTATCGCTTTAGTGAACCTTGAGCTTTTTTTATACATTGGTTTATATACATAGAGAGGAGTTTAGGGGAAGAGAAAGGATGATGAGAATTTTATATTACTTGTTTTATTGTGTTAGGACTGTTAGCCCTGGTTAGTGTCCCGCTTCTCTAAAGTTGGGATTGTTGATTAGCATCTAAGCCTTAGGAAAGGGGTAGTCTAGTGAATGCATACTTAGTCGTCAAAATCAAGTTAGAGACAGCGATAACAAGAGGTGGTAGAAGGGATTTAGTCTATATGTAGAGGTATGTAGGGAAAGAGAAACCAGATGGAAATTGATATGAGATTTATCTTTCCTTTATTTTAAACTTTGCTTAGCCTTGGTTAGTATCCAGCCACTCTTAAAGCTGGGTTTGCAAAAACAGTAGTTGGTGATTTGATTACATTTAACATTACAATCATCTATTAAACTTCCCCAAATTCACTTCTTCCTCAATTCTATATTTCTGCCTTTTGTTGTATAAGAAATTACGCCAAGTTTGTAGGGTGATATAGATTAGTGATTTGTAGCTCTTGCACGTAATCTATTCCCTATTTACATGTCAATGACTTTAACCAACATAGGATTTTAGGCAATTTCACTCCATTTAGTTATGTGATTTTCGTTTTCTATTTTTTGAACTTGATCATCCATGTCCGGCTGAGGTACATACCCATCTAATCAAGTGTTTGACTCAGCTATATTGCAAAAAATCTTCATGGTTTTGGCCCAAAATGAAGAGTCAAGGTGTCCTTCCCATGTAGCTTGTAGTTGGGTATTTCTTGCAATTTTAGGTAGTTGGTAGTGAGATTTATTTATTTTATTTAGTGAATAATGGTTTTTGTGAAGTTAGTTAAAGACTATGTTGTTTTGACTTTCCATTCTTCCATTTACACTCAACACTTCGACAAGGCTATGGGTATGTAATCCATACCCAACATAAGAAGAAGTTAAAAAGAAGAAGTAAATAATCTCAAGTGTCCGACAAGGTTATTAATGAAAAGTCAAACTGTCGAAGTCAAGGGTATTAATGTAAATGTTTGTTTTCTTCTAATTTGTTTAAATGCAGAGTTCCTTCACTATGGATCCTTGTGTTTGAATGCGTCATGCGTCATTAAGTTAATATAGCAAGAAGCACCAACCATGTGAAGTCTATTTAGCGTTTTTTACTTTTAGGTTTTTGTTTATAGAAGATGATCAGGGGAAGGAAAAATATCTGATAAGGTGTAAATGTATATCTTAGTCGAACTACTAAGATACAATTGAATTTTTTTAGTAATTATGAGAGAAGGGAAGAGGCTTAGGGAATCTGAGTAACTCATTATTTATTCGTTAACTATAAACATTGCAAACTAAACAGGGGAGTGACAATAATTGAGTGAGTTTCCCATCTCCGATTCCCACAATTTCATCCTCAAACTTGCATTTTGCCCAACACTTTGTTAGTGACTCAAGGTTTATAGGACAACTTCAGTCACCCTTACCAAAGAGGTAATGGTGGAGATAGTGCAGTTGCTTGGCTTTGTAAGTATGTCATAAAATGGGATGGTATGTCATTAAGTATATATTCTACTCATAATTGAAAGACATTGCTGATATCTATAGTAGATGAATAATAGTTGATCATTTTTGAATGGAGTGCAATATTTCATAGAATGGAACTTTTGAGCTGTAAGGGACTGGTGCTTTAGGTGTCTTACACTACTACATTAGCATGAGTGTCAAATTGTGAATGATAGCTCATATGTCTCATACTTTAAGGTCATCTTCCAGTTATAAGAAGCCGAATTATGGGGTTATTTTAACGCATATGTTGGCAAAAATAATAAAATGAAAAATGCCATGCTATCAATAAAACTTGAATCTGGAAATATTTACCCAATTCTTGTATACAGCTGTAAATTATACTCATGAACAAATTTTTCTCGCAGTTATTTAGGCTGTTTAGGGGTGAGCTGCGAATGTGGTCTACACACGAGCAAATAGTTTCCCTGTGATGATCCTTTGATAGGTTGATCATTGGATGAACATGAAGACAAGATGAACTAGTCCTTAGATGGTAGAAACTGCTTGTAATTTCTGCTTGTTATAGTTATTATGTTCATCTGTCAAAAAATAAATATTTTAGTTGTCTATCCAATAGTATTAACTTGATTGAAACCAGCATATTGGCTCCCTATTTCATTTTTACGTAGGAGGATTGAAAGAGTAAAACTTTATTTATTGTGTTTGAAAGCCTTTGAACCATGAGACATTAGGATAAATACGTAACTTTTGCACATTGCCTTTTGAAGTAGTTAAGCGCTGTTAGTTATACTAAATGGCAAATGCTATTGCAATTGTTATGTTATGGTGTATATAATTGTTCTGTTTTCTTGCACTGGGATTCTTTCGGGGGAATGCTTTTTCTTAATTTCTTTACTACAGTAATTTCATCGAAAGTTTGCACATAAGTCGTTGCTGAGTGTTTGATTGAAATTTTGCAGGAGCAATGTTGTCACAGAAGATATCAACAAGCTTTTTGTTAGAAGAAACTCTCAAGGAAAGACGTAAGCTTTATGGAGAGTTTATGTCGTCATGCCATAGAAAGATCCAAGCTTTCGATGTTTAAGGGATTATCACGCCATATTTTCGTCATATCAAGGTCTGTCCCTTATTGTTGTCTGCAATAATCATAGATTCATAGGTCATCTCTTCTCCCGTTGTAAGCTGACTTTTATTTGCTTGATTGCTTCTGATGAAGATACAGTTTGTACCATAGCCATGTATTTTCTAGGTCTGGTCAATGATACAACAGATTTTTGTAGATTTAGTACACTGTATTCTTCCCCTGCTCATTGTTAATTGTCGTCTGTTTAGGCTAATATTATGCATAATTTTTGCTTGATGTACTTCTGTATAAGTCATGACATGTCCTAACTTGTTAATGCTCCATTGCTTTGTAAATAATCCATCTTTGTGGGATGAAGGGGGCATTTGGTTGCTACCGAAAAAAGGGGCATTTCACTATAGGTCATTGAATGAATTGAGATGAAAATTTTAAAACGCATTTACCTATCAGTTTCCATTATTCAAAATTTTAAGTCTTTTGTCGTGCTACAAGGGAGTGTCCTATTTCTTAGTTATGGGTAATGTTAAGGTGACTTGAGAAAGTTGAAACAACAATATCAGGAATTCAGACAACAATATCAGGAATTCAGAGCCTTAATGCTAATCATTTCACTTCTCTACTTTTCTTCCAGTTGCATTTTCTGGTCTGTTTTACATTCTATCCTCACAATGCCTTCATTCCTTATTTTTATCTTTAGATAATATTCACTCGCACATTCATCTCAAATTATGCACTTTGGCTATTCTCATCTTCCTAATTTGATCCTTTGGAGATGTCCAACATCTTCAACCCCTATGGCCATGTTGATCTTAATGGCTATCACAATCGATAGATCATTTTTTATTTTTATTTATAACCTTGAAGGTCTAATGCAATTACACATATCCCGATTAACGCTCTCCATTTAGACCACCCTTTTTTTTTTTTTTTTTGGAAAATTGACCACTTGGAGCCTGTTTTGATCCGATAATTTTCATTTCAGTTTAGATCAATTCAGCTCTAATAAATTCAGTTCATCTCTAATCAGTTCAGCTCCTAATTTCCTTCTCTTATAAAATATTCAGTTCAATCGAGTTGAGTCAATCAGAACAAGCCTTGGTCATAAGCGTGTGAATTTTATTATTTTTACTAATTAAAACTTGTTTTTAGTGATTCTCTATTACTCCCGATTTTTAAATAATTCACATGGTTGACTTTTTTCCACTACATACACTAATTTTGACCATTATTTTTAACGAACGTATAGATTTTTTTTTCCTTTCTAAATCATGAAATATATTGTTGAAAAGTTACTAATTTAATGTTTTATAATACTAGCTTTTAAATTTTTTGTTTTAACTAATATTGAGTCATATAAATTGCATTGACATATATCTGTCAAGTTTGATTGTGTGAATTATTTGGAAATGTAGTGATTGCATTTGTTCTTTGAACTTACTGGTTTTATCTAACATTTAATGTACTTTTATTGAACCAATATTATTTTTTCTAAAATAAAATTATTTTTAGGAAACTTTGTCATTTACTATCTTTAAAAAGCATAATTTTGATTTTAATTACTTTGTTTAAATTCTATTTATATTTTACTACCTTTAAAATGCCCAAAATATTGATTATGCTACCACTGACTGTTAGGGTTCCGTAAGTGATACCTCATTTTGGTTTTGTGTGTGAAGAAACGTCTCGATATATTTTAGTTTCTAGACCTGCAAAACTAATACCAGATGAATCCCGTTGTGCGGTGCACGATTTGTCTTTTTCTTTTTTTCTTTCTTTTTTTTAAAAAAAAAAAAAAAAAGTATTTTACATATTTATATGATAAATTATGTAATTTATTTGTTTTTAATTTTTCCTTAATTTTTATTATAATTAAAATAAAGTATCTTTTTCTTGATATTTAGATAAAGTTTTCGATAAAGCTTTGATGAAGGAAATTCTTTTTTGATTCAATTTTATGTATTTGATAATTTAGATTTCATTTGTAGGTGTTGTATGACTTTTTATATTAATGAATTGATTTGTTTTTTTTTAAAAAAAAAATCAATAAAAAAGATAATGTTCTATTTTAATAATTAATTTAAAATATCAATTTTATTTTAGTATTAATTGAACATGATATTCATAACTTTCAATTTAAAAGTTAAGAAAAAGGGACATTTGATATGGGTCCTAAAAAAGAGGAAAAAAAGATACTTGAAGTTGATTATTTTACCCTGTCTAACTGGAAATGGAAGTTTTAATGGCATTTGGTAGGGGTCATATGATCATTTGATATGGGTCATACTCACAAGAAGGGAATGTTTATTAAGATCATCAGTATTTATCATTCAATACAAACCCCCCAAAATACTGGCAAATTTATCTTCTTTACTTGAAGAATGCTCACACAATCAATACAAAGGAAGCTGAAACAAAAAATAGAAAAAATATATTGTGTTGTCTGATGCTCCACTTTCTAGAACTTCTGGATCCAATATAACACAATCTGTAAGAATGGGAAGTTCTTGTTCAATTTCATGTTACTGCAAATCGTGCTCAATTGTACCTCTTGGAATATTATGCCTGTGCCTTGGATTGAGAAGGGTCTTTCTTGCTTGTTGTAGCTCGCGTATGACTGCACTTATTGTCATTCGATCCCTTGGCAATTGATTTGAGCATGCCACTCCAATCTTTACAATAACCATTATGCATTCCTGTTGTTTTTTAAGCATTTCTTGGGTTCTTAATCCTCTACTACTATCGACTTCTTCTATTCCGCACTCTGTAATGGCCGTGTCAACAATCTGCAACACTTGGTCAGCCAATGCTGCCTTTGCAAACGTATGGAGGTTGAATTCTTCCTTGAACATATCGTCTGTGGGTCTCTTTCTTGTTATAAGCTCAAGCAACAAGATTCCGTAACTGTAGATATCAGCTTCAGCGGATACTTCACCTCCCAAGCCATACTCTGAAGACAAATCAGGTATCAAAGTCAAGACTGTACAAGTATATTGTATGAAAAGATATAATTTACGATAAATTTTACCTGGAGCAGCATACCTAACAGTTCCTCTAACTCCAATCGAACTGCTTTGATTTGGATGTAAGGGTTGAGCAACAATCTTCGCTAACCCAAAATCAGATACATGTGCGACCATATCATGATCAAGTAATATATTGCTTGGTTTAAGGTCGCAATGTACGATTGAGTTTCCACATTCATGGTGGAGATAGTTCAGTGCATGAGCCACATCAATTGCTATATTTACCCTTTGGAGAAGGCTCATGTTTCCATCTTCATGTAACCATCTATCAAGACTTCCATTGGGCATGAATTCATAGACAAGAGCTTTGAAATCATTTCTCTTGAAGTCTGTACTTGAGCAAGCAGTCATTATTCTCACCAAATTACGATGTCGAATATTCCGTAATGCTTCACACTCTGCCATGAAACTCTTTGAACCACCTCGTTGTTGCAAATTGAGTACTTTTACAGCAACCGTCTTTCCATCGAGGATTCCCTTAAACACAGACCCAAAAGTACCGGAACCAATCAGACTTCCCGGAGAAAATCCGTCAGTTGCTTTGAGTAGCTTGTCATAAGATACTTTCAAGAATGATTCCTTCTCTAAAGCATTTGCTGAATTTGATTTTCTTTTTCTGTTATGACTTATCATGTATAACCAGATGCATGTTGCCATGGCTATCACCCCAACAAGTGCACAACCTGTTGGAATTATTGTCGACGTGAGAACACGAGACATTCTTCTTTTCTTCTTATCTTTCTTCTCACATCTTGGTAGATGAAGCTCATGAATTCCTCCACAAAGTCCACTGTTTCCAACGAGAGATTGCACTTGCATTCGAAAAAACTCCTTTAGTTGGAACGCTTCCCTTAAAATTATTATAAGATAAGTTTAGGCTGTATATCATGGGAAATGAAGAGAGATATTCTGGAATAGGGCCTGAAAGGTTGTTATGGGAAAGATCAACATTCAAAAGACCTTTCAAATAGGAAAATGATGGAGGAATCAAACCTTGGAAGAAATTATGATCCATATACACTTGTTGAAGATTGGGTAAGCTGTTAAAGAAATTTGGAATTTCAGCAGAAAAACAATTATTGTTCACACCGAGAACTTCCAAATTTTTTTGGTTGCTAATCTCTATAGGTAAAGACCCTTCCAAGCGATTTTGACTCAACCATAACATGATAAAATTAGTGTTTGTAAAGAGCTCTTTGGACAATTTATTAGAGGATAAATCCAAATATAACAAGTATGAGCAATTACCAAGTGTGGGAGGTATTTTTCCTTGCAAGTTGTTTTCATATAAAGAAAGTTTGGTTAAATGTGATGAATTTCCAAAGGAATTGGGAATTTCACCTGTTAGTTTGTTGGAGTGTAAGTTTAGACTCTCTAGCTTTTGAAGGTTACCAAAATCGTGAGGGATGGAGCCTTTGAGGTTGCTCGATGGCATCACAATGTACCAAAGGTTGACGAGGTTACCAATACCTATTGGAATTTCTCCGGTTATAGGGTTTGTTCCAAGCCCAAGAACAATCAAATTGTTTGAAAGATTGGCTACAGCTTTCGGTATTGTTCCTGTGAAGCTATTTATTTGTATGTCTAGGATATTTAGTTTGGTACAATTAACTAGGGTACTAATAAAGTTGATGTCTCCTACAAAATTATTATTGCCAATGTTTAAGGTTCTAAGGTTAGAAAGGCGCCCTAAATGAAGTGGCATGTTTCCTGTGAAGTTGTTATCATCTAACTGAATGTCAAGAAGATTATATGTGAGATTTGGTAAAGAGTTTGGTATTAACCTTGTCAAATTATTATGATAAAGGTTTAGAGATTGTAAACGAGGAAGTGTGAAGGCGATATCTGATGGAATACTTCCTTGTAAACGGTTGCAAGATAAGTCCAAGTATATAAGGGAAGAGAGGTTGAAGATTGAAGTAGGAATCATACCATTGAAATCGTTGGACCCAACATCGAGCTTTTGTAGACTACTTATCCATCCTAATTCCTTCGGAAGCTTACCTTGTAGTTGATTACTAGACAAATCTAACTGTGTTAGGGATGATGAGAGGTTAGCAATGGATTGGGGAATCACACCTGATAGTTTATTTAATGACAAATTCAGGTAAGACAGATTTGTCATCCTATAAACTTTCTCAGGAATAGTTCCTGTAAAAGAATTGGAGGTTCCAGACAAAATTTCTAAGGACAACAAGCTGTCTATGATCTCGAATATCGGTCCACTAAAATTGTTATAATGGACAGAAAGTTTTTTGAGGTGAGACAATGCTTTTAATCCCATTGGAAGTCTCCCTTGTAACTTGTTGTAGCCTACAAAAAGAACTTGCAGGTTACTGCAACTCGCTATGCTACCCGGGATTTCCCCAATCAGGCTGTTGTTGTAGAGGTTTAGTATCTGAAGTCTGAACAAACGCCCGATCTCAGGAGGGATTAGGCCGCCTAACCTGGCATTGTTGTTAAGAGAAATCTTTCTCAGGAAGCTGAGGTTTCCAATGAAGGGAGATATTGTACCTGATATACCCCTCGCCTTGAGGTCTAGCTCAGTGACCCTGTTATGTTTGTGCCCACAAATGACACCCTCCCAAAAACAATGGTGAGAAGTGTGATTCCATGAGCTTAAAGCACCATCAGGACTACGATCGATAAGTTTGCTCTTGATGGCCGACAATCCCGTATAATCGGTTTCGTTACCAACAGCATCAGCACTAGCATTAGCTAGTATAAGATATCGCATTGCAAATATAGCAAGAAACAGAGAAAGGGTTGCTAGTTGTATAAAAGAAAGTGGGTGGTAATAATGTGGTATGGCTTCATTTTTCATGTTTTCTGTTGTAAATTGTAATATTTGTGATATCAAGTTTTCATTCCAACTTTCTTTATATATACTATGTAACTTATATTTTCCTACATTATTTAAGGTTGACTGCTTCAGTAAAGTTTGTAACATTTATCAACGTCTTCCACTCATCATCATTTAAGGTTGATTGCTTCAGTAAAGTTTGTAATATTTGTGATATCAAGTTTTCATTCCAACTTATATTTACATAAATTTTTATATGTGACTAACCACATCATGAGATCGGGGTTACTTATAGGGGTTACTTATTTAGAGGTTACACTGTTGTTCTCGGGGGCTACTTATTCATGAGTTACTAGGTCGCTTAGGGTAACTCACTCACAGAAAATGCGCCAACCAATTGAGTAATTTAGAATAAGTAACCCATGACCGACTACATAACCCCTAAATAAGTAAACTCGCCTTAAGTAACCCCGATGAAAATGCGCTAACTCGCTGAATAACCCCAGAATAAGTAACCCTTGACTGATTGAATAACCCTTAAATAAAAAACCCCTACAAGTAATCCCTGAATAAGTAGACCCTATAACTAATTCTGACCACACGGTGTAGCCAGCACCCTTAAAAAAACACCAATTTATTTAAAGTTGTGCTTTACTAAAGTTTGTAATATTTGTCAAAGTCTTCCACTCATCATTTTTAATAGTTTAATTAACACATGAAAACTTTTCAAATTACTGTATATCTAATCTCTTTATTACTCGTAATATAGGTATTGGTTTATGATACATTTACTTTACTTTTACAAATTAAAAGAAGATTTTTCTTTTTTTTTAATAAAACTTTTTCATCTGCTTTAAGAAACTTTTTTTTATGAGAAGAGTAGGAAAATGAATGATGCACCGTCTAACACGGACACACGGTGAACATGATTTATTAATAGGTCCGGATAAGTATAGGTGTCAAAATCGAATCGACCAAAAAAAAAACTATCTGTTTTGAATGGTAGTCAATCCGATTTGATTTGAGAAAGATCCAAATCCGATGTGTAATCGAATTGAACTCAACCCGAATCCGAACTTGACCCGATTTGAACTTAACCAAACACCGATTTGATCCGACTTAAACTTAACTCGAATCTGATTTGACCCATCTGAACTCAAACCGAATCGATTTGATCCGACCCGAGCTCAACCCGATCCGAAATTGACCCGGCAAATAACCGATCTAATCCGATCTGTTTTGACCCGAATTGATATTAAGTCGACCCGATTTTTACTCGATTTGATTATTATCCGATCCGAATTTAACACAACTAACCATAATTAATTATTGACCTTTATTCAAGTTCTTATACTACTATATTTACTAATTATTAATAAGTTAACGTTTTTTACAACAAAGAAATAATATAATCCGGAGTAACAAGTTAACTTCATGTATATACCAATTATATAAAATAACTTTCTAAGCTTTATATTCGTCTGATTTAAAATTTGCTACAAATAATTAGTGATACTTGAACATTAAATCCTCTTATTTCAACTCGATAAAAAATATGATACATGAGTGACTTGATATTGACCCAATAATAAGGTAAAAACTCCATAATAACTCTAATTTAAAAATAACCTTATTTGGATATGAATTGGGTCAACTCAATTAAAATCTAGCCAAACACAGAAAGGAATTGAATTGAAATTGACCAATTAATGAATCAACGGATCAACCTTATCTTAATCAAACCAAACTTGATCGAACCGAAATTATCCTGACCTAAATTCATCCGACCCGAAATTATAACTCGGTTAAACCCGTTTGAACCCAATCGGAATTTAGCCGAACCAAACTGGAGTTGACCAGACTCATATCCGACCTGAACTCGATAAACAATGACCCAAATTTGATCCGACCCGAATTTGACCCAACCCGAATTAAAAGAATAATTTTGACCCGAACATATTCGACCTGAACAGACCCGACCCGAATAGACACGACCCAAACTTCATCCGGTTATCCGAATTGACACTACTACCGGTAAGGCCTTGTTTACTTTACCTTAACAAAAGTTCTGTTCAATAAAAATAAGTTCAGTTGAGTAAAAATAAGTAACTTTAATTTAAACAACAAATAAAACAGAAAATTAGTAAAATTAATTTCAGTTTAGCAAAAACAATTCCAAGTCAGTAAAAATAATTTCAGTTCAGCAAAAATAAGGTGAAGTAAACGAGGCCTAAGTCAACTTATATTTCGAGGGCTTTCAAATGGAGGGTTAGGTTGTGAGACAATAAAACTATGTCTCGCAAGGACAATCTAGACATTTCAGGCGTCATTTTAGAGTTGTCTTATTGAGCTGCTGTCAAATAGTACCATTGATGCTTCAGCGGTACAAAATACTCTCCAGTGCTATAAAATATAGCCTCAACGGTACTCGTTCAAATAAATTCAACTCAAATTTCAGTAGAACAATGCAAATATAGATTTAGAGGTCCCTATAAATTTTGTCCGTTTTGCTCGTGAACATATGTCTGAAAAGTATTAGTGGGCCCCACATCACCCTTTTCACTCTTCCTATCTCTCCTCTTTTCCTCTCTTCGTTGTACCTTTTTTTAATAGTTGTGAGACATTGCACCATCTCATCACACAACACTTCATTAATACTTCCATTATACATACAACTAGGATAGTGCCCGTGTATTTATTAATCAAAATACTAATACAATAGTCCTATAGAAAAAAAAAAAAAAAAGATAATTCAAATATTAATAAGGGCACATATATTTACTCTAACAAATTAATTATTATAAAATTATATTCATACGTAATAATGGACAATACGAAAATTAAGAAATATGATTTAAATAGTAAGTGTGGCTCGGACGATGTCCCGGGTTGCTAGTTTGTACTTGTTTAATTTGCTAATTAAATTTGACTGTTTAGATAGTAAGACTTAGCCTGTTGGTGTTGAATTTAAGTCTTGCTATAAACATTTTTTACTTGTTATACTCAATCATTACATAATGGAAACAAATAGTATAACAAGATACAATTTAACTTATCTAAGTTAATTAACTATAATTTTGTTGGATAAAAAAACACAATTAATAAATGGCTAAGATGGTAAGACTCTTAATTTAAGACTTGTTGACATGTGGCGCATATTGCTGACATGTCGAAGTTGAAAAAGATGACACGTGGAACATACTACCTCTGGTCCAAATTACTCACAACTCTGGGCTATTATTTGTGAGATAAAAAATATTCCAAAGTTGCGAGGAATTTGGACCAGTATTATGTTTTAGGAACGCTTTTTAATATATAAGTATAGAAGTATTTGCGTCAAAAAAAAAGTATAGAAGTATAGATATAGATATAGATTTATCTCATCATTTGCGTTGATTTAATTTTATTCCTTTTTTTTATAATGTTATTATATTTATAATCTATAGTAGTATTAAAACGCAAAGAAATACACATGGTGACGACATGTATCATTTTTATGTCATAATGAGATTTATGACATTGCGTCACGTAGATTATGACATGACAACGCATTATATAAGTACTTGAACCATATTTAAACTCTTACAAGTTACACCCCTTGAAATTTCCATATTTTATTACCATTATTGTCCCACTAAGAGTCTATTCTCATAGACTAAACTCAGCTGAACTGAACTGAAATGAATATTTTATAAAAGAAGAAAATTATGAGTTGAACTGAACTGAAGTGAACTGAATAAACGTATGAGAACAGGCCCTAAGTGGACAATAATTTCACATTGTTCACCATAAGTAAAATTTCCTTTTATTACTTTATAGTATTTCTTGCTTTTATTCCACAATAATGTCATTTTATTACTTAATTAAACATTCATTCAAAAAAATTTATACAAAGTTCGAGGCATCGCTCGGGCCACAAACTAGTTAGTGATTGAAAAATAAATGAATAATGCCCCACAAAACTATACGATGAGAATAGAGTAATTCATTTTCTATCTCTCGTAAAAGATGAACTGGAATTTTCTTGTCTTACATGCAATGTTTACCCGTTGCATTCATTAAATCTATAGATATAATAAACAATATTTGTTAATTACTAGCTTAGAAAGGAGGGCATTTGTGAATTACTACCCCTAAAAAAAGTTGTTAACTATATCCCTAATTGTGATAAATTGTACCGATTACTACCTAATTTAAGTAGATTTTCCGACTAATTAAGTCACTAATGGCGTCATTTGTCATCTTAATCCTAATTTAATCATTTTAATTCTAATTAATCCTAATTTAAAAATTAAAAAACCCTAGCCCCATTCTCCAAGGAGCACCCACCACAAACTGAACCCCCACCTTTTCGACGGCGACTCCCCTCCCTCATCGTGCACCACAAACCCACCTCCCTCCCTCGGTGAACACCATGAGCCTACCCCCCTTGCCGAACACCATGAATGCAAGAAAATGAGGTTTTAGGGATGGTTGCGGTTTTTCGTGGCTAAGGAAATGGTGGAGGGAAATTGAATTATAGGGGCTAGGGAAGGGAAATGGGCTATTATTGGGGGCTAAGCAAGGGATGGGGGTTGTTTTCAAGGTTTGGGGAAGGGAGGGAGTGACAATCGAGGGTTGTGGATAGGAAAAAAGACAGCTTTTGGGGGTTACAGGAAGGTGGAGGGCAGTTTCTATCGGGGGTTAATTGGGGAAGGGGAGGGGATGGGTTTCGTGGTCGAGGAAAGGTAAAGGGTGGATTTTCGGTAGTGGGGCTAAGGAAGGGGTAATTTCTGGTGGTGGGGATGGGTAAAGGGGCTGCCGGAGGTGGAGCAGCAGTGGTGTGAAGGTGGATAGATGGTGATTTAGGGTTTATTTAATTAATTAGGATTTAAAAGTCGCTAATTATAATTTGACCGGAAAATAATGTCATTAGTAAGCTTAAGTAACCGGAAAGGGGATAAGGTAGTAATCGGTACAATTAATCGATTTTAAGGGTAATAATTTACAATTTTTATTAAGGGTATCAATTGATCGATAAAGACCCTCTTTTTGTGGTAGTATTCACAAATTTTTCATACAATAATAACCTAATATTTTACCAACACGTACATTTATATTCCTAAGCCAAACATTGTGCCAAAAATTATTACTTCTACATAATGTCATACTACCTACAGTACAACACAAATATATCAGTAATATTGATAAATTTATCATGAAATATATTGTTAAATAGTTACTAATATAAATTTTTATAATACTAGCTTTAATTTATTTATTTTTAATCTAATATTTAGTCATACATATAGTGCATTATTGATATGTATGTTAAATTAAACTGTTATTCAGGAGCATAATGAGTGTATTTGTTATTTTTTTTTTGGAACAAATCAATTCATTTAAGAGTGCATATGTAGAACTTTTTGATTTTATCCAACTTCAGCCCATCTTGTGTGTACCTAGGCATACCGTGTAAACACTTATCAAAGAACAAATTAACCCCTATAAATGAGGGTGTGAAAAAAAACCGTAACTGCAACCGGTTAAATCGACACATTTAATAAGTTAATTAACTGTATCATTAAAAATAAATGGTTACCATTAACCAAACTGTTAAATGTAGCAGTTAACGATTACGGTTACGGTTATGGTTACAGTTTTGAGTAATCAGTTAACTGTTAAGAAAAAAAAAATATTTTTATTTACTTTTTTTGAGAAAAAAAAATATAATTATATAAGTTAACCCTAAACAATCTTTATCGATTTGTATCCAACTAATTGGAATTTATAATGTTTATATTGAATTATTGGTTAATGGTTAACTGGTAACCGCACCGTTAAGAAATGGTTAATCGTTCCTTAACAGTACGATTATGGTTTGTGTTTTTTAGTAATCGCTATAATGGTTAACCATATTGTTCATGCTTTATGGTACGGTTAACAATGTGAACAACCCTACCTATAGCACCAATCAAGTAATTTAACCCCTATAATATTGAGTAAACCCTATAACACTGATTGAGTAACTCTATAACACTTATGAAGATACCTTTTTAACACTAACTAAGTAATCCCCATTACACTGATGAAGTAACCGCTACAATGGCTGGCTCCACCACATATAAGTAGGGGTGGGACTTTTCAAACCGAACCGTGAAACCGCCCGTTACTGATCCGAACCATTACGGACCGATCCGTTTATAAACCGATAAATATAAACCGAAAATCGAACTGAACTGTTCAATATCAAACCGAAACTGAATTGAACCGCTCAATATCAACCCGTTACGGACCGTAAACCGATAACAAACCAAACTGCGCAAATCCGAACCGAAACGAAACCGAACCGAATGGTTTATAAACCCGTTAATGACCCGAACCGTTTATAAGCCGAAACCGTTTAAACCGAAAAAAAAAACCGTTTAAACCGAACCATTTGTAACCCGCTAACCGTTTAAACCGACCCGTTTATGAACCGAAACCGTTTAAACCGACCCGTTAATGACTTAATGAGTTAATGCACATCAATATCTGACATCTCTATAGTTTATATGTATATTATATATATCTGTGAGTCTGTGACTGTATATCAGTATATATAATAAACTAATAATAACTTAATAAGTAATAATACTAATAACTAATAAAGTAATGAAAATCTAACCATTATTTTTCATGGGCATTCAATCTAACCGTTGTATATTTGACTATTCGTACATTAGTATTGCATAATGATTTCATCACCACTTTAATTAGTGATTTCGTGATTTCGTCCATTTAACTTATTAAGTTGTTTGAGTTAGTAATCTAAATAAAGTAACAAACTAAATAACGAATCCATTTAATCTCGTGTAAGTTATAATTTATAAGAAATGCAATGTTTGGAAATGAAAATTGATTCAATACGATATTGTTAATGTATATGTAATTATAGATTAATTATTATGTATATCATATCGTACGAATGTACGGTTGGTATCATTATCATACTATCATAAGTATCATTGCCTCGTTGAATTATTGGTATGTACTACAATCGATAAACATATTTACATATCTGATTATTAAAACTTAAAAGTTTAAAACACTTGTTGATCAATCTAATTGAATACTTGTACATTCTTAATTATCGATTTATCGTATTATAAGTATCAACTCATTAAATGGTCATGACGCGATCTTTAAAACAATCATGAATTCATGACCCAAACCGCTTATAAGCCGAACCGACATGATCCAAACCGTTCATAAACCGAACCAATTGAACTGTGTAAACCCTCTACTAAACCGGCCCATTTCAAACTGAACTGACATGATTCGCACCGTTTATAAGACGAACCGATATTGACCCGGGTAAATCCGCCCCTAAACCGACCCATTTCAAACCAAACCGGCTTGATCCAAACCGTTTGTAAACCGAACTGACATTGACCCGGGTAAACCCGCCCCTTAAACCGACCCGTATCAAACCGAACCGACATAATCCGAATCGTTTATAAACCGACCCGCTTATGACCCAAACCGAATTTAAACCGCAAAGAAATAAACCGAAACCAAACCGAGCCGTGACTAACCCAAACCGAACCAAACCGACCCGCCAGCTAAACTAAACCGTTTTAATTCAAACCGCTCCAAACCGAAACCGACTCAAACCGAGGTCAAACCGAACCGCCAGACCGAAGTCCCACCCCTACATATAAGAATTTGTGATCCAACTAATATATTTTGATAAATTAGAGAGAATTAGAAAGGATTTTTTTGTCAAAAACTACCTTTTATATATAACTTTTTGTGAAAAACTACCTTTTAAAAAATATGTTGTAAAAGACTACCAGAATTTGAAAAAATGTTGTAAAAGACTACCACTTGACAGATTATGGACGTTGACCTAATTTTCCGTCTTTGACTTTATCACGTGACCAGCACGTGCCTCTTAATCACCCATTTCCCTCCCGAAATTCCCCAAAAATTCCCCAAATTCTCCAATTCACCCCTTTTTGTAACCCTAGAACCCTAAATTCACGAATTCTTCTCCAATTCAGCCCCAGTCTTTGAATTTCCTTCCAAATTGTTGTAAGTTTCCTGAAATCCATGTGTACATTGCTTAATTCGTGCGAACTTCTTGATCAGTTGTTTTGTATATGCGAATATGTAATGTTTAACGCAATTGGGTGTTGATTTGATAATTGCGATTTTAATGCAGGTGCGATGGATCTTCCTTCCAGAAGAAATCTTACTTGGGTTTTTGAATTACTCACAACTTGGTCCCCTCACCAGATCCATGTCTCGACTTCCCAGATGCTTTACCCATTTCAAGCAAACAAAAGTTCAAATTTTTTCGTCAGCCAGAGAAGAAGATGAGCAGTGCAATTTAGAAGGAACAAATTTAATTAACAATGTAAAACTTACCAAATTTGGGTCTTTATGGTTGAAAAATCAATAACCCCTGCAAAACGCCATTAATGTTCTTCAGAGCTCAGGGGAAGACGTCTACTGAGTGTGGTTGAGAAAGAGAAGCGTTAATGGAGGGAGATTAAGTGATTAACTGCGTGAATGAATAGTACGAAATTTCCCTTAGGATAATTTTTGGGGAATTTTGGGAGGAAAATGGGTGATTAAGTGGCACGTGCTGGTCACGTGATAAAGTCAAAGACGGAAAATTAGGTCAACGTCCATAATCCGTCAACTGGTAGTCCTTTACAACATTTTTTCAAATTCTGGTAGTCTTTTACAACATATTTTTTAAAAGGTAGTTTTTCACAAAAAGTTATATATAAAAGGTAGTTTTTGACAAAAAATCCAATTAGAAAATATTAGAATGAAATTGCTTGCCTTTCATTGATTTTCCTTGGGAAATATATAGAGATACAATACCAAACCTAGTCCTAGTATCATAAGATATCTTAGTATTTTTGGAAAATAACTAAATTAGAAAAGATAAATATATGGTAAAAATTTAACCTGCTCTTGATACCATGATAAAATTAGAGAGAATTAGAAAATATTAGAATGGAATTGCTTGCCTTTCATTGATTTTCCTTGGGAAATATATAGAGATACAATACCAAACCTAGTCCTAGTATCATAAGATATCTTAGAATCTTTGGAAAATAACTAAATTAGAAAAGATAAATATATGGTAAATATTCTACCAAATCACACAAAGATATGATATGATCTCAATATATTTTAATTGAACATATTTTTTTTTTGTTTTATAATTTTTTATAACTTATTATTTATTTAAAGCAGATAGAACCATTTGGAATTCCATCTTTTGCCTACATTATTTGTTACAATTTACCATAACCATAACTCTATTTACGTCCACTTACAATACCACACATATTCTTAGGTGCACACTCATGCACCAAGAAATAGGTATAACAACAACACAATATGAACATTAGTTTTTCAGAAAGTGAACAATTATAGGTTTCTTCCCTTTATTTTTCTCCTTCATTTTTTTATTTTCTCTCTCCTCTGTTTTTTTTTTTTTAATTTTCCCCCCTTTTTACACTTTTTTGATTGAATTTTTTTCTTACAACATGAAAGTAGTTATTAAGTATGAATTTTTGTGTGAATTTCGATTTTGTGCCTTAATTTCGATTGATTAAGGTATATATGAATCTTTGAATTTACAAATTATACTCTATTTTTTCCCCTTCCTTCTTTAATTCCTTTTTCCTCTGTTTTTTTTATTTTTCTATTTTTCTCGTTTTTTCGATTTAACGATTGAATATGTTACTTACAATATGGAATTGGTTGTTTATTTGATTTTTTGAAATCATATGAATTGTTTTTTTTTTAGCTTCGATCAATTTCATTTGTGTATGAATTTCATTTGATTTTCTGCATTTTTTTTATCAATGAACATAATCATGCAAAATATGAACATATGCATAGGTTTTCTTAAATGTGAACATTAGCTTTTCAGAAAGTGAACATAAGCATAAAACATATGAACATATGTATTTAAGAAAGTAAACATAACAATTCAAAATATGAACGTAAGCGTTGGTTTCCTTAAAGTGAATATAACCATTTAAAAGGTGAACATATGCGTCAAAAATATGATCATATGCATTTAAGAGAGAGAAGATATGTATAAACAGACTTAATGAGAACAACAAATATTTACTATGAATATTTATATTATGAACATATAAAATATTATTATGAATATAAGAAATTTTATTATGAACATAAAAAATTGAAGAAATAAAAATAATATGATTATGAAACATATGCATCATAAATCATAAGTATTAAAAATATGAACATATGAATTCAAAATATGAACATATGCATTGGTTCATTTTTGAATGCATATGAACATAATTAAGCATTTCAGAAGGTGAACATATACATAAAAAAATATGAACATATGAATTTAGAAAGTGAATATAAGCATTTCAGAAAGTTTACAAACGGATTCAAAATATGAACATAAGAATTCAAAATATAAACATATGCATTTCGAAATGTGAACATAAAATATCCGTTTGATTTCACTAATTTTTTTGACAATTCCAGTAATAAATTTCGAACAATATTCAAACAAAATTAAGTGAAATTTACATAAAATTGCCTTTTTGGGGAGGATCCTTTTGATTTTGCATCTCTTTCCTAATGTCCATTGAAGTTTTTGCAGTTTTTTTAGTGAAAGAGTGAAATAGAGGAGAGAGAAAATCATATAGAAGAAGAAGATTTTTGAGTTTGGAAATGACGTTACATTTATTAGGTGTGGGTGGGTTTATTGGGTGTGGGTGGGTGTATTGCAGTTTTCGTGTTTTTTAGTTTTAGGGCTTTTTATAATTGGGTTGTGTGTAATTAGGCTTTTGGGCTACGTTGTTACACCTATTTAAGGTGCACAAGGGTGCACCTTAGACTAATTGACAATACCATTAGCAAATCACATACACCATAGTTTTTTTTTTTAATCCTAAATAGACATTTGTTATTCATCTAATACTTCAATGAGGAAGAGATTTGAATTAGATTCTTCTTGTAGTCCAATTACTATTGTAAAATTCTATAGTACTCCACCACTATCCCCTAACATTTGTTTTCACGTCTCAATACAATCCTTAACTAAGTTGGTAATTTATGAGGGGTACCTTTCTAACTTTCTTAGTCCTTTCCCACCATATTATGTCCCTTGACATCTTTTTAGGCTTCATTAGGTCAATGAAAATTATTGGCAAATTCTTTTTTCCTTGCCCATTATATTGTGAAAGATAGTGATATAGCATAATTAAAGGGAAATTAAAGCATCTACATACCATGGAACACCAAAAACTCAAAAGCTTATATCCAAGTATATAGAATTGTAAAACTTGAGATTATCATCTCCAAAGCCTATATTGATGTCCGATATTGAGGTCATTTGTAGTGGAGTCGATAAGGATCAGTGGATTGGGTTGGGTTTGATTAGGTATAGTCAGGTCGATTCAAGTTCGGGTTTAAATCATGCTAAACCATCGTGCTTATGTAGGTCGGAATCTAAATTAGGTCATTTTCTACTCGAGTTTAGTTTTTGACTCTACAATGTTATTCTTAAATAGAATAAAAAAAGGTTATACCCTGCGAGTACTTGTAAAAAAAAAGAAAAAAAAAAGGTTTATACTTCTTATTTTTGTAAGTGAAACATTTGACTTTTTGCACTATTCACCTAAACTACTTTGACTGATGTTAGTAATTTGTATTCTCTCAGTCCCATAATATAGTTCTTGTTTTCCTATTTTAGATATCCAAAATGTTGTTCATGTTTCTATTTTTGGATACTATGTAAAAACCATTATACCCTTATTTTTTTTACTATATTCATTGTACTTCCTACATTACTTTTGAATTTTGCACATACCTTGTACTTTTTCCCACTTTTGCTCTGTAACTTCCGTTTACAATTGTACTTTTTGATTAGGGGATTTTGCTCCCACCAATCGGAATGCGCCACGTGGGCCAATCAGGTTCTGCCAAGTGTCCCCCAATTGGAACTGTCAGGGCTTGCCACGTGGCACACGCTTATTCGTCCACCTTGGACCTATTATGTCATGACACGTGGCATACTCCATGCCTAATGGAGAAACCGGCCACCCAGGCCCAACTTCCGAGGGAAGCCCAATCAGCCCTAGGTTAACCTAAACCTAGGATTGGCACGTTTCCCAAGGTTATAAATAACTCCCTTAATCCTCATTAAGGGAGATTACATGAATTACAGGCTGATCACGCTAAAAAAAGCAGATTACCTACATTAAACACTCTCACCTAGAGAGACCCAATCACTTTAATTTCCGCATTAATTACTCCTTAAACAAGTACTAACTTGATCGTTGGAGGCGGAGCTCCCACCACAAGGAGTCTCCGTTGTTTTGCAGGTACAGGCGTCCGGTTCTAGTCTCGGAATTGTAACTCTCCCGCAGGACATCAGAAAACCCCGAAACATTTGGCACCGTCTGTGGGGAGAGTACTTCTGAGATGGCATCCACGTTTGTACCGACTCCTGAAGAGAGACGTCCCCTGGACGACCCTCAAGTTCAGTCGGACCACGATACTGAGAATGAATTTGAAGTTGAAGCTCACACAGCTTCAGACGGGACCCTAAGGGCCCGACGTACCCGTCATACCGAAAGGAGGGAACGGGAACATCTTCAAACTGGAAGTGAGCCAGCAGGCGCACCGCCTGTTCGGCAACAGCCGACTGACGGGTCTGCTCCCATCACAAGGAGTGAACTCATGACCTTCATGAGGGACTTCAAGGGAGAAATTCAAGAGTTGATCAACAAGAAGCCGCCTGCTCTGGACAAGGAGCAGTCGGCTAAGAAACCCTCCACTTCACAGAAGAGGAAGCCAGTTCAAGGGTGAGAGGCGACTCCTCATCCTAAATCTAGGAAGCGGGAGCCACCTGCCCTTGATTTCACAAAATACCGTTTTCCTACTCTAGGAAATAGGAAACCTGTTCGTCATATTCAGGCGGACGGGTCGAGGAAATCATACACAGACGCTCGGCTACTGCTAGAGCAGAAGAAGAGTGACCGATTGTCAGAGTCGGCCTCTACTTCAAACTTCCAAGACAGTCTGCGAAATACCTCAATGAGGCATACTCAGTCGTATCGTGAGAGTCAGTCAGGCGGCACCTCCCGTCAGTCCGGCTTTCATAGCGACCAGGCGGTACCAAACTTACCGTTTGTACCGCAACAACAATATTTTTTACAGCCACCTCCGTTTGGTGGACAAGCAGCAAAAAATGTCCAACCTATGGACTGGCAGCTACGGTTTCTTAGACTTGGTGAACAGCCGTCGGCCTTCTCCAAGGAAATTACTGAAGCCGCTCAGCCGGCCAAAGTGAAAAATGTATTAGTAGGCGCCTATGACGGCACTACTAACCCAGAAGACCATCTGATGACATTCACCAACCTGATGTACCTTCAAGGGTTGGATGATCCCACTTGGTGCAAGTGTTTCCCAGCGACTCTCAAAGGAATCGCACAACAATGGTTCGGCAACCTGCCGACTGGTTGTGTAAATAACTTCAAGACGCTTGCTTACTTATTCACCTCCAACTTCGCCATGAACATCCCTGCGAAGAAGACGACCCTTGATTTAGGAACAATTCAGCAGGGCGAGAAGGAGGGGCTTCGTTCTTACATCAGACGGTTTAACCTGATGAGAATACAAATTCAAGGGTTACCGGATGAAGTAGCCTATACTGACTTTTTCAGAGGTCTCAAAGACGGGTCGACCTTCAAATTTGATTTGGTCCGAAAGAGGGTGGCGACTCTTCAAGAGGCCTTGATTGAAGCGGAAGCCTATATACAGGCGACTGATCTTTGTAGTACGGGAAAACAGTCGGACGGGAAAAGGTTCGATAAAAGGGATGGACGACAGAAACAGTCGTCAAACAAAGACGAGAAGAGAAAAGAGGTCTGGGCGGCTGATTCCTCTAAACAGCTGGCCCAGAAAAAGAAAAAAGAATTCAAACCATACTCCCAAAGTATGCGTTTAACAAGGATAGCCAGTTTATCCTAAAGGAAATCAAGGGACGGATCTCAATTGAGAAGCCGGTCCCCATGAAGGGTTCTGCAAACAGTCGGAACCAAGAAAAATTCTGTGCTTATCATGAAGATGTTGGTCATCACACCAATGAATGCATCAGTCTCATGCGGTATCTGGACCGCCTGGCTGAGCAAGGTGATCTCGACACTTATGTCAAGAAATCTACGGGGAACACTTCCTCAAAAAAGCAGTCGGCCAAAAAGAATCAAAAGGCCGACAGCTCCGATACAGATGATGCAGTCGTCTACACCATTGCAGGCGGCTTCTTAGGAGGAGGCCCCACTATTAGGGGCAACAAAGACAATATCAGGCGGTTAGATGTAAATTCCGTTCACCAAGAACGGCCCTCCAAATATTCATTTCCTGAGATTGTCATCACTGAAGAAGATCTAGGAGGGGTAAAAGGGCCGCATGACGACCCTATCGTTATTGAATGTAAAGTGGCCAACCAGAGAGTTGGCCGAATCCTCATAGATACCGGAAGCTCCTCAGATCTCATCAGTAGCAAATGTCTGTCGAAACTAAAATATCAGACTGATTGCATACATCCGACATCCCACCCTTTAGTAGGGTTTGGAGGAGGAGTCGTCCACCCAGTGGGACGAGTGGATTTACCCATCCGCCTGGGCGAAAAAGGGGAAGGACGACACATGGTAGTCCGGTTCCTGGTAGTAAAAGAACTCTCGGCCTACAACATGATTCTGGGACGACCAACCCTGAATAATTCCAAGGCTGTTATAATCCCATCTCTTATGTTGCTCAAGTTTGAGAGGGATGATGGAACAGTCGGGTCCCTAAGGGGAGATCAGAAGACGGCCCGAGAGTGCTATCTCTCGGATATCAAGCCCACTGTTATGGCCGCTGGGTCGAGTGGTGGAAAAATAGATCTTGACAATGTCAAAGAGAGTGCGCCTGTTCAAGAAGCAGGCGGCAAGAAGAGAAAGGCATCCCAGACGGGGGCCGCAAGAAAAGACTGAAAATAGCAATAATTGGCAAAGGAGCGGTCGGATGAATTCCGCCCTCAGCCGGCTGGTGAGCATACGGATCTGATCTTAGATGACTCGCATCCTGACCGAACAGTCAAAGTTGGGACGAGTGCTCTGAGAGTCCTGGGTGATGACTTTCACAAACTATTGAAAGAATACAAGGACATCTTTGCATTCGAAGTCCATGAAATGCCAGGCATTAGTCCTGATCTGGCGGTACATAAACTGGCCGTGGATCAGAAAAAGAAGCCAGTACGGCAGAATAAGCGGAACCATGGCGAAGAAAGAAGTCAGGCGACAGCCGCCAAAGTTAAAAAATTACTTGATGCAGGGTTCATTCGGCAATTCTACTTCCCAGACTGGGTTGCAAATATGGTGCTTGTTAAAAAGCCGAATGGCACCTGGCGAATGTGTGTAGACTACACAGACTTAAACAAGGCGTGCCCCAAAGACAGTTACCCTCTGCCTAAAATTGATAACCTGGTCGACTCAACAACCAGCCATGCTTTGATGAGATTTATGGACGCCTACTCTGGTTTCCATCAAATTCCTTTATGGAAGAAAGATCAGGAGAAGACGGCCTTCGTCACTGATCAGGGGTTATACTGTTACACGGTCATGCCGTTTGGTCTTAAGAATGCCCCGGCCACTTTCCAGCGAATGATAAACACTGTGTTCTTTGATTAGATTGGGAGAAACGTCGAGGCATACATTGATGATATGATTGTCAAGACTAAGCTTCAGATAGATCATCTGTCGGACCTCCGAGAAACTTTCGCCACACTCAGGCGGCACCATGTCATGCTCAATCCCAAGAAATGTGTATTTGGAGTTGAGTATGGGAAATTTCTCGGATTCCTTATCAATCAGAGAGGAATAGAGGCGAACCCTGAGAAGGTGCAGGCGGTCATTGACATGCAGTCGCCTCGTACCATCCTAGAAGTTCAGAAGTTAACAGGTTGTCTGGCGGCCTTGGGAAGATTTCTAAGCCGATCAGGCGACAAATGCCTATACTTTTTCCAGGCAATTAAGAAAAAGGCAAAGTTTGAATGGGGGCCGGATGCTGAGGCCGCCTTCCAGAAATTGAAAGTTCACTTGCATTCCTTGCCGAGGCTGGTCAGCCCTTTGCCTAAAGAAGTACTCTACATGTACCTGGCCGTCTCTGATCATGCGTTAAGTGCTGTTCTCCTTGCTGAAAGAGACGGCTGTCAGCTCCCGGTCTACTTTGTCAGTCATGTACTGAAAAATGCCGAGTTGAGGTATCCCTTAGTGGAGAAATTTGGTCTTGCACTCTTCATGGCTGTTAAAAAATTGAAGCCCTACTTTTTGGCACATGCAGTCGTCGTGTATACAGACCAACCTATCAAGCGGCCACTGACCATCATGGAGTCGTCAGGCCGAATGATCAAATGGGCCATAGAAATACAGAGCCTCGAAGTTACTTTCGAGCCTAGAAAAGCAGTGAAGGGGCAAGCCTTTGCTAACTTTATTGTTGAGATGACTCGTCCTCCTGACTCTCAAGTTACAGACCAAGTCTGGAAGGTATATGTGGACGAAAGCTCTACTTTAAATGGTTGTGGAGCAGGCATCATATGTCAGTCGCCAGAGGGCGACAGGTACGAGTATGCTCTACGCTTCAGTTTTCAGGCCTCAAACAATGAGGCAGAATATGAAGCTTTACTAGCCGGAATCCACATGTGCAAGGCGGCAGGGGCAAGAAAAATAGACGCCTGTTCCGATTCACAATTGATAGTGAGTCAGTACAATGGCGAATACGAAGCAACCCATCCGGCCATGATCAAGTATTTACAGGCGGTCCGACAAGCAGTCGGCTCCCTTGAGGATTTCCATCTGATCCAAGTGCCGAGATCAGAAAACAACCAGGCGGATGCACTGTCAAAATTAGCATCATCCGCCTCTTGTGATACTCCTCGAACTGTTTTTTGGGAAGTAATGGAGAAGAGAAGCATCGAGGAAGACCCTATTGGAATCCTAGACAGAAGCTCAACCTGGATGGATCCAATCAGGGCATATTTGACAAATGGTACCCTGCCGGATGATCATCAACAGACGGCAGCACTGAAAAAACGAGCAACCAGTTTTGAAATAATAAAGGGAGAACTTCACAAAAGGGGGTACCTTCAACCCTTCTTAAAGTGTGTTACTCCAGAAAAGGGACGAGAGATACTAGACGATCTTCACTCTGGTTACTGTGCTTCCCATATAGGCGGTAGGACGCTTGCTCAACGGGCAAGGCGGCAGGGCTACTTTTGGCCTACTTTAGAAGCAGATGCGATGGTGATGGTGAAAAAATGTGACAAGTGCCAAAGGTTTGGCAAACTAATTCACCGTCCGGCTACTGACCTCACTACCATTCATAGCCCACTACCGTTTGCTAAGTGGGGCATGGATATTCTGGGTCCATATACGCCTGCTACTGGCGGAAGGAGGTACATACTTGTTGCCGTCGACTACTTCACTAAATGGGTAGAGGCGGAGGCTGTAAAGGGAATCAAGACGAAGGATGTAATTTCATTCATTTGGAAAAATGTCATCACTCGGTTCGGGGGTCCTATGTCTATGGTTTTTGATAATGGTCCCCAATTGGAGACACATGTTCTCAAAAGCTGGTTGGGTGACCAAGGAATTGTACACTACTTTGCATCTGTCGGCCGTCCACAAGCAAACGGCCAGGTAGAAGCCTTTAATAAAATCATCTCAGACGGTCTCAAGAAAAAGATTGAACGTGCAGGCGGCCTATGGGCGGATGAATTACCACATGTTTTCTGGGCCATTAGGACGACTGAAAAGGGGCGAGTGGAGAAACTCCATTCATCCTAACTTATGGTGCGGAAGCTGTTCTTCCAATAGAACACTACGAGCCGACTCTTCGAGTAATGCTATATGACGAAGAGGCAAACTGGGAAGCCATGCGCCTGGCATTAGACTCACTTCCTGAAAGGAGGGGCAATGCTGTCTTGCGCCATGAAATTTACCGCCTGAGAATGACTAGATCATACAACAAAAAAGTACACAGGCGTCCACTCAAAGTGGGGGACTTTGTACTTAGAAAAATGGAAGCAGTTGGTAGGGCTAATGAGTCTGGCAAACTAACTCCCAACTGGGAAGGACCCTACCGAATCTGTGAAGAGGTCAGGGACGGTACCTACCGTCTGGGAACACCAGACGGACAACTGTTGCCTCGAACTTGGAATGTAGATAATCTTAAGAAATATTTCTTTTGAATGATGTAAATAGTCAAGGGCTACTTAATAAAAGTTTGCGTACTTAATATTCAATTTTGTACTAAGAGGGGCACGCCTACTAACAAACAGTCGGCTACTCTCCATGTTTAATTTTTACTCTTCAGAGAGGCATGCCGTCTGTACCTTTACAGTCGGCTACTCTCCATTGAGTATTTTACTCTATCTTCAGAGGGGCATGCCGTCTGTACCTTTACAGTCGGCTACTCTCCATTGAGTATTTTACTCTCTTCAGAGGGGCATGCCGCCTGTACCTTTACAGTCGGCTACTCTCCATTGAGTATTTTACTCTATCACCATAGGGGCATGTCGTCTGGACATATAGTCGGCTACTCTCTATAGAAGATGGCCGACTGGTTCCAAAGCACACAACCACCCCCCTTATACTTGGCTAAAAAAGATTAGGGCCTGGCCGACCCTGTGCCTAAACAGGCGGCTACCCTCCTCTTACTTAGCACCTACGTTCACCAAGAACTAACCAAGGCCACAGGCCGAATGATCATACCAGGCGCCAAGCCAACTGATCCAATCTTCAATACTAATACGACCTGTCCCAACATCATAGCAGGCGTCCGGCGGCATCCCTCCGGATGAAATTCGTCGCAGAGAGCAGCTCCCTTTTGGGTGGAACATTGCTCTATAAACTAATTACACGACACCTATACGACTGTCCCCAAGGGCAACCACGTAGCCGTTTTTGAGACAAGGATAACTCTATCACTAACCAAACCAGTGGTAGCAGTTGACATCTGAGTCAGATGACCGCCTGTATTACTTGGGATAAATGCAGGGGGTACCTCTTGAGTTAATAGCCAACAAACATTGGCGAATCAAAAGGTTCAGCCGGCCTCCGCCGCCTGGTACCTTTACTACTCAAGCAGGAGTGACTGCGACTGGGTAACTCCAAAGTTAACTCATAGTCACTCTCTCAAACTTAGTATGGAGCCTAAAAGGTATGAGTCGTCCGCCTGTTTTTAGCAAACAGGGGCTCTCAACCACTACTCCTGCTAGGTTAACAACCTATGAGTTAAAAGCCAACAAACATTGGCAAATAAAGGGGAACAACCGGTACCAACCGCTTGATACCTCTACTACTCAGTTACTTGGCGACTAGGTAACAATCATGTTTACTTGGTCAAACCACTTTCCTACTTGGTTAATTTTACAAATGACAGGACCGCCTGCCTAAAGGGGATCCAGTCTTTAAAATGGTTCGAATACCAATTGGATAAATGGCCGACTGATCGTCTAGCCTGGAAACAGACAACCAGTCGTCCAGGGGCATTGGCGGCGTGACTAACTATCCGTATCTATCTGCAACTATCGGCCATGTAAAACAGTCGGTATAGTGTACAATTGGATATCAGAATATTCAATACTTAAACAAATTTGAAGCAAAACAAAAAATTCATTAAAAAGAAGCCGGTCATCAAAGACCGGCAAAATATTCAGAGCCCCGGCCCCCTGGCCGGGTAAATACAAAACAAACGACACGCATGCCGTGACAAGAAGACATAAAGCTTAAGAAGGGGGAAGATCTTCAATATTAGCAGCTGCCGCCTGGTCAGCACTCTTCTTGCTGGACTCGGCTTCAGCTGCATCCTTCTTTGATGCATTACCCCCAAGCGGCACAAGCGCCACTACCGGCTGCTCCTCCTCCTCCAACGCTTCCTCCAACGCCTCTTCCTCAGCAGCCGCCAGGATCTCTTGATTATATGTATCAAAACACTGGCGGTACGTTTTTTCCCATGAGGCAAAGTCGGCATTAGGGAAGAGGCGGCCCCAAGTCATGCGCTGGATTTGAGCAGAGTCTTCCATCATCTCCCGGACCAGCTCTTTCTTTTCTTGCTCGGCCTTTTCCGAGAGCTCCTGAGTAAGACTCTTCTCCTGGGTCACCAGGCGTACCTTTACGCTCGCCAAGGATTTCTCCAAGGTTTCGTATGAGGACATCTTTTGGCGAAGAGGTCTCAGCTCGGCCTTGAGGCTGTTGATGGTCGCCTCCAGCTCGCTATTCCTCTTCTGGGCCGCCTCTAACTGAGCCCGGATAGCGGCGGTAGCCTGCGCCTGATAATAAAGAATATCAATGGTCAGAACTTCATTTTGGGCAATTTGAAACATTGCCTTATCACAGTCAGAGGCGACCATAGCTTTTGCAGCCTTTACCTCTTTGTTCTTCCGGTCAAGCGGCTTGCGAAGGCCGTTCACTCGGAGCAGGGCCTAAGTAAAAAGGGGAACAGGCGTCAGTTTCCAAACAAAAAAGAAAACAGGCGTCCTGGAATTCAAATACTCAAAAATATGCTAAGTATACCTCAGCAAGGACCCCTGCAATCCCGTCTAGGTCAAGGGTGCCGACACCCCTGACCGCCTCTCTTTCAGCTGGAGGAACGGCCTTGATCATAGACTTGGCCACCTCGACCAAGTCAGGCTCCTGAGGGCCGGCTGCATCAAGCATAAACAAACGGATTAGACCTAGTAAAAAGGGAGCAAGTCTAAAATTTACAAGGACAACTTCATACTTCTAGGCAGCCCAGCTGGAGTTTTAGAAGAAGTGGCCGGCTGTTTCTCAGCCGCCGCATGTTTCCTGGAAGAACCAGGAGAGCTCGCAACAATCGTCCTCCGGGCCTTGGGGTCCGGCTGTTGGGAAGAAGAAGCTCTTGGAGCGCCCGTCTAAAAAAGAAGAAGTCAGTATATGCATAAACACAACTCCAAAAAGAGGGTGAAAGGTTCGAAGCCCACCAAGGGTGCCCCCTTGTTGGGGGAGTCGGTTGAAGACTGTTGCATGATGGAGGCCCGCAACATGGCCGCCGCAGTCTTGGAGGCGGTAATTTTGCTCATAGCGTCCGCTGCAAAAACAAATAGCAAAGTTAATAAATCATAACAAGAAATGCATGGAACAACAGAGTATTCGACAGGCCGGCTACCTCTTGAGCACCGACTGCTGAGGCCACAGGCGGCCAAAAAGTACTCGTCGTAGAGCCATTTGAAGCTCGGGACGCAGTGTAGGGGTACTTGCTCTCGTACCCCTGAAGTAGAGTTCACCTTCGCCTCTACTTTGAAGAGTCCTTTATCTAGGATCTCTTTCTTAGCCTTGGGGGGAACAGGCGGCATGCTGCGGCCGCCTGCAAGAAGGGGCGGATTCCTGTTCCACCTGTTGAAGCGCTTGTTCAGCTCTGTGTCTGAACTCTCAATGATGAGGAAGGTGCTCCGCCAGTCCTTCCATTTGTTTGCTTTACCTCTCGTCATGAGGTAGCCCCTGTGGCTCGTCAATTGATACCAGCCGGTACCGCCTGCCTTAGGGGTCCGGCTGAGGTAGTTCATGTGGGCGAAAGCCTCGAAGCTCGGCTCCACCCCATGCAGTTCGCACCCGGCCACATAGCCGAGTACGTTGACCCAGGAGTTCGGGGCTAACTGCCATAACCCCAACTCATACCCATCCAAGATCCGCTGAATAGCCGGATGTAGTGGGAAGCGCAGCCCAGCCTTGATGGCCGCCTCGTAGCAGCCAAAGCAGGCGCTATCATAACTGGTACCAGCCGGCCAGACGACTGTGTCTTCTGGATCCGGCACAAACACTAAAAAGCCGGGGCCCATTGTGTGGTTTGCGATAAAGCTCTCCACTTTCTCTTGCATGGCTGTGATCCGGCCCCGAGGTACCGTGCAGTAGTAGGGGGTATTTTGCTCTCGGTGAGAGGCGGATGGCTCCGCCCAATCGTCCCCCTTCTCAACTGCGTGAGAAAGCCTCGCCTCTTGCAGGCGACTGTTTTTCTCTTCTGTGTCCAGGGAAGCATGGCCAGAAGAGCTAGACTCGGAATCGTCCTCTGACGAGTCCGAAGAGGACGACTCCTCCCCTCTCCCGGAGGGGCCCACCTCCTCTCCTTTAAAAGGAGCAGGAGAGAATGAAGAATTGTCAACTGTAAAATGGGAAGGGGTCACTTCGACTCCTCCCTCAGAACTGCCGGCTTTCAAGCCGCTTTGTTTCACCTCCACATCTGGCGCCTGGTCAGATGTTTCACTAATCGGCACCCTGTGGGAGGAGCCGTCTGAGTTTGAGATCCTGGCAGTCTTTTTTGTTCTGGCCATCATGCTCTGCATAGACACAGATACAGTCGGACTTTGTATAAAGGACAAAGATGGGTCCGGAAAAGGGCAGGCGGCACTCCTAGTCCTAGATTCAGCCGTCCCCGGTGACCGGCTGATCACTAACCTAGGTCGTGTCGTGTGCTTCCGCGGTGCCATTTCAAAAAAGAATAAAGTAAAGAGAAAATTAAGAGTAAGAGAACCGACGGTTACCTGAACGAGTGACGTTGATGGAGTTCTGAAAATCCTGTGCAGTCGGCTTGTCAGAGCAGGCGGTAGGCAGAAAGTGTCCAAAATGTCAGAGCAAGTTCAGGGGTCCGAATGTTCTCTCACAAAGTTCTCAAGTGTGAAAATGACTGAAGTCAACACTCCCTTATATAGGCGAAGTGAGAAGGCGAAGGGTCACTTCCAGAATTCATAATTTGGGCGGGAGAATCTCTCGGCCTTTCGCCGAGTGACACCTGTAGCAGGCCGTCGCCTGTTACAGTGCGACACCTGTCACAGGTAACACGTGACCAGTCACGTGCCACCTGTGAGGGGCAAATGATTAGGGGATTTTGCTCCCACCAATCGGAATGCGCCACATGGGCCAATCAGGTTCTGCCAAGTGTCCCCCAGTTGGAACTGTCAGGGCTTGCCACGTGGCACACGCTTATTCGTCCACCTTGGACCTATTATGTCATGACACGTGGCATACTCCATGCCTAATGGAGAAACCGGCCACCCAGGCCCAACTTCCGAGGGAAGCCCAATCAGCCCTAGGTTAACCTAAACCTAGGATTGGCACGTTTCCCAAGGTTATAAATACCTCCCTTAATCCTCATTAAGGGAGATTACATGAATTACAGGCTGATCACGCTAAAAAAAGCAGATTACCTACATTAAACACTCTCACCTAGAGAGACCCAATCACTTTAATTTCCGCATTAATTACTCCTTAAACAAGTACTAACTTGATCGTTGGAGGCGGAGCTCCCACCACAAGGAGTCTCCGTTGTTTTGCAGGTACAGGCGTCCGGTTCCAGTCTCGGAATTGTAACTCTCCCGCAGGACATCAGAAAACCCCGAAACACTTTTCACTTTATTAATGTAGTTCACCTACTTTCTCCTCCTATTTCTTAAATACCGTGACAAAACACAAACATGAACTATGTTTTGGGACGAAGGGAGTACTTTAGAAAAATTATAATTTTGTGGCTACTTATTGAAATCATATTATTGTAAAATTGTAAATATTCAATTGGTACTCTCTCCGTTTCATAATGTTAGTCCCATATAGAATCAATCACATAAAATAAGAAAAGAAATATATTTGGAATCTAATATTAAAGTACAACATAATTCATGATTATTTTATCTTATTTTACTTTTTAAATTTTTTATTAGGAAAGCACAAGTCATAATTGCATAATTTAAGGTAAAGATTTCCTTACTTAGAGTTATGTCATCAATTCACAACTTATTAATTAAAAAAAAATCAAGTTATAAATAAAATATATTCAATATGGGTATATCTTTTTGAAACGCCCAAAATAGTATATGGGACTAATATTGTGAAACGGAGGGAGTATTATTTTTACTAATTGATAATTAATAAAAATATTATTGATCAAAGGTTTTGTATTGATATATGTTTCTAAGAGTACTATTTAGCATTATTATAAGTCATTCTACTGCGTCCGAATCACTTGGGTCAACTTGAATTTTATTGTGAATGCAATCATTTGAATTTTAGTCGTAGATGATTTTTCGCGGTACCAATTTATCATAGAAAGTATAATTATTTTTCCTTGGTCGTATTTTTCCTTGGTCGTATTAATTGTGGTTTTAGCTTCAGTTTATTTTTGGATTTCATAATTATAGAAATAAATTTAATTTGCATACATTAATTCTAATTTCCCACGATATATTGCACTAAGTTAGCGCCTTAACGAAAACTAAATTAATAATTCTCTCCATATGTGGACAGTAAAATCCCAAAAATTCAGTTTTTATGTTTTTTTCAACGAAACAACTCCATAGTTTCCTCCTACCGTCAACTAAATAAACATTATTTACATATATAGTGTTATATTATTCCCTTTAGAATCGGATCATAAACCATGTCATCATTCAAATACTACTCTTTTTTTTTTCAACAAAGATAACATAACATAAGTTTTGTCACTCCTATTTTGCTTTTGTTTCTTTATATTTTATATTTTCATAAACAACAATTCAACGAGTTTTCATAAGATGGAGAAATACTTGAGGGAAAACTTTGACGTTGATCCGAAGAGACCTTCGGAAGAAACATTGAGGAGATGGAGATCAGCTGTTTGGCTCGTTAAAAATCCTCGCCGTCGGTTTCGTATGGTGGCCGATCTTGCTAAGCGCCAAGAAGCTGCCCGTAAAAGACTCAAACTTCAGGTTATCATCTCTTCTTATTATTCTTTTTCAACATATTCATCACTTTTCTTAGCGAATAATTTTTTTTTCCCTCGCTTGTTTCATTATCCTTAAATTCCTAGGTGTTTTTTTTTTTTTTTTAATTTGATTTGCATTCGTATGAAAATAATCATGGATACATTTTGCACCTGAATGTATATAAGAATCTCTCGTATTTTCGTTATGCATGCATGTGCAAACACTCAAAAAACTTGAATTATTTTCGACATTCCAATTTTTATTTTTATGGTAATGTCGAGCAATTTGAGGCGCGGTATAATCATGAATTTAAATATATTTTTTGAATTTAATTTTAATTTTACAGATTTATAATTAAAAATTTCAAATTCGTATTCGTAATTGTGCATCAAAATGTAGATCTTAAAGCAACAAATTGACAATTGTTGTTACAACTTACAAAGAATCTAAACAGTACGAGTACACGACTACTAAAATGGTGTTTATAGTAATAACAAAATGTAACGTGGAAAAGTCTTCAATTAGGTATTTAAAGGGTATGAATTAATTACAATTTACAACTAACAAAGTCATTGGTAGAACAAGAAGTGGAAAAGTATGGTTGCATTTTTATGAGTGACTTGTCAATTAAGGTGTGGAAGTTGAAGCATCTAGCTTAGGAATAGTTAAATGTCACGCAGGCAACTCAGAAAGTGTACATGATGCATAATGCACTTTTTTTTTTTTTTTTTTTTTTTTTTTAAAAAAAAAAAAAAAAAAAAAAAGATATTTTAGTTTTTAGTAAATTAGACCTAGAATGACACATTTTAAAGCAAATGGGCATGACAGGAAAACGGAGGGAGTACGTACTTTAAAATTGAGATTTACTCCGTATAGTATTTGACATTCATTTTATATTCCTTATGTTTTAAACCAACTTTAAAATATACTCACTCCGTCCCTAAAGGCCTAAATTACATTCCTTTTTCTCTCTATTATGTGAGGAATAAATGCTAGAAAGATGAATGTAATTTAGGGACGGAGGGAGTAACTTTTTCCGTTTTGTGATATTTATCACTCATATTTTGTCCGATAGTTTAAGGATGCTGTGTGGAGATCCTAAAATAAGTTGTTTAATGTATGTAACTTTAACATAGACACATAGTAGCTCATTTATAATGTGTGAAAGTGAGACTCGCGAGCAAGGGGAAAATAATTATTGGGTTATGCTATGGTAGTTAGTAGTTCATTAATATCCAAAAAAGAAATGTGTCAATTATTCTTAAACGACTAGAAAAAGTGTGTGAGTTATTTTGAAATAGAGTTCATGAACACCAAATGAATGTTTCCACGTGATTATTTGAATTCTTTGAGCATAGTCAAGTGATGTTATATTAGACGTTTTGTATGTTTTCCATTTGTTGACATACTGTATTTTCATTGACTAAGCCAGATCCCTAAGGAGGATGTTTTTTGTTATATAATTAATTTCTGAACTTATTAGCCCTTATTGAACTTCGTTGATATAAAATGGACTGAATCGGGCTCAAGATGATACTTTTGATAGATGTCTTGCATAACCTGTACGAAAATTATGTAAAAAATGCATTTCTTAGGCTTCCAATGTATATGTTTTCTGTTCATTCAAAGTAAATTTGTCAAAATGTCTAGTAACTTTTATTCATTAGAGTAACTTGTTTAATTTGTTATTTTTTCTGTTATGATCTTCCAGGAAAAAATGCGAGTTGCTTTGTATGTACAGAAAGCTGCTCTACATTTCATGGACGGTACAACAGCTAACTACTTGTGCTATGTGTAAAGATTCATGTGTACAATTTACGTCGATTTTCTTTTATCTGTTAGCCTCATTATCTGTTCAATTCCTTTGTTATGTGCAGCTGGCAGGAAAGATGAATTCACTGTGTCAGAAGAAGCAAAACAGGCAGGATATGAAATTCATGCAGACGAGCTAGCATCAATTGTTCGCGGTCATAAAATACAAGACCTTAAAGCTCATGGTGGAGTGGAAGGGATAGCAGAGAAGATTTCAGCGTCTTTTAAAAATGGAGTTAGCTCAAATGAAACAGAACAACGCGAAAACATCTTTGGTGCTAATCGATTTATTGAGAAGCCTGCAAGATCTTTCTGGAGCTTTGTTTGGGATGCTTTGCAAGATTTGACCTTAATCATTCTACTGGTATGTGCTGCTGTTTCTGTAGGAGTCGGCTTAGCAACAGAAGGGTGGCCGAAAGGTATGTATGATGGTACAGGAATTATACTCAGTATCGTGTTGGTTGTTATGGTGACTGCTATTAGTGATTATAAGCAATCGTTACAGTTCAAAGACTTGGACAAAGAAAAGAAAAACATTAAGGTACATGCTACAAGAGATGGAAAAAGGAAACAGATTTCGATTCATGATTTGGTTGTTGGAGATGTGGTTGTTTTGTCAGTAGGAGATCAAGTTCCTGCAGATGGACTGTTTATCTCTGGCTATAACTTGTCGATTGATGAATCGAGCTTATCAGGTGAGAGTGATCCAGTTCATGTAACGAAAGAGAAACCTTTTCTTCTGTCAGGTACTAAAGTACAAGATGGTTCAGCTAAAATGCTGGTGACTGCTGTTGGTATGAGGACTGAGTGGGGGTCTTTGATGGAAACACTCAACGACGGAGATGAAGAAGAGACACCCTTACAAGTTAAGTTAAATGGGGTAGCAACTATTATTGGTAAAATTGGTTTAGGATTTGCTGTAGTTACATTTTTGGTTTTGGTAGGGCGGTTTACAGTGGAGAAATCGTTGCAAAACGAGATGAGTAATTGGTCCTCAAAGGATGCTTTGAAATTACTAGACTACTTTGCAACTGCTGTTACCATAATAGTTGTTGCAGTTCCTGAGGGACTGCCATTAGCTGTAACTTTGAGTCTTGCATTTGCGATGAAGAAACTGATGAACGACAGGGCGCTTGTCAGACATCTCTCAGCCTGTGAAACAATGGGTTCTGCAAGCTGCATCTGTACTGACAAAACAGGAACTTTAACTACTAATCATATGGAGGTTACTAAACTATGGGTACAAGGACAAGTTATGGACATCTTCTACACAAGTGGCGATGCTGTAGAATCCTTGGTAGGTAGTAGGGCATTTGATATACTTCTACAAGCCATATTTCTTAATTCAACCTCTGAAATTGTTAGAGGGGTGGCAGGGACAATGCCAAAGGTATTAGGAACTCCAACCGAAAGAGCAATCTTAGATTTTGGTTTGATACTTAGATCCAAATTTGCTACCTTCCAAGAGGATTACAAGATACTTAAGATGGAGCCATTTAATTCTGTTAAGAAAAAGATGTCGGTTCTTGCAGCTCTACCTTCAGGTGGTGTTCGAGCCTTTACCAAAGGCGCGTCAGAAATCATACTTGATATGTGTGACAAGCTTTTGGATCCTAATGGGAAACCATTACCACTGTCTAAAGTTATGAGACAGAATATTACTAATGTTATAAACAACTTTGCTTCGGGTGCACTAAGAACTATATGCATTGCTTACAAAGATATGGAGGAAAATTCAAGTGAGGATAGCAACATACCTGAAGAGAACTATACATTGATCGCAGTCGTTGGGATAAAGGATCCACTACGTCCAGGAGTTAAGGAAGCCGTTCAAACTTGTTTAGATGCCGGGATTACTGTAAGGATGGTTACAGGGGATAACATTAACACTGCTAAAGCCATAGCAAGAGAATGTGGGATCTTAACTAGTGATGGTTTAGCTATTGAAGGGCCTGAATTTCGCAATATGACCCCCAAGGAGATGCAAGATATTATTCCAAAGTTGCAGGTACGAGTATATATATAGCAAATTAATGATCAATCTAACATTTGTTATCCTATCACTTATAAACTCAGGGTGGTCTTGCTACACACGTACTTTAAGGCCTTGTTCTCGTAACCTTATAAAATACAGAAAAGTTTAGATTCACAATACAGAATTTACATTATGTTACTTTTCAGGTTATGGCTCGTTCAATGCCACTGGACAAACACACACTAGTCACCCAATTGAGGCAGAACAGAGAAATTGTGGCAGTAACCGGGGATGGGACTAACGATGCCCCGGCTTTGCATGAAGCAGATATTGGAATTGCCATGGGAATTGCAGGAACTGAGGTTGTTTCACAACTTTTCCTCCATATCTTTAAACAGAACATTTAAATGTTAAAACTTTGATTTATTATATTGTTATACTGTTATCTTTTCTTATCCCATTTTCATACAGGTTGCCAAAGAAAATGCTGATGTTGTAATAATGGATGACAACTTTGCAACCATACTAAAGGTTGCTTGCTGGGGTCGTTCTGTTTATGTAAATATTCAGAAGTTTGTACAGTTTCAATTAACAGTTAACATAGTTGCTCTAGTTACAAACTTTGCTTCTGCTTGCATTACAGGTTCGTTTAACATCTATATTTTATTTCTATTTAAGAAGAAATTAATAAAGCTCAGTTAGGCTACCTATTTATATTTATATCTAGTTAAAATAACCAATTTCAATTTCACGAAATCATCAGAAATGTTTATTTTTGTATACTAAGTCTAAATGTTGCGAATGCTGCAGGTTCTGCTCCTCTTACAGCAGTTCAGTTGCTTTGGGTGAACATGATTATGGACACTCTTGGAGCATTAGCACTAGCAACTGAGCCACCTAATGAACAGTTACTGATGAAGCGGCCGCCTGTTGGGAGGGATGAACCTTTTATAACCAACATTATGTGGAGGAACATAATTGGTCACAGCATCTACCAGTTGGTTGCACTTGGAGTTCTCCAGTTTGGCGGCGAACATCTCCTAGGTCTCACTGGGCCTAATGCTACTAAAACTCTTAACACCTTCATATTCAACACCTTTGTTTTCTGTCAGGTAATAAAATTGGTTAATTTTTTTATCAGATATAAACTACATTACCCTGCAATTTCCATATAATGGCATGAAGCACCTTAAACATGTCTAGGTATAGTCGTATAGATCTGCCAATGTGCCAAGTTTGAGTCAGTCAATTTAATATTTCGGGTTTAATTTTAAGCAATTTTTTTGTACCAAGTTTTGGTAGGTCATCAAGATTTATGTTTATTTTAGGTCGTTTTTTTAAATCCTGCCAGCCCGGGTTTATGTTTATTAGAGTCATGTACAATTTCGGGTTATGAACAATTCATGTAATTTTTCATAGGTGGATTAGTCAATCTCAATTTTCATGCTTATGATGCATTGTTTTACTTATAACGGTCATTCCAGTTATAATAGGTCGGGTTTGGGTAAGGTCATTTTTCTAGTCTAACTTGCATTTGTGCCTCCATTGCACAAACATAACAACGTGTTAGAATGACTTGTGATCCTTTATAATTCATTTTGAATGACACATTGTTGTTTTCAGGTATTCAATGAAATCAATAGCAGGTACATGGAGAAGAAAAATATATTGAAGGGAATATTTAGAAACTGGATTTTCTCGGCTATCATATCCACCACAGTCATGTTTCAAGTGATAATCGTTGAGTTTCTAGGCACATTCGCAGACACAGTGCCACTTAACAGCAAGTTGTGGCTACTAAGTGTAGGAATTGGAGCAGTAAGCTTGCTGGTAGCTGTTTTGCTGAAATGTATCCCGGTCGACAACCTTGGGTATCCATCTAAGCACCATGATGGTTATGAAGCACTGCCTAGCGGTCCAGAACAAGCCTAAACTTGGACTAACACAAGAAGTTAAGCTTGCTTTTTTATTTGAAGAAACAATTTATAGGAGCATAACACTAGTTGATCTTAAATTGCACCATTATTGTGTTTTTCTCTGTTTTTTACTGTAATTGAAATCAGTTTTTTCTCCCTAGGATATCTGATGACTGATGTAACAGGTAGTTTAAGAATTCATCCTTATGTTGTTTATTATTTTTAACTTTTTTTTATTTACACTATGTTTGGATAACAATACTATTGTAACAACACTTGTAACAATAGTGAAGGAAAAGGGAGGGGAAGAAATAAGAGGGGAGGGAGAAGGCGACATTTCATTTTCCTTCCAAATCTCTCCAAAAAAGGAGGGATTTGGTTTATTAAAAGTGGAAGGAAAATGGATCTTTCCAATTCCTTCTTATATTAGATATCCAAACAAGGGAGGATGCATTTCTCCATTTTTCTTCTCTTCATTTCCCTCCATTTCTCTCTATCCAAACATATAGCGTTTAAACATTTTTATTAACATATGTAGTTTATCTTATTTAAATGTTTATAATTTTATTTATTTGTTATATTAATTACAAAACACTTTAGGTATGAAATACTGTAAAACCGTAGGTCACCTAAGTAAAAATATATGGAGTATGAATTTAAATTAATTTGAGCTTGTTTGTATTTTTTAAAAAAAAATTAATGAATCAATAAGGCCGTCAAAAGCTGGCACGGCACGATAACCTGACAGGAACCTGACACGAAATAAGCTGGTCTGGGTTAAGAATTCTTGACGGGAATCTGTTTTTGATTATTAGTTTAGTTAAATAGTACGTGAACAAATCTAAATAAAATTGAAAACTAATCAGCCTAGTCCTATCTAGAGTGTCTGCGCACTGGTTATTGCATCAGCACAGGCGGCTAGATAGAGCAATTGAGGAGTGGACTCTTTATCAGTATTTCTTGATTTCAATTTCAACAAGCAAGTTTTTTTTTTACTACTCTTTTTTATAATCTTCTTTTTCCCCCGGCCAGTTCTCTTCCCTTGCTCTGTGAATCATCAAACTTCAGCAGGCTTTTGTTTTCCTTAATTGGACTTAGTACTTAATTGAAGTAAACTTTTTTTTCAAGAATTATCTCCATCATATAGTTTTCCTAAACATATAATCCGTACTTAGTTTAGGAGCTGTTCAACCTAGTTTCTGAAACTATTTCTGTTGAAACTTATAGGTTTTGATGATGATGAACTTAAACTAAAGCAAACTCAACTAAAGGTTTACAAGTGTTTAGGTTAGGAGAAGTTGACCTTAGTGGTGGAAGAGTATCTCGTATTATGAAGACTTGAAGAAACCTTAGTAAAAAGTTAATCAATAGAAGAAGAGTTCTCTAACAAGAACTAAACTCCTTAACAAGAATGTTCCCTAACAGGAACTTGAAGGTTGTAAGCTGAAGACAGTAAGTTCCACAAGGAACTTAGGCTGCGAAGTTCCAGTTGAGAACTGGAGATCAAGTGACAGCATGAACTTGTTCCTCATCTGCGTGAAGCCCAAGTTATTCAGGATTACAGAAGCGTGGCATTGCAATATTAATTTAGTTAAGATTCTATCTTCTAGATTTATTGTTAAATATGTTAATAAGATATGCATGAAATTTATTAGAGACGTGACAAGATAATTTGGCAAATAGATAAAATTGGAAAAATATAAAAAGATAGATTTTTGAAAAAGAGTTTGTTTTAATTTATTTTCCAAAAATTAGTAAAACGATATTATTCTTTCAATTATATCTTATTCTGTTTTTCGGAAAGGATTCTCTTTAATAAAAAGATTTACCAAAATCATATTTTGAGATTAGGAAAGTTAACTTCTTTATCTTTAGAAAACCTACTTGCTATATGAGTTACACTTGTATAAATAGTAGAGACAGAATTGCTTAAGGTTTTTGTAAGTTTATACGTGAAGAAAATCTTGTGAGCTCTATCAAAGTGTAAGTTTTCCAAGCTTTATCTTGTCATATTAGTTTCGGGTTTTATGCACAGCTTGCCTAACATATTCTAGATATTGCGTTTTTGTAATTGATTGGACTGTTGGGTGTGAGTGTATGAAATTTACAATTGCATACAGGAGAAACAACCTTGTGATAAAAGGTTGTATTTGTACTGTGAGAGTACGAGTGAGTTCAAGTCAGGGGATTTGAATTGGGTAGGATTTAGTCTTACTGTGCTACAAGTTCTAGTTGGAACTTGTTTATAAAGGTATGAATTATAATAGGTTTGTAATTTTACTATTGCTCATTATAGTGGATTGGTTTTGTGTTGAAATCCCTTAGAAGGGTCGAGGTTTTACTTCCAGTTGGGTCCTGGAAGGTTTCCTTGTAAAATTGTGTGTGCACTGTCAAGTTCCTTTTACATTTTGTTTTAAATTTGCGAAAGTAGTCACTAGGAACTTAACTACAATTCATCCCCCCTCTTGTAGTGTTCGTTTCAACTAACAATTTCTCAATCTAAGAAGTACAAACTAGGCCAAATAAGAGAATTTAAAGAAACAAAAACACTCTTTTATAAAGCCCAAATAGCTTCTAGGGAAGGTAAAAGGAGAAGCATCAACTTGTAGCTTCTCTTGGTTATTTATTTATTTTATTTTTTGACAAAACTTCTCGTGGTTACTGTTTTTCAGGGAATTCTTTCTTCCTTTTAATGATTTCTTTTTGGACAAAAACAATCCCAATATTTTGCAAAATGACTTTTAATATCCATCTAAAAAAAACAATCTTCTTTCTCACAAACATTTCTGATACTTTATTCTCTCATAAAAAGAAACCCAACTCCATCTTCTACTTCTCCAAGGTCAAACGTCGCTGGCAAAATGCAAATCGGTCCTCCCAGACCACCGGTGCCACCTTTCTGTCCACCTAAGAGGAGACAACCAAGCAATTCTCATTCGTCATTGAGAAACGTTCTAAAGAAAAATTTGGTGTATTGAAAAAAGGATGAAGGATATTATCAATTATGCCCAATTCCCCGTTGGAAACATGCATAAAAGAACTTGTTTCACCTACTATGGCTATGCATAACTATATTAGAAGACATGTCGTACGTGCTTGAAGATTTGAAATTAAATTTGATAAATATGATGCAGATCCGTATTATACTCCCACCGTCTCCGAAAGAACGACACATTTGGGTTGATTTCGCGGGTATTAAGAAGCTTAATTTGCAAGTATAAATGTATGGGAGAACACAAGTCATCAATAATTTGCAAGTACAAAACACAAGAAAAATTAATGGTGGCAGGAGAGAGAAAAAAAGTTTAGAAGTTTAGAGAGGAGATGACACAAAAATCTGAAAAAATACAAGGGTAAAATAGAGAGAATGAGCTATATGACAAAAATATTTGAGGATATATTGGTAATTTTGTGATTTTAATAGATGTTAGGAAAAACAAATGGATCATTCTTTTGGGACTAAGGTGTTGTTTGGTTGATGTAGGAATTTAATTCCCATAGGAATTATACTTCATGGAAAGTTAATTTCTTAATGAAATTCTTAGGAATTTCTTAAATGTATTTGGTTGGCAATAAGGGAAATTAGAATTCCCATGAATTTTAGTTTACCTAGGGAGGGCTAGGTAATTTACTTCTCATGTTTTGTGGGAAGTTGAAATTCCCATGAATTCCCACTTTCCCCATTTTTGCTTTCTTATGTCAACCAAACAACTCCTCATTTTCTCAATTCCCATGAATTTTCAATTCCCCCATTTTAGAATGTCAAAAAACAAGGCCTAAAATTAGACCAAATGGGTCGTTCTTTCGAGGGACGGAGGGAGTATTACTAAAGTTGAAGGGGATGGGGAAATTGGAGGAAACTAATAACTATTCTAGGGATTGATGAATGAATTAAATGTGGAGTCTATTCGCTACAGTAATGCAACTTCCCTAATGAGTAGTGGATTGTAACATTATTAGATCTTTGTAAGGAATAATCATAATATCAGACATATTGAATCAATAAATGTGTAATAATATATGAACAATACATATAAAACTTTTGAATTTGAATATTCTATATTTTGAGCCACAATTTCTATTATTTTTATTTTTTTTAAATACCACAAGTCTTTTCACTCCTATTTTCTTAGCTTGTTTTCCAAGCCAAATTACACCATACATCACCAACAACATATTTCTACTCCACCCATTTTCTCAGCTTCTTCTTCAAGCCACACCACACATCACGAACAACCTTATTTTTACTCTACCCATCTCTCTCCTCTTTGCCAAATTGCTGCAATTAAAGCCCCAAATTGTAGAAATTGGGTGTCAAATTGCTGTGAAAACTTGCGATTAATTAACCTTAAGATCATCAAAAAAATTTGAAGTAGTGAAATTGATGAGAACGAGAGAAATGTGAGCTTGTTTTCTTCGTGAAATCTTAGATCGAACATTCTTCGTCAAAAATTCAGCAACAAAAACAATAGTAATATGAGTAGATTGTAGAATATTTGTAGGGTGCAACTGGTTTGGTTAGGGGTTACTTGTAGGGTGTTATTGGTTTGGTAAGGGGTTACTTATATGGTATTACTGGTTTTGGTCGGGGGTTACTTGTATGGTGTTACTGGTTTGGTATAGGGCCTACAAGTAACCTTTGAAAAGTAACTCATACAAGTAACCCCTAAAACAACTCATATATGTAACCCTTGAATAAGTAACTTATACAAGTAACCCTTGAATAAGTAACTTATACAAGTAACCCTTGAATAAGTAACTCTTGAATTAACCCATACAAGTAACCCCTGCATAAGTAATCCATACAAGTAATCCCTAAAAAAATACAAGTAACCCCTGAAAAATACAAGTAACCCCGGAATAAGTAATCCATACAAGTAACCCCTGAAAACTGAAAAATACAAGTAACCCCGGAATAAGTAATCGATACAAGTAACCTTGAAAACTGAAAAATACAAATAACCCCGGAATAAGTAATCCATACAAGTAACCCCTAGGGGTGAAACAAACTCGGTTTAAAACCAAACCAAATCGAAAACCAAAGCGAATAAGAAATTTGGTTCGGTTTTTTTCAAAAGTGGTTCGGTTTTGATTTTTTTTTAAAAAAAACATTGGGTGTGTGGTTCGGGTTTCGGTTTGCGAAAATGAAAAACCGAACCACACCGAAATATAGGCCCAAACTAAAAAAAACCCTAGCCCAACATTTTTTTTGCCCTTAGTATATATAGGAAAAAACCCTAATCCGTCCTCTCCTCTTCTCTGAGTTCCCCCTCTCTCTCCTCTTATCCGCCCTCTCTATCCTCTTCTCAGTCTCACTCTCTCTCCTTTCGTCTTCATCTCTTCTTTCTTCCGCCCTTTCTCCACTTTCACTCTCATCTCCTCTTTTCCCCACCATCAACTAAGGTTTCGAGGTTTTTCGAACTCCATAAGGGCATAAACTAAGGTTTTTCATTTCGAACACCATTAATTTAAGGGTTTTCATGTCAAATTCGACCATGAAAGCTCTAGATTTAGAGTTTTCATGGTCGAATTTGACCTTTGAAACCCAAAATCGACACTTTTTGGTGGAATGTTTGGACGTGAGGTATGTTCTCTTTTTATTTCGTTTAATTTGGTTTAAGTTTTGTTTTTCTACATTATTTTTATGGTGGTTTGTGATTGAATTGTGGTGGTGATAGGTAGTTTTGGCCTTTTGGGTCGATTTAGGGATGAAGGGTGGTGAAAAAGGTGGGTTGTGGTGGCGGTGCGTGCGGAACTGCGGATCTAGGTTAGGGGTGTGGTTTTGTTTGGTTCAATTTTGATTGGTGTGGTTCGGTTCAGTTCGGTTTTTTTTTGCTAAATTTGATGTTTATGTTCCTTGATAGGAAAATTCGGTGCGGTTTGTTTGTTTTTTTTTTTTTTTTTATAAAACTGAAATTTAGGTGGTTTGGTTTGGTTCGATTTCAAAATTAAAGTGGTGCGGTGTGGTTTCCAAAATCTAGAAACCGAAATATGGTGGTTCGGTTTCGGTTTGGGCAAAAAACCAAACCGAAAACCGAACTTTCACCCCTAATAACCCCTGAAAAAAATATAAGTAACCCCTGAAAAATACAAGTAGCCCTTGAATAAAAAATCCATACTTACAAGTAACCTTTGAAAAAAAAATACAAGTAACCCCGGAATAAGTAATCCATACAAGTAAACCATGAAAAAAAACAAAATACAAGTAATCCCTGAAAAATACAAGTAACCCTGACAAAATCGGTAACCCCGTTATGCGCGTGAATAGTAACCCCGTTATGCACGTCTGGGTATGTTATTTTCGCTGACTTGGCAGCAGGCCACACAATGTGGCCTGTTGCACCAAAAAAGCCCTGCATGCATTCATATTTTTCTCTTTCACAAACAAATTTTGCTTAGAAGTCCATGCGGCCTTTAAAATTGCAAATAATATGTAACGGAGGTAGTACATAAAATTGTTAGTGGTTATTGACATGATCAAAAAGCTGGTCTGGTGGCTAATTACCATGCATGGATTAAGAATAATACTACTCCCTCAATTTTGAATTAGTTGCAACACTTTTCATTTTCAATCATTTCATATCAATTGCAACACTACTATATTTGAAAATGGCCCACCATTATTATATAATTTCTCTCCCATAATCCACTTTTACAAATATTTTACTACCTCCATTAATGGTTATATGCCACTTTAAAAAATTTTATATCTCACAAATAGTACTCTAAAGTTGCAACTAACCGTTAACAGAGGCAATATTATTCTCTTTCCTACCAATCCCACCCACACTACTGAGCCTATAAGGCTAGTTTAAAATTTTCTTAAACTATGAGCCAAGCCTACTGTTGCAACTAATGCGAAACAAAGGGGGTAATTTATTTGGCAATTGTGATTTTGATCCGACAAAAATAAAGAAAAAACAAATATAGAAAAGACACTGATAAAAGTAGTTGATTAATAATGACATGATGATACACGTATAACGTATGTTACAGTGATGGGCTGCTTACATATAAGCAGATTTATTCAAATAAGCATATAACACACAAACGTACATGATAAAATAGAAACGATAAATAGATAAACTTCTTAATTAACATGACTTATTAAGCAACAAGAAGAGGATTAAAAGGTAGTAGGCGGGAAGAGAGAACAAAAGAAGGATTAGTATCACAATTGGGGGCTTCATTAGGGAATGCAATGAAGGGGAAAGGTGGACTATCACCTCTGTCAGAATAAAACTGAAAAAGCTTAAAGCCCAAGACATCGTAAACTTTGCCACCGGTTATGATCATGAGCCCTGTAGGGATCGGGGGAGGGATATTGCCCGAGAGATCGACAGTGACTCCCTTAACGTCGGCGAGTTTCCTATAAGATAAGGTCGCTGAAATCTGTTGTTTGCACGTCAGAACATTTTTGACGCCCCAAAGCTCCCTAGTCACCACACATTCGCCCGTCAAGTTAATTGATAACTTGATTGAGTTTTCGGTGATAAGATCGCAGCTGAAGCTCTGCACATTACTAGGGAAAATCGATGGTGGTAAATCATAGAGGTTTAAGATTTTAGGGATTGAAGAAGCAGGGCATTTGGCTTGGGCGGAGGACAGTGTTAGAGTAAGAGTAAGTGCGAGGAGTGTGAGGGAGATAGTGGTTGTTTTTGGTGACATTTTCGTTATTTGTTGAGACTTGGATAAATGTGTATTTGTTAGATTGGTGTTGGAGCATGCACTTCATGTTACTCTATTTATAGATTTGAAGGTTTGCCTCAAAAATCAGAAGTTTAAGTTTTTTTTTTTTGTCCTTTAACATGTTGTGGGTTGAGGCTTATGATTGATTTATAAATTCTATTACGTTTTCTCGCACACATTGCTGAAAGATGTAGCCTTTTCAAAGAGGCAGTTTAATGAATTGTTGTAGCCGTAAAGATGATTATTATATGATTTACTTGAAAGCATTTGAGAATTCGACAACCGTAGCGATTTCGAACAAATGTTTTCTAACAGACTGATAATAAGGCAAAAGTAGGTGATTACTTTTTTTATAAGCTCTGATACACAACTAAACCCTAACAAAAATCAAACAACTAAACCAACAAAAACTGACTACAAAATAGGAAGACGATGAATATCTACCCTACTCGTGTAGTTTTATTGAAACCTAAAATGCGATGTTATAGAAAATTAAGATTTAAGAGTCTTTTTTTTTGGGCTAAACTTTATCAAAATTATAATAATAAAAAAATATATTATGATAATAGATTACATAAAAAAAAACCCAACAAATTGAACTTATACAATATTATCGTGTAAAACAATATTTATATTATTCTTATTTAATACACTTATTAAATGGATTTATCTTAGTTTATTTCGTCTAATTATGGTAGAAATTTCAATTATTAATGGATACACTGTATGCCCTATATAATAGAGACGGACCCTTGGCCGGTAGGTCTTGACACATGGTTAGAATTCTAGCATTTCCAAAGTGGTATCTTAGTTATGGCTTGAGCATCCCTTCGAGGGGGCATTCTTCGCCTTCCACCTAAGTTGCGCGGGAAATGCCCAAAGCTAATCTCAGGTAACAACATAACTTGGTCATAGGGTCTTTTTGTCCAGGTGCAGGTAGCACACATCTTCACAAACATGTCACCTTACTCGACAAGAAATTTTGCTAACTTAAGACCGTTATAGTTAGGGTGGCCATCCACCGGGGCTTCTGTCACCGGCTCCCTTGTCATCAAGTCATTAACTTCATTCCTCGACCTACATCGCATTTATTTTTTATTCTCAAACAATGCATTTCATAGTCATATATATAGGATATCTCAATACTCTCTCTGTCCCCTTTTGATAATCCCTTATGGACATTTTTTCACGGAAATTAATAAACACAAAAAAGAATAGTTAAAGTACATTTAAAAAGTAAATTGACATTGGGTATGCAAAAAAGTAGAGAGAGAAAGTAATAAAAGTACATGGGAAAACAAAATTTACATGGAAAAGTTAAATTTGCACAAATATTGTTGCAAATTAGAGGGAATTTTAGTAAAAGAAATTAATGAGAAAATTGTGAATAATGTCCTTTTAAGTGGTCGACTTTTTGAAAAATGATCTTTTAAGTGAAAACATGTGAAAAAGGACCTTTTAAGTTTTATTTTGTTTATATGGGGTACTTGGGCGAGCTTGCGACCTTACGTGGTGGTCAATGCCGGAGCTCCGACATTGACTATCACGTGACTTTTTTTTTCTAAAAAAAATCCCAAATTTCCCTCCTTTCCCGACCTAATCAATGAAAGAGTTAGGTCGGGAAAGGAGGGAAATTTGGGGATTTTTTTTGTTTAAAAAAAAAAAAAGTCACGTGACTAACACGTGATAGTCAATGCCAAAGCTCCAGCATTGACCACCACGGAAGGTCACCCAAGTACCCCATACAAACAAAATGCAACTTAAAAGGTCCTTTTTCACAAAGTTTTAACTTAAAAGGTCATTTTTCAAAAAGTCGACCACTTAAAAGGTCATTTTTCACAATTTTCTCAAAATTAATATTAATAGAATAATAGTTGTTCGAAAAGGCAAATGGGGTGAATATTTTGGGACTAAAATTTGTCCATAAGAGACTATCAAAAGGGGATGAAGGGAGTATAAATCCGCGTTTAGAAGCAACATTGCAAGTAGGTATAGGACGAATCTCAATATCAATTGTTGTTTGGCACCAATATTACAATTTTTAAGATATCTGAATATCTGATAGATTATGAAAAATAATCACAGAATATTGTATATCTTTGGAATACAGAGACAGATTAATATACTCAAGTACGTACAATATTATAATAATTTATCTACAGATTATTTGACTTTATAATATGGTAAGAAAATTATGTATCTAAAAAATACACTCATGCGGGAGTAATAATTATAAAGATGGTTTACAGATATGTAAAACGTAATTTCAATATTCATTATGCACCAATGAACCAACTACATATGATATTCACAAATTACAAAAATAAAGATGGTTTATTCAGTTATACATATATATATATATATATATATATATATATATATATATATATATATATATATATATATATATATATATATATATATATATATATATATATAAATGATTCTCTTAAGTTGAATGCATTTCACATCACTAGTGTGAATATGATTACAAAAACACCTTTTAAACATGGACTCTTGATTTATGTTACGTACAGAGTAGTAGTTGGTATGTCAAATAGGTTTACGATGAGAGATGGAGAAAGTTGCATGGTTATTCAAAACAATTTACGAAAAAAACGACACTTTGATAACAAAAAGGACAGAAAAAACATGTGAACGTGGTGTGCTGTTGTCAAGCTAATAATTTCCTCGTGTTCTAGGATTACATATTGTCCTTGGAAGCCCAAATAAATAAATAATGCGTGAATTACCTATTTTCTAGTCATGTCTAGGATAACTTCTGATTTTTAATCATTATTTTACTAGGAAAGTCATGTATATGTACAATGACTTTGAATCTAAAAATTCTATAGTCGTCGTTTGAAATATGACTATCATAATATTTTAATGATTATATAGTTTATAATTAACATATTTTTTCTAAGTAATTAATTATATTACTTTATTTTTTCTATAAAATATTATTATCAATATTTTTTTTAATTTATCAAATTTTTAGTTTTATTTATGTAATTTTTATTCTTATTTTATAGTTTCTCGAAAAATATTTATTTATGTTGGATTAAAATTTCAAAAATTATATTTGCATTGTAGAAATTAGAATACTAATTGTGTCCAATTTATAGTGTGAAAAAATGGATCACTCATATTGTTTATTATTAAAATAATATGGTAGTCATATTTTAAACGACCGTTGTAGAAACATCTGAATGTTTCTATAATATCATTTTGACTACTACTATATTCAATTTTAATTGGTTAACTATTTATTGGCCCAGGCGATGCCCCGGATCACTTTAAATGTGAAAGATTGATCAAAATTAAATTTAGAAGTTCGGTGTTCAACAATCTTTATAAATAAATAAAAATGTAATAATAAATTTTAGATTAATAGGAGGCTAGTTTTTATTCATTTAAATTTACATAACAAAATAATAACTTATGTAAATATAATTGTATGTTAAGGTATTGTGTCGTCAGTTCAGACTGACAAAATGCAGATTTTTGATATCCTTAATTGGCGAAATGATATCCTCTATTGTCTGGATGATATCGTCTATTAGCTGGATGATATCCTTTATTGGTTGGATGATATTTCTAATAATTAGATGATATCCTCTATTGGCTGGATGATATCCTTTATTGGTTGGAGATATTTCTACTAGCTAGATAATATCCTCTATTAGCTGGATAATATCCTCTATTGGCTTGAGTTTATCCTTTATTGGCTATATGATGATATCCTTTATTGGTCGGATGATATTTTTACTAGCCGGAGGATATCCTATATTGGTTAGATGATATCCTCTATTAGCTATATGATATCAAGGTTGGATGATATTACACTACTAAATATTGGCCAAATTGCGACCGCCGCAAACGGTCACAAAAAATAGTGAAAACAGACGCAAAACATAATTGCGACTGTCAACGGTCGTAACATGGTGGTCGTTGTTCTCTTGGTCGTAAAAAAAAAATATTACGATCGTTTGACAGTCGTAGATTTTTAATGGTCGTTTTAACTATTTTCAATAACCGTTAAAAAACGGTCGCAAATATTAAAAATTGCGACCGCCTTATGAAACGGTCGCAAATATTGAAATTAGCGACCATCATAAGCAGTCGCTAAAAGTATTTAAAAACAAAAAAAAAAAGAAAGAGACCCACCCACCCACCCTTAACCTGTTCCACCCAAACCACCACCACTGCCCACCCTAAACAACGTACCACTAGCGGCCGCTGCCCTCTACCCACCATCACCTTCGCCCAACTTCAACCACCAATACCCACCACCACCTACCCACCCACCCTTAACCCAGAAAAACATTAAAAAATCCCCAAGATAATTTCGAACAAAAAGCAAACAAAAACGAAATAAAAATAATCAAACAATTTCGAACAAAAATAAAAAAAAACAACATAATTCGAACAAATATATCAAAACAATTTAACTCACAAATAAAATGCACAAAAATTAAACCAAAAAACGAATAAAAATTAAATAAAAAAAAATCTCCCAAAAATTCAACCCAATAATTATTCCCCAAAAAAATAAAATGTTGCCCTTGATGTTTTGATGATAACACAAGTCAAATAAGTGGACTAATGTTTTGATAAGTCTTGCAGTTTATTTCTATTAAGTTGCAGGATTGGCTCAAGGCAAGGGAACAAGAACTAGAAGAATAAAAGATCGGTAGCAGAGTTCTTGTGAAGGAACTAAAGCTTCGGAGCAGAAGCTAAGGAAAGAAGACTCGGAGCACAGGCTTCTTAGAGAAAATAAAGTCTGGAATATTTTTATATTTTAGGTTTTATGTAAGTAAAGTTAATTGGGAATTAACACTTAGTGGAATGCATTTGAAAAGATAAGATTTTATTTGCTTGCTGAAAAATAGGAAAGTTTGTTTGGAAAAATATCTTTTCTGATTTTATATTTTAAGTTAAAATCTTTTCCGATTTTATCTTTTAATTTAATAGTTTTGTTTTCAGAAAAATATCTTTGTAAAACTAATTACCTAAACTTATGCAATTAACTGTTGATTTAGTCCTCACCACTTGCGTATAAGCTGTTTCCTTAAGGATCAACGTGCCCTGATTTTTAGGACACGATTGAAAAATTTGGAAGTGGTGGAAAGTAGTGGCGTTGATATGCAGCAGTGGTGGCGTAAGTGGTGGGAGATGTGGTGTTTTCACCAAGCAATGTATTCCTATAAATATCGGAGTTATTCTTGGAATAACTTTACCTTGCTCAAATTTATCTTTCTATCTTTTGTGTTTTACAAAGAGTCAAGAGTCGCATTCCACTTAAGTGTTTTTCTTAATTACTTTCACTAGAGTTTTATCTACTTGAGTTGTAATTTGGGAATTGGGAGTTTGAGTGAACTCTAAGAGAATTCAGTATAGAAAGAGAGAAGAGAATAGAGAAGAGATGAGTGGCAAGTAGTGGGACTTGCTGCTGGGATCTTCAAGTTCATAGAGGAACTTGAAGATTGATTCTTAGTTTGTAATAGGTTTTTTTCCTTGTTATAGTGAAGAATCATTCCTAAAATCCCAAGTGGTCGTGGTTTTTCCACTTGTTAGGGCCAAGAGGTTTTTTACGTAAAATCTCTCTGTGTTAATATTAAGTTCCTTTAGCTTTGTTTTATCCATTCCGCGAATATTTGACTCAATTCTCTTAAACTACAATTCACCCCCCCTCTTGTAGTATTCTTATAAAGTAACATAAACCCACAAATTCGAACAAAAAATTCGACAAAAAAAAAAATCAAACAAAAACGAAATAAAACCCTCATAAGTCGAACCTAAATTCGACAATTAAACCCACAAATTCGAACCTAAATTCGACAAGTTCGAGCTCAAAATCAAACCAAAAATCTATGAAATTCGAACAAATAAAGAACAAATTTGAACATAATTAACAAAAACTCGAAATAAAACCAAAATCAAAGGAATTCGAACAGAAACTCAAACAAAAATCGATAACAAAATCAAACAAACATGGAAATTAGACCGGAAAACGAAATTCAACCACAAAGTTCGAAAATAAACAAAATTTTCAGAAAAATAAACATACCTTTCATAATATATCTTCCTCTTTAGGTTAATATGGTCGAATTCGACCAAGAAAACTCCAGATCTGGAATTTTTAAGGTCGAATTTGACTATAATCACCAAACTTCGTGTGGTGCTTTTAAAGGTGGGCTTTGCTTGTGACGGTGGCTGATCTAGTTAGGGTTGGTGAAGAGAGGAGATGCGAGAGAAAGAGAAAAAGATGAGGGTCGTTCACTGGGAGGTGGAAAGACGAAAGAGAAGAGAGAGAAAGAAGAAGGGTGTGAGAAAAGAAAGAAAGAGATGTAGCGGCTGATCTGAATGAAAATTAGGGTTGTGGACCTTATATACCCCTTTTTTAATATTTAAAAATAACATTATTACGACCGTTACAAGCGGTCGCAATTTTGCGACTGTGTATAAAATGGTCGCAATTTGTGCAATTTGCGACCGTTTTTAACGGTCGTAATCAGATAATTTTTTTTCTTATTATTTTTGACATGTATTTTTTTAAAAAAGAATTTTTCAAACACTCTTGCGACCGTTTTTGGGCCAAAAACGGTCGCAATTATGCGGCTGCTTTTAAAACGGTCGCAATTCTACGGCCGCTTTTAAAACGGTCGCAGATTGCAACTTTTGCGATTGTTTTTATGACGGCCGTAGATAAACGGTCGCAATTTAACCAAATTTTAGTAGTATTATATAGCCAATAGTGAATATCATTCATCCATGATATCATATAGGCAATAGAGGATATCATCCATCCAATACTGGATACCATAGGGACAATCATAAATGATATCATATAGCCAATATAATTGAGGATATCATCCAACAATAATATCATATAGCTAATAATACACTACTAAAATTCGGCCAAATTGCGACCGTCTCTAATTGTCATTTAAAATAGAAAAAACGGTCGTTGAAAATAATTGCGACCGTCAACGGTCGTCATGTGGTAATCGATATTTACGCGGACGCAAAAAAAAAAAAATTACGACCGTTTGACGGTCACAGATTTTTTGCGACCGTTTTAAATATTTTTAACGACCATTAGGGAAATAGTCGCAAATATTAATAATTACGAGTGGTTTAAGTGGTGGTCGCAAAATTAGATATTAGCGACCGTCTTAAGCCGTCGCTAAAAGTTTATAAAAAAAAAAGCACTACCTCCCTGTACATCATAGCCAGCACCACCTCCACTTCCCACCCAAACCACTAATAGCCACCCCGAATATATCACCAGCCACCCCAAATACACCACCTCCACCCCTAGTCACTCCACCAGCCAAAAAAAAGAAAACTGCAGCCACTAACCACCACGGACTTCCATCACTTAATTTAACCTTGAAAACCTAATTCAAACAAACGAATTATAAATCAACCACAATTAAACCCACTTAAATTAACAAAATTCAAACCAAAAATAACAAACCCAACAAAAAAAACAAACATGGGAATTTAAACGAAAAACAAAAATTAACAAAAAAAACAACCAAAATTAAGCCGAAAATCAAATCAAAACCAAAAATTAGACATCAAATCAAACCCAAAAACAGATCAAAAACAAACCACAAAAATTATCAATAAGCAACCAAATGAAACATAAATCACCAAAAATGAAACCAAAAGTTAAAAAAAAAAAAAAAAAAAAAAAAACTTACCTCAAACCCCAAAATAACTTTGAACTTCACCTTGAATTTTGTTTAATAAGGGAAAATTTGACCATAAAAAGTCTAAATATAGAGTTTTCAGGGTTGAATTTAACCTTAAAACCCATGAACTAGTTAACACTACAAAGCTAAGAATCAAACCAATACACACCACCAACGCCGCGAGAAATGAATAAGAAAAAGAGAACAGAAATGGAGGGGAGTGAGATGCGAAAATTGGAACGAAAATCTATAAGAAATTTACGAACGAAAATGGAGAGGAAGGAGAAAGGAAAGAGAAGAAGGAAGAGAAGGAGGGAGCCATGGAGAAAAGTGACTGCGTGAGAACACAAAAAGATGAGGAGGAGAGAGAAAAAAAGAGGAGGAGGAGAGAGAAAAGAAAGAGGCGTGAGTGAGGAGCTGAGAAACTTAGGGTTTGGAGAATGGGCTCATTTTATATCGTATATTTTTTTAATAAAAAATCCCTTTTGCGACCGTTTTAACGGTCGCAAATTATGACATTTACGACCGTTTTTTTTACGGTCGCAAACGGATTTATTTTAATTTAGAATTATTTTTAATTGTTCAAACATCCTAGAGATCTTCTAAAAGGCTAAAAACGGTCGCAAATTTGTGACCGTTGTCAAAGCAGCCGTTTGCAACCGCAAAAAAACGATCGCAAATTTTATACCGTTTTTGAGACGACAGTAGAAAAACGGTCGCAATTTAATCGAATTTTAATTGTGATAGTGGATATCATCCAAAAATAATATCATATAGCTAATAGAGGATATGTATAACTTGCTTGATGATATGTATAATTTTTTTGATAATATGTATAACAATGGTAGAACCTCCATTGAAGATCTTGTACTAAGGTCATGGGTATAACATAACTTGCTCATTTCTCAACCAAAATACATGTATTTGTTATCAAAATCCTTGTAATTCAACATACAATCATATGGGAAAATCAATTTCAACAATTATACATCACATAAGAAAGTCCCAATTCGATTTTTTGGGCATTTTTCAAAAGATTTAAGAATTTCAAGCAATTAAACTAGTTTTTCTCTATTCCGCCATAGATGATCTTGCTCCTGTCCTTCGTCATAACCACCACCTACTTGTCATCGGATAAAAACTTGTTCGTCGCAAGAAGAAGAAGAAGATATATATATATATATATATAGGTATTGTTTCGGATGAAAACAATCGAATCTCGGAAGATCCTTTTATCTTGAGGGAACTTGGTCTCGGTCCGAACGACGCCGGAGCCGAGGGTTTCCTGCACAACAAATACACGTAAACTAGCCTCGGGGGGGACGCCGAGGAAGGCCCCTCCGATGCTTAAGTCAGTATATTAGAGAGAGAAAGCTGTGCAAGAGTTTAGTTGCTTGAGGCTTTATTGTCTTTGTCTTACCAAGAATTGACCAAATTGTTGGCTTTTATACCTTGGCTAATGAAGGAGGCGGATTGGGCCCGGAAATCAGTTGGGCTGGGCCAAGCTGATTGGGCCGTTGACTGACCTTGACATGGCTTTGAGGATGTTGATTTTTGACTTTAGCATATTTGGAGAGTTGAACCTTTGCCTTGGGCTTTTAATTGGATCATTCAGTGACCAGGCCCAATTGGACTAAATTGGACCCAAACAACTTGCCCCCCAGACCCGATTTGGAAGGATGACGGGTCGGGTTTGATTTAACCAGAAAAGGAGGGAAGTGAATGATTTGCTGATCCAAAAATGTGAATTTAAACCGTAATTAACCCATGATTAATGAGATAACAACAGTTAATGTGGATGATTGCGGAAGTTGGACGGGTAGTGGGCGATTTAACTGCAAGGTTGTGTGTTTAACGGTTACTTAGTGGGGTGCTTGAGAGAAATTGAAACGCAGACTCCTTGAATTCCCATTTCTGGAGATATAAATAGAGGCGCGTCTTCTCTCCCCACTCACTCATCAACACAAACCCAGAATTCTCAAGAACGCTCAAGAGCCCGCATCAAAACTTCGCAAATTCCCCGAGCATTAAGCTTAGAAGCTGAGACTTGTCACTACCAATTCGTAAATCGGCGGCTTTTGCTTCAGATCAAGGTAAATTCCTTTGATTTTATTTCATCTTTCTTCGACTTTGCACTCTTTCCCCTTTTTCGACTTTTTCCTTCGAAATTCGTCAATGGTGAGGGGAGTTAGAGGTGGAGCCCGTGCTCCAAGAAGAGCAAGGCTAATCCCCGATCCCAGGGTCAGGATTGGGACCTGGAATGGACGAAGGACAGAGTCTGACCCTGCTGAAGGGGTTAGGGCGACTCCCATTTCTTCGGCTCCTCCTCAGAGGGCTGAGGGGGTGAGAGCTTCAGGACGGGATGATGAAGTTCCCGCTGTCCTTTGGGATATCCTCCCAGGGTTTTCAGAGTGGGAGGATGCCGAAGTAGCTTCGGCCATGATAAAGAACCGTCCCTACTCATGGTGGGTAGAGAACGCCGATCAATATCGATTTGCTGAGCAAATTGAGTTGCACTACGGCATTTTTGAAGCTGATGGATATTGGTGCCGAATGCCCTCAGCATCCGATAGAATCCATCGTCCACCCCCGGGGTATGTGGGGGTGTACACGAGACAGCTTCAGTATGGGCTGAGGTTCCCTTTGGACGTATTCGTTCGAGACTTGCTGATCCATTACAACATTTCCCTGTGCCAGCTGACCCCCACCAGCATCCGAAGGGTAATGACGTACTTATGGGTCTGCAAATTCTTCAGATACGTGCCGAACCTGCACTGCTTCAGAAAGCTCCATCGGCTAGTGCCAAATATTCAGAGTGGGCACGGAAGCCATGGTTCTGGGTGGTATCGGATTGAGTCTCGGCCCCCGTTCCTAACCATGTGGCCGAACGACTCTTCAGACAAGGACTGGAGAGGTCAATGGATTTGGGTTAGGGCGCCCACGGAGCCGAGCCATCCTTATGTTTTCAGCGCTCCCCGGTATCTTGCCGAGCCGGATCCTGATATGGGAAGTTTAGGTCCTCCCGAAGATAGCGGGCCAGACCCGAACCTTAATCAGCAGAACATCTTCGGCAAGCTGCCGAACCGGGGAGGCAGCGGCCGAATGCAGCATATCCCGGAGACTTGGCTCCCCGATACGCACTATGTTTTCCAAGAGAATATGCTGGCAGCTGTCGGCCTCAGCCGAAAGTTTAGGGATGGTAATCTTCTTCGGCTGGGGCCGAGGCCTTTTAATTATCTCTTTTCTTCTTTCATTTTGCTTTCTTGTGATGTGCCGAACTAACTGAATTGACTTCTCCCCTTTTCTTTTTCAGAACGGGACGAGACCAACGTCGGCATTGATTACGCTCGCCTTGGCGTCAGCCGAGAACGAGTCGTAACTGATCGGGCTCCCCCTATCACTGAACCAAGGCGCCGAGAGGTTCACCTAGACTCTTCCCACTTCCAAATTGAGGCTGTTGCTCTGTATCAGAGGCAGAAGCCTTGGTGGAAGAAGAGGGATCCCTTGTTTCAGCTGCTGGAAGAAGAAGCTGAAGCTGCCCGCACAGCCGAAGAGGTTGCACGGGTACTTGAGGCTTGTGAAGGAGGAGAAGGGTCCTCCAGAGCTGCTGAAGCCGAAGCTGCAGCTAGAGCAGCTGAAGAAGACGAGGCTTTGCTGAAGACCTCGGTGAGTTTTTAGACAACTTTTTTCTTTTCTTTTCTTTTTTTTTTTTTTTTTTTACTCACACTCTTCTTCCCCCCTGTCTGTTACAGTCTGAAGAGAGTAACAGACACAGAGAAGGCAAATCTCCTGTTCGTCCCGAAGATCAAATACAAGAGTCTTCAGATTCAGATATGGACGAGCAGCCCCTTCTGAAAAGGCGCCGAAGGATGGCCATCATCGGCCCTCATGATTTTCAGCAGAGGCCGATGACCATCGGCGTCGCAATAAGGGAACCTGAGGAAGGCAATGGATCGCCGAGGGTTCCCCAGCCAACACCCCAATCTCCTCAAAAGACCCCTCCGCCACCTCCTGAGATGGAGGTGGATCAGAGAACTCCCGGACCTAAGGGAGGGGTCCAAGAAGAAATCAAGGAGAGTGCTGCTGAGCACGAAAATAAAGATGCCGTGATGTCAAGTGCTGAAGGCTTCACGGCAGACATCGCAAGAGAGGTTGAGGCTTTCGTCCTCACCCCTGAAGAAGAGGAGGTCATAGTACTTGACTCCTCTGAGAAGGACGATGCTGAGACAACCAAAGCTAATCAAGCTCCATCGTCGTCCTTCCCTTCTTTCCAGACTCTGCATTCTGGAGAAATGGGTTTCTCGGCCCCCCGAATTCCAATCCCAGATCACATCTGGGACCTCATATGGGGTCAAAACCGAGAAGGAGCTGCAGCCTACTTCGGCAATTTTGCTGGCATGTCCGAAGTAGACAGGGCAAGGATCTGGTCGCTGAAGGCCACTGCTGGGATGGGCGAATCCAGTAGATCAGTTCCTGACCCAGCCAGGTCTAACCAACTGCTGATGATGCAGGTAATTTTCCTTGCCTTGATTTCTTTCTGAACTCAACCTTTCAGCTATTATTTTTTACTTTTTTAACTTGTGCCCCTGTTTTCAGTTCGTGCACAATCAGACTCTCACTGTAGAGCTGATAGATTCCCTACAAGATAGGGTGGACGCTGCTGTGCACGAAAGGAAGGTGGCTGAAGAGGAAGTTAAGCTTGCTAAGCTGAAGCAAGCAGCAGCTGAAGAGAAGCAGCAGGAGGTTGAGGAGTACGGTAAAAAAGCTGCCGAAGCTCTGAAAACCTTCTGCGATGCTATGGAGATGGAGGTTTTTCCCCCACTGATGGAAGGGGAAAAATTCCTCCAGGAGCATATGGGAGTGGACGTCTCCAAATTCAAGGCTGCTATTGAGAGCCGAATTCAAGAAGGATCTGCTGCACAAGCTGAAGTGCAGCAGCGTCTAGAGACTCTTGAAGCCAGCCGAATGGCTGCTGAAGAGTTGCTCTTGGCCAAAGACGTCCAACTCTCAGAGGCTGCTGCTGCTGCTGAAGCTCAAAGAGCTAAGCTACAAGAGGCTGAGGATCAGCTCACTGCCAAGAAGGAAGAAATGGTCCAAGTTCAGGCCGAGGCTTCCCAGGTTCAGCAAGAGTTTACCGAGCTGAAAGGCTCCTCCTCCAAGCTCGTCGATGAGCTGAAGAGATCCGAGGAAGACTTGGAGGAGACGAAGAAGAAGTTGGCCGATGCTGAGGCTCTACTCAAAGTCCGTATCTATACCCAAGAAGAGTATGAAATGGGTTTTAGAAACGGGTTCAGAGTGTGCCGAAGGGTCTGCCTTCATGCTGAGCCGAAGCTGGACTAGTCCAAATGTGCTGAATGGGTCCAAGATCCCAAAGACCCTCACATGAAGTATGCCACTCCAATCGAAGCTGAAATCCTTAAGGCTGAGGAAGCCGAGGAAGAAGCTGAGAGGATGGAGTTGGAGGCTGAGCAGAGGGAAAGGGAGGCTCGGCAGAGTGCAAAGCCTGCTTCTTCTGCTGCTGGAGCTGAGACCACCATTGGGCCCAATGAAGCTGATCAGTCTGATCCTCAGGCTGAAGCATAGGAACTCGGGCAGTCGTCTTCAGAATCTTGCGGTTCATCATGCGCTCAACTTTAGACTTGCCGCTTTCTGAATTTTTGCCTTTTGGTTTTTTTTGCTTCAGCTTGCCTTATCGTACAACAGCTTATTATATTTTTATTTTGCCTGTACGTATTTCGGCAGCTGTTACTTTCCGCTTGTGGGCGGCTGCCGACTATTTTTGTAATTCAACATTTTTATTTCAAAGAAGTTCACTTTCTCAGCTTTCTTGTGTATTTTTTTTTTCTTCGCTTTACCAGTCTTCGCACTTTACTGCTTTCTTTGAATGATCTTTCAAATATTTGCTAAGTGCAGAACTTCGGCTAGCGAGAATCATTTCTGCTGAGACTTCTTTTTGCCGTTTGTACTCGGATGTTTTCAACTTGTGAAAAAACTGACATAAGTATCAAACTTCGGCTGAGCTGAAGGGTATTAGATCAGTTGTGCCATTTCTCTATTTCCCTCTGCCCCCCCAGAAATCTGAAGATGAGGTCTTCTGAATTCTGGAATGGCTGATAATTTTTCTCGGCTAAGCCGAGGATCTTTGAACACTTTGCTTTATTTTCTACATCTGTTTTTAAAGTACTGATTTCCCACCTGAGAGTTTTCACTCTAGAGATGGTACTCTTGTGACACTTTCTTCAATTCATCCAAGGGAACAACTATCCGAAACACCATGCCGGGGCAGCAGTTTATCTGAAGTACGAGGCATCATCATGCAATACTTCAGAGTTGCAACTACCACCCGGAACTGATTCATCCGAAGTACAAGGCATCACTATGCAATACTTCGGGGCTTTATCAGTTCCTATTTTTTAGGCTATGTTTCGGATAAGTCTATGGCCTTTTTGCCCAAAGGAACAGATTCTCCGAAGTACAAGGCATCACTATGCAATACTTCGGGCTTGTATCCTTTTTTGGCAGGTTTTACGGCTTGCCGAGGTACAAGGCATCATTATGCAATACCCCGGACAGCGCCGAATGAAACCTTGAATTTTTGAAAAACCGTAGAAAGCATAAAGACTTAAAGAATACACGCAATCTGAATGAATACTGGCTCGATGGCCTTTTTACAAACAAAATCAGTGTACTTACATGGATTGTACTATCCGAAGGATTTACACATAGTATTTTTTGAGCACATCGGCATTCCAATGGTTTTTCAGCTCGGTGCCATCCATTTGTTTGAGTCTGAAGGTACCGGGCTGAAGCTCTTGATAAATTTCATAAGGTCCCTCCCAAGATGCTGAGAGTTTGCCATGAATGCGACTTTTTTGAACAGCTGCAGCATTCCTCAGAACTAAATCCCCAACTCTGAGAGGTCGTTGATAGACTCTTCGGTTGTAGGACTTGCTCATTCTGAGCTTGTGTGCAGCCATCCTTTCTCGGGCTAGATCTCTAATCTCGTCAAGGAAGTCGAGGGACTCTTTCATGAGCTGCTCATTTTCCTCGGCTGAGAAGAGATTCACTCGTAGGCTTTCTGAGCCCACTTCCACTGGAAGCACTGCTTCGGATCCATACACCAGCTGAAAAGGTGAGTGCCCCGTTGCCTCCTTCTCGGTTGTCCGGAGTGACCAGAGGGTTCCCGGAAGTTCCTCTACCCACTTGGACTTTTGATCCTCTACTCTTTTTCTGAGAGCGTTAAGGATCTGTTTATTTGCGGCTTCGGCTTGGCCATTACTCTGAGGGTGGCAAACCGCGGAGTAAGCCAATTTTATCCCGAATTGATCAGTGTATCGGCGCAAGGGCAGGTTGTCAAACTGTCTGCCGTGGTCGAACACAAAAACTTTTGGGATGCCGAACCGAGTTATGATGTTCTGCCAGATGAACTGTCTGACAGTTTGCTCAGATATGCTTGAAGCAGCTTCCGCTTCAATCCATTTGCTGAAATAGTCGATTCCGACTATCAGCCACTTTCTTTTGTATGGGGCCTCGGGAAAGGGTCCCAGAATATCCAACCCCCATTGCGCAAATGGAAGAGGATTAAGAATTGGCTGGAGATCTAGGCATGGCCGATGGATTACCGGTGCAAATTTTTGGCATTTCTCGCATTTTCTGACCATGTTCTTTGCATCCGAGATCATTGTAGGCCAAAAATACCCTGCCCTGAGAGCTTTGTGGGCTAAGGTTCTCCCTCCTATGTGGTTTCCGCAGATGCCGAGGTGAATCTCTCGGAGAATATAGTCGGCATCCGTTGGACCCACGCATTTCAATAATGGAGCGGAGAAGGATTTTCTGAGGAGTTGGCCGCCGAAGACGAGGAATCGTGAACTGATCCGCTTTATCTTGGAGGCCGAATTCCTATCCTCGGGGAGCTCGTCCCTGAGTTTATAAGCCAGGATGTCATCCATCCAGCTCGGCTCGAGTGCAGCGCAGCAGATTGATATTGCTTCGGCTACACTCTTTTCTCGGCGCACCTCCACATAGACAGAACGGCTTAACTCAGTCAGAGTTGAGCTTGCAAGTTTGGAGAGTGCGTCTGCTTGAGCATTTTGACCCCTTGGGATCAGCTCTACTTCGAAAGATCTCAGCTTCGCAATTGTCGATTTGATCCTTGTGAGGTAAGCTGCCATTGAAGGCTCTTTAGCCTCATACTCCCCCCGGATCTGATTGGCGACCAGCTGAGAATCTGTCTTGAGGTAGACATGCTCGGCTTCCAACGATATGCACAGGTCTAAGCCAGCAATGGCTGCTTCATATTCGGCCTCGTTGTTAGAGGCTTTGAATGAAAATTTTAGTGCATACTCGAAGGTTTTGCCTTCGGGAGAGGTAATGACGACCCCTGCCCCCGAACCGTTCACGGTGGAGGACCCATCCGTGAAGACGGTCCAGATTTTCCTCCTTGCATCCAGAGTCTCCTGATAGGAGCACTCGGCCAAGAAGTCTGCCAAGGCTTGCGCCTTGATGGCTGTTCTCGGCTGATAACCGATACTGAACTCGGTGAGCTCGAAAGCCCACTTTGCTAGTCTACCGGATTTTTCAACCTTGCCGAGGACTTTCTCTAACGGCTGATTAGTTAGAACCGCTATTTGATGAGAATCAAAATAGGGTCGCAACTTCCGAGCAGCCACCACCACTGCATAAGCCACTTTTTCTAACAATGGGTAGCGCGTCTCGGCATCCGTCAGGGTGTGGCTGACGAAATAGATCGGCTGTTGAACTTTTTCTTCTTCCCTTAGCAGCACCGCGCTTACCGTGGCTGGACTGACCGCCACGTATAAGTATAGGATGTCTCCTACAACTGGCCTTGCCAGTGTTGGGAGTTGAGCCAGGTGTTCACGGAGCTGCTGAAAGGCTGACTTTTGTTCGTCTCCCCATTCAATGCCTTTTGAATTTTGGAGCTTCAGCGCCTTGAAGAAAGGGAGCCCTTTGTCTGAGGCTCGTGAGATGAACCTGGACAAGGCAGCCATTCTCCCGGCTAGACGCTGAATATCCCTTTTTGTCTTCGGCTCGGGGAGGTCTAAAGCAGCTTGTACTTTGGCGGGGTTTGCATCAATCCCCCTCTTGCTGACCATGAAGCCGAGGAACTTGCCTGACTTCACGCCGAAGACACATTTCTTCGGATTCAGCTTCATTTTGTATTTTCTGAGGGTGGCGAAGGTTTCGGCTAGGTCCGTGACATGATCTTTTTCTTTTATGCTTTTGACGATTGAGTCGTCAACATAAACCTCCATGTTTCGGCCTTTTTGCTCGGCGAAAACCTGATCAACCAACCTCTGATATGTTGCCCCCGCATTTTTCAATCCGAAGGGCATCATTCTGTAATTGTACAACCCGGAACTTGTTATGAACGCTGTTTTAGCTCGGTCCTCGGGGTGCATGAAGATCTGATGGTATCCCGAGAATGCGTCCATGAAACTGAGCAGAGCATGCCCGCTTGTCGAGTCGACCAGTTGGTCGATCCTCGGCAGCGGATAGGAGTCCTTGGGACATGCCCTATTCAGGTCCGTGAAGTCAACGCACATCCTCCAGTTACCATTTGCCTTCTGAACCATTACAACATTGGCCAGCCACTCCGGATACTGACAGGGTTCAATGAACCCAGCATCTAGGAGCTTATCGACCTCAGCTGCGATGTTCTGGTTCTTTTCGGCGGAGTAGTTCCGCTTTTTCTGCTTAACGGGTCGACTGGAGGGGTCGACATTAAGCCTATGGGAGACGAAGTCCGGATCAATCCCGGGCATTTCTGCGGCTGAGAAGGCGAACACGTCTCCACTGGCCCGTAGGAGTTGGACGAGTGCCGCACGGGTGTCTGGCTCCAGTGACGACCCGATGCTAACACATCTGTTCGGATCTCCTACGGTCAGTTCTATTGACTCGGTCAGGTCATCCGTCTCCATGCTCTTAGAGTTGGATTCCTCGAATTCCGGCCTGCTATCAATATTAGCAGACTTTCCTGACCGCGGCTGGCCATCAGAGTCGTTCGGCTCTGAGGCGGAGTCAGCCTTTTGGCCCCCATCAGATTTCTCGTTGTCTGGGGCTTCATTAGCCGAAACGTCTGAGCCTCTCGGCTTTTTGGCGTTTCGGTCCCGGTGCTTTTCCTCCCCATCGCCACGGTCGCCTCGGCGAGACGTGGATGGCTTGAGGTGATTGCATCGGCGGGCTTCTTTTTGACTGCCCTTTATTTTCTCGGAGCGTCCCTCGTCTGAAACGTATATCATGATTTGATGATACGTTGAGACGACTCCTTGAATGCCGTGAATGAGGGGTCTCCCCATGATCACGTTGTATGCAGATGGAGCATCTACGACCAAAAATTCGGCCATGATATTCCTAGCTGCTCGGCCTTCGCCGATGGTGACAGGAAGTGTAATCTTCCCGTCAGGATACGAGGAAGAGCCGTTGAACCCAGACACCGGGTAGGGTGCGGGGGCCAGGTGCTCGGCTCCCATCCTCAGCTGGTCGAACGCTCCTCGGAAGAGGATGTTCGCCCCGCTACCGCCGTCGACGAGGGTCCGCCAGACGTTGCGGTTGGCGATGCCCAGAATGATTACTAGTGGGTCATCGTGGGGGTATACCACCCCCTCACAGTCTTCGGCTGTGAACAGGATGTTCGGCGCCGGTGACTGGGACTGCCGAAGCTCAGCCTGATGAATCTGATGGGTTAGACCCCTCAGTTGGCGTTTGGCTGTGCCTCGCGAGATTCCCCCGGAAATAACCAGGATGTCGAGGGACTCCTTGCCCTGAGGTCCCTTATCCTTCTTCCGAGCGAAGTTGAGGTCCTGCCGAGAATCTTTTTCAGCTTTTTTCTCCTCGCGCCTGTCCGCGAGGTATCGGCTCAGGTACCCCTCGCGGACCAGATCCTCAATCTGGTCCTTCAGCTGGACGCAGTCCTCGGTGCGATGTCCGGGTGAGTCATGGAACTCGCACCACTGGTCCTTTCCCCTCGTCTGATGCCAGGGAGGCAACGGACGAGGTTTTTTAAATCTCCCCTCGTCCTTCGTCGTGCTGAAAATCTTAGCACGGGGAAGGGAGAGTGGAGTGTATGAATCGTACCTTCCCGTGTAGGGAAAGTGTCTTTCCTTCTTCGGCTCGGCAGCAGAGGACGGTTCTGAGGCCTTAGCCTTCCCTTTCCTCTGCGCCGAGACTTCGGGCTGCTGCCCTTTCGGCTTCTCAATTCTCGGACGAGACTGAGACCTGGATCTGTTCCACTCCTCGGCTCGGATGAACCTATCCGATGCTTCCAAGGCTTCCTCCAGGGTCTGCGGGGGATGCATGACCATGAAGTCCAGGAACTTTCCAGCTTGGAGGCCGTTCCGTAGCGCGAACACGGCCAGGCCTTGATCCAGGCTTGTGATTCCGGATGACTCGTTGCTGAAGCGAGTCAGATAGTCGCGGAGGCTCTCGTCCTCCGCCTGCTGCAGACTCATTAGCTCTGCAGTGGTCTTCTCTCGGCGGTTGGCCGTAGAGAATTTGCTCTTGAACTTGTTGGAGAGGTCGTTCCAACCGGTTATGGAGCCTTCCTTGAGCCCTTTGGTGATCCAGGATTGGGCAACACCTTTGAGGGTCGTAGGAAAGTATTTACACCAGGTAGCCTCAGACCTCGGGTTCAGATACATGTGCCCCTCGTAAGAGGCAATGTGATCCTTAGGATCTGAGGTACCATCGTAAGTAATATGTGCCGGGATTTTGACCGTTGGCACATGCTCTTCCAGAATCCACTTCTGGAAGGGCGAGTTCGATGGAACCATGACCGCCTTCCCCTTGTACCCGGCCTCAGGGACCTCGCTCCCTCCTCTCTCAGAGGTGGAAGTGGTTTTCGTCCCCGGCTGAGACAAGGTTGGGTGGGGTCCGGTATCCTCTGGGAAGGTGAGGCGGCTATGCACACTCACCTCCCTCGAACCCAAGCGTTCGTGAACGCTTTGGCGGGCGAATTCCGGGTCCTTGGAGGGCCCCATGGAATTCTGAGCTTCAGAGTGGTCAGAGGGTTGAGGGTTCCTCCTCCTCTCCTTACTGGAGTTTCGGGTGTCCCCTCGCCACCTCTGGCCGAGCTGTCTATGTGGTGGAACTTGTCCACCATCATCCTGACCGATCCTCCTTTTCAGGTTTCTCGGCTGGTGATCATCAGGCATCTGGATTGGAGCCCCTTGAGCTTTAAGGAACTCCATGCAGATGGCCACTGCTCTGGCCACTTCCTCGGTGGAGGGTCCGGAGAGAGGAGTCTCCCGCGGATGTGACCTGGATTGCACGCTATGGCGCGGCGGGGAGTTCCTCGCACCTGAGCCACTCGGTCTCGGGGATGGCCCCGGCTGCCGAGTGTGGTGCGGGGTGTTCTCCTCCTGGAGGCTAGGACCTCTTGAGGCTTCCCTTTCCGGAGAAATGGGGGCCTCCGATTCGGAAGAGGCTTGCTCCGGGGAGGGATAAACCGGCTGGCGTTCCCTCACCGTAATCCGGCCTCCTCCCTTCTTAGCCTTCTTGGAACTCTTTCCACTCTTAGTCATGGCGACTGCCGGAGTGTTTGATGACTGACGCGAAATTTAGTAGCGTTCCCCACAGACGGCGCCAAATTGTTTCGGATGAAAACAATCGAATCTCGGAAGATCCTTTTATCTTGAGGGAACTTGGTCTCGGTCCGAACGACGCCGGAGCCGAGGGTTTCCTGCACAACAAATACACGTAAACTAGCCTCGGGGGGGACGCCGAGGAAGGCCCCTCCGATGCTTAAGTCAGTATATTAGAGAGAGAAAGCTGTGCAAGAGTTTAGTTGCTTGAGGCTTTATTGTCTTTGTCTTACCAAGAATTGACCAAATTGTTGGCTTTTATACCTTGGCTAATGAAGGAGGCGGATTGGGCCCGGAAATCAGTTGGGCTGGGCCAAGCTGATTGGGCCGTTGACTGACCTTGACATGGCTTTGAGGATGTTGATTTTTGACTTTAGCATATTTGGAGAGTTGAACCTTTGCCTTGGGCTTTTAATTGGATCATTCAGTGACCAGGCCCAATTGGACTAAATTGGACCCAAACAGGTATAATTTATTGTTATAACTTCCACTAATAAAAAAAATACAAGTACGAATACAAAAACTAAATACTACTGTACTTCATATAACACAAATAATACAATCTAAGAGAAATTCTCTAATCCTATGCAACGAACATCAACCACACGTAGTCATGAGATCCAGAATTGTTTATCGGTTCATCATCCTATCATATCTGCATTAAGAGGCGAAAAAGAAAATAATCAAGGAACAAAACAATTAATACAAAAACTAATTATTCCCAACAGATTTTTGCCCAAAATTTACATTAATTCTAATATTCAAAAACAAAACTCAAAAGTAGAGATTTTTCTCAAAAAAAAAAAAGAAAAAAAAAAGAAAAAAGAAAAAAAAAAGGTTCAAAAGTGGAGCTACATTTAATTTACAAGTATAATGATTACCACTAAGCTAATCTCGTACTCAAGCTCAGCTCATTCTTCATTAAGCTCACCCATCACGAATCTTCTTCATCTGGCTCATGATCAAGAACATATTTAATCCACAAATCTCGCATTTCATCAATGTCTTATGAAGAATATGTACAAATCGAAGGAAAGACCTGCAACATACAACATATGCCATCAAATGTGAGTATAATTTATTTATTTATTTATTTTTGACGGAAATTAGAGAGATATTTAACCAAAAGCTGAAAATCAGATATAACAAAGCACATATGTAGGATATTGGGTCTCTAGAAACTAAGAGACTGCATATTTAAGTAAACTAGATTAAACCCCGTGCAATGCACGGTTGTTAAATAATTCTAATGACAATAAATTTTACCAAAAATAATAGATATAAATATTAAAAATAGACTTAGTAGTAAAAAGTATGAAATATTGTGAAATAAATTAATTACACATGTAATAGTTATAATGGGCATGCAATTTGATATTTAAGGACATTTATTTTAGAATTTATTATACAAACTAAAAGTCATAATTTAGTTACAATAAATTTTTTTTAGTAAGTGGTTTTGGAGGGAAAACTTTGTATAATATTTTTCCAAGTGTTCTCTAAGTTTCTCTTTTAGTATAATATAATTGATGGTCTCTTACTTGAAATCTCTTTGGCCAATTTTGTAGTAGTGATTAAATATTATTATTATTATTATTAAATATTAATTATTACTCTTAATATTATACTTATTAAATATTTATTATTATTATTATTATTATTTATTATTATTATTATTATAGTTCAATATTAATTATTATTTTAATTAGTAAAAATTATTTATTTATTATTATTATGAAATATTTTAAATTTTAATAATATTATTATTAAATATTATTTTATTATTATTAAATATTAATTATTTATTTTTGTTATTATTAAATATTAATTTTTAATAATATTATTATTATTAAATTTTAATTAATAATTATTATTATTAAATATTAATTATTATTATTATAATAATTCAATATTAAAAATTATTTTTGAGAAGAGCAAAGCAGGTAAGGTAGAGTAGAGCAGTGCAGGACAGAGTAGAGCAGATTTGAGCAGAGAAGAGGAGCTTTAAAGAACGAGCTCTAAGGGGATCTGGCATGGTGGGTTGAGCTTGACGAGGTGGGGAAGGGACGCTAATGGTAGGGGAAAGGGTGGTGGGTTTTATGGTTATATATATATATATATATATATATATATATATATATATATATATATATATATATATATATATAAATTTTGCATTTTATTTTTACCTTTTTACCAATCATGGTGTCACAACTTGTTATAACAAGTTGGATGACTATTTGGGATCATATTGATCAATTCACATTGTAGTTTGGTTTATTAAAAGAAAAAAAATTAAAATTTAGGATTATTGGTAGATAAGGCAACCTACGGATTATTCTAAACTATTTATCCTACTTAATATGAAAGTTTAATATAGTTATATGAATTTGTGATAGCTAACTAGTGAGTTTCCTGAGCAATGTACATGTCAATGCATTACGGTCAAATCCAATGCATTGAAAAAAATGTCCAACGTCTCATGTATTATGGGACGGATGGAAGGAGTATTAATGAATAAAGTTCGTTAATTTTCTTTAAAATTGACATCTTGATAAGTAAAAATACTAGCGTAGTCGTCGACTACGAATGACTACAGACGATTATGGTCGAGTACAATAAGAGATCAAATCTCAACCATTTATTTATTAATTGACTAATCCTAGGCGTCAAATTCGACACCTCGAAAAACAGTCACCAAGTATAGTCATCAAATCATTTTTTTTACAACCTAGTCATCAAGTTATTAAGTCTTGTTTGGTTACCTTTTTTGGTTCAAATGTTTTTTATTTTTTTTTAAGTTTATAAAATTGAATAAAAATATCTTCCAAATAATAAATATTCATCTTCAACCTATATCATCTAAAACCTTCAGGTTCAACCTATAACATTCATTCTTATAGTTCAAATTAATTAAATTCTTATATTTAGTTTAATTTCATGAATTATAATCAATTTATTTATTTGTATCATTGTTTAAAAATTCACTTAATATATATTTTGATTTCATCAATTAATTTTTTTAGATGAATTCGTCAATAAAAACTTACTAGTTCTAAAAATTATCGAGTTATAGTAATTTATTTAAAGATTTGAATAATATATATTTCAGTATTAGTCAAAATTATATTGTGCTTCATTTTGCTATAAATTCATGATTCATCCGCAATTGTTTTTTCATTATTTTTTTGAATAGCAACCCACAATTGTTAAATGTTAAGGTTGAAGATGACTAAAGGTTGAAGATAACTGTAGGTTGAAGATAAATAATATTATTTTAATTTTTGTAAAAAAAAAAAAAAAAAAAAACCTTTATGAGGTGCGTGTTTTGGGAAACAAATATTATACAGTATTGATTACGGGGTGTTTTCTTTAGGTACAGATATTATAAGATATTATATTAAATTAAGTTGTTAAAAATATGTTAATAAATAATATAAAAAATTGATTTATTCGTTTAATTACAAAAAAAAATAATAAAACTGATTTTTTATTTTTTTGAATATAAAAAAACCGAAAGTAAAAAGACGTGTTTTTCTTTTTTGTTTTTTGAAAAAAGAAGTGTTATCTGTTATTTTATTTTTGTTTGAAATAAAGATATATATTTTCCCCCAAAAACACCAAAAAAAATAAAAATAAAGAACTATATATATTAGGAACAAGTGTTATTTAAGGGAAGACTAAAAAAAAAACTTTTTCTAAATGTAATTAATAACTAAATTTAATCGATTTCCATAAAAAATTATCATTTTTTTACGGGTCCATAAAAAATTATCTTTCCTTTTTTTTTGAAACCAAAAAATATCTTTTCCACAAAAAATATATATTTTGCTAATTTTTTTTTTCCAATTAAAGTAATACAAAAAAATTTCTTAATTCAAATTTAATTACTTTTTTTGTAAAGCAAAATTTAATTACATTTATTCAACTAAAGTTTTTTTTTAAAAGAAATTATCCAGTTTAATTACATTTATTCAATTATTTTTAAAACAAATAATTTTTGGGAAAAATTAATTTCTTTTTTTTTAAAACAACGTTATTTTTTTTTAGTTTTTTTTTTATCTCTTTTTTTTATGGGCAGTTTTTTAACTCACTAATTATTTTTAAAAAATAGTACACGTTATTTCTTGTTTTCAATTTCGAATTTATTTTAAATCCTTGGTTTTAGTTGGGTAGTTTTTCATTAAAAAAAAAAGTTGTGTAGTTAATTTATATTATTTTCTTACTATTTTTTTACTAACTCGAAAATTCAATTTGCATGTTCACTTAAAAATCAAAACAATTTACATATTTGGTAAAAAAAAAATTGTACTATATATATTAATCCGTCTCAACCTTCTCATTGAACTGATTCCAACTATATATATACCGAGTACATACAGTATCTAATGGTCATCATATGTAAAGGTTATGGTTATTAATTTAGCATGAGATTCAAATAAAAATATGTCTGATCTTGTTTTAGTGGTTGCATTCGTATAATTATTGTAATTTTGAATTATAATTATAAATTGGCTTTCAATTCAATTTTAAAATATCAATGAAAAATTATAAAAGTAAATGAATTAATTCAAAAAATCAATATAATTGAAATTACTTCAATAAAAAAAAATAGAAGTTTTTAAAGTTTCAAAATTACATTCGTGTCATAAATATATTGTGGGAAATAAGATTTGAACCAAGATCCTCTGATAAAATCAATAAACAATACACCATTTTTTGTAAATTAATATTGATAACAATACACCATCTTAGCTAAAGTTTAATAGTTAAAAAATACAAAAAAATAAAATGAAATTAACTTTAATACAGGTACTTTGCATTACGATGCTTTAGGGCCTATTCACATTTATTGAGCTGAATTGATTGGAGCTGAACTGAACCGAAGGAAACTGAACTGAATATAGCTGAAATGAATATTTTATGAAAAAAGGAAATTAAGAGCTGAACTAATTAGGAGTTGAACTGAACTTAAAAATAAAATAAAATAAGATTTGAACCAAGATGTATGTATTGTGGTACTTTGCATTACGATGCTTTAGGGCCTATTCATATTTACTGAGCTGAACTGATTAGGAGTTGAAGTGAACTGAACTGATTGGAGTTGAACTAAACTAAACTGAACTAAACTAAGCTGAAATTAAGCTGAAGTGAATAGGCCCTTAGTGGTACATAGCAATTATAACATATACAAAATTATAAATACACAAATTGTTTAGGCACAAATTTTTTGATCTATACTAATATTTAATATCATAATACTTAAAAGAAATTAGTATAATTATTTTCTGTAATTGACGTGTACATGACTTATTGAATTATAATTGTATAACACTTAACAACATTTAGTTTTAGTTTCTTCTTTAATGTGATGATTACTTGGTTATTACATTTACATGTACCGAGCAAAAATAATACGAAGTAAAATGTTTTTCATTTATTTGAACTTAATTTATTTAACTTATTACTAGAACTTACAAAAACTTATTTCTGTTGTAATTTATATTTGGTTAACCTTTATCAGAACTATATTGATGGTTTATATTTGATAGGCCGTCGTCGAGCCTACCAAAGATAAAAACCTAACTTGGTCTCTCTAATGGGTAGAAAGGGCAAGTAAGGGTCGATCCCACAAGGACTAAGGGGAGCACTAACAAGTATCGATTTGTGATAAGCTAAGTCAAGTCTTTTTGGGTTTTGAGTTATAATGAAAAAATACAAAAAATAATAAAAAAAGGATCTTGGGAAGGTATCCACCAATTAAGTCATTCACAAACTACAATTTAACATACAAAACATAGAAATTTGGGGGTAAATTAGGGGAAGTCATCTAAGGCACCCAACTACTCTCTCAAGCTAGAAGGATTACTTGAGTTATGAATACAACCTACTCTCGTGGTTACAAAGCATAAAACAAGTGTTAAAACATAATCACGATGACATAAACATTCCCTTGACCGGAAATTCCTATTCTCATGGCATTTCAAGTCAATTAAGCATAAGGGAGCTAACTCAAGTTCATCTCTCGATCCTTCGTTGAGAAAGCTTAGATAAATAGTTCTTGCAATGGCCACTTACAAGAACTAACAATGAAACCACTTAAGCTCAACTAATTAATATCCCACATTAACTAAATCAACACATGCAAACAAGTATTTGTGAATTCATCAATGGTTTCAACCATCCCAAGTAAATAAACTACTCACAAAACATTATAAATTGCAAAACTAAAGTAGTAAACTACTAAGAACATGAATCCAAACACTAATTTAACATAAACAAGTAATAAAACTAGAAAAGATACAAAAATAAGTAATTAAAGCAATAAAATAAGAGAGAGAGTAAGAAATTCTCATTGATAATGCAAGAAATAATCAAATCTTCAAGTCTCCTTCCTTCAATTCTTCATATTCCAAGCTTTCAACAAGTTTTTCATACTTTCTCTCTCTAGAAATTGAGAGTTTTTCTCTCTAAAAAACCTAACCTAAGCTAAAACTACACTAAGAAGATCCTCCCTTTACAAATGAAGCCAAAGAGGTATTATATAACCCCCAAGTAAAAGGACGGAGAACACGAGGAAACGACCCGTCTAGAGGTAGGCACGGACGTGCCAAAGGTTGCACGGACGTGCAGACCTGTTAAAATACGACCAGTAGCTACTGCCTGACCTTGAACGGACGTGCTTCATTTGGCACGGACGTGCAGTGACTTGCACGGACGTGCAGCTCTTTTCTGGCAAAACAACTTATTTTCGGAAGGTCATAACTTCTTTGTTACTGATTAGAATAAGGCATGTGACAGTCATTGGAAAGCTATTGAGATGAACTTTAATCTCCAATTTGAATCACTTAAAAATGTTGAGTGGAACAAAAGGTATGGTCAGTTGAAATTGACCTTAGTGCAAAAATCCTTCAAAAACTTTCCAAAAGCTTTTCATTTCTCTTTAAGGCACTCATCCTTCTTACTTAATTGCTCATCGACCAAGCTTTCCCTTCTCCTTGTTCACTCATGCTTGATCACGTCCATATATAGTGCTAAAACTAGCTACATTACATCAAAAACACAAACAACCCGTGAAGCATGGATGGTACAAAATTTGTATAAAAATAGGATAAATAATGAATTTTGATGTCGAATAATCACGAAAACAAGGTTCAAAAGTACCCTAAAATAATACCAAATAACAAGTTATCAAATCCCCCCAAGCTAAGCTTTTGCTAGTCCTCGAGCAAAACAAACATGTCAAATCAAGAAGGAGGATAACTTGCTAATGATCAAACCAAGAAGAGGCAATAAAGAGAAAACACAAAAACACAAATCCGCATGGTAACAACCATAAACACTTTTAGCACAAGTGAAAAGCAATTTAAACCCCTAAGTCGCCTAAGAGGACGAGTTATTATCTCGTGAGGGTTTCCATTGAGCTTAACCCACAACTCACACAAACCACAACACATCATCAAAAAAAATGTGCATACAATTTCAATGTTTTTTTTTTCGCCCAAGTCAACTTATCGATATGAGACACAAGCAAGACAAGTGAGCAACTTTCAAGAATTACCAATCATACAAATGTACACATGAGTTGGGGGTAAAGAGGAAAACTAAGCAAGGTTGCACTAAGATACTTCTTTAAACCTTTTACTAGTTCATTAGAGCACATCTAGATAATCAAAAGTTGCAACAAGTCCTCTTTCGGTTATTAAATATCAAAATGCAAGTCCACCTCCCAAAATGCACACCCAAGCCCCTTTAACTACACTCTAACTTGGAAATTTTACACAAGAAACATCAAAATAGACAATGTGTGGGAGGCGTCCACAAGTTGACCTCTAATTGAGAAAAAGTGAAAATTTTGAGAATTTTGGAGGAGTTTTTGATCTCCCTTTCTTTTTCTATATTTTTTTTTTCAACATTCATTGCCCTCGCCTCTTTTAACTGTGAGCGGCTCTTTCTTTATTCAAAACATGTGGCTTATTATTCCACTTATTACACATGATACAAGTAGAACCAATTCCCTAATAGAGTTTCATTTCGGGGAGGAGAGGAGGCACATCAAGGGCACAAGGGACCGCAATTCGATTCAAACATATCCTACTTTGGGAAAATTTGACAATATCTTATGCTAGACGTGCAATTGAGCATTCATTGGTTTTCCTTTCATATACTCTAATGCAATCAAGATTAATAAGCCTCTAAATGACCCCAACTCTTGCACACACCCTTCTAAAAGAACTTTTACTCATCACTCAAGAGTCAAGCAAGCAAAACATATAACATCGTCATTTGAGTCCCATCCAAGGGCATTTTTCAATTTTTATTTTTTTTTTTCAATTTTTTATAAGTTATAATAAAGAAAGGGAAAAAAATAAAAAATAAAAAGCATGAATATCCAACTGTACAACTATAAACAAATGTAAGCATCAAACTAACAATCAATCCCCCTTCATGAAAGCATGAAACTACCCCCCAAGCTTAGATGAAGCGTTGTCCCCAATGGTTAGAAGAGATAATCAAGAGAGAGGGAAGGAAGGAACGCAATCAATCTCAACAAGTAAATACTAGACGATCTAGTCCAACATCCATAACTACAACGAAAAACCACAACATACAATAAAATCTAGCCCCAAGCCAAACTCTTAAACAAGCAACCAATGAATTGCAAAAATAATTATAAAATCATTAGCTTGAAAAGGGATGAATAGAGGAAGAGATATTACTCAATTTGATGCAAAATTCTTCATAAAATCTTCAAAATTTGGTAGAGTAAGTTGTGTCTTTCCAATGTAGCAAAATTAAAACTCCAAAATTCTTGTGAATTTGAGACTATAAGATGTAATTTGGAGTAGAGAGATCATAGAGAGTACCTAATTGAGAATCATTTCATAAATCTTGTTAGTTAAAATCATCATACAATTAAAATCCATGCACATCATTATTCAAAAATAAACAAATAAAAAAAAAGGGAAGAAAATTTGCCTTTATTTTCGGTCTTTGGCTAGACCTTAGCTAGTAAATAATTTGACAAACTCCTAAGGAGCTTATCATATGTACTTGAACACATTTCATAAATTAAAACCGTGAAGAAAATTTAATAATAAGAAGAAAAAAATATACATTAATTTACAAAGCTTCCTAAAATAAAAATGAAAAGATCTAAAAAAGGTCCTAGATTGAAAAGAAGAAGGAAAAATAAAAGTATAACTATCAACAAAACACTTTGGAGATTCATTTGGTAAATCAAAAACTATATTTACATCAAATTCACCAAATTGAGCATCATTGGTTGGAAAATGGTCATGAAAGTCATAGAATGAAGTACAAAGAGGCTCATGTAGCGAAGTGAACTTGGGAAGAGGAGGGGGGCAAAGGTTTGGAAATGAGACAATAATATCAAGAGTTTTTGAGAAAGGGATATGAGGCTCAAAAAATGAATGTTCAATTGGTAAAGACTCAACAAATACCTCACTCTCAACTCTATGGTCCTCAAAAGAGGAATTTTCCTCCACTTCATACCTTTTATCCTTACTTTCCCAAAATTCATCATGAATATCTAGGCTACTCTTTCCAAATTGATAGTTATCCTCAACATCTCTTGAATAATCATCAATATAATCAAATTGAAGAATACCATCAACATTACATTTGGACTTTAGTAGACCTATATCATTAGTGGAATTCAACAAACAATCATCAACTTTGTCATCATTCATAATTAATGGTACATTAGGCTCATTATGCGAATTGATGATATTTGGAAAAATAGGGTCATCAACCAAAGGTTTTTCAAGAAGTGGCTTCTCAAAATTTTCATTTTCATTCATTTGAACCCTAGAAGCTTCACTATAATGATTCATGGATGTACAAGTGTTGTTTATGTCCATTAGATTCCTAAACTCTTCACAACCCTACAAAAAACGTTCTAGAGCAAGATCTAAAGAAGACTTGGGTTCTTGAGGATGAGAGGAATTTCAAAAATCACATTGGGAAGAGATGTCAACATTATGCACATTAGCGAAATCATAAGGAGTACATGACATTAAATTGGAATCCAAGAAAAAATTTGGAGAATTTTGACAATTTGCATCACCAAAACTCAAAACATTAGAATCCAAAACATTATCATCACATTCTTCAAATGAGTTTGCATCATTAAAATGGCCATATGTCTCGTGATTAGCCATCTCCTAATCATAGGTATCTTTAGCTAGCCACTCAAACATACCCCAATTCTCATTAATGGTATTAAACATAAATTGACCTTCGGACATAGATTCAACAACAACTCGCATTTCATCATTTAAACCTTCAAAAAGTATTTCACAAATATCCACCTTTAAAAGACTATCACCATAATTATAACCAATATATTCAATAACCCTATGGTAATATCTCCAAAATGTTTCATTCTCATATTGGGGAAGGGAGAAAATTGCCATTTATTTCAATGGAAGAAACCCCAAAAATAATTTTAAAAAAAATAAAAAGAGAATTAATAAAAAAATATATATATACAAAAACCTAGACTCATCTAATCAATACTTAGCCAATGTCAACCGAAGTCCCCGGCAACGGCGCCAAAATTTGATAGGCCGTCGTCGAGCCTACCAAAGATAAAAACCTAACTTGATCTCTCTAATGGGTAGAAAGGGAAAGTAAGGGTCGATCCCACAAGGACTAAGGGGAGCACTAACAAGTATCGATTTGTGATAAGCTAAGTCAAGTCTTTTTGGGTTTTGAGTTATAAAGAAAAACTACAAAAAATAATAAAAAAGGATCTTGGGAAGGTATCCACCAATTAAGTCATTCACAAACTACAATTTAACATACAAAACATAGCAATTTGGGGGTAAATTAGGGGAAGTCATCTAAGGCACCCAACTACTCTCTCAAGCTAGAAGGACTACTTGAGTTATGAATACAACCTACTCTCGTGGTTACAAAGCATAAAACAAGTGTTAAAACATAATCACGATGACATAAACATTCCCTTGACTGGAAATTCCTATTCTCATGGCATTTCAAGTCAATTAAGCATAAGGGAGCTAACTCAAGTTCATCTCTCGATCCTTCGTTGAGAAAGCTTAGATAAATAGTTCTTGCAATGGCCACTTACAAGAACTAACAATGAAACCACTTAAGCTCAACTAATTAATATCCCACATTAACTAAATCAACACATGCAAACAAGTATTTGTGAATTCATCAATGGTTTCAACCATCCCAAGTAAATAAACTACTCACAAAACATTATAAATTGCAAAACTAAAGTAGTAAACTACTAAGAACATGAATCCAAACACTAATTTAACATAAACAAGTAATAAAACTAGAAAAGATACAAAAATAAGTAATTAAAGCTATAAAATAAGAGAGAGAGTAAGAAATTCTCATTGATAATGCAAGAAATAATCAAATCTTCAAGTCTCCTTCCTTCAATTCTTCATATTCCAAGCTTTCAACAAGTTTTTCATACTTTCTCTCTCTAGAAATTGAGAGTTTTTCTCTCTAAAAAACCTAACCTAAGCTAAAACTACACTAAGAAGATCCTCCCTTTACAAATGAAGCCAAAGAGGTATTATATAACCCCCAAGTAAAAGGACGGAGAACACGAGGAAACGACCCGTCTAGAGGTAGGCACGGACGTGCCAAAGGTTGCACGGACGTGCAGACCTGTTAAAATACGACCAGTAGCTACTGCCTGACCTTGCACGGACGTGCTTCATTTGGCACGGACGTGCAGTGACTTGCACGGACGTGCAGCTCTTTTCTGGCAAAACAACTTATTTTCGGAAGGTCATAACTTCTTTGTTACTGATTAGAATAAGGCATGTGACAGTCATTGGAAAGCTATTGAGATGAACTTTAATCTCCAATTTGAATCACTTAAAAATGTTGAGTGGAACAAAAGGTATGGTCAGTTGAAATTGACCTTAGTGCAAAAATCCTTCAAAAACTTTCCAAAAGCTTTTCATTTCTCTTTAAGGCACTCATCCTTCTTACTTAATTGCTCATCGACCAAGCTTTCCCTTCTCCTTGTTCACTCATGCTTGATCACGTCCATATATAGTGCTAAAACTAGCTACATTACATCAAAAACACAAACAACCCGTGAAGCATGGATGGTACAAAATTTGTATAAAAATAGGATAAATAATGAATTTGATGTCGAATAATCACGAAAACAAGGTTCAAAAGTACCCTAAAATAATACCAAATAACAAGTTATCAATATTATACATTAATAATCAAATTAGTTAGTTCAATAAGTAATGTTTAGTCTCAATCAAGAATATTTGATGTTTGTTACAATTTAATAAATAAGGCAGTCTCAATTAAGTATTATAGGGTATTATAGAGTCCCAAAAACAATAGTTGAAGTTTATTACAATCGAGTTAGGAAATCCCAATGAAGTATTATAGAGTCCCCAAAAACAATAGTTGAAGTTTATTACAATCGAGTTAGGAAATCCCAATGAAGTATTATAGAGTCCCAATAAAGAATATTTGAAAGTTATTACAATCAAATTAGGCATTCTCAACTAAGTATTATAGAGTCCTAATAAGAATATTTGAAGGTTATCACGATCAAATTAGGCATTCCCAACTAAGTATTATAGAGTCCTAGTAAAGAATATTTGAAAGTTATTACAATCAAATTAGGTACTCCCTTTGTTCTTTTTTTTTAAAAAAAAATATTTTTTTATATTCACATTTACTATTTATATGAAATGAAATAGTAAATTAAAAATGACTTTCTATACATACATACATACATACATATATATAGGAGAGAGAAGTCATTTAAATACATTGGTTTTATTACATACAGAGTTTTGTGTGGGCTATGTGCGTGGTGGCATAAGAAATGATAAAACTGTATAAAATTGTATTGTAAAAGGAAAAGAGGGTAAGAGGGAAGAGAGAAAAAATGAACATATAGCAAAACAGAATATAAGAAGATGAAAAAGAATGGAAGCAGTGATATGTAGTCTCAAATAAGAATATATGTAGGTTATTACAATAAAATAAGGCAGTCCCAATCAAGTATTATAGAGTCCCAATAAAAAAATAATTGAAGGTTATTTTAATCAAACTAGGCAGTCCCAATTAAGCATTATAGAGTCCCAATTAAAAATAATTGAATGTTATTTTAACCAAATTAGGTAGTCCCAATTAAGCATTATAGAGTCCCAATTAAAAAAAAAGAAGGTTATTACAATCAAATTAGGCAATCCTAATTAAGTATTATATAGTCCAATAAAAAAATAGTTGAAGGCTATGAGAGTAGAAAATTAGGAATTGAACTGAATTAAACTAAACCAAACTGAACTGAAATTAAGCTGAAGAGAGCAGTAGGCCCTTAGCAAATTAATCTTACTCCCTTTTTTTCATTAATTTAATCCACCTCATGATGTGAAGCTTGTTAGAAGAACTTATCTGATATTATATTATTATAGTGTGCAAGTGGGGAAAATGTGTCAATGTTGGCAATAAACTGATAAGAATATTTGAACATTAAAGCATATATCCACCATTGCATTTAAAATTGACAAACATTTAAAAACAATTGGATGTAAAATAAGATATTGTACCTCTGGTTTAAAGTTAACTTGAAATGATCAAAAGTACCCTATAAAGAATGGAAGTTAGGCCTTGTTTAGTTCACCTTATTTTTTACTTATTTTAGAAAAAATAAGTTCAAATCAGATCAGATAAAAAAAAATAAGTTTAGATTAGATCAGATCAGAAAAAATAAGTTCAGATCAGATCAGATCAGAAAAAAATAAGTTCAGATCAGATCATATCAGGAAAAATAAGTTCAGATCAGATCAGATCAGGAAAAATAAGTTCAGATCAGATTAGATCAGAAAAATAAGTTCAGATTAGAAAAAAAAAGTTCATATCAGATCAGATAAGTTCAAATTAAATACAAATTATTATTATTATTATTATTATTATTATTATTATTATTATTATTACTACTACATATTATTATTATTATTATTATTTTTATTATTGTACAAACAATAAACGATAATTATTAAAATTTCATTATAAAAAATAGCAAAAAAATAAACGATAATAATTAAAATTTCATTATAAGCTCCAAATCATAAACGTTTACAAATATAATTTCCATTACAAGAAGTTCCAAATTTCCTACGCTATATTAAGTTGTACTTCATTCATTACAGTCTTACGATTCTCGTTAAACAAATCATAATCTGCTCTTGGTTCGATTTCTGTACCACTATCAATGGGTATATCCAACTCATGTAATCGAATAAAATTGTGAAGTGTGAATGCAGCAACCATAATCGCCAATTGATGTTTAGTGTCCATATTTGGCATCATTGTCGTTATTTTCTATCAAGATTTGAATTGTCCAAAACATCTCAAATTATTCCAATGATTTGTTACTTGTTTGATATTGAATTGCTTTCCACATTTTACGATCAAAGTACTCACTATTCTATTCATCTCCAAGCATATGTCCAACAATATCTCCGTACATTCTTCAGACCATGCTACCCTACCAGCCATTACACTATGATAAAGAGCACTTTGGAATCAATATTTCATGCATAAATTATAAACATTAATGTTGAATTGGCACCAAGATTATAATCAAAAGGATTCTTTTGAAATAAATGAACTGAAGATAAAATATTAATTGTGCTTTACAGTTTCATCGATATTACTTGCATTAGGTTAGATTTAAAATTCATGAAATCAAATAAATGTATATTTTCCTACATTATCAAAAAAACAATGGACAATGATAAAATTAATGACATAGAGTTTTGAAGTATTTACCTATGATGGAGATAAAAGACAAACAACCTATTGAACGGATGAATAGATTAGAAAAATATTTTAGGAGATTGATTTAGAGTGTGAAAATTATGACACTAAGATGTTGTTTTATATAGGATAATATAATAGAGGTGTTACCCATAGTTGTTCGGAATATTGAAATATGAAATGATAATTTTCAATTCAATTTAGTCAACCATTTTACATTACCAAAAAAATTGTAAAATTCCCTATAACAAAAACAAGTCAAATCTCTTTTTTCTATATAACAAAAATCTATGACAAATTTAATCTGTAATTTAGGTTTTTTAGGATCCCGTTTTAATACTTTCTTACAAACAAATTCATTTAAGATGTGGGATATTGTAAATAATAAAATTATTAAATATTACAAGTCTATTACCTTGTACTATCTAATAATATTAATACTTTTAGGTTTCTTTTAAAATATTTTTAAGGCATCTAAAATCTAATATATATAAATATATATATACATATATATATATATATATATATATATATATATATATATATATATATAAAGGGGAGTTTTTTCACGAGTTTTTAGATAGCCACGCGGGATTTAATTTTTTCAGCGTGCCACGTAGGATAATAAATTTTAGTGGTAGCCAATTAAATACGAGATTATTAATTTCTTTTAGAATTAAATAATTTAACTGACACATAAGTAAAATTAGCGAATGAGATTATCCAGTTTAAATTAATTAAATATATAATATTATCTTTTAATATCAGGAATTTTATCTAAATATTTAACAATTTTTAGCACATAAATATGTATGTAAAAATATTATTTTAAAAAATTCAAACAAACCGTAAATGCCACGGGCTTCATTTAGTATTTTATAATAGTAATAATAATTTTCCTAATAATAATAATAATAATAAAATTAATAATAATAATAATAATAATAAAACATTAATATGTTTAAAAAAAAACATTAATATTGATTAAAATTAAAAGTAGAATATTGAAATATTTAACATAAGTTTATATCAGAAAAAATAAGTTCAGATTAGATCAGATCAGAAAAAATAAGTTCAGTTCAGATTAGATCTGAAAAAATAAGTTCAAATCAGATTAGATCAGAAAATATAAGTTCAGATAAGATAAGATAAGATAAGATCAGATCAGACCAGACCAGGCCAGATCAGCTAAAATCAGGTGAACTAAACAGGGCCTTACTTAGTATATATAAGTTATTCTAATATAAAAATAAAATTATTTAAGCTTTAGTGATAAAAGTTACCCTAAATTTAACAAAAGTTACTCTAAATTCAATAAAAGTTACCTCGGTGCAGTACATCAGATGTATGCAAAAGTTTTTCTTCACAATTAATTTAAGTTAACAAGGGTGTCATTGTTGGAAAATGACAAAAAATTATATTAAGATCAAATCCCTCTTAATTTCATCATACCCCAATAAGGTGGGGATACCCACCCATGATATAGGACCGCCCAATAAACAAGAAAAAAAACAGTTGATGCGCATAAATGGATTAATCGTTCCAACTAATTGTTGTGAAACAGACAACAAAGATATAAATCATCACTTGACAAACACTTTTACTTATTTCTATGAAATTATTGTTTAACATGCCTAAATAAAATCTTTACCTTATTTTTATTGAAATTAAATTAATTTTACTAAATGTTTTGTTTCAATGTACTGAAATTAATTTTACTAATTCTTTTATCATATTTCCAAATAACTCCAAAGACATGTATGTATTTATATACGTACTATTTTTGTGCATCGTACGATGCTCGGGTTGATTATTGAATTTTAAAATAGAACTTTTTATCTAAATTATATATGTTATTTGAATTTTCTACTCATGGATTAATTATCACTTTACAATCCATTTATGGGTATTTTATGGATTAATAATCACTTGACAAATTTTTTTTGTTTAAAATAAAAGTAATAATGTACAACAAACTAAAAAGAACAGTTGTTTTGAGTTGTGATATCTTTTTCATTTTTCTCTGAACATCTAGGGAAAGGCTGATTATATGTTAAGACTTAAGAAAATGATTATATATAATAACGTGTCTCTTTGATTTTTTCCCCTCTAGATCCGCTATTTTGTATTCAAATATATAAATATATATTGGTATTTTATTTCTAAATTAAAGTTTTATTGAAAATAAACCTCTCTTTCAAAAAAAAAAGAAAATAAATCTCTAAATAACTTTTTTATCCCATTAAATCTATTAAAATATTATTGAAAATAAAATTCTAAAATAACTTTTTTTTATCTTATACTACAAAAAAAATATTAATATAAATCCTACATGTCATATTATTAGTTAATTGTCGCCTACGTGGCGCGACACTTGACGAAAAATTGTAATGCCAAGTGTCATTGTTTAGTGATCTGACTACAAATTTAGCTTTGTATATTAGTTAACTAGAATTAGAATAAAAAATTCAATGCAGTATAAAATAATTAATTCACAAAATGTGGGTTTTTGGAAAGAGAAATATCATTAATATTCTTTTGGTTAATTGATGTTCATACTTTAATTTATTTATTAAAAATTATTTTCCTAATATTGAATTTGGAAGGAAAAAAATATGATAAAAATGATGTCATAATCAATTTTGGAGGGAAAATTTTTCATGAGAAATTGACATGTGTACAGTGGTGATGTAAGAGGTTTTTATTTTAGTTATAGTTATTATAGAGTTATATATATTTTCAATATTTACAAAATTAGTAAAAAAAAAATAATAAATATGTAAATCAATATTTTTAAAATACAAATATGTATAAGTACATATTTTTTAAATTTTATTATTATTACAAAAGATTATTAAGGATAGATTTTAGTGGAAAAATATCACAATGACTAAGAAAACTAACCACGTACTTTTATTTTTATTTTTTTTTATTTTTGTAATTTTTTATTTTTGGTGATCTTAAGACAAGACTTTGTTTTTTTAATGCATTTAAGAATCTAAGTCTTAACAAAATTTGAAGTGGAGTCTTGAAAACTCAAGACTCAATCAACTTAAGACTCAACTCTGCACACTATACGCCGTGTTTTCCCTATATATACATCAAAACACAGTGTTTTGATAAAAAAAATGTTTTATTTCTTAAATACATTAAAAATCTATATACATTTCTTTAAAAAAAAAAAGAATTTTATGTACATTGTTTTAAAAAAAAATGTATGTACGTTGTTTCCAAAAAAAAATTTATAGATATGTACGTTGGTTTTAATTTTTTATATGCAAAAATCATTGTTTGTTCTATTTTATCTTAACTATGTACTTATCTTGTTGCAAAAATAAAAATACATACCAATCGAAGACTTAGAAATCGGAGAAGACATCATCAATTGTAACATGATTTGGTTGAACATTTGTGGAGTCGTTTTGGGAGAAGTGATATTTGAATTCAGATCAATTTTACATTAGTCATTTTTATTTTACATTTACAATTATTTAATGCAATATGTGTAATTTTAAAATTTCATGCATTTTTAAATCAATTAAATTCATGTAGTTCCATGATAATTGATTTTTTTTGCTTGATCATTTTGCTATTATTTTTCAACTTTGACATCTAAATTGGGTTAGAAATTTGTTACCCCAGTGTGAATATTTATATCATATTAAAATTGTATATGTATTTCGAAAAAATATATATTGAAATATATATGTTAAAAGACAAAAAAAATTAATAAATATTTTACAGAAATCTAAAATAAGTCTTAGGATTGAAGAGACAAATCTGATTGAGTCTTAAGCAGTCTTAACATAATTAAAATTAAAAAAATAATTAAATTTAATATAAAATCTGATGTGGCAATTAATTAAAATCTTAAGACCAGACAGGGCTAATCTTACTCTAAATAACAATATTTTCGTTTATTTTGTGCCAAATTAGTTTTTTTTTTTTATTACTTTAGATAATTGAGGACAGATTTTGTTAAAAATATCACTATGATTCAAGGAAACTACTAAATACGTTATTTTCGTCCAAAAAACAAGTTGTTTCATATAATCATATGTTTCAATTTAATTAATTTTTTTTTTATAAAAAAAAAACTGCAATTTTGTTTTATTTTTAACCATTGGATTTTTTTTTTTTATATGAATGAGTTACATGAATGAAGGAGTTATTTAGTTATGGTTGTGGAAGAAATTGGGTATGTTACCTCCACCAATGATGTTCACGGTAACAATGATGGTGATTGTCAGATTGTGGTGAGTTGGTGACGGTTCATGAATGTATATCATGCGGTCATGCCCCAAAAAAAATAATTAAAACCCAAAATATATTTAAAATATGTTAACTTAAATCAATTAACCAATACTAAAAGCGAACCTAAAGTGACACTTGTCATGATGTCATTAAAAAATTTCCCGTCTTTTTTTTCTTTCTTTCTTTATTTTTTTTTTTTGCCAAATTTGAATGACTACCAATTTTTAATCTACAATAATACTTATTTCCATTTTGAGAACACATTTAATCCAATCATACTCAATTAATTTTTTTCTATTATTTTTTTAACATATATTTTATATACTAGGAATCTTTTAGTTATAAATATAGTAACATAGATTAAAATTAAGGTATTGAAATACTTCGTATATCATTATCCAAAATTATTATAATATTATCAATTAACTTAAAATTTTATTTTAATTAAAAATAGAAAAAAAATATTTTGGTACCATACTTTGTATAAATCTTAAAATTATGCATAACATTTATAAGAATAACCAAACAAAATTATTTTATTACATTATACTCCTCCGTTTTTTTATAAGTTATAATTGGATTTGTACATTTGTCGAGACACAACTTTAACCATCATATCCTTAATTAAAGACTATTATTTTGTTAAAAATATTTTTTTTTGGTAAATTATTGTTAAATTAACATCATTTTTTATAATTTTTGTTATAAAGTTTAATTATTTCCGTGCATGGCACGGGACTTAACCTAGTTTATTTATAAAGTGTTATCAGTTATGAGCAATTAATTACTTTTTTTGGACTGGGTTGTGTTTTTGTTTATTATTCTTAAATTAATTCTTGGATTATCATATATTTGGAATAATCTTTTACTCCGTGATTTTCTCGTTGGGATTTATGTATTTAAAAGATTTCCTAATGATTATCATATATTCAAAATAAACAAAATAATTTCCTAATGATTTAAGGGGTCGTTTGGTTCGCACGGGGTAATCGGAATGGAATGAATAAAGGGAAAGACAAGGAATGGAATGAACAAAGGGAAAGACAAGGAATGGAATGAAAATACCTCAAATTTGGGATGATGTTTGTTTAAAAATCAAAGGGAATGAGACCCACTAGTCCCACCACCACACCACCACCAACCAAACCACCACCAAACCACTCTCCATCGTTTCCACCACCGAACCACCACCAAACCACTCGCCGAACCTCCCTCAACATTCGCCTCCCTTCTCCGACCATCCCCACCCCTCGCAATCAGCCCCGAAAAAACCCTAGATCAAATTGAACTTCATCGCTCAATCAAAACAGGGGCGGTGATGAAGGATTTCGAGGGATGGGGGAAGTGTGACAGCCTCCGACGAGGGTTAAGAGAGTTCCGACGAGGGTTGAGCTAGTTCCGACGAGTGGCGGAGGATGTTTTTGCGACTAGGGGAATTTTTTGCGGGGGAGGGGATAGGCGGCGACGGTCGTGGAAGGTCCGACGAGGGTCGGGGAGGGGCGGCGAGGGTCAGGTGGTGATGTGGTGGTTGGATTTTCCTAGGGTGTAGGTAGGTAGGAAGGTGGTGGTGTGGTGGTGGTAGGGAATGGGAATGGAAATACCTGGGGGGTGGGGAATGAACTTAGAAGGATTTGTGGGAATGAAAGGGGTAAAGGGAATGAAAGAAAGTGCTTATTAACAAACAACAACAAAGGGAATCGGGACAATTGATTCTTATTCCCTTTCCTGATTACCCCCAACCAAACAACCCCTAAGTATTTAAAAGATTTCTCTCTTATATTATAGAATGTTTTCTGATTTTACATACTTCCTCCGTTTTTTTATTTGATCCGCTTTGACTTTTACCCTATTCACCACCCCTTCTTTGACCATGTTTTGTGAATAATATGTAAGGAAAAACATATTTATGTTGGATCATTTTGAATTCATTTCAATAAGTACTATCATAATATATAACTTTTATATTTCTTTAATTATGGAGAATTAAAGTTATTGACCGTTAAAGTTTTGCATTGGCAAGCATGATAAAAGAAACAGGTCAAGTAAAAAAGAACAGAGGAAGTATATCTATTAAAATAGTTAAACTCCTTTAGCACAATTTATGCCCCCCAAAAAAGAATAATACAAACAGTTTTATTTATTTATTTTATTTTAATTAACGTACAACCTAAAATCATGCTCAAGCGTTTTTTATTTTTATTTTTTTTTAAAAAAAAAGAAATCATGCTCAAGCTTCAACATTCAACAATGGCTTGTTAAAACATTTAACAATGGCAAATATTTATGAATTCATATGACTGATCTAAAATAAACTAAAAAGCATTTCAATTATAACAATTGATCTCGAAAGATAAAACCCGTAATTTTTCAATCGAATTTTTTTTATACACATAGTTAAAATTGATACAAAAAACTCTAATTTTTTTTTTTTAAAAAAAAAAGTTAATCATAAATGTGACGATTAAACATTAATCTTGTTGATTTCATATGTAATTTGGTAAGTTTTGGATAAATAATGAAGATTGGAGGTTGAAGATGGAGTGCCCCATAAAAATAGGCCAAAAATTAAGTGCGCCATTGAATATGGATGACGTTATCGAAATGGGGATGAAGCCTTTAAAATGGGGGTGAAGATGTACAAATGTTTTTTTTTAAATTTATTTTAGACGACTTACCTTTGACTTTATAATGTTGAATGATTGTGTATAAATTATAATATTAAAACATGGAAAAAAATTTATCGTCTAAAAGTAATGAACCAAACAACAATTTGATGATTGGTCGCTAACATGTCGCTGACTTGTCATGGTTCAAGTGATATGTAACTTATTTTTTTAATTTTGTAAAAATGTAATATTTAAAGGCTAAGATTTAACAATAAACAATATCAATGGTTCAGATTTAGTCTTTTATTATAGTCGACCATAGTCGTCCGTAGTCGACGACTACGGTAGAACCATCCATAAGATAAGCTAAGCAAAAAAATTATATGAATACATAAATAAGACTGATAGAAGTAGTAGATTAATAATAACGAGATGCATGATCATACAAGTACAAAATATGTTACAGTGATGGGCTGCTTACATGTAAGCAGATTTATTCAAACAAACAAAAGTAGAAACGATAGATGATTAACGTTCAGGATGAGCTCGCATGAGGCATCAACAAGTGAAGTACAAGAGTGCGTGCGAGTGGAAGCGTGAACTTGGCTTATTAATCAACAAGAATAGGATTAAAAGGAATGTCTTGGTTGGTGTTGGCAACAACGGTTTCATAGAAAGCAAGTTTGGCACACTTGGGGGCTTGATTAGGGAATAACATGTAGGGGAAGGCTGGACTGTTACCTTGGTCAGAAATAAACATAAACAACTTTAAGTTAAAAGGTGCGTAAGAGGCTTCGGCACCGGTTATGGTCATGAGGGGACCAAATGGTGCTGCATCGAGCCAAGGGAGAAGCTTAACATAGAGTTGGACAGTCACTCCCTTAACTTCGCTCAGTTTGTCATGTGATAAGACCGCCGATATCTGTTCTGAGCACTTGAGTACATTTTGAATAGCACCCAGTTCGTTAACCACGGTACATTTACCACGCAAGTTAATATTTAACCTGATGGAGTTTTGGTTGACAGGATCGCAGCTGAAGCTCACAGCATCACCAGGGAAAATCGAGGGCGGTAACCCATAATACTTCAAGATCCCAGGGATCGTTGAAGCAGGGCAGTGGGCATGGGCGGAGGACAGTGCTAGAGCAAGAGTGATTGCGAGGAGAGCGAGGGAGATAGTTTTTGGAGACATTTTCGTTATTGAAAAACTTTGCTTATGTTTATGTTGGATTTTTTTGGTGTTGAACCATGCTCTTGATGCTACTCTATTTATAGATTAGAAGGTCAAGGTATTCACTCCTTGCTATCTTGCTTCATGGATAGGTTCGTTGAATCGTCGTTGTAGTCCCCCACTTTAGCTAGATTTGAAATTATACAGGAAGAGATAAATTTGGCACCATTAAGGGCATGCATGAGTATCACGAATTAAAGCATTTTATGAAAATATCAATCAATCAATAAATCATGTTTGGCACCATTAAAGAATTATATTGTATTTTAAGAATTGACAACAGTCCATGCCAGTGATGGAATTGTTAATCGATACTTGTATTAATTAACCATTCCCTTATATGATTCATATAACTTCCATTTACAGTACAAAATTCGCACTTATAAGCAGCACAAAAAACTAGTCAAAAATCAAGTCAGCTACTTTTAATTTTAGGCCGGACATGGATTTTCGGAGACATTTTCGTTTATGTTTATGTTGGATGTTTTGGTGTTGGAGCATGCGTTTTAAACACAATGTTTATAGATGACTGTATATATACAGTTGGGGGGAAATAAGGAATTCAACTTGCTGGGGTGAGAATCGAAACCCTCTTACAGGGGTGAAAGGAGGGCCTCCAACCAATAGGCCAACCTTGATTCTCAAATATGACTGTATATGCTTATTAGTGATTATCATCAATATAACAGTATTACTTTATTGCATGTATTTTCTTGTTTGTAATCACCTTTTCATAGAGGTTTCATAAACTAACACGACCGACCAAATCCAAAAAAACCAAATTCATATTTCGATTTTTTTTTTTTATCACAATAATTTAGCATGACCACCCATACAAGTATATAATATAGACCTAACCTGATTCGGACAATCGAATTTTCTCTGTCTTTTTTTTTCCTGGTTTTTAAAAACAACATTAAATGGGTAAATAACTATGGAACTATCGGTGGTTGTATGTTGCTACTTTGAATAGAGGTATTTTATTATTGTCAAAACTCCATGATTAGTAAAGCGTAGTAGTTGATAAGATACGTTGTACACTAATATTTCTAAGCTATTAAATCAGTTTTTTGGAAAATTTGCAAATTGCTGCCATTTAAAGTTCGTATTTGGCAAATTACAGCCATTTAAAAAAAACTGCAAATTGCAGCCCAAAAGTTCATAAAAATTGTAACTTGCAGCCCGATTCAACTTTTTCATCGGTTTACAAGTTGAAAAATCTTCGATCAAGGTTTTAGGGGCCATTTTATCTCTTAGGGATCCAAATTGAGCTCGAAATTAGCAAAAAAATAACGTAACTATCTCGTTTTGCGTAACAAAAGTGTATCGATTTGTGGGAAACTGTAAATATGAGACACTTACGTTATTTTTTTGCTAATTCCGAGCTCAATTCGGATTCTTAAGGGATTAAATGACCCCCTAAAACCTTAACCGAAGATTTTTTAACATGTAAACCGATGAAAAAAATTGAATTGGGCTGCAATTTATATGAACTTTTGGGCTGCAATTTGCAAAAAATATTTTAAATGGCTGCAATTTGCAAATTTTCCCAGTTTTTTGTATGGAAAAAGTCATTTATTTTTACTCAAAATAAACAAAAAAGAAATAATCTCAAAAATCCATTTAAAAAAAATTATGGTAGTAAAAAATCGTAGGACTACATTAGAACATCTCCAATGGTTTATTTAAGGGTCTTGCTTGCAAATTTGAAAAGTATCAAAGCAGTAGTTTGACCGTTGGAATGACATTGACAGACTTGCTTGATTGAGCAACAGCTTGAAATTTTGAAGAAGGTATAAATATATATATATTTTTTTAAAAAAGATATTGCATATTAATTTATACCAAATGGAATACTACTGTGTGAGATAATTACAAGTAGTTTGGCATGCAAATCCCTAGATAAATGTACTTCGTATATGTTTCGGTTTCATTGGATCCATGTCCTTCACACTCTTTTTTAATATTTTAAGTTTTCTTAATCATTATTTGTTTTTGGAAACCTTTTTGGTAGTATTATTTGTAGACTAAAAAGTAAACATATTATTTAAAAAATATTCACAATTCATCAACTATCCAATAATTATACAAGTAGTAAGAAAAAACCATTATACTATAAAAATTAAACAATTAAAAAAAAAAAAAAAAAAAAGCAAGCTACAAGGTATTGTAGCCAACCAATGTGGAACTTTATAGCTTGAAATCTTTATAGTTTGAAAAGCTGATGTGAAAAGACAAGCTACACTATGTTGTAGTTTGCCATTGAAGATGCTCTTAAAATCCCTTTATTATATATTCAGCCTTCAAGCTCCAAAGCTAATACTACTAAGTACGGAGTATTAGAAACATCTTTTATACTCCGACTCTTCCATTTTCAATAAAATTCAATTTATACTGCTACGATCTAATCTAAATATGGCATTGTATGCTCCAAACTTATAATTTCCATGTATTAAATCACATTATTAATGTACCTTTAATTAAAAAAATCTAATGTACCTGTAAGCTGTAACACATTATTGTTGATGCAATTTTTCATATAATTTTGACGTTTATTTTTATTATGCTCAAGGTTTTGTTGATTAGGGTACTAGTTGTAGACTTGAAGCTATAATGCTGTTATTTTTGCCTGGCTAGAGCGAAGAAGATGAAAAAAGGATTTTTTGTTGGTTCGTATATAAATGTCCAAACACTATTTTTAAGAGTTCGTTAAAAAAAAATAATTACGTTAATGAGGGCGAACGTAAAATAACTATTTTTTTTAGAGGATTTAAGGTTACATTTTGGTGATGAAGTTTTCATATTTTTCACCTTTTGTTGATCAAGTTTTTTTTGTGTGTAGTTTGGTGATTGAAGAAAATATTCAGGTTAGGAAAATGAAATGTGGGACAAAAACTTAATCACTTGGCCGGGGTTAAAAACATAATCTCCCAATTTAAGGTTAACCACTAGGAAATAAGGTACAGGTACATCATTTTTTTTTCCTTAATTTGAAAAGAGTCAATTAATTGTTCCTTTTTTTTTCCCCTTCTTCCAAAAAGAGTCGGTTGTAATTTTTTAAGAACTTTGGTTTCTGTTAGACTTGGAAAACTTATATTTGTGAACGTTTTTCCTGTAAACTGCTTAATCCAAAATTATTGTTAAATACGAGTTTGGGCCGCATCTGTCAGGGGAGAGTGCAAGTCCACCACTTTACAAGACAAAGGAGATTCCACCTCAAAATCATATGGCAATGAAGGAAGTAGCCCCTTACCCTTATATTGTGATAGTAACTCTTGAATTCTTTCAATGTGGGATTCCATTACCACTACATTCCCCTTTTAGTGTTTAGTGTGGGACAAGAGAATGCTCATATGTGGGTTGTTCATGGGCTCAACACTCCCCCTCACATGTGAACTGTCCATAGTGTTTTGGCCCATTATACTTTAGCCATTAGGGCCCCAATCGTGAGATCATGGGCCTGACTCTGATACTAGTGATAGAGAGTATAAAACATATTCCTGGGCCTCAACCAAAAGTTTAAACTGATGGTTGAGGCCCAGGATATGTTTTATAATCTCTATCAATTATCTCCCCGCTCATTTTTTTTTCTTTTTTTTTTTGCGATTTCAGCCTGTACTCCCTGCCACTTATTTTTAACTTGTATTCCTTTCCCACAGATACTTATTATACTATGTACTACTCCGTCTATCAATAAATTATATTCTTATTTTTAACATTTATTTCTCACAAAATATAAGAAAGTAAGAATATAATTTAGGGATAGATGGAGTACGTATTAGCTTGCATAAAGAAAAAGGTGTACAGTACATTTGATGATTCTGATCTTGATAATCCTCCAAATATACAAAATACCATATAGCAAATTTTATATTACCTCTCTTTTTTTTTGTTACAACTTTTGGGTATTATTTGAAAGATAAAAAATATTCCAAAGAAGCAACTAAAAAAAATCGGAGGTAGTATTATAAAACTCCCCCTTTGAACTCCATTCTGTATATGGGTTTTAAAATTTTATGTCCACTCTACTATTGTAATTATTACGAAACAGAGAAAATATGTAAGAAGGGATGATTTGATCAAGTACTGAAATTTGACAATCAAAAACACTCTTTCTCTCTTTATAGAACTCCCGTACATAGATAATTAGGTAGATACATAATAACTAATAAGGGGTACTATAGGCGTTGTTCAAAGTGCGCCTACGTAAAAGCATGTGGTGAATATGCTTGGCACTCATAGGAAGTGGGAATTGACATACGATTAGGGACACGATTAGGGACAAGGAAAGTAGGGAGCCGCCAACAAGTTTTTAAGGAACTTGTAAACCGTTCACGGATCATAAAAGACAACCACGATAAAGGGACAACGAAGGCAACAACGATTGACCCGTGAAGGTTACACCCCATTCATAATCCATGAGATTACTAACTCCATATGGTTCGGAACCACGAAAGGAGGATCGGGGATGATGGTACGAAGTAAGTCATGGAGTCACATTCGCCCGTATTGGCCTCTACTCGATTCTTATAGTGAAAAGTGATTCCTGCGATCTCAAAGGCATGCAAACAAAATATTCAATTTGCTCCAAACTATTATTATACTAAATTGGTTGAATATTAATGCAACACATAATTCTAAAATATTTGTGATCACTTAAATTAACAATAAGATTAAAAAGGAACCTAAGCCGGTTGTCCAAATTATCTTATTAGGCGTGATTTTCAACTACATATTCCCTTTAAAAATGCAATATGGTGATCATAATAATAATAGAATAAACATTAATATTGGAAGCAATTTAACAATAATAGCGTTAGTCAAATCAAATATAAAATTAACCTAACCATGATACTAGCAATATTAAAATAAAATAAGAGTAATTAAATTAATTAATTACTCACATTCTGCGCGTTCCTTTAAATTGCTACATCATGAATAAATTGTTAGTAACTTCAATAAAAATATAAAGCAAATGAAAATTAAATTAAATAAATATAGATTTGATTTGGTCCAAACCCTCAGTTATTTATACCTTTCACGCCTTGGTTTAAGTACGGAACCTCGGGTTTAGTATTGAATCCTTGGAGTGCTTAAGGGAAGAATGGTGTAATTAGGAATATAGGTTTAAGGCTTAGAATATGGGAGAAAGAGAAGAGAATGATTTTTGGTGTAAAAGAGAGAAAGAGAGAAGGATTTGATGAGCAAGCTTGTTCATGATTGGAAAAAGGGTGATATGACCTCTATTTATAGAGAAAAAAGAAGGGTCGAAAAAACAAGATAAGATCTGAATTAAATCGGAATAAAACTCGATAGACTGCAGTTTTTGCGGTTTTTGTTTTTATCATATCTTTTGATCCAAAAATCGGAATAAGATGAATAAGATATCGTTGGAAAGTCTTGAATTCTAATTTCTAACCCAATTAGAATCAGATTAAAATATTTTATAGAATAAAAGATATAGCCGAAATAGTGAGACGGTGTCAGTTTTGGATAGAGTTTGACATTTTATTCATATCTTTTCCGTTATAGCTCGGAATTGATATTATAATATATCATTGGAAAGACTATGAGGCACGAAAATAATATCTGTCTATCTTTGTACGTCTTTCGATTCGGATAAAATTAGGATTTTCAAAAAGAAAAGTTTTATTCAATTTCAAATTCTTTAATTTTATCTTTTCAAAAAGGATAATTAAGATCTTTTAGAAACTTATAGAAGTTTCTAATTAATACTATTTGGTTTAGGAATTGGATTAAATAATTTGGACCCTCCACATGATCATTGGGTCGTAGGTAAGGTGGTCTTAGGTTCGGTTTGGGCTCAGTTTAATATTTTGGCCATAACTTATTCGTTATAACTCGGATTTGGGCTTATAATATATCGTTGGAAATATCTTTTCAAGCCTCATCCAACTATTTAATCATTGGACCCAGATAATGGACAAAAATAAACCGGATTAAACATTTTTATAAAAAGGACACGAAATGAATGATTTTAAAGGACACAAAATGAATTATTTTGGGTTTAAAGGCACGAAAAGAGGAAAATAAGTTATGGTTTGGGGAAATGGGCTAGAAGTTGGGTTGGTTATGCAATGGAAATATGGATTTAAGCACTCCAAAGATTAAATACTAAACCCGACCAATAATGGCGGTAAAAGGTTGTTCATCATCGAGTTTGGTTTTGGGGAGACATTTTTAGGTGTCTACAGAAGCCCCCACTTTGACTGAGTTTGTAGAAAAGTAAGTTTCGAAAACAATAGTCAAAGTAGCCGATGGGGACAGAGAATGATTTAAGACGTTCGACGATCCTAAATCACTCTGTATACGCCGATACCTGCAGAAAATGTTAATTCCACAGATAAAAGAGTAAAGGGATAGAACGCTTATCTGACACTAGTGTATCGGTGACAAATAAGTTTGGTATTTTCCTATGCTTGAAGGAATCCACCGGATGACGTTTGTTGAAATGCTTTCCATGCTTGAGGAAAGCCGACAGATGAGTTTGGTAGCTTTCTAAGCCTGAAGAAACCTACCGGATGATACTTTCTATGCCTGAGGAAAGTCGACATATGATTTTGGTGATTTTCTATGCTTGAAGAACTCCACCGATAATGCTTTCCATGCTTGAGGAAAGCCGACAAAGGAATTTGGCGGTTTTCTATGTTTGAAGAAATCCACCGGATAATACTTTCCATGCTTGAGGAAAGTTGACAAATGATGAGATTGCAAGTCTCTGTGTATCGAGAACCTTGCGTCATGAAATGATGGTGGTTCGATTGTCCCCGAACGTGGGCTGTAGATGGCCCGCTTGTCCCCGGACGTGGGCTGTAGTTGGTCCGCTTGTCCCCGGACGTGGGTTGTAAATGGTCCGCTTGTCCCCGGACGTGGGCTGTAAATGGTCCGCTTGTCCCCAGACGTGGGCTATAGATGGTCCGCTTGTCCCCGGAGTGGGCTGTAGATGGTCCGCTTGTCCCCGGACGTGGGCTCTAGATGGTCCGCTTGTCCCCAGACGTGGGCTCTAGATGGTCCGCTTGTCCCCGGACGTGGGCTGAGATGGTTTGCTTGTCCCCGAAAGTGGGCTATAGATGGTCCGCTTGTCCCCGGACATGGGCTGTAGATGGTCCGCTTGTCCCCGAGCGTGGGCTGTAGATGAGACCTACAAAAATAAATTTTCCAATGGACTCGTATATATTGTGATTGACTTGACCACTGACTTGACCAAGTTTGACTTGATGTGACATTACATGTGTATGACTTGTGAGTGTGTGTGTCTATATGTGTGTGTGCAGACACAAGCAAACGAAGATGCAAAAGCAAAAAATTTCCGTCAATTTTTGTCATGAGTGGAGGGTACCGACTTTCTCCCGAAAAGGAAAGATGTAAAAACTGAACTTTTATTTTCGAACTTTCCTCGATGAGAAAATTTTGAAAAAGTTTTTTTTTAAACTTCCCTAAAAGAAAAGATGCGAAAAAAGGAAAGAAGTTTTGAACTTC